>NC_138186.1:97965618-98565618 GCF_964194105.1 Spermophilus citellus | reverse complement strand
CTCTCTGTCCACTGTTTGAAATTGTAAGCCCTTTTGCAAACTTACTGTTTTTCTTATAGGCAACAACCGAACATATGATTTCTGTTTATTGTGACAAAACTGTAGATGTCTTAGTAGGAGCTCTCTGGTTTAAGGCTGCATATTGTTTGTATTGGTTGTTGTTATTACTTGTCTCCCCCTTAATGGAGACGTTCCAGAAATTTGCAGTGACACTATAAGTTTATAGGGTAGAAACTGTACTGCCTCAGATCCACACTAATATAAGGGTAGACAAACACGAAAAAACAAGGGAACAAATCACCCCCAAACAAACTAAGATGCCCCAACAATAGAATCCACTGACACCACAGTGGAAGAAATGTCAGAGAAGGAGTTTAGAATGCACATAATAAAACTGATCCGTGAGGTAAAGGACAATGTAAGGAGTGAAATCAGAAAATTCAGGAGGTAAAAGATCACTTCAATAAAGATTCTGAAAAGAAATCAGGCGGAAATCCTCTGGAAAGCCATCACCAACAGACTAGACCCCTTGGAAGACGGTTTCAGGCAATGAAAACAAAATATATAATCTTAAAAATAGAGTTGATCACAAAGAGAAGGCATTAAGAGACCATGAACAGAATTTCCAAGAAATATGAAATAACATGAAAAAAACAAATTTAAGATTTATTGGAGTAGATGGAGGCATGATACAAGTCAAAGGAATACACAATTTTTCAGTGAAACAATATCAGAAAAATTCTCAAACCTAAAAAATGAAATGGAAGAATCAGATACAGGAGGCTTGAAGGACCCCAAATATACAAAATTACAAACAGACCCACACCAAGTTACATTATAATGAAAATGCCTAACATACAGAATGAGGATAGAATTTTAAAGGATGCCAGAGAAAATTTTCAGATTACATTTAGAGGAAAACTAACTCAGATCTCAGCCAATTTCTTATCTCAGACACTCAAACCTAGGAGGTCTTGGAAAAATATATACCAAGCTCTGAGAGAAAATGGATGCCAACCAAATATACTATACCCAGAAAAACTGAGCTTCAAATTTGAAGATGAAATAAAAACTTTCCATGATAAACAAAAGAATTCAGAACTAGAAAGCCTACTCTACAGAAAATTCTCAGCAAAATATTCCATGAAAATGAAAAAAATGTGAAAACCAACAAAAGGAACTACTACAGAAATAATCAAAGAAACAATTCAAACTAAAAACCAGAAATAAAAATGACCAAGAATACAAATCATATCTCAATAATAACTTTGAGCATAAATGGCCTAAACTCAAACAACAAACTGGCAGATCAGATTAAAAACCAAGACCCAACAATATGCTGTCCAAGAGACCCATCTCATAGGCAAAGACTTCCTTAAAGGAATTATACATTAACAAGACATATCAAATATTTATGCCCCAAACAATTCAGAATCTATATACAAACAAACCCTTCTCAATTTCAAGAGGCAAAATAGACCACAACATGATAATACTGGATGACTAACATACCTCTCACCACTGGATAGATCTTCCCCCCCCCAAAAAAAAAAAAAACTACAGAACAAAATAATATAATCAACAATTTAGATTTAACAGTATTTCATCCATCAATGATTGTATACATTTTCTTCTCAGCAGCACATGGATCCTTCTCTAAAATAGACCATATCTTATGACACAAAACAACTCTTAGCAAATATAAAGAGGTGATACCTTGCATTCTATCAGATCATAATGGAATGAAATTAGAAATCAACAATAAAATAAAAAATAGAAGCTATTCTAACACCTGTAGACTAAATAATATGCTATTGAATGACCAATGGATAGCCAAAAAAAAAAAAATCAGGGATGAGAAAAAAAAATACTTGAAGTAAATGAGAATAGCAACACAAAGTATCAATCTCAGACACTATGAAGGCAGTTCTAAGAGGAAAGTTCACTGCATTGAACCCATTTATTAAAAAAATAGGTTATTTGGCTATTTCCTAACATTACATCTCAAAGCCCTAGAAAAAAAGAACAAATCAACAACAAAAACAGAAGACAGGAAATAACTAACAGAGTTAAAACTAATGAAACTGAAATAATTCAAAAAAAATTGACAAAACAAAAATTGGCTCTTTGGAGGGAGGGAGAAATTTATAAATCCTTAGCTATGCTAACAAAAATAAAGAGAAAAAAAATCAAATTACTAAAATTCGTGATGAAAAAGGAAATATGACAGACACTACTAAAATAAAGATAATTAGAAACTATTTTTAAAATGTATACTCCAATAAAATAGAAAATATCAAAGACATCAACAAATTTCTAGAGACATATGACCTACCCAAACTGAATCAGGAGCACATATGCAATTTAAACAGATCAATTGCAAGCAATGAAATAGAAGATGCCATCAGAAGCCTACCAACTAAGAAAGCCCAGGACTAGACAGATTCTCAGCTGAGTTCAATTAAGACCTTCAAAGAAGAATTAACACCAATGCTCCTTAAATTATTTCATGAAACAGAAAAGGAGGGAACCCTTCCAAACTCATTCTATGAAGCTAGTATCACCCTAATAATAAAACCAGTCAAGACGGACACATCAAGGAAAGAAAACTGCAGACCAATATCCCTGATGAACATAGATGCAAAAATTCAAAATTCTGGCAAATCACATAAAAATATATTTAAAAATAGGGCACCACAATTGGATGAGGTTTATCCCAGAGATGCAAATTTGGTTCAACATATGAAAATCAATAAACTTAATTCATCCCATCAATAGACTTAAGAATCATGATTATCTCAACAGATGCGGCAGAAGCAAATGACAAAATAAAACATCTTTCCATGTTCAAAACACTAGAAAAACTAGGAATAGTAGGAACATTGTAAAAGTTATCTATGCAAAACCTAAGGCCAACATCATTCTAAATGGAGAAAAATTGAAAGCATTTCCTGTAAACTGGAACAAGACAAGGATGCCCTCTTTCACAACTTTTATTCAATATTGTTCTTAAAACTCTAGACAGAGCAATTAGACAAAAGAAAGAAATTAAAGGGACAAGAATAGGAAAAGAACTATGCCTATTTGCCAATGACACAATTCTACATTTAGAAGATAAAAAAAAAATCCACCAGAAAATTTGTAAAATAAATTTATATTCTGCTACTTTGCTGAATTCATTTAACACCCATAAATCAATTGCATTCTTATACATCAGTGATGAATCTACTAAAAGAGAAATTAGGAAAACTACCCCATTCACAATAGCCTCAAAAAAAAAAAAAGTGTGGTAATCAATATAACCAAAGAGGTGAAAGACCTCTACAATGAAAACTACAGGACACAAAAGAAATTGAAGATCTTAGAAGATGGAAAGATCTCTTATGCTCTTGGATAGGCAGAGTTAGCATTGTCAAATGGCCATACTACCAAAAGCATTATACATATTTAATGCAATTCCTATTAAAATCCCAATGACATTCTTTATAGAAATAGAAAAAGCAGTCATGAAATTAATTTGGAAAAATAAGAGACCCAGTACAGCCAAGCAATCTTTAGCAAGAAAAGTGAAGCAGGAGGCATCACAATACCAGACCTTAAATTATACTATAGAGCTATAGTAACAAATGGTGCTGGGAAAACTGGAAATCCATATGTAGCAAACTGAAATCACTCTCTCATCCTGCACAAAATTCAAAATGTATCAAGTACACTTTGAGCATTAGACCAGAGACCCTGTCCCTAATCAAAGGAAAAGTAGGCCCAACTCTGTCATGCCAGCTTAGGAATTGACTTCCTGAACAAGACTCCTAAAGCCCAAGAAGTAAAATCAAGAATCAACAAATGGGATGGTATCAAACTAAAAAGCTTCTTCACAGCAAAGGAAACAAAAAATGTGAAGAGAAGGCTACCAAATAGGAGAAAAATCTTTGCCACCTGCACCTCACATTAATCTCTAGGATATGTAAAGAACTCAAGAAACTTCACACACACACACACAAAAAAAAAAAAAACAAAAAACACCCAATCAATAAATGGGCAAAGAAACTGAACAGACCCTTCACAGAAGAAATACAATCAGACAACAAATATATCAAAAAATGTTCAACATATCTAGCAATTAGAGAAACATAAATTAAAACTACACCGAGATCCATCTCACTCCAGTCAGAATAGCAATTATCAAGAATATAAGCAGCAATAAATGTTCATAAGGATGTGCGGGAAAAGGTACACTCATACATTGTATCAATTTGCAGCCCCACTAGCAATCACTATGGAAAACACTATTGAGATTCCTCAGAAAACTTGGAATGGAACCACCTTTTGACCCACTTATTCCACTCCTCACTATACCCAAAGGACTTCAAATCAGCATGCTATAATGATGCTGCCACATCAAGTTTATAGCAGTTCAATTTACAATATCTAAACTATAGGATCAACCTAGGTACCCTCAATAGATGAATGGATAAAAAAGTATACACACACAATGAAATATTACTCAGTTATAAAAAGAAATGAAATTATACCATTTGCTGGTAAATGAATGGAACTGGAGACTATCATGCGAAGTGAAATAAGCCAATCCCAAAAGCAGAGGCCAGATGTCTTCTGATATGCAGATAACTCACAAGAAGAGGGTGAACAGGGAAGAATAGAAGTACTTTGCATTAGGCAGAGGGGGTATAAGGAAAGGGAAGGGGAATGGAAATAGGAATGAGTAATGTTTGATTCGTTCTACTATGTGTATATATGATTACATGACCAATGTAATTCTATATCATATAGAAGAATGAGAAGTTATAGTCCATATATGTATGTCAAAATACATTCTACTATCATGCATAAGAAAAAATTTAAAAATGGTCAATTCATTAAAGAGTATGTATAGGTTCATTTATGGACCTTCAATCTATTCCTTTGCTTTATGTATCTGTCCCTTTGTCAGTATCACATTATTTTGGATACATATTTGTAGCAACTGAAAATTTGGAAACATGAATCCCCCAACTTTTCTATTTTTCAAGATTTCTTATAGCCACTTGTTGTCTCTTACGATGCTATTTGAATTTTAAAAACAATTTTGACCATTTTTTTTTAAAAAAAGCAGTTGGAATTTTCATAGGAATTGCATTAAACTGTTGATCTATTTGGGGAATATTGCCTTAATAATAGTAAATATTCAATTCAGGAACATTGATGATATTTACATTTATTGAAGTCTTTAATATCTTTCAACAACGTCTTATAATTTCCAGTTACAAACCTTGAGTCTCACTTGTTAAATTTATGTTTAAGTAGTCTGCTATTTTTATACTATTTTCAATAGGAAGATTTTATTAATTTCGTTTTGTACGTGTTCATTGCTATTGCATAGAACTAAAACTGATTTTTCTATTTTGAAAAAAGAATATCATGACAGACGGGGATAGTGGAAGATCTCCTCTGCATTCATGTCACCAGGAAGCAAGGGTTTGGGGTGGGGAGACACAGGGAAGATGCGCCCTTCCTGCATTAACACAGAGCTTTTGGGGGACATCTCACATCCAAACCACAGCAACTTGGCACAGAGAAGGCACCCAGTAAGTACTGAACATATGTATACTTGCATGAAGCCAACAGAAGACTAAATTCTCCATTTATATTTCCAAGTCCTTTCCAGCACTGACTCCTTCCTGAGTCTATTACACTGTCACCTCTTGTTTATAGCTTCCTAAGGACAAAGTCTCAGGGAGACTTTGGGCTCTTGGCCTTACTCAGCGTTCAGCAGGGACACAGTGTTTGGCTTCAGCAGAGCTTTGTGGGATCAGCTGTCCTTGCAAAAGAGGGAGACTGGGACTTAAGTACAGCTGGCCATCAACGAGCCTCTGTGGCTCACTCTCATGCTCAGGTCATCACACACCAATCAGGCACACACAGTACATGGCTCAGGAAGATGCACTCAGAGCTGATGGATTCTGACCTCTCCACCCCCTGAAAAGGTGAGGCTTCAGTTAGGGTGAGGACGGGTGTCACAGGAGTGCCCTGCCTGAAGTCAGCTCACCACACATGCAGCATCTCCCCAGACCTGTATTATTTACAGTTATTTCTTAGCTAAGGTGTCCTTCCAAATTGGATCTTGTCCCAAACCTTAAGTTTCAGTCATAGAATAACCATGGGCAAGTCTGGTCCACTAGATTCAATAGCCAATAATTACCTCACATGACCAACACACCAAATTGTTAGATATTAGAAATTACTCAAAGTTAAAATTCTGCCACATCTTTACAAGAAGAGATTCCTAATGTGAAGGTAGTGAGAATAGAAACGACACCGACCTTAAATTGCTTATTATATTCCCAGAATTAGCTCCAGAGATAATTTGTTCCCAAGAGTTTTATGCAGTCTTAAAATAGTCATTTCTCTCAGGACAGTCTCATTATTATCGTAGCCAAATTATTTCTACAATGAAAACATTTAATTAGTTGAGCTTCTGTCTTCAGGACACAACCTGAAGAAATTATTAATTTCAGGAGGTCAAACGAGACATTACAAAGCTTAAGACCCTTCTGGGTCACAGTCCCAGGTTCCCCCACCTTCTGTCTTCTGTCTTCTGATCCTTCTCTCAGAGTAGGGGGCTTGGCTTCCTCTTGAAGAAATCTGGATCCACTACAATAGCCGGTGAAGCTTCTCCCTCCTGGACTGCTTTCCTGCTCTCAGGGGCCTGGGGCAGTCATCTGTGGGGGAAATCCACAGACCCTTTCCTGGAGGACATTCTAGTCCTGGCAGTCTGCTGCAAGCTATCCACGGGCTGTGTGCGTGAGCTGTGTGCATCTGAGCGCATGAGGGGACTGGCCTGACATTACTGCCTGGTTGGGCTGTACCACGTGTGTGTGCCTTTGCTTTTTCTCTGCCAGTGATCCCACACAGCACCCGAGATGGGTGTGGCTTTCCAAGATGTCAACCTGCTGATCACAAAACATCATCAAGCAAGACTCCACCCTTTGAACCCAATCCCTTGCCTTATTCGGGTGGAATATTCTATGAATGGCTTGTCCCCAGTAAATAGGGGGTTTCAGCCGTGCTCTTTTGCCTCTTGCCTCCCTTGCTCCCCTTGGCCTTGAGCGTGGGAGCTGAGGTCTCAAACATCCCTGAACCATGCAAGAGGTATTTCTGTGTTAGTGTGGGGGGTTTTTTTTGTTGCCAGCCCGGCCAGGTGAGAGCAGTCCTTCCCTTGGGGATTCTCCTCAGCCCTTCACCTAGATGATGTTTCCCTGACACCATGGAACAGGAATCCACAGGAAACCCTTGTCACAACAGAGATGCAGGGAATTAACACACATGGAGCCACCTGAGACCTGTGAAAGGGCAGTCAGCCCACTGTCCCAGAATACTGAACTCCCAGAGTCTCCTGAACTTACTGGGCCAGTAGAAAAGCCTCTTCAAAGACTTCACCTGGGGCGGCTGCCTCCCTTCTTCAAAGCCCTCCCACCCCAGCTGAGGATTAGGATCTGGCTTCAGTATGATCTACAGGAAGAGAGACCCTGCTTGCAGGGAACTGCTGAACAGCTTCATGCAGAAGGACTTTCAGGACCCATTCTTTGTTGCACACAGACAGGAGCTGGGGGAGCAGGAGGGTAGAGAAGGGCGATGAGCGAGTGCCAAATGAGACTGGTAAGAATCCATCTACATGGGAGACTTGGGGTTTGGTATCCAGGCACAGACAACCTGAAACTGGTCCTCATACCCTGGGATGGCTCCTTGAAGCCTGAGCATAACAACCAAATGTAAATTAAATGGAGATGCTTGAAACACCTGGCAGAATATTAGGCGGTAAAAAGACTCAAGGTGGATATGCTGGACAGACTAAGACATCAGAAGAATCCACCATCCGATTATGATCCCAGGAGGGCAAAGGGGTCATTTTCTTCTCTAGAGGGATAAGTTCCCTAGTGAAGGGCACAGTATCATTGAGAAACTCAACAGCTCTGTCCTGTTGGCCGAGTTTACAGAAGACACCTCTATGATAATGGACTTTTGAATTAGTAGAAGGTGACAAGATTCCAAAACAGGCCTGGGGATGTGGCTCGCCTGGCATGCGCAGGGCGCTGGGTTTGATCCTCAGCACCACATAAAAATAAAGACGTTGTATCCACTGAAAACTGAAAAATATTAAAAAATTCTCTTCTCTTAAAAAAAGATTCCAAAACAGAGGCTAAGTAGTGAAAAGCATCAGGATAGATGGATATAAGAACCATAAGTGACAGTGAGGTCAGAGTGGCAGCCAGGATGCTGTGATCATCAGGGATCTGCAGCAATGGCTGATTGTCCATGGGCAAGCTTGATGGACAACAGTATCCAACTTGTACAAAAAACGAGCAAGTGAGAGGGAGAACAGAGGTGGCATCAGCTGCTGCAACTCACTGGCTCAGTGCACTGGTTGAGGAGCTAGTCTCAAGGAGGTATCCTGTGGGATCACACTACAAGATCTCACTGGTGCTACAAAAGGACCATCACTTATTAGGATCAGGGCACTGGGGAAGGTGGAATGCCAGCTCTCTGGAAGACTGTTGTATATGAATCTGAGCCGACTCTGATACCATGGGACCTGAAATGGTGTTGTCCATTTTGAGTAGGGGCTTATGGAGTTCAGGTGTCAAGTGGAGTTGTGGCCATGCTTGTCTCACAGTGGGTATGGTAGGTCCACAGAAGCACCTTATGGTAACTTCTTAGTCGCCAAGGGTATGATTCCAATACCTATACTTAGAAACTAGTGGAACCCTTACAATGGTTCCATGGGTGAAGAGGAGTCAGGATACTACCTATAAAAGGAAGACCTATAGACACAATTTTTTTATATAAAGAAAAATATTTTAACATCTCTGAAGTAGTTGACAGCTGTCAATTGGGTAATTACATCACAGAAACAAAGAAGCAACTGCATGCACAGGCCCTGGGTTTCATCTCCACCACAATGTGGGGGGCATTGGGGGACAGCTGTGTGCAATGGTATACACCTTTAATCCCAGCAACTTGGGAGACGGAGGCAAGAGAATGGCAAGTTCGAGGCCAGCCTGGGCAACACAGGGAGACCCTGTCTCAAAAACACCACTTGATATTGTGTCCCTCCTCCTGGAGGTACACCGACAGATTCATGATGAGCTGGTTGCCAATTCCAAGGGAATATTAAGCACCTCACCCCCTGAACCTCGGATAGTGCCAATTTGTATCACTTGCCCGAGTCCAGAGAGACGGAACACTCACAAGTTATAGAAAGCAGGTTTATTATTTATGGATAAGCAGCAAGGGACACCAGATGCCTAGGATTCATAACAAGCCAGCTCCTTAAGAGTCAGAAAGGCGGTTTTGGAGAAGATGGCGGCGGGAAGTGAGTAAGCCGCTCTGAGCCCCCGCGCCGCGGCGTCTGAAAAGATGAGGTAAAGATCATTAAAGGAGATCTGTCGACAAAAACCCAGCACCGTGTCAAGAAAGGGGCCTAGGTGGAGTGAATCAGCCACTAATCCAGCCAAGGTGAAGGGAGTACAGCACGACTTCAGCGCCAGCAGTAAGGCTGCAGCCCGAGCCGCCCGGCTCCCTCAGCCCCTTCTCCTTCCCCTTCTCCTCTCCGCCTTTCCGCCTTGCTTCTTTCTCCCCAGCCGTCTCTCCTCCCAAGCTCAGTCTCTAAATTTAGATCTCAACTTCTTTCCCCCACCCCGCCCGCTCTCTAGGCGCCGCCTCCCCTCCCCCAACCCGCACCCCCTCCCCGGGGGTCCCGAAGGCCGCCGCCGCTGCCGCCGCCGCTGCTGGCGCCGCCTCCCGTGGAGCACCATAGAGCAGACTCTTCACCGCGCCAATGAACTGCCGAATTATATGAAACAGCCGATAAGATGAGCAACAATTTAAAATCCAAGTGATCCGAGAACACGCACTGAGCTCTGACCCGCTGAATTCAAACTCCCGGTCACCTGCTTCCCGCAGACAAACAGCTATGACTCGGCATTAATTCATCCCGCTGAAACAACTGGTCAGCCCTTCTCATCATACGAAGGTAAATGCCTACCGAGCCTTCATAAGTAGTGGCCACAGGTTTGAAACGGGGCTTGGGAGAGAAGGACCCACCCGTTGAATTAGTCTCCCGGCAAAGGGAAACCTTGTCATCAGACTGCTGCGGAGGAGATAACTGCGTTGAAACAGGTGTGTGATCCCATAGCCTTGCCTCTCCACACATCGGGGAAAACTCTAAGAGCCCCTCCCAGCTCTCCCGTAAGGGCACCTCCCAGCTCTCCTGTGAGTGCTTCAGCCAGCCCGAGGGAATCAGAGGTGGTGTGGGTCCCGCAAGCGGAAATACCGCTCCCACCAGGGCTGACTGCTGAGGTCTCTTGCACCACCTACGGGAAGTGGATACCAAAGGGCAAGTAAAAGCCGCTGAGGATTCTCAGCCCCAAACTCTACAAGCTTAGGGTCTGAGGGAATGGCAAACTTGAAGAGTGTGCCCAGTCGTTCATGAAAACAGGGCTCCCGGGAGCAGCAGACCTGGCTTGTAGCCAGTATTGTGGTGAGAGGGGCCTGGCTAGAGAAAAAGTGGGAAGTGACTAGACACAAGAGGAGGCCCTAGACACTCAGGATTGGAGACTCGCCCAGTCTGGGAAGAGCTGCTGCACAGTGATTGGTTCCCGCGTATTGACAGGAGAAACTTGACCTGGTGGGCACAGCGCCATCTACTGGAAGAGAAGTTAATCAAACTCTAAGACTGCATTTATTAGGTTTTTTTTTTTCTTTTTCTTTTCTCCCTTTTTTTTTTATTTAGGTTTTTCTTTCATTTTCATTTTTTTCTTTCTTGTTGTTTTATTAATTTTTTTTTACAAAATATTTTTTTTAAATTTTTTTTTCTACTAATTTTAACTTAAATTTTTTTAATTATTATTATTATTTTTTTAATCTTTTTCTTTTTTAGTTCCTATTCTTTTTCTTCTTTAGTCTTCTCATTTTTCTTATCCCCCCTTTTTTCTTGAATTCTACCTGCCTACTCTCATTCTCTTTAGAGACTTCTTCCCTTCCCTTCAAATACCTTTCCTCCCAAGCATCAAACTAATTTATAGGAGTAAACAGTAACTCAGCAGTCAAACAGAACAAGAAGCAACATGAGCAGCTTCAAAAAACAAGGAAGAAAAGGAGTACAAACAACGCAGGACAGCCTAAATATTCAGGAGGACCTAGAGTCATCAGAAAAATGGTCATATAAAGAACTCAAGGAACACCTTAGACAGATGGAATGGAACCTTAAAGAGGATACAAGACAGCAAATTCAAGCAGCGAAAGAACACATTGAGAATGAATTACATAAACAGATAAAAGAAGAAGTTAAGCATCTTTATCAGGAGATAGAGATTATAAAAAATAATCAAACAATAATTCTAGAAATGAAGGAAACGATAAACCAAATTAAAAACTCAATTGAGAGTATCACTAACAGAGTGGAGCAAGTAGAAGCCAGAACGTCAGATAATGAAGACAAAATATACCATCTTGAAAAGAGTCTAGCCAACTCAGAAAGGCTGGTAAAAAATCACGAGAAAAACATCCAAGAGTTATGGGATAACATAAAAAAACCAAACTTACGAGTCATCGGGATAGAAGAAGGTACAGAGATTCAAACCAAGGGAATGAGAAACTTGCTGAAGGAAATAATTACAGAAAACTTTCCAGAAATAAAAAAGGAAACAGATATACAAATTGAAGATGCATACAGGACACCGAGCACACAAAATCACAGTAGACCAACGCCAAGACACATTGTTATGAAGATATCCAATATACAGAACAAAGAGAAAATATTAAAAGCTACAAGAGAAAGGAGACAGATTACATTTAGGGGTAAACCAATACGGTTAACCACGGATTTTTCATCACAGACACTGAAAGCAAGAAGGTCATGGAACAATGTATTTCAAACACTGAAAGACAATGGATGCCAACCAAGAATTCTGTATCCAGCAAAATTAAGCTACAGGTATGACAACGAAATAAAAATCTTTCATGATAAACAAAAGTTAAAAGAATTTGCAGCCAGAAAACCAGCATTGCAAAGCATTTTGAGCAAAACACTACACGAGGAAGAAATGAAAAACAATAACCAAAACCATCAGTGGGAAGTGCCGCAGTAAAGACAGAGGGCAAGGGGAAAGACAATCATGGAGAGAAACTAAATTTTTTTTTTTTTAAAAAAAGGATAAACAATCAAACATGGATGGAAGTTCAAACCACATATCAACAGTAACTCTGAATGTTAATGGCTTAAACTCTCCAATAAAGCGACATAGGCTGGTATCATGGATTAAAAAAACAAATCCAACAATATGCTGCCTCCAGGAGACACATCTGATGGGAAAAGACATACACAGGCTGAAGGTGAAAGGATGGGAAAAAATATACCACGCACATGGTCCTCGTAAGCAAGCAGGGGTGGCCATCCTCATATCGAATAAAATCGACTTCAAGACTAAGTTAATCAAAAGGGAAAAAGAAGGTCATTATATACTGTTAAAAGGAACCATTCACCAACAAGACATAACAATTATCAATATTTACGCACCAAACAATGGTGCTGCGACATTCACAAAACAAATTCTCCTCAAATTCAAGAATCAAATAGACCACAACACAATAATTATGGGAGACTTCAACACACCTCTCTCACCATTGGACAGATCCTCCAAACAAAAGTTAAATAAAGAAACTATAGAACTCAATACCACAATCAATAACAGACTTAACTGACTTATATAGAATATATCAACCATCATCAAATGGATATACTTTCTTCTCAGCAGCACATGGATCCTTCTCAAAAATAGACCATGTATTATGCCATAGGGCAAACCTCAGTAAATATAAAGGGGTGGGGATAATACCATGCATTTTATCTGATCATAATGGAATGAAACTGGAAATCAATGATAAAAGAAGGAAGGAAAAATCCTACATCACATGGAAAATGAACAATATGTTACTGAATGATCAATGGGTTACAGAAGACATAAAGGAGGAAATCAAAAAATTCTTAGAGATAAACGAAAATACAGACACAACATATCGGAATCTATGGGACACAATGAAAGCAGTTTTAAGAGGAAAGTTCATCGCCTGGTGGTCATTCCTCAAAAAAAGAAGAAACCAACAAATAAATGAGCTCACACTCCAACTCAAAGCCCTAGAAAAGGAAGAGCAAAACAACAGCAAATGTAGCAGAAGGCAAGAAATAATTAAAATCAGAGCGGAAATTAATGAAATTGAAACAAAAGAAACTATTGAAAAAATTAACAAAACTAAAAGTTGGTTCTTCGAAAAAATAAATAAGATCAACAGGCCTTTAGCCATGCTAACAAAGAGAAGAAGAGAGAGAACTCAAATTACTAACATACGGGATGAAAAAGGCAATATCACAACAGATGCTACAGAAATACAGAAGACAATTAGAAATTATTTTGAAAATCTATATTCCAATAAAATAGAGGATAGTGAAGACATCGATAAATTTCTTAAGTCATATGATTTGCCCAGACTGAGTCAGGAGGATATAGACAATCTGAACAGACCAATATCAATAGATGAAATTGAAGAAGCCATCAAAAGACTACCAACCAAGAAAAGCCCAGGACCGGATGGGTATACAGCGGAGTTTTACAAAACCTTTAAAGAAGAATTAATACCAATACTTTTCAAGTTATTTCAGGAAATAGAAAAAGAGGGAGCTCTTCCAAATTCATTCTATGAGGCCAACATCACACTGATCCCGAAACCAGACAAAGACACCTCAAAGAAAGAAAACTACAGACCAATATCTCTAATGAACCTAGATGCAAAAATCCTCAATAAAATTCTGGCGAATCGAATACAAAAACACATCAAAAAAATAATGCACCATGATCAAGTAGGATTCATCCCTGGGATGCAAGGATGGTTCAACATACGGAAATCAATAAATGTTATTCACCACATCAATAGACTTAAAGATAAGAACCATATGATCATCTCGATAGATGCAGAGAAAGCATTCGACAAAGTACAGCATCCCTTTATGTTCAAAACATTAGAAAAACTAGGGATAACAGGAACTTACCTTGACATTGTAAAAGCTATCTATGCTAAGCCTCAGGCTAGCATCATTCTGAATGGACAAAAGTTGAAGGCATTCCCTCTAAAATCCGGAACAAGACAGGGATGCCCTCTATCTCCACTTCTATTCAATATAGTTCTCGAAACACTGGCCAGAGCAATTAGACGAAAGAAATTAAAGGCATAAAAATTGGAAAAGAAGAACTTAAATTATCACTATTTGCAGATGACATGATTCTATACCTAGAAGACCCAAAAGGGTCTACAAAGAAACTACTAGAACTAATAAATGAATTCAGCAAAGTGGCAGGATATAAAATCAACACGCATAAATCAAAGGCATTTCTGTATATCAGCAACAAAACTTCTGAAATGGAAATGAGGAAAAACACTCCATTCACAATATCCTCAAAAAAAATAAGATACTTGGGAATCAACCTAACAAAAGAGGTGAAAGATTTATACAATGAAAACTACAGAACCCTAAAGAGAGAAGTAGAAGAAGATCTTAGAAGATGGAAAAATATACCCTGTTCATGGATAGGCAGAACAAACATCATCAAAATGGCGATATTACCAAAAGTTCTTTATAGATTTAATGCAATGCCAATCAAAATCCCAACGGCATTTCTTGTAGAAATAGATAAAGCAATCATGAAATTCATATGGAAAAATAAAAGACCCAGAATAGCAAAAGCAATTCTAAGCAGAAAGAGTGAATCAGGCGGTATAGCGATACCAGATTTCAAACTATATTACAGAGCAATAGTGACAAAAACAGCATGGTACTGGTACCAAAACAGGCGGGTGGACCAATGGTATAAAATAGAGGACACAGAGACTAACCCACAAAGTTACAACTATCTTATATTTGATAAAGGGGCTATAAGCATGCAATGGAGGAAGGATAGCATCTTCAACAAATGGTGTTGGGAAAACTGGAAATCCATATGCAACAAAATGAAACTGAATCCCTTTCTCTCGCCATGCACAAAAGTTAACTCAAAATGGATCAAGGAGCTTGATATCAAATCAGAAACTCTGCGTCTGATAGAAGATAAAGTTGGCTCAGATCTACAGATTGTGGGGTCGGGCTCCAAATTCCTTAATAGGACACCCATAGCACAAGAGTTAACAACTAGAATCAACAAATGGGACTTAATTAAACTTAAAAGTTTTTTTTCAGCAAAAGAAACAATAAGAGAGGTAAATAGGGAGCCTACATCCTGGGAACTAATTTTTACACCTCACACTTCAGATAGAGCCCTAATATCCAGAGTATACAAAGAACTCAAAAAATTAGACAATAAGATAACAAATAACCCAATCAACAAATGGGCCAAGGACCTGAACAGACACTTCTCAGAGGAGGATATACAATCAATCAACAAGTACATGAAAAAATGCTCTCCATCTCTAGCAGTCAGAGAAATGCAAATCAAAACCACCCTAAGATACCATCTCACTCCAGTAAGATTGGCAGCCACTATGAAGTCAAACAACAACAAGTGCTGGCGAGGATGTGGAGAAAAGGGTACACTTGTACATTGCTGGTGGGACTGCAAATTGGTGCGGCCAATTTGGAAAGCAGTTTGGAGATTCCTGGGAAAGCTGGGAATGGAACCACCATTTGACCCTGCTATTGCCCTTCTCGGACTATTCCCTGAAGACCTTAAAAGAGCATGCTACAGGGACACTGCCACATCGATGTTCATAGCAGCACAATTCACAATAGCTAGACTGTGGAACCAACCCAGATGCCCTTCAATAGATGAATGGATAAAAAAAATGTGGCATCTATACACAATGGAGTACTATGCAGCAATAAAAAATGACAAAATCATAGAATTTTCAGGGAAATGGATGGCATTAGAGCAGATTATGCTTAGTGAAGCTAGCCAAACCCTAAAAAACAGATACCAAATGTCTTCTTTGATATAATGCGAGCAAGTATGAACAGAGCAGGGAGGAAGAGTAGGAAGAAAAGAGTAACATTAAACAGAGACTTGAGATGGGAGGGAAAGGGAGAGAAAAGGGAAATTGCATGGAAATGAAGGGAGACACTCATTGCTAAACAAAATTACATATAAGAGGTTGTGAGGGGAATGGGAAAATAAACAGAGAGAAATGAATTACAGTAGATGGGGTAGAGAGAAGATGGGAGGGGAGGGGAGGGGGGATAGTAGGGGATAGGAAAGGTAGCAGAATACAACAATTACTATTAGTGCATTATGTAAAATTGTGGATGTTGTGGATGTGTAACTGACGTGATTCTGCAATCTGCATTTGGGGTAAAATTGGGAGTTCATAACCCATGTCAATCTAATGTATGAAATATAATATGTCAAGAGCTTTGTAATGTTGTGAACAACCAATAAAAAAAATGTAAAAAAAAAAAAAAGAGTCAGAAAGGCTACCCAGGGCAAAGGGAGCCTTGACTGTCCGTGCTCCACCTGCACCACAGGTGGTGGATACTGAAAAGCAGCTGGCCCTGGGTTTTATGCCCCAGGAAATACACGAACCACCAGGCTAAAAAGCTCTAAAGCTCTTTCCAGGAGGACAGGATACGAGCCTGGCTATTCCTGCCAGTGCCTCCTTATCTCAGGGTGTTACATGCCCAGCACATTCCACAGCTATTCTCGAGACTGCTTGCAGGAAAGCGGAGAACACTGAGCAGCTCCAAGGCCACAGGGAGCACTGCACTGTAGCACAGAACACCAAGAAGGGGAGTCCAGTCCCTCCCCCCGCAGAAAAAGAGCACGACTTTAATCAAGCTCCTAGGACACTTAACTACCAATCTACAGGTAATATGAGCAACAGCAGGACCAACATGTTAGGTGACACTGCAAGGGTATTCATTTCTAACCTGTTGTAATTTTTAAAATTATATTTGTAAATACAATAAAAATGACACTTAAAAACATTTAAACATACAAAATACAAGCCAAATTATTTATTCATAGATTCTAGAGACAGGAAAGTACATTCCAGCCAGGCACACGGTACATGCCTGCAAGTCCAGGGACTTGGGAGGCTGGGGCAGGAGAATCCAAGTTTGAGGCCAGTCGAGTTAGGAAGACTGTCTCAAAAGGGGAAAGAGGATGTAGAATGCCAGAGCATCTGTGGGTTTAATGCCCAGTACCACATAAAAAATTCCAATAAATATTAAACTGAAAAAGTTATACACTTCATTCATTGAGAATGTGCATACAGCCAGGCACAGTGGCACATGCTTATAATCCCAGCAATTTGGGAAGCTGAAGCAGAAGGATTCCAAATTTAAGAGCAGCCTCAGCAACTTAGTGAGATCCCCACCTCAAAAATGAAAATTTTAAAAATGGGCTGGAATATAGCTCAGTAGTAAAGCACCCCTAGTTTTGATCCCCAATACCAAAGAAAAACATGTGCATACAGGCAATTAATATAAAATGGTTATCATACTCATGACTTTATGCTATTCTGCAGCTATAACTAACTGAAATTATAAAGTAGCAATTCCTCATATAAAGTGCCTATATACATACTTTGAAGGAACACCCTGTATATCACTACTTAAAAGTTAAGCCTCCTTCTAGCCTGCTGGCCATCTAAGCTGGACTTAGCACAATACAACCTGTTGTAATTATACAAATTCTTTCAATGATTTATAACTGTAGTGAAGAAAACAATTTCATGGAGGTGTGGTTTAGGGAAACAGGAGAATAGATTGAGGTAATTTTAGCAAGTTCCAGATATTTACTTTTTAACATTTATCAAAATGAGACAACTGATGTTCCATTTTCAAAATTCATCCTCAATCTCCAGTGGTCCATTCTAGTCATTTATCTTGTAATGTTAAATTTAAATCATCCTTTCTACAACATGAATGACCTTTGAGGACATTATGCCAAGCAAAATAAACCACTCACAAAACAACATACTGCATAATTCCACTTGTATGAGGCACTTAAAGCAATCAAAGGCAGAGAGATGGAAAGTAGAATGCTTGTTGTCAGGGGCTGGGGGAGGTAAGATGAAGAATTAATGATTAATAAGCACAGAGTTTCCATTTTACAAGATAAAAGTTTCAGAGATAGACAATGGTGATGGTTACACAATACCACGAATCAATACCACTGAACACATGAAATAATGGTGGTGATCAATTTTGTTATGTACTTTACCAGAGTGAAAACAATTTTTAAAGTATGCACTGAAGTCAATACTAGTTGTATGTAATTAAGTCCTAATTAAAACCAGAAAACAAAAAAACCTTAAATCATTCAGTTAAAAAGTAATTCTAGTTCTAAGAATTTCCTGTACATGGATCTTATTTTAATGAACTAAATTCAAACTATTCAAATTCAAAAGTTCTTGGAGATCACTTATATGTAAAATATCACACGGGGATATTATTCATTGATATTGATCATTAAATTATGGACTGTCAACTATCAGCTGAAACTTTGCTCTTCTAAACTTCATTTTTCCTTTTGATCTTATTTGCTGTTGAAAAATGTGTTTTTCTTCTTTACATAGAAGTATACAGATCAAATGCCAGAGGTAAGTCAAATTCACCTTTTAAAGGTTGGAACCAAATGTCTTCTTAATTTGAAAAACACTAGGAGTTCTTATATTCGACCATATGATCACCATCACATTTAAGCAGGCAATAACATTTTTATTCCCAGTTCACATTGACAGAATAATCTCAAATTTAACAGGTTAGCCTTTGTATAAATTTGCAGTCTTTACTAGCTCTCTGCGCCTATTTAATTCTGCTGACGTTTTTTCATAGCAAGACATTCTTGAAGGAAGCAGCAGCATGCTGATGTTCATTATGGGACCAGCTCCTACAGCCCCTTACTGCAGAATGCCTTCCTGTCGCCATAGAGGCACCAACAGAATATCGTCAAGCTCAGAAATCATAACCAACCACGTGTGCCGACAAAACTCACATGCTTGAATGTTGTAGCAATGTCAAATCGCTAAAAATAGTTTTAAACATTTACTCTCAACATCTATACTAGTCACAAACCAGCTCTGGATCACACTTTGAGCAACACTGCTTCTATAAGACAAATGACCACATTTCTTCAACTCATGGAAAAAAAGATAAAGAAACCTCAATATTAAAAATGTTTTAAGACACTTGTCAGCCAAGTGTTATGGATAACCATTCTCTGATCTCAATTAAGTTGAAATTTTTTTATTAAAAAACGTGAATAATTACTGAGTATTTTACGATGTTGAAGTATATTAATTTTGTGGGCAATAAAATGTTATACTTCTTAGAATGCATTTAAAAAATGAACTGAAACAGTCATGGATAACACGACATGCTACCCAGGATCAGCCACAACAATAGCTGGCATTGATGGAGAAAGGTGTACTGTAGACAATACATCAGTCACATTCTGTTAAGAGGATGGTCCATGGTCCATTATGGCATTCTTGCCATTTTTGTTGTGTTGAAAATTTATGTTTTAAACAATTGAGAATACCCAGTGACTAATTAGTATATTTATTATTGATCTACGTTGTTATCCAATTCCATTTATATGAAACATCTAGAATAGACAAACTCAAAGTATTTTAGTAGTTGCCAGGGATTGGGGAAAGGAAGGCCTTGGAGTAACTGCTAATGAGTACAAGATATCTTTTGGGTGATGATGAAAATGTTCTAAACTTAAGATAGTAGTGATGGATATGAAATTCTGTAAATATATTTACTGTATGCTTTTGATATGGGTGAATTTCGTGATACGTGAATTATAACTCAAAAAAGCTATTTTTAAGTGCCTTACAGTATTTTTTATTTTTTGCTATATTTTTATTGATGCATTATAGTTAAACATACTGGTGGGATTCACTGTTACACATTTGTACATTGTACACACGTACAAATGTGTAACATAAGATGGTCAACATCATTCCCCAGTTCTGCTCTCCTTCTCATCCTCTCACTCCCATTCTTTTCCTCTACTGACATCCCTTGGATTTTCATGAGATCCCTTTATACACAACTTCTTTTCTAGCTTCCACACGAGAGAAAATATATGACCCTTGACTTTCTGCATTTAGTTTATTTTGCTTAACTAGATGTTCTCATATTGCATCCATTTTCCTGAAAATGATATTTTACTTTTCTTTATGGCTGGAAAAAAAAAAACTATTGTGTATATACACCACATCTTCCTTTTCCATTCATCCATTGGTAGCCAAACTATGGCACCAACCAAGATGTCTATTGTGAACTGTACAGCTATAAATGGATGTAAATGTATCACTGTAGTAAAAAAGCTTTTAATTCTTCAGGATAAATACTGAGGAGTGGTATAGCTGGGTCAGATGGTGGTTCTATGCCTAATCTTTTGAGGAGGCTCTATAATGATTTCTGTATTGGTTAGATCAATTTATAATCCCACCAACAGTGTAAAAGTGTTACTTTTCCTCCAAATTCTCTCCAGCATTTATCTTTTGTATCCTTGATGGGTCCTATCCTAATTGGAATGAGATGAAATCTTAAGTTTTGATTTGTGTTTCCCTAAGTGCTAAAGATGTTAAACATTTTAAAATATTTGTTGGCAATTTATATTTAAGTATTTGTTTAATTAGTAGCTTGTTGAATTGGTTTTTGGGTGGTAAGTTTTGAGCTCTTCATATATTCTGGATATTAATCCTCTCAGAAGAGTAGCTAGCAAAGATTCTTCTTCCATTCTGTAGATTCTTTTCTCATTCTTGTTTCCCTTGCTGAGCAGAAGCTTTTTGATTAGAGGTCATCCATTTATTTATTTAGGAGGGGGGACCATGGCTTTTATTTTTACTTTTTATGTGGTGCTGAGGATCGAACTCAGGGCCTCACACGTGCTAGGCAAGTACTCTACCACTGAGCCACAACCCCAGCCCCCCCAATTTATTAATTCTTGGTATTTCCCGAGTTTAGAGTTCCTATTGAGAAAGTCATTGCCTGTACCCATACATTGAAGGGTTGACCTTACATTTTTTTCCTAGGAGTTTCATTGTTTCCTATCCAATTCCTACGTCTTTGATCCATTTTGAGTTAACTTTTGTGCCAGGTGAGAGATAATGCACATTTAAAAGAATGAGAAGAGATCCTTATCAGTTTTCTCAGCACCTTATGTTAAAGACAGTCTTTTCCTCAAACATTTTTGGCATCTTTGTCAAGGATAAGATGACTATCTCGGGATTCCAACATGGCGGTGGGCGCAGAGAGATCAAGTCCCTGACCTCTTCAGCTGTGCAGGCATAGGGAGTCGTAAACAACCTAAATCTGTTTGCTCAGGATCACTAGGCAATGCTGAGCTGACGTGGATCTGGGGTGAACAGTCTGGGCCTCTCAGAACACACACTGAGCCCGGATCGGCTGAATTCAAGCTCCCGTTCGCCTGCTTCCCGCAGACAAACAGCTGTGACTCAGCACTAATCCATCCGGCTGAAAAAACTGGTCAGCCCTTCTCATCCTACGGAGGTAAATGCCTACCGAGCCTTCATAGGTAGTGGCCACAGGTTTGAAACGGGGCTTGGGACAGTAAGGACCCACCCATTGCATTGGTCGCCCGGCAAAGGGAAACGAACTGTCGCCATTTGCAAGAGACACCACCATGGCAGAGAACTGACGTCATCAGACTGCGGCAGAGGAGATAACTTCATTGAAACCTGCGGCTACAGGTGTGTAATTCCCTAGCCTTCCCTCTCCACACATTGGGGAAAACTTAAGGGCCCCTCCCAGCTCTCCCATGAGCGCGATAGCCAGCCCGAGGGAATCAGAGGTGGCGCGGGATCCACGGCGCGGAACTACCGCTCCCACCAGGGCTGACAGCTGAGGTCTCTTGCACCAGCTACTGGGGGCGTGGCTACCGGAGGGCAAGTAAAATTCGCTGAGGATTCTCAGCCCCAAGCTCTACAAACTTAGGGTCTGAGGGAATGGCAAACTGGAAGAGTGTGCCCAGTCGTTCATGAAAACAGGGCTCCCGGGAGCAGCAGACCTGGCGTGTAACCAGTATTGTGGTGAGTGGCACCCGTGAGAGGGGCCTGGCTAGAGGAAAAGTGGGAAGTGACTAGACACAAGAGGAGGCCCTAGGCACTCAGGATTGGAGACTCGCCCAGTCTGGGAGGAGCTGCTGCACAGTGATTGGTTCCCGCGTATTGACAGGAGAAACTTGGCCTGGTGGGCACAGCGCCACTTACTGGAAGAGAAGATAATCAAACTCTAAGACTGCATTTATTAGTTTTTTTTTTTCTTTTTTTCTTTTTTTTTTTTGATTTGGGTTTTTCTTTCATTTTCATTTTTCTTTCTTGTTTTTTTAAATTTTTTTCACAATTTTTTTTTCTTCTAATTTTAATTTTAATTTTTTAAATTATTTTAAAATTTTTTTTCTTTTTTATTTCCTACTTTTTTTCTTCTTTTGTCTTTTCATTTCTTTTCAATTATCTTATCCCCCCTTCCTTGAATTCTACCTGCTTACTCTCATTCTCTTTAGTGACTTCTTCCCTTCCCTTCTAATACCTTTCCTCCCAAGCATCAAATAAATTTATAAGAGTCAACAGTAACTCAGCAGTCAAACAGAACAAGAAGTAACATGAGCAGCTTTAAAAAGCAAGGAAGAAAAGGAGTACAAACAATGCAGGACAGCCTAAATATTCAGGAGGACCTAGAGTCATCAGAAAAATGGTCATATAAAGAACAAGGAACACCTTAGACAGATGGAATGGAACCTTAAAGAGGATACAAGACAGCAAATTCAAGCAGCGAAAGAACACATTGAGAATGAATTACATAAACAGATAAAAGAAGAAGTTAAGCATCTTTATCAGGAGATAGAGATTATAAAAAATAATCAAACAATAATTCTAGAAATGAAGGAAACGATAAACCAAATTAAAAACTCAATTGAGAGTATCACTAACAGAGTGGAGCAAGTAGAAGCCAGAACGTCAGATAATGAAGACAAAATATACCATCTTGAAAAGAGTCTAGCCAACTCAGAAAGGCTGGTAAAAAATCACGAGAAAAACATCCAAGAGTTATGGGATAACATAAAAAAACCAAACTTACGAGTCATCGGGATAGAAGAAGGTACAGAGATTCAAACCAAGGGAATGAGAAACTTGCTGAAGGAAATAATTACAGAAAACTTTCCAGAAATAAAAAAGGAAACAGATATACAAATTGAAGATGCATACAGGACACCGAGCACACAAAATCACAGTAGACCAACGCCAAGACACATTGTTATGAAGATATCCAATATACAGAACAAAGAGAAAATATTAAAAGCTACAAGAGAAAGGAGACAGATTACATTTAGGGGTAAACCAATACGGTTAACCACGGATTTTTCATCACAGACACTGAAAGCAAGAAGGTCATGGAACAATGTATTTCAAACACTGAAAGACAATGGATGCCAACCAAGAATTCTGTATCCAGCAAAATTAAGCTACAGGTATGACAACGAAATAAAAATCTTTCATGATAAACAAAAGCTAAAAGAATTTGCAGCCAGAAAACCAGCATTGCAAAGCATTTTGAGCAAAACACTACACGAGGAAGAAATGAAAAACAATAACCAAAACCATCAGTGGGAAGTGCCTCGGTAAAGACAGAGGGCGAGGGGAAAGATAATCATGGAGAAACAAACTAAATTTTTTAAAAAAAGGATAAATAAACATGGCTGGAAGTACAAACCATATATCAATAGTAACTCTGAATGTTAATGGTTTAAACTCTCCAATAAAGCGACATAGGCTGGTATCATGGATTAAAAAAACAAATCCAACAATATGCTGCCTCCAGGAGACACATCTGATTGGAAAAGACATACACAGGCTGAAGGTGAAAGGATGGGAAAAAATATACCACGCACACAGTCCTCGTAAGCAAGCAGGGGTGGCCATCCTCATATCAAATAAAATCGACTTCAAGACTAAGTTAATCAAAAGGGATAAGGAAGGACATTATATACTGTTAAAAGGAACCATTCACCAACAAGACATAACAATTATCAATATTTATGCACCAAATAATGGTGCTGTGACATTCATAAAACATTCTCCACAAGTTCAAGAATCAAATAGACCACAACACAATAATTATGGGTGACTTCAACACATCTCTCTCACCATTGGACAGATCCTCCAAACAAAAGTTGAACAAAGAAATTATAGAACTCAATACCACAATCAATAACCTAGACTTAACTGACATATATAGAATATATCAACCATCATCAAATGGATATACTTTTTTTCTCAGCAGCACATGGATCCTTCTCAAAAATAGACCATATATTATGCCATAGGGCAACCCTCAGTAAATATAAAGGGGTGGAGATAATACCTTGCATTTTATCTGATCATAATGGAATGAAACTGGAAATCAATGATAAAAGAAGGAAGGAAAAATCCTACATCACATGGAAAATGAACAATATGTTACTGAATGATCAATGGGTTACAGAAGACATAAAGGAGGAAATCAAAAAATTCTTAGAGATAAATGGAAATACAGACACAACATATCAGAATCTATGGGACACAATGAAAGCAGTTTTAAGAGGAAAATTCATCGCCTGGTGGTCATTCCTCAAAAAAAGAAAAAACCAACAAATAAATGAGCTCACACTTCATCTCAAAGCCCTAGAAAAGGAAGAGCAAAACAACAGCAAATGTAGCAGAACGCAAGAACTAATTAAAATCAGAGCGGAAATCAATGAAATTGAAACAAAAGAAACTATTGAAAAAATTAACAAAACTAAAAGTTGGTTCTTCGAAAAAATAAATAAGATCGACAGACCTTTAGCCATGCTAACGAAGAGAAGAAGAGAGAGAACTCAAATTACTAACATACGGGATGAAAAAGGCAATATCACAACAGATGCTACAGAAATACAGAAGACAATTAGAAATTATTTTGAAAACCTGTATTCCAATAAAATAGAAGATAGTTAAGACATCGATAAATTTCTTCAGTCATATGATTTGCCCAGACTGAGTCAGGAGGATACACACAATTTGAACAGACCAATATCAATGGATGAAATTGAAGAAGCCATCAAAAGACTACCAACCAAGAAAAGCCCAGGACCGGATGGGTATACAGCGGAGTTTTACAAAACCTTTAAATAAGAATTAATACCAATACTTTTCAAGTTATTTCAGGAAATAGAAAAAGAGGGAGCTCTTCCAAATTCATTCTATGAGGCCAACATCACACTGATCCCGAAACCAGACAAAGACACCTCAAAGAAAGAAAACTACAGACCAATATCTCTAATGAACCTAGATGCAAAAATCCTCAAAATTCTGGTGCATCGAATACAAAAACACATCAAAAAATTGTGCACCATGATCAAGTAGGATTCATCCCTGGGATGCAAGGATGGTTCAATATACGGAAATCAATAAATGTTATTCACCACATCAATAGACTTAAAGAACCATATGATCATCTCAATAGACGCAGAGAAAGCATTCGACAAAGTACAGCATCCCTTTATGTTCAAAACATTAGAAAAACTAGGGATAACAGGAACTTACCTCCACATTGTAAAAGCTATCTATGCTAAGCCTCAGGCTAGCATCATTCTGAATGGACAAAAGTTAAAGGCATTCCCTCTAAAATCTGGAACAAGACAGGGATGCCCTCTATCACCACTTCTATTCAATATAGTTCTCGAAACACTGGCCAGAGCAATTAGACGAAAGAAATTAAAGGCATAAAAATTGGAAAAGAAGAACTTAAATTATCACTATTTGCAGATGACATGATTCTATACCTAGAAGACCCAAAAGGGTCTACAAAGAAACTACTAGAACTAATAAATGAATTCAGCAAAGTGGCAGGATATAAAATCAACACGCATAAATCAAAGGCATTTCTGTATATCAGTGACAAAACTTCTGAAACGGAAATGAGGAAAAACACTCCATTCACAATATCCTCAAAAAAAAAAAAAATACTTGGGAATCAACCTAACAAAAGAGGTGAAAGACTTATACAATGAAAACTACAGAACCCTAAAGAGAGAAGTTGAAGAAGATCTTAGAAGATGGAAAAATATACCCTGTTCATGGATAGGCAGAACTAACATCATCAAAATGGCGATATTACCAAAAGTTCTCTACAGGTTTAATGCAATGCCAATCAAAATCCCAACGGCATTTCTTGTAGAAATAGATAAAGCAATCATGAAATTCATATGGAAAAATAAAAGACCCAGAATAGCAAAAGCAATTCTAAACAGGAAGTGTGAATCAGGCGGTATAGCGATACCAGATTTCAAACTATATTACAGAGCAATAGTGACAAAAACAGCATGGTACTGGTACCAAAACAGGCGGGTGGACCAATGGTATAGAATAGAGGACACAGAGACTAATCCACAAAGTTACAACTATCTTATATTTGATAAAGGGATAAAAGCATGCAATGGAGGAAGGATAGCATCTTCAACAAATGGTGTTGGGAAAACTGGAAATCCATATGCAACAAAATGAAACTGAATCCCTTTCTCTCGCCATGCACAAAAGTTAACTCAAAATGGATCAAGGAGCTTGATATCAAATCAGAGATGCTGCGTCTAATAGAAGAAAAAGTTGGCTCCGATTTACATATTGTGGGGTCGGGCTCCAAATTCCTTAATAGGACACCCATAGCACAAGAGTTAATAACAAGAATCAACAAATGGGACTTACTTAAACTAAAAAGTTTTTTCTCAGCAAGAGAAACAATAAGGGAGGTAAATAGGGAGCCTACATCCTGGGAACAAATTTTTACTCCTCACACTTCAGATAGAGCCCTAATATCCAGAGTATACAAAGAACTCAAAAAATTAGACAATAAGATAACAAATAACCCAATCAACAAATGGGCCAAGGACCTGAACAGACACTTCTCAGAGGAGGATATACAATCAATCAGCAAGTACATGAAAAAATGCTCACCATCTCTAGCAGTCAGAGAAATGCAAATCAAAACCACCCTAAGATACCATCTCACTCCAGTAAGATTGGCAGCCACTATGAAGTCAAACAACAACAAGTGCTGGCGAGGATGTGGAGAAAAGGGTACACTTGTACATTGCTGGTGGGACTGCAAATTGGTGCGGCCAATTTGGAAAGCAGTTTGGAGATTCCTGGGAAAGATGGGGATGGAACCACCATTTGAACCTGCTATTGCCCTTCTCGGACTATTCCCTGAAGACCTTAAAAGAGCATGCTACAGGGATACCGCCACATCGATGTTCATAGCAGCACAATTCACAATAGCTAGACTGTGGAACCAACCCAGATGCCCTTCAATAGATGAATGGATAAAAAAATGTGGCATCTATACACAATGGAGTACTATGCAGCAATAAAAAATGACAAAATCATAGAATTTGCAGGGAAATGGATGGCACTAGAACAGATTATGCTTAGTGAAGCTAGCCAATCCCTAAAAAACAAATACCAAATGTCTTCTTTGATATAATCAGAGCAACTAGGAACAGAGCAGGGAGCAAGAGCAGGAAGAAAAGAGTAACATTAAACAGAGACATGAGATGGGAGGGAAAGGGAGAGAAAAGGGAAATTGCATGGAAATGAAGGGAGACCCTCATTGCTATACAAAATTACATACAAGAGGTTGTGAGGGGAATGGTATAACAAACATGGAGGGAAATGAATTACAGTAGATGGGGTAGAGAGAGAAGATGGGAGGGGAGGGGAGGGGGGACAGTAGGGGATAGGAAAGGTAGCAGAATACAACAATTACTAATAGGGCATTATGTAAAATTGTGGATGTGTAACCGACGTGATTCTGCAATCTGCATTTGGGGTAAAATTGGGGGTTCATAACCCACTTCAATCTAATGTATGAAATATGATATGTCGAGAGCTTTGTAATGTCGTGAACAACCAATAAAAAAAAATACCTAAAAAAAAGAAGAATAAATGTTAAAAAAAAAAAAGATGACTATCTCTGTAGGTTTGTCCGTCTTTAACTGTGATCCATTCACCTATGTGGCTGTTTTAATGCCAGTATCGGGCAGTTTTTGTTACCATAGTTCTGTAGTATTTGAAGTCAAGTATTGTCATACCTCTATAGTGCAAATGTATTACACATAAAAATGGATTGGGTACAATACAGTCATATTTAGATAGGAAGTTTCTATTGAATTTTTTTTAGGATTCTCACATTAATATACTTGAGGGTATACTGGATTATCACATAACCTAGCTTGATAATCACTAAGACATACTGTAGATTTAAGCTTAAATCTACATCAAACTAGCACTTTAAAGTATAATCAATAGAATCAGAATTAGCTTAACTTTAATTTCAACTTTATAGGGAATCAAACTCCACAGTAAATACTACATATGAGCATAAAACAGGAGCTACACCTTTTATATTCTAACCTTTTGCACACAATGGACCAAATAAATGAGTGAAATCCTTAATACCATGTTTGTAAAATACAAGCATCCATCCTTTTAGATGAGGCAGATTTTTCGTTTATTTTAAATGGTAGAACGTACCATGTATAAAATTGTCAGTCTATGGATAATGGTTAAAATAGAGTCACAGAAAAGCCACAACTGGTCTGGATTTGGGGTATCTCTCAATATTTTAATCTAGGTGCCCAATAGTATTTTCTGGGTATTACAGTAAGTGTAGATTTTTAAAATTACTTTGTATTATAATGGATACCTAGAATATGCTTTCAAAGAAAAAAAAATCTACAGATGCCCCCCACACACACACGCACACACCTTCAACTATAACCCATATCCTATAGGAAATCACTATCCCTGCAAGTTTTGCTTTCCAAGAAATTGCTTTTCCCTCTTCAATCCCTAACCAACATTTATTCCCTTAAAAGCACAACTTCAGATTTGAAGCCTAATAAATGTGTTCTAGGAGTTCAATCACCAAGGTGCTTATATTACCTTCTTAGTCACACCCTGTCTTACTAACTCAGGATTAAATTATCTGACAAAGTTACCCAGATTTTTGTGGCCTGTCAGTCCCCAAGAGCAGATTAAGTTCTCTGCATACCTACATCTAACTGCAAGCACATATCCTTGTGTTTAGGCATCACTAGATTCATACAGCATCTAAGGTGAACATGAATTTTGGCTTAAGAACAATCAATGGCTATTAGAACTTGAAAATGTAACTATCCAAACCCCGAAACCTTGGGCAGGGGTCTCTGGAGAGACTGGAAAGTGGTACATTAACAAGAAGGTGGCTGTGCACTCTACAGTGGGACTTATCCAAATACCCTACAAGGGGAGCCAGAGAATACCGTTGTGGGGCATCACCAAGAGCACATTTCGTCATGCTGCACCTCCACTGCTGGGAGGTGGGTTTCCTGCCGCTTTATGGAGACAGAACAGCTGGGAAAACAAAGCATCAAAAGCAGCCCCTCCTGGAAGCCAGGTGAAGCCCAGTAAGGGTGACCTGGGAGAGGTCACCAGCTAATGCGTACTGTGCTTCTTACCATGGACCTGCATTGTGGAGAGGTCTTCACATAATCTGAAGACCCAAGGGATTGGCCCTACATATCCACATTTCACAGGGGGAGGAAAGCAAACCAGACAGGTCAGACCTCCACCTCGGCTGTACATAGTTGGTAAATAGTGGGGTTGGGATGTGATGCCGTCTCCCTAGCTTTAAGAAGGAATGGGCTTTCCACATTAAGCCAAATATAGGGTAAGTTCTTCAGTATTCTTTCAGACAAGTGCATTTTGACTTACATTTTCCCAGCATGTGACCTGTGGAGCAAGGTCCAAAATTCCTGGGCACTGTTGTTAGGAGTCCACTGGAAAGCTTCCTCAATAGAAAATTGTCCCATGAGCCAGGTGCAGTGGTGCACATCTATAATTTTTGTGATGTGGGAGACTGAGGCAGGAGAATCACAAGTTGGAAGCAGTCTGAGCAACTTAAGTAGAAACTCTCAATAAAAAAGTGGTAGGTATGTAACTGAGTGGTAGAGCATCCCTGGGTTCAATCACCAGTACCACAGGGAAGAAAAAGGGTCCCATATTTTACAGCCAGGCACAGGACAGGAGTTCAGCCAAACACCCATATGTACAGCACATTCCAGAGTTATCAGTGAAACCCAAATTATTTTTGCACCAATCTTCCCATACAGGCGTATGTGTATTTTAAATTCTTGTTTATTTTACTCTTATCTCAGTTGTCAAAATACAGTGGCTGGGGAAACATGCAGTCTGTAGTGTAAGTTTTTCAAGCCTGGTATTTTCTCCTAGAGCAGCTAAGTCAGATATTTTACCCAATTTTATACTGTAGGTGTTTGGGTTACCACTTAAACTTTATGAACCAGAGGCTCACATTTGGAGGTACACGCCCCCATCTCATCAGGATGCCCCTAGGCATCAGGAAGGAATTCAGATGTCCTTACTTACATTGAAATAAAATTAATCATCAGGGAAGTTTTAAATATGCATTCCGTTTTAATGAACTTGATTAAGACAGCAATTGGGGAACCTTACTCTTGCTTAAGACTTTGAATGCCTTCTTCTCTTTTCCCTAAAGAACCTGTGTGCTCTACTTAGCTGAGCTGGGAATCCAAAGAGTCCTGCTAATGAATGGTTCACCAGATTCCTGCCAGGCTTCGGTTTCCACCGGCTGAGTACACAGCACCTGCTCACGAAGTGTGGAGTGGGGAATGAGAAACCTCCCTCAGGCATTCCCCGCTTAGGGCCATGACCGTTCTGGCACCACAAGAGCTAGCTGCCTCCCTCCACTCCACACACCAGCATGACAGAGTACGTTTTCTGCACAACAGTGAACACCACTTGAAGTTCCTTATTCATCAACTTATTTACTGGTATGTTGTCTGCTCCCCTCACTCTAACCCTTTGGGAACTGGAGCCTTTTCCATGCTCACCACTGTACCCCTGAGCTGGGGCCATCCCTGGGCACAGCAGCACTTAAAGGTTCACCGAGCACATAAATAAGCTGGGCATGAGATGTCAAGAACAGAAAAATAGGATGCAAATAAAAAATAGGATCTGTTCTAAATAACCACCCCCAAATCACTTAACAAATCTGCTGGCCAGGAGAAAGCCAGAAATCTTCATTCCACCCCACTCTCAGGGGTAGGGGTGGAAATCCAACACCCGTCCCCCTCCCACAAGGTTATTTTTTCAAGCATAGGAAAGAACTCTTCTGTACCAAAAAAAAAAGAAAAGAAAGAATTCTTCTGTAAAACAGGTTTTCATTTTCTTTCTCTTTTTGGGGGGCACAGGTAACTACCACAGCAATAATATAAGCTTTACACCTAACAGGATGGTAAATTAATTGAAAGTATTGTGCTCCCATAAGTCATCTCTGTCAGCAAGACTATCAGGGTGGCAACATGATATCAACTCAGTGGTTAGAGAAGTGTTTCAAGTCAGTTAGAAAAATTGTCTCATTGTCTTTGAAAATGAAGCTCTTTTAACAGTGAGGTCCTGTTCAAATGTGTTATGAATACTTTGACTTGGTGTAGGAGAAAGAGACCTGCCCCATCAACTAGCAATCAGTTCCTCCAGGGCTTCAGTTAGATACTGAACACAAAGCAATAGGCATTTAGCTAACAATGCTGGGTGTGCAGATGTATCCCAAGCCACCTTAGGAAGACACATAACCTCAATACAGATGCTCATACACTGGACTTCAGAAAAATCAAATATTTTTATTGGCACTAGGTACTGACATCAGCCTTCCCTGGGTCACCGAGATGTGCCAACTCAGAAAATGGATTACTGCACTTAAGGCCCACACCCACTCTTATGTAAAGGACAGAGGGCTGCTTTATGGAGCTACAGTGGTTCTAAAGAGAAGCCCTTCTCTATACATACTTGTGTACACAAACACTTGTTTATGATGGCAGGAAGCAAGGGTTACCAGTAAAGACTAGTGGTACCTTTGAAGAGTGAGAGCAGCATTTTGCTCTTCAATTGGATGCCTGTGTAGCCAACAGCCTTGCTAATTTGCCCCTACTTAATGGGTCAGAGGAAAAGAGAAATGAAGATGGTCCAGAGGAGATTACAGACTCAAGGGCCAGGACAACCTTCCCTCAAGTTCCACATTCCAGATGAACACAGGAGGCAGGTACACTGTAGAGAGATTTAAGTGCTACCTTCCTCATTACGTTACTTTAAATTGCCAAAGGACTAGAATAATGCCTGATCCTCAGTAAGTGCTGCATGTGCCAGCAGTTACATTTCTTATTTTATTTGAAGCCCAGCTCCTACATGACTATAGCAAGTCCCCAACTTCTGTGGTTCAGGCTGCAAATGTGAATAATTTACTTCACAGGGTTGAATCAATGCATGCTAGGAGCCTACTACCTTGTAAGCTTTTCATTCATTCATTCTTCGAGTGATCCTTGAGCAACTAGTCGATGCCAGCAAAACAAAGAAGCTCCCTGTCCACATGGAGCTTCATGTCTAATGAGAAACGTCAACATTGAACAAGAAACTTTAAGTGTGAGGCATGTTACTAAAGGGAAGTTTAGTGAGCGCTGGTGATGGGTATCTGAGGGAACAAACCTCGCCTGCAGGATCAAGGAAGTGCCCTTTAAGGATTCAGCTGACACAGGAGAGTAATAATGGGCCAGATGAAGAACCACTCCAGATGGAAAGATGTGCAAAGGCCCAGAGTCCCAAATTAGTGTAGCACCTTAGAAAAAGCTAGAAGTCCAGCATGGACAAATGACAATAAGCAAAGGGGGAGCATAATGGTTAATTATATGTCAAATTGTCAGGACCACAGAGTGCCTAGATATTTGTTCAAACATTAAACATTATTCTGGGAATTTCTGTGATAAGTGTTAAACTCAGCCAAAAACACTAAGCCAAACAGACCGAGTAAAGCAGATTGCCTTCCACAATGTAGGTGGGCCACAATCCGTTGAAGACGTGAATAGACCAAAAAGACCAGCCTCCCTCAAGCAAGAGGGACTCCAACAGACTCACTGCCTTCAGACTTCATCTGCAGCTTTGGCTTTTCCTGGTTCTATGGCAGATGGCTTCCTGCCTTGCACTGCAGTACTAGCTTCCTTGGGTGTCTAGCTTGCTGGCTTAGGATTCCAACTGCACCCTTGCCTGGGTCTCTGGCATGCTGGCCCATCCAGATTTTGGACTCACCGGCTTTCGTAATTGCCAGTTCCTCATAATAATTCTCTCCATATATTTATACACTCTCTCCCTCACCTCTCCCCCCCTCTCTTGTGAAAACCCTCACTGATGCATAGAATAAGAGGCAAGGTAGAGACCACCCAAATATCCAGTGATCCCAGTAGGTAAGTCAAGGAGCAAGAGGTCAAAGGAGGGATATGGGGCAATAGTGAACCCTGAGAGGGTCTTTTGGAGGAAGGTCCATGACCATGACTAGATCTGTGAAGGGACAGGTCAATGGCAAGCCATGAGAATTGTTACTGCTGCAAAGTAAGCAGATGTCAGAGGCTTGGATTAGGGCGAGGATGGGGAGAAATAAAAAGATCTATGAAAACCAAAAACTTTTAAAAGTTTGAATGTCATTAACATTTTCTCTTAGTAAAGGGAGATAAAACATTCTGTTAATTCTTCTTGAAGGAAAGAATTTGCTAGTAAATTGGATTCACTGGTTCTTCCAACTTGAACATATTTATTTGCTCATATCTTCCATTCTATTGATTCTGCTCTCTCCTTTCCTCAGTCTAACAGTGACATAACTGTGAAAACAGAAGCCAAGAGAAAGAACAGATCGGGGACTTTGGCTAGATTCCCAGACAGGAGGATCACCTTCCTGCCCACTGGGAGGTGGATGCATGCGCACAGGCACACTGAGCCGCCCTTCCTTCCCACAGATGCTCAGCTCTCCATTGGACATGGAGCAACAATGATTTATCCTGTACCCTTCACTTAATTCCTAAAGCAAACTGAGGATAACAATGCCTTGCATGGATCCCCATTCTTGCATTTTGTGTATAGTGTGCTGGAAACAAACCCAACTCTTTTTAACTCCTCATATTCAAATGTAGAAATTTAATAGATTCATTGCTGGAAGAAAAGTCTGAGAAGCATGAAGACTAAAAGGATGAGATAGTGGTGGAGCTGGGAGATAAGGATGGGGTCATTGCAGAAACTTCTCTGTCCACTGCCAATTAAGACTTTCACTGGTCCATTTCTTCGGCATGTTTTCAAAGCAAGTCTTGTCTGGATTACCACTCTCTATTCCTCCAACCTGAGCCCTTCCTGCTGGCCCTGCCTGGCTCCCACACTGGAGAACTGTGAGTGGCCAAACCAATGCTGCCTGGACACTGCACAGAATGAAGACCACCCCTGGTCTGTCTCTCTGGAAGTGAACCAGGCTATTGAACTTCATGCTGTCGCTGAAAGAATATAAAAAATGACCCTAAGGTCACCACAGATTCAGGCCAAATGAAAGGGGGGGTTCCACAAAAAGCAATTTACTCTTCCTTCCCTTAAGATTCTTATGAGGATCCACTTCATGTGTCAATTTGACTAGGCTAAGGGATGCCCAGATATCTTGGTAAACATTATTTCTGGGTGTTCTGTGAGAGTGTTTCCAGGAGAGATTAGCATTGGAATTGCTGGCCTGAATAAAGTGAAAGATCCTCCCCAATGTGGGTGGGCACCATCCAATCTGCTGAGATCCTGAGCAAAACAAAGGCAGAGGAAAGGTGAAGGGTTTACCTGTGTTGTGCTGGGAATCAATCTTCTTGTATTCTACACAATCCTGGTTTTCAGACCTTTAGAATCAGACTGGAATCATACCATCAGCTCTCTGTCCTTCAAACTACAACAGGCTCTCCTGGGTCTCCAGCAGAGATTCTGTTTATTCATTTGTATGTGGTGCTGATGATCGAACCCAGGGCCTCACATGTGCTAGGCAAGCACTCTACCACTGAGCTATTGCCCCAGCCCCTGCACTTCTTCATCTGCATAACTGTAAGCCACTATCCTATAATAAATCTCATTCTAGGTATATATACTTCCTATTGATTCTGGGCTCTTGAGAACCCTGGCTGGGGGTTAATAGTTCAAGAGCCCTCACTCCACACTCCATTCAGGATAAATGAGGCATACATCCTCTACAGAATCTGAACTACTGTGAAATGGGCTGCCTTGGACCAGAGCTGTCAATTGAAGAGCCACACTTCAGAGCCTTCAAACAGGCCTACAGTGAGCAAATGGAAGGGTGCTGAGGCAAAGCTGAAAGGAGATACTGGCTGGCTCAAACTCCCATTTGTTTGGTCCACAGATGTTCAACTCTCTTGGTTCTCTAAAATCAGCACCTGGAGTTATGGGACAAGTCAGATGGGGCAGACCACCCGGGACCATTAAAACCTATGGCAAGTAGATAGCACGTGCACGCGCACATACACCCACCCCCTGGTACCTTAGAAGCAAACTAGCAGCTCATGGCATCGAGAGGATGCCACAAGAAATATTAAAAGTGCTCAAAACAGCAGAATAGAAATTCTCGTTTCCCAGTGAGAAACAAGGCCGAGAACCCTCAAGGCCAAATGCACCTCTCTAGGGAAGGAGTCCTGGCACAGGGATTTCTTTAATTTTCTTCAAGCAGAAAGAGCTTCTGTGGGTGCAAAACAAAGCTAAGGGCATTTTCCTTCACTGCTGAAGGTTGTTATTCTGGTTTCTGTTACCTAGGGTAAAAAACAGGTGCACTCACATCATTCACCTATTAACCAATTGCGTATGAGCTCATTTTATTATAGAAAAACGCTTAGTAGCCTAATGGACTGCATCATTACCAGACACCACAGGTAGAGAATTTACTATTAGAATTATTCTTTAACACAGATTACCAACTCAGCCAAAAGATCCATTCCTGCTGTCTACTCAAGGGTGGCGAATTTAAGGTATTCACTTCTGCATGCTCAGCACCTAATCCGGCAGTGCCCTAAGTGGCTGCTGAATGAACACATGAAACTATACGCTTCAGCCACTAAAGGAACTACATAGAGAAGCATGAGGCTGGCTGGCCGGGCTCACCGCAAATCCTGCTATAGTATACCTTTTGCAGCATCACTATGGCACTTGGGACAAACAGTAGAAGAAATACTAGATTTCAGGGTAAAGACAGAATTCTAGATTCAATCAGGAACTAAAGCTCTTCTCTTGCCAGGATGGGAAATGAGTTACTAAGATGATAACCACACAAGGCTGGGGGTGTAGCTCAGTGGTGGAGTGCTTGCTTAAGTATATGCAAGGCCCTGGATTTGATCCCCAACATCGCATACACACACAGAATTGTCCTGGTGTGGCCACAGATCAGTACCTCTGAGCAGTAGAACAAGTTCAGTACTTGGTTTTTGTCACTTTTTATTACACACTGAAATATGCATAGTAACCCCTCAAAAGAGTCTGCAGGTCCCCAACCATAAGCTGGTCAAAAGTGGAAAAAACTTGTGGGGGAGCTTTGCTACTGAGGATTGAACCCAGGGGCACTTAACCACTGAGCTACATTCCCAGCCTTTTTGGGGACAGTCTCACTAAGTTGCTTAGGGCCTCAGTAAAATGCTGAGGCTGGCCTTGAACTTTCAATTCTCCTGCCTCAGCCTCTCAAGTCATTGGGATTACAGATGTGCATCACTGTGCCCAGCAAACAAAGCCTTCATGAAAAACCTTCTCTTTAGGACTTCTGCTTGACAATCTTTGAAGGCAAATTCTGTCCTTTTATTCACCAAGAGCCAGCCAGCTATGATCTCTCCCATGAAGACAGTTGCTTACAATGCAAAGTAGTAGACAGCTTTCAGAAAACAAAAAGAGGTGAATCCTGTCCAATGCACAGTTCATAGTACTACAGCTCCTTAATTACCTTGAGGCCTACAACCTGATACGCTTTGGCACACATGAATAGCTTTGTGACTTGACTGCAAAGAATGCAACAGACTGAAGACACTACTCCAGCTTGCAGGGGAACATGCCGCCTCCCTCTGACTTAGGCAGAAAGAGGGCCCAAAGCATCATCCTGCATTGCTGCCTGAAGTGCATATGGCCTGGAACAGTGCAGAGTCCCTGTGTCCTTGCTTCCCCTACATGCTGGAGGCTCGGCCTCCTGAGGATTAAGGCAAGACTTTGGTACACTGGAATTGACCCCTTCTTCCTTTTAAGCCAGGCCTACTGAGACTTGATGCTGGAGACAAGGAAGGGTATCAGTCTAAACAAGTGGAACTCAAAATCATGAGGCTCTCCCTCCTAATTTCTCCTGGAGAAAAGGAAAAAATAAATTGTACAGGAAATTTCTCTAGAACTAAGAGATGTTATTCCCCACATTTTCTTGAGCTGCCCTAGAAAAACTTCCCAGGCCACTGGTGTGTGCTACTGACCCAGGAAGCTAGAATCCTTGCACAGATTTTTGCAAAGCATGAGTAAGCCAAGGTCAAAAAAGAAAGACAAACCAAACAGGACTAACAACTCCCAATTTAGAAAGGCATTGGTTTGTTTTATGACCTGTCAAAAGGGTCATCATACCTTCGAGAGGACACTCCATGTATTATTTCATTGCTTAGTCTCCCCCTCAGCAGGTCTTAGGGGAGCCTTCCTGTTTCTACTCCCGTTTCCAGACAGATGAGCTGTCTGGCAGTTCATCCAGTAAAAGGGCAGTATCAGCCCTTTTACTCTGACCACTTGGAAATGCAACCAAGCTCCTTAAACATCTCACAAACCTCAGCCAAAGCCTCAAAAGACCCTTACAGCCACCTGACCTATAGCAGCGGTCTGGCCTCAACAGAGCATCTTCCAAAACATCCTCCCCTCACCTCTCCCGTGGCTTAGCAGCCAACACATCTTACAGACATTCTTTCAGACCAGAACTAACTAGACTCAAAATTAGCTAAAGAATTTCCCCCCCAAAAGTCCCTCATCCATGACAGACCAGTATAGGCACAATCCAAACATAGGCCCTAGATGTACCTACGTACACAGGTAGTGGATTCTTTTTGTGAAATGCACAAATCGACACCACAGCATTTCAAGTGTCAGCACAGGCCAAAGGACTTACATGAGAAGCTGAAAGGAATTATTTGTCTTAAAAGAACAAGTTACATTAACAATGGGATATGCATTGTTTTTATAATTGTTTTTAAAAATGAATGTGAATTAGGGGCTGGGGCTCAGCAGTAGAGCACTTGCCTAGCACGGGCGAGGCCCTGGGTTCAATCCTCAGCATCACATAGAAACAAGAAGTAAAATAAAGGTATTGTATCCAATTACAACTAAAAAATGTTTTAAAAATAAACGAATTATAAATGCAGAGAAGAGAGGCTGGAAAACTTGACACCACACAAATAATGCTAGTTCCTAGGAAATGAGATTAGATTATATATTTACTTTTTTGGGCTCATGTATTATATCAAAACTTCCTAAAAGATTATTATTTACATAAAGAGGGAAGAGTACATTCTTTTTACAAAGGAAAATAGATCTGATCCTTCCAATTCTCTAACCTCACTGCTATCACCTAGTCTATGCCTCATTCTCTGCCCTGAACTAAATCATCATCCCTCATCTCTCCTCTGGAATCATGCCGCAGCCTACCAACCCAACTTGTGCATCTTCTCTAGCTTCTTCTGAGGCCAGAGTGCTTTTGAAAAAACAAATTTGATTATGCCACTTCCATTCTGAAAGTCTTTCAGTTGCCCTTAAAATTCACAATTCTTAACATGTTTAGAGGCCAATGGGCCCCTCCACTCCAGCCTCACCTCTTAGAGCTGCCCTTCCTCCCAAGTCCTGGCTCATTCATACGCCGTTTCCTGCATCTGGAACTTTCCCTCTGTCTCCTCATTTAAATCTCACTAATCTCTGAAGCTTCCATTTAGATATCACTTCCCTGGAGAGGGCTTCCCTGACCCGTTAGTCCAGGTAAATCTGCTGAGGGCCTTCCAGGGTTTTTTTTGTGACTCTTGATTAAACTTGCTTAATGTCCCTGTCCTAGGCTGTACTGTTAGCACTGTGAGGGCAAGGACTGCTGCAGCCCCAGGTTGGCACATAGTAGGCACTCAAATATTGAATCAAGTATGTTTTTTTTTTTAATTTTAAAATTTGTTTTAATTAGTTATACATGACAGTAGAATGCATTTATGCACTTTTATACACAGATGGGATATAATTTCTTATTTTTGAGTGCACATGTTACCGAATCATATTGGGCATGTTATTGATCATGCAATCACATACATAAAGTAATGTCTGTTTCATTTTACTATCTTTCCTGTCCCCACATCTCCTTCCCTCCCCTCACACTTCCCTATGCCTAATCTAAGGTAATGCTATTCTCTAGTGCCCCCACCCAACCCCTGCCGCCTTATTGTGAATTAGCATCTGCATATTAGAGAACACATTTGGCCTTTGGCTTAGCATGATATTCTCCAACTCCATCCATTTACTGGCAAATGCCATAATTTTATTCTTTAAAGCTGAGTAATATTCCATTAAATATATGTACCACATTTTCTTTATCCATTCATCTATTGAAGGACACCTAGGTTGGTTCCATAGTTTAGCTATTGTGAATTGAGCAGCCATGAACTTTGAAGTAGCTGCCTTAGTGTAGAATGCCGATGTTAAGTCCTTTGGGTATAAAGTGAGGAGTGGGATAGCTGGGTCAAATGGTGGTTCCATTCCAAGTTTTCTGAGGAATCTCCATACAGCTTTCTGTAGTGGTTGTACCAATTTGCAATCCCACCAGCAATGTACTTGAGTGTACCTTTTCCCCCACATCCTCTAACATTTATTGTTGCCTGTATTCTTGATAATTGCCATTCTGACAGAAGCGAGATGAAATCAATGTAGTTTTGATTAACATCTCTAGGGATTACAGAAATGCAAAACACTTTTTCATATATATGTTGATCACTTGTATATCTTCTTCTGATAAGCGTCTGCTCAGTTCCTTTGCTCATTTGATTGTGTTATTTGTTTTTTTGGTGTTAAGTTTTTCCTGGGAATTAATGCTCTGAGGTGCATATGGTAGAGATTTCCTCTCATTCTGTAGGCTCTCTCCTCACATTATTGTTTCCTTTGCTGAGAAAAGGCTTTTTAATTTGAATCTATCCCATTTATTGATTCTCGATTTTACTTTTTGCACTTTAGGAGGCTTGTTAAGGAAGGCAAACCCTAGGTCAACATGGTGAAGATTTGGGCCAACTCTTTCTTCTGTTAGGCACTAGAACAGAGACCTTGCACCTAAGTCTTTGATCCACTTTGAGTTTTGTGCAGGGTGAGAGTTTTAATTTCATTTTGCTACATATGGATTTCCAGTTTTGCCAGCACCATTTGTTGAATAAACTATCTTTTCTCTAGTGAATGTTTTTGGCACCTTTGTCTAGTGTGACATAACCATATTTATGTGGGTTTGTCTCTATGAAGTATGTTATTTCTTTTTAAATTAAATTCTGAGCTGTGTATGGTGGTACACACTTATAATTCCAGCAATTTAGGAGACTGAGGCAGGGGGAATACAAATTAAGGCCAGCCTGGAAAACTTAGCAAGACCCCGTCTCAAAATTTTAAAAAAGGGGTTCAGGATGTAGCACAGTGTAGCGCACCACTAGATTAAATCTCCAGTACCAAAATATAAAAGAAATTCTGAATCCCAGGGCAACAACATTAAATAAAATCTTTCTCCTCTGATTCTTTAAGAATTACATTTTAAAGGAAGAGAATGTGGGAGGTCATTTGCTATGCCAATTGTTTGTGTCTACATAGCTACTGTGCTATGCTATAACAAAACAAGCAGCAACTACTACCATTGCCAAAGCTAATGTAATTGGCTGCCTTTTAAAAATATGTACCATTTTTGTCTTTACGAAACAAGAAAGGACAACTTTGCTCATCTCTTGCATCCTGCAGCACAAAATTCCAAGTCCAAGGAATAGTTCTTAGCTCATTAGCCCATCTGGATGCCACATCCTACCTACCCTACTCAGAAAAGCTATTAATAATCCAAGAAAGAGTGACATGAACTGTTAACAGAAGATCATTTCATTATTTTGAGGTTTCTTTTGTACTGGGAATTAAGCTCAGTGTTTCATGCATGCTAAGCACATGCTCTACCCCTGAGCTACTTCCCCAACCCTGACAGGTTTTTCTTTGTGGGGGGGATGAGTATTCAAGATTGAAACCAGGGGTGCTTTACCAATGAGCTACATCCCAGCCCTTTTTTTAATTTTTATTTTTTTGAGACAGGATCTAAACTAAGTTGCCCAGGCTGATCTCAAACTTGAGGTCTTCCTGCCTCGGCCTCACGAGTAATTGGGATCATATAGGTGTGTGCCAACACACCCAACTAGAAGACCACTTTGATGAGACATTGCCCCACTGTGTCATCCTTTGTGGTTTAGCTGTGTGACTACTAAAATACTTTTTAGTCTTTGCTGTTTGCTGAGAGGCTGACAGATCTGCAGCCAAGCATATGCAGTACACTCCTGTTCATGCATCTGTGGAGATAACTGCCTGATGGTCCTGTGGGCTACGCCACAGATTAGACAACTGTGGGTGGCAGGGTGTTCAAGTAAATGAAAAGAGGTACCAGATTTCCACTTAGCCTTAGAGCATGAGTTCATTTTCCAGCCTCTTTCAAAAATTCTTACTAGGAAAGTCAATTACCCACACACAAAATATCACATGATCCAATCATTTCTGTTTGGGTAGAGACACAGCCAGTATTTTCTTTGATAGCCTTTCTAAGGAGATGTTTATGCATCATTTTTAAATCTGGCTCTAGCTCCCTATAAAATAGTCTAGACCACAATTCCTCGGCGGCGGAGGGAGGAGGGTATTGGAGATTGAACCTAGGTGACTCTACTACTAAGATACATCACCAGTCCTTTTTATTTTGTATTATAAATAGGGTCTCACTAAGTGGCTAGACTGGCCTCAAACCTACAATTCTCCCATCTCATCCTCCCAAGTCTGGGGTTACAGGTGATACTACCATGCCCGGAGAGACAATTTTTTTTTAAATTCAGAAGTACTTATAAAAAAACTTAAGATGCACTAGGAAGTACATTAGACAATATTGACACCTGTGAGCCCAAGATTCTCAATCCATATCTAAAAGATCCTTCAGTAATCACCTCCCCACAGATACACCAAGTCAAACATCTCTTCATAGCAAACTGCCTTCCCAAGAACTAAGAAAATCTTTTCATTATTTCATTAGTTTGCTATAATCAAAAGAGTGTTAGCCTCATGAAAACTATGACACAAAAATCTATAATAGACAAACCAATAATGAGGAATTAAAACACTACAACCACAAAGAAAGAAAACCACACAGAAAGAGGGACAAAGGTACTACAATTAGAAAACAAGTTCAATAATGGCTAGAGTAAGACCTTACCTATCAACAAATTATCTTGAATAAAAATGGATTAAATTCTCTAATTAAAAGACAATGGGAGTGAATGAATAAAAAAAAAAACAACTATACATCGGCTATGAGAAATTTCACCTCCAAGTCGCACACAGACTGAAAGTGAAAGGATGGAATAAGATATTTCATGCAAATAGAAGCCAAAGGAAAGTAAGAGTATACTTACTTATAACTTACTTATACATACTTATGTGGTAAGATAAACAAAAGCAGAAAAAACCCACAGGCAGGTCATTATATAATAACCAAGGGGTCAATTCAGCAAGAGGAAATAATTGTGAATACACATGCACCCAATATTGGTGCACCTGAACATATAAAGCATATTAACAGACCTAAAGGGAGAGAAAGAATCTAACAGAAAAGTAGTTGGATAATTTGAAAACCCCACTTGCAGCAATGAACAGATCAGTAAAAAACAAAAACAAAACACAGTTAAACTGCATCCTAAACTACACAGACATAACAGACACCTACAGAACATTCCACCCAATAGCTGCTGAGTATATATTTCTTATCAGCACATGGAACAAACTCCAGGAAAGATCGTATTGTCAGTCTCAACAAATTTTGAAAAATGGAAATAATTAGCATCTTTTCTGAATGCAATGCAATAAAACTAGAAGTCAATAACGGGAACTTTACAAACTACACAAATACATGGAAATTCAATAGCTTACTTTTGAACAACTGATGAAAAGGAAGAAATCAGGAAGGAAATTTTAAAGTTTCTTGAGAGGAAAATGGAGACACAACATACTCAAACCTAAGGGATCCAGCCAAAGCAGAATAGGGAGGCTTATAGTGATCAATGTCCACAGCAGGAAAAGTAGATCTCAAATGAGCAAACTATCACTCACATCTCAAGGAGCTAGAAAAGCAAAAACAAAGCACACCCAAAATTAGCATAAGGAAAGAAAATTAAATATCAGAGGAGAAATAAATGAAATGGAGATTAAAAAACAAAAGATCAGGGGGCTGAGGTTGTGGCTCAGAGGTAGAGTGCTTGCCTACCACATGCAAGGCACTGGGTTTGATACTCAGCACTACATAAAAATAAAGATTGCAGTCACCTATAACTAAAAAATAAAACTTTTTAAAACCCAACAACAAAAGATCAGTGAAACTAAGAGCTAGTTCTTCAAAAAGAAGAAACCCTTAGACCAAAAGGCAAAAAAAAAAAAAAAACCAATAAAATGAAAAGGGAGACATTACAACGAACACCTCAAAAATACAAAACATTGGAGGTTATGATGCCCACAAAATTGATCACCTAGAAGCACTGGACAAATCTGACAGAGAACTTATCAAGACCAAATCATGAGCAAACAGAACACCTAAACAGGCCAACAAGTTATAAAATGCACTCAGTAATAAAAAGCCTTCCAAACAAACAACAAAAGACCAAGTGGCTTCACTGCCAATTTCTACTACATATTTAAAGAATTAATGCCAATTCCAATTCCTCAAGTTATTCCCCCCAACCAAAAAAAAAGAATAAGAAGCAATTCTTCCAAACACATTGTATGAGGCCAGTACTACTCTGATACCAAACCGGATAAGAAATGGGATTCATCCCTGGGATGTAAAATATATGCAACTCAATTCACATGATACACCGTATCAGTAGAATGGAGGACAAAAACCACATAGTCATATCAACAGACACAGAAAAGACATTTGATAGAGTTCAATATCTCTTCATGATAAAAACACTGAACAAATTAAGTCATAGATGGGATATACCTCAACATACATTCCATGTAATGGGATTATAATAAGCCAACAGCTAGTATTATACTGCATGGGGAAAAGCTGAAATATTTATCTCCAAGATCTGAAATAAGACATGGATGCCCACTTTCACCACTTTTATTCAATAGAGTTCTGAAAGTTCTAGATAGAGCAGTCAAGCAAGAGAAATAAAGGACACCCAGCTTGAAAAAGTCAAATGGTCACTTTTTGCAAATGACAAGATCTTACGTATAGAAAGATTTCACCAAAACACTATTAGAATCAAGGAATTCAACAGATTAGCAGGATACAGAACGGTACGAAAATCAGTAGTGTTTCTACATGCCAATGTAGAATCATCTGAAATAGATGTCGTCAAGAAAGCAATCCCATTTACAATAACTACAAAACTAATCAATAGGAATAAATTTAACCAGAGAGGAAAGATCTCTACAATGAAAATTATTTAAAAACTGAAAAAAAAAATGAAAGGACAGAAAAATAACGGAAAGACATTTCATGTTCAAGAATCAATATTGTTAAAAATATCCATATTACCCAAAGCAATGTGCAGATTTAACACAATCCCTATCAAAATACTAATGGCATTCTTCACAGAACTAGAAAAATTCTAAAATTTATATGGAACAAAGAGAAACTCCAAACATCCAAAGCAGTCTTGAGCAAAAAGAGCAAAACCACAGACATCAACACTAACAACTTCAAAACATACTACAAAACTGCAGTAACAAAAATGTAGTATTGGCATAAAACAGACACGTGGATCAATGGAACAGAACAGCAAGAAGTAAAACATGCGTATCTACAAACAACTGATTTGACAAAGGTGCCAAGAACATGCATTGGAAAAGGCAGTCTTTTCAATAAGTGGTGCTGGGGAAAGTGGGATGTTTACATGAAGAATGAAACTAGACCCCTCTTCTTCCCACAGTTACAAAAATCAACTCAAAATGGATTAAAGAGTTAAGTGTAAGACCTGAGACTAAAACTACTAGAAGAAAACACAGGAAATACTTCAGGACACTGGGATGTGCAAAGGTGTTTTGGACAAGACCCTAAAGATAAAACCAAAAATATATAGGATCACAAACTAAAAGCCTCTGCACAGCAAAGGAAACAGAGTGAAGAGACAACCTCCAGAAAGGGAGAACATATTTGTAAGCACACATTTGTCAGAGGGTTGATATCCAGAATATATAAGGAACTCTAAAAATTCGAGAAAAAAATACAAATAAACTGATTAAAATATAGGCAATAGACCTAAATAGACATTTCTCAGAGAAGGTCATACAAATGGCTAAAAGGTTTAAGGGAAACTGCTATACATCACTAATCAGGGAAAGGAAAATCAAAACCAAAATGAGATATCACCTCACCCCAGTAAAAATGACTATTATCAAAAAGAGTGTTGGCAAGTATGTGAAGAAAAGGAAGCTCTTGCAAACTATTGATCGGAATGTGAATTAGTACAGCCATTATGGAAAAAAGTGAGGAGGTTTGTAAAAATTAAAAGTAGAACTACCATATAATCCAGCAATCCCATTGCTAGGTATATATTCAAAGGAAATGAAATCACTATGTAGAAGACACATACATCAGTTCATTGCAACAGTATTCACAATAGCCAAGAGATAGAACCACCTAAGTGTCCATCAACTGATAAATGGATAAGGAAAATATGGTGTATATGCACCAGGGAATACTATTCACCCATAATAAGAATGAGACCTGACTTGTGTGACAGTATGAGAGAGACTGGATATCACTATGGTGAAATAAGCCAGGCACAGAAATAAATACCGCATGATCTCACTCATGGGGAATCTAAAAAAAGATGATCTATAGAAGTTGAGATCATAATGGTTTCCAAGTGCTGGAGAAAGGGGAGTGGGGAGGGCTGGGGAAAGGGTGGTCAATGGATACTAAGCTACAGTTAGGAGCAACACTTTCTGGTGTGCTGTTGCACAATAACAATGCTGTGTACTCCATTTCAAGATGCTAGAAGAAAGCATTTCAAAAGTTTTCACAGGTAAAGAAAACAGTGTGATGGGCGGGAGCTGTGGCTCAGTGGTAGAGTGCTCGCCTAGCATGCATGAGGCACTGGGTTCAATCCTCAGCACCACATAAAAGTAAAACAAAATATTGTATCCACCTAAAACTAAAAAAAAGAAGAAAAATGGTGTCAGGACATAAAACAACTTGATTTAAATATTGTGATATATGCATGAATTGGAACATTACAGAGTAAGCCCATTAATATATATAATTTTTATGTCTTCATGTATCATGAAACAGTAAATTCGATAGACCCAAGATGGCTGAACAAAGGCACACACCATCCACTCCCTCCTTCACAAAGTAACAAGTGAGTAGCTCCTTTTGAAGCTACCTACCATGGGAGAACACTGGAAATCAGCAACAGATACTGGAACCCAGTAAGTTTCAGAGACGTGGGACAACAGCATAAAAAGAAACAAAATACTCCAGGGGTATTTTGCTTCACAGGGACAAGGGTGGAAGAGTCCCAGCAAATTTTGTTAGTGCACATACTTGCAACCCTCTCTACTGGAAAGTTTCATGATCCTCACAGGCCTACTCAGATAATAAGCACCCTAAAATTTGCATAGCAGCCTTGCTTTAGAAAGGAGCTCACACTATCTTCCAGCAAATATCCCGAGTGTTTGTAATAAGGAACCATCTTAAGATGTGAGCTATTGTTGGGGTTTGGATGGGAACCCCTGCATAGTCCCATCTCTAGACATATCACTACACCCGTCTGTAGGGCCCCGATGCCTCATGAACCCAACTTAAGAGAGCAGAGTTGCTGAGACTTAAGCCCCACTGGGGCCCCTGCATTGGAGGGAACAGGTGTTGTGATGCAGAGTGTAGCAAAGAGAAGAAAGAAGAACAACACACTCAGGAATCAGTCTTGAAGGGCAAGTGCCCTGATCATCTAAGTGAGTGGCCAGTTTCATGTGGACTCACCAGTGCCAGGACTAACGGCAGGTGCCCACACAGCTGCCTCTTCCCACTGCACTGCACTCAGACACCTACTATGGACAGAGTGGAGAGGGAACACCACCGTTCCTGCCGCTGCCCCACACACAGGGGCATGAAGGGCGGGCAGGTCTTAGTTAACTTTGTAGCTCTGGCCATAGCTCAGCCCCTGGGCACATGTTTCAAATGAAGGAGTTGAGGTGGAAGTAGAAAGCCCCAGCTCCAGCCATCACCACCCTGCCCCTGGAAACACAAAGGGGGCCAAGAAGAATTCTGCCTATTGCCAGAGTTCCACTCCTGTGCATGTATTGTCACAGGAAGAAAGGATCACTACAGTTTCTGGTGCCACCTCACCTATGCAGTTCCCACTGCTACCAGATCCCTACACTTTGTCTAACCACATATTGCTGTCAGGACTAGGTGTGAGTACCAGAGAGGAAGTGCTAGGGTTTCTACCACCATCTCTCTCAGTGCAATATCTGGACCCATGCCACTAACTTCAGGTCCCTCACCACTGCTGTAGCTGCCAGTACCAGGGGAGAGCTAGCATCAGTGGTGCCCAAGGAAACGCCCATTGCCCAGTAGGAACCACCACTCCCACTATAGGGGTAACCCCATAGTGTGTTCCCCCAAACTACCTGCTGCCTGTACCACACTTGTCTCAGCCACCAGAATGCATGCACCTCTGCATGGCCCCCAGAGACAGTCTCTCCAGCTCTGCCATGATACACATGATGATTCAAATAATCACAAGGAAGCTATAGGAAGACTATGCTATGGTGCCCAAATGGAAATAAAGTCATCATTATGTTTAAAAAACACACCACAATCCATGTCTTTAGGAGAAATCCACTTTCAAAGAAGACTATCTCATAAAAGTGGAGGAGTTATTTGATATACCAGATGCATAAATCAACACAGGAATACAAGAAATATATAAGAAAAAAAGGTAATATGCCTCCAAAAGAATATTAACAATTCTCTAGCAACAGATCCCAACGAAATTGATATAGATGAAATCCATACAGATGAACTGCCTGATAAAGAATTTTTTAAAATGGTGCCTGGGAATCTAATTCAATGGAACACCACTAGCCTAGCATCCAAGGCCCTGGGCTTGATCCTCAGCATGGAAAAAAAATATTTTTAAATAGTGATTATAAAAAGGCTTAATGAGAGCCAAAAGAAAACAGAAGAATAGTTCAATGAAATTAGGAAGACAATGCAGGATATAAGTGAAAAAAGTGAGCAAAAAAAGAGATTTTGAAAAAGAACTGAACAGAAATCTTGGAAATAAAGATCTCAACATGTAGCAAAAAAACAAAACAAAACAAACCAAACCAGAGTTGAAAGCCTCAACAGACTAGATGAAGCAGGACAAAGTATCTTAACTTGAAGTCTTTTTAAATATTCCAGTCTGATGAAAGGAGGAGGAGGTAGAAGAGGAGAACATTTAAGACCTTTGGTACACCATTAAATGAACAAATATCTATTTTTTAAAATATGTAAAGGTGAAGAGAAAAAAGTTAATGCCATATAAAAGTCATTTCCATTAAATAGAAAACTTATCTTGGGAACAGTATGGAAATCCATGTACAGGATGCTTACAGATTCCAAATAGACATGACCAGGAAAAATCTTTACCATGGCATATCATTTAAGAAAAAATTCTTAAATCCGCAAGAAAAAAGTGCCAAGTTACATTTAAGGTTATCCCCATTAGACTAACAGAAGATTTCTCAGAAGAAACCTTATGGGCCAGAGGGAATGGAATGATGTTCCAAATCCTGAAACAAAATAACTGTCCACTAAGAATACTATACCCAGCAAGACTATTTCTACCTCATTTCTGAAGGATAAAGTCCTTCCAAGCCAAGCAAAAACTGAGGGAATTCATAACCACAAAACGAACCTTGGGACATGGTGGTATCCCAACTGCCAAGCGGGCACTGACCCCCGGGCTGAGTTCGGGATTGCAGACGGGGAAGGAAGCGGTACAGTCCCTTCCCCCACAAGGGACACTCCACTAAGGCAACCAGCGGCCACCATCTTGGAGAGCTGAGTATCCACCCCCACTCTCCGACAGATTGCAACAAGACAGGTGTGTGTCACTCAGTTCAGCCCCCATACATAGGGGGATTTCGCATAAATTCTCTCCTAGACTTTCAGGGGAAGGGAGTATCACAGTGAGCCTGCATAAAGACTAAGGGAGAATTAGAGGCACCGGACCTTCAACTTCCCCTCCCATCAGCAGGCAAAACAAAACCTGTCTAGCCAGCGCTGGGGGAGGGGCAAGCAGAAAAAATCTAAACCATAGAGTGCCGGGGATCCCAAAAGCCAACGGTGTGACCCCGGAGATCCAGGCTGTCTGATTCTGGCGGCCTGCCCCGCGGCTACAGAAGGTGTGGCGCCACAGTGCCGGGGATCCCAAAAGCCAACGGTGTGACCCCGGAGATCCAGGCTGTCTGATTAGGGCGGCCTGCCCCGCGGCTACAGAAGGCATGGCGCCACAGAGAAGGGATTAAATAGTAAGCAGGGAGATAAGGGCCTGGGACATGGTGGTATCCCAACTGCCAAGCGGGCACTGACCCCCGGGCTGAGTTCGGGATTGCAGACGGGGAAGGAAGCGATGCAGTCCCTTCCCCCACAAGGGACACTCCACTAAGGCAACCAGCGGCCACCATCTTGGAGAGCTGAAGTATCCACCCCCACTCTCCGACAGATTGCAACAACAAGACAGGTGTGTGTCACTCAGTTCAGCCCCCATACATAGGGGGATTTCGCATAAATTCTCTCCTAGACTTTCAGGGGAAGGGAGTATCACAGTGAGCCTGCATAAAGACTAAGGGAGAATTAGAGGCACCTGACCTTCAACCCCCCCTCCCATCAGCAGCTAAAACAAAACCTGTCTAGCCAGCGCCGGGGGAGGGGTAAACAGAAAAAATCAAAACCATAGAGAGCCGGGGATCCCAAAAGACAACGGTGTGACCCCGGAGATCCAGGCTGTGTGATTCGCGCAGCCTGCCCCGCGGCTACAGAGGCGTGGCGCTGCAGACAAGGGATTAACTAGCAAGCAGGGAGATAAGTGGTTGCCACGAAGTGGAATCCCGCCAGCCTAGCCCGCACTGACCCCCGGGCTGAGTACGGGATTTCAGACGGGGAAGGAAGCGGTACAGTTCTATTCACCACAAGGGAAACAAAACAATAGAGTGCCGGGGTTCCCAATAGCCACCCTCCACACCCAACAAACGGCAGGCCCAGAGTACAGTTTGAACTGCCGAGAGCCATCACTCAGGGGAAATCTGGTCTAGCAGGAGAAACCAAGACTAGCAGGAGAAACCAGGAGACTAGAGGCAAGGCCCTCACGACTGAGCAGCTGTAAACTGCAGGCCCGCCGGCGACAGCTCACCCACTGCCCGCGCAACTGGGCGGTAGGAGAACGCCCACCCGATGGCGACTGATCACCTGCTCGCGGCCTGTGATACTGGGCGGCTGGAGACTGCCCGCCTGCCGCGACAGGGAGCTGAAACCAAACAGAGACAGTCCAGTCACACCCCCCCATTAGGGCACCCCGGCAAGGAGACTGGGGCCCGTCATAGCAGAGTAGTGTCATCACTGGAGCTCGGACGTCAGAATTCCTTCCCAGCGGAATCCACGTTAGCAGGCATAGTTTAACAACACAAAGGAGGGACATCAGAGTAACACAGAAACAAAACAAATCTATAGAAGAGAGCAGAAACACGACAATCAAAAAGAGCTGGAAAGTAACGTGGACAACATGAGAAAACAAGGGAAAAAAGGATTACAAACAATGCAAGACAACCCAATTCTACAGGAGGACATAGAAACATCAGAAACAGGGATAGCGAAAGAACTCAAGGCATACCTAACTCGAATGGAAAGGAATATTAGAGAAGACATGAGACAGCAAGTCCAAGAAATAAAAGTATATTTTGAAAATGAATTAAACAAATTCAAATGGCAAAGAACGAGCTCTACCAGGAGATAGAGATCTTAAAAAAAAAAAATCAAACAATAATCCTAGAATTACAGGAAACTATAAACCAAATTAAAAACTCAAACGAGAATATTACAAATAGACTTGATCAAGTAGAAGTCAGAACATCAGATAACGAAGACAAGGTTTATCAACTTGAAAAGAATATAGTCAACACAGAAAAGATGCTTAAATCCCACGAGCAATCTATTCAAGAGATATGGGATGTCATAAAAAAACCAAATCTGAGAGTCATAGGGATAGAAGAAGGCACAGAGTTTCAAACCAAAGGAATGGACAGCATATTAAATGAAATAATTCTAGAAAACTTCCCAGAGATGAAAGATGGAATGGATTGCCAAATCCTGGAAGCCTACAGGACCCCAAACATTCAAAACCATAATAGACCAACTCCAAGACATATAATTATGAAGATAGCCAACGTACAGAACAAGGAGAGAATATTAAAAGCTACGAGAGAAAAGAGGCAGATTACATTCAGGGGTAAACCAATTAGGTTAACGACCAATTTCTCATCACAAACATTGAAAGCGAGAAGATCCTGGAATAATGTATTTCAAACGCTGAAAAATAATGGATTCCAACCAAGAATACTATATCCAGCAAAATTGAGCTTCAAATTTGACAATGAAATTAAAATCTTTCACGATAAACAAAAGCTAAAAGAATTTGCAGCAAGAAAACCAGCTCTGCAAAGCATTTTGAACAAAACACTACAAGAAGAGGAATGGAAAAATAGTGCCCAAAACTAACAGCAGGAGGTATCTCAGTAAAGGGGGAGAAGAATAACCAAAAAGCAAAACTAGCCAAACTAAAATAAATAAAGAAGCATGACTGGAAGTACAAATCATATCTCAATTGTAACCTTAAATGTTAATGGCCTAAACTCACCAATTAAGAGACATAGGCTAGTAACCTGGATCAAAAAAACAAATCCAACAATATGCTGCCTTCAGGAGACTCATATGATAGGAAAAGACATACACAGGCTGAAAGTAAAAGGTTGGGAAAAATCATACCACTCACATGGCCCTCGGAAGCAAGCAGGAGTGGCCATAATCATATCGAATAAAATCAACTTCAAACCTAAGTTAATCAAGAAGGATAAAGAAGGTCACTATGTACTGTTAAAAGGAACCATCCACCAACAAGACATAACAATCATCAATTTGTATGCACCAAACAATGGAGCTGCAACGTTCATAAAACAAACTCTCCTCAAGTTCAAGAGTCAAATAGACCACAACACAGTAATTATGTGTGACTTCAACACACCGCTCTCGCCATTAGACAGATCCTCTAGACAAAAGCTGAATAAAGAAACTATAGAACTCAACAGCACAATCAATAACCTAGACTTAACCAACATATATAGAATATATCAACCATCATCAAGTGGGTATACGTTCTTCTCAGCAGCACATGGATCCTACTCAAAGATAGACCATGTATTATGCCATAAGGCAACTCTTAGTAAATATAAAGGTGTGGAGATAATACCATGCACCATATCTGATCATAATGGAATGAAATTGGAAATCAATGATAAAAGAAGGAAGGAAAAATCCTACATAACATGGAAAATGAACAATAAGTTATTGAATGATCAATGGGTTATAGAAGACATAAAGGAGGACATGAAAAAATTCTTAGAATCAAATGATAACACAGACACAACATACCAGAATCTATGGGTCACAATGAAAGCAGTTTTAAGAGGGAAATTCATTTCTTGGAGTTCTTACCTCAAAAAAAGAAAAAACCAACAAATAAATGAACTCACGCAACACCTCAAAAACCTAGAAAAGGAAGAGCAAAACAACAGCAAATGTAGTAGAAGACAAGAAATAATTAAAATTAGAGCAGAAATCAACGAAATTGAAACAAAAGAAACTATTGAAAAAATTGATAAAACTAAAAGTTGGTTCTTTGAAAAAATAAATAAGATAGACAAGCCTTTAGCCATGCTAACAAAAAGAAGAAGAGAGAGAATTCAAATTACTAACATACGGGATGAAAAAGGCAATATCACAACAGACACTACAGAAATACAGAAGATAATTAGAAAGTATTTTGAAACCCTATATTCCAATAAAATAGAAGATAATGAAGATATCGATAAAGTTCTTAAGGCATATGATTTGCCCAGATTGAGACAGGAAGACACACACAATTTAAACAGACCAATAACAAAAGAAGAAATAGAAGAAGCCATCAAAAGACTACCAACCAAGAAAAGCCCTGGACCGGATGGGTATACAGCGGAGTTCTACAAAACCTTCAAAGAAGAATTAATACCAATACTTTTCAAGCTATTTGAAGAAATAGAAAAAGAAGGAGCTCTTCCAAATTCATTCTATGAGGCCAACATCACTTTGATCCCAAAACCAGACAAAGATACTTCAAAGAAAGAAAACCACAGACCAATATCTCTAATGAACTTGGATGCAAAAATTCTCAATAAAATTCTGGCGAATCGAATACAAAAACATATCAGAAAACTTGTGCACCATGATCAAGTAGGATTCATTCCTGGGATGCAAGGATGGTTCAATATACGGAAATCAATAAATGCTATTCACCACATCAATAGACTTAAAGACAAGAACTACATGATCATCTCGATGGATGCAGAAAAAGCATTTGACAAAGTACAGCATCCCTTTATGTTCAAAACATTAGAAAAACTAGGGATAACAGGAACTTACCTCAACATTGTAAAAGCTATTTATGCTAAACCTCAGGCTAGCATCATCCTGAACGGAGAAAAACTGAAGGCATTTCCTCTAAAATCTGGAACAAGACAGGGATGCCCTCTATCACCACTTCTATTCAATTTAGTTCTCGAAGTACTAGCCAGAGCAATTAGACAGACGAAAGAAATTAAAGGCATAAAAATAGGAAAAGAAGAAATTAAACTATCACTATTTGCGGATGACATGATAATATACTTAACAGACCCAAAAGAGTCTACAAAGAAGCTGCTAGAGTTAATAAATGAATTCAGCAAAGTGGCAGGTTATAAAATCAACACGCATAAATCAAAGGCATTCCTGTATATCAGCAACAAAACCTCTGAAATGGAAATAAGGAAAACCACTCCATTCACAATATCCTCAAAGAAAATAAGATACTTGGGAATCAACCTAACAAAAGAGGTGAAAGATTTATACAATGAAAACTACAGAACCCTAAAGAGAGAGATAGAAGATCTCAGAAGATGGAAAAATGTACCCTGTTCATGGATAGGCAGAACTAACATCATCAAAATGGCGATATTACCCAAAGTTCTCTACAGGTTTAATGCGATGCCAATCAAAATTCCAATGGCATATCTTGAAGAAATAGACAAAGCAATCATGAAATTCATATGGAAAAACAAAAGACCCAGAATAGCAAAAGCAATTCTAAGCAGGAAGTGTGAATCTGGAGGTATAGCGATACCGGAGGTCAAACTGTACTACAAAGCAATAGTAACAAAAACAGCATGGTACTGGTACCAAAACAGGCAGGTGGACCAATGGTACAGAATAGAAGACAGAGACTAATCCACAAAGTTACAACTATCTTATATTTGATAAAGGGGCTAAAAGCATGCAATGGAGGAAGGATAGCATCTTCAACAAATGGTGCTGGGAAAATTGGAAATCCATATGCAACAAAATGAAATTGAATCCCTTTCTCTCGCCATCCACAAAAATTAACTCAAAATGGATCAGGGAGCTAGATATCAATTCAGAGACACTGCGTCTGATAGAAGAAAAAGTTGACTCCGATCTAGATATTGTGGGGTCGGGCTCCAAATTCCTTAATAGGACACCCATAGCCCAAGAGTTAACAACAAGAATAAACAAATGGGACTTACTTAAACTAAAAAGTTTTTTCTCAGCAAGAGAAACAATAAAAGAGGTAAATAGAGAGCCTACATCCTGGGAACAAATTTTTACCCCCCACACCTGCGATAGAGCCCCAATATCCAGAATGTACAAAGAACTCAAAAAATTAAACAATAAGATAACAAATAACCCAATTAACAAATGGGCCAAGGACCTCAACAGACACTTCTCAGAGGAGGACATACAATCAATCAACAAGTACATGAAAAAATGCTCACCATCTCTAGCAATCAGAGAAATGCAAATCAAAACCACCCTAAGATACCATCTCACTCCAGTAAGATTGGCAGCCATTATGAAGTCAAACAACAATAAGTGTTGGCGGGGATGTGGGGAAAAGGGCACACTTGTACACTGCTGGTGGGGCTGCAAAATGGTGAGGCCAATTTGGAAAGCAGTATGGAGATTCCTGGGAAAGCTGGGAATGGATCCACCATTTGACCCAGCTATCGCCCTTCTCGGACTATTCCCTGAGGACCTTAAAAGAGCACTCTATAGGGATACGGCTGCATCAATGATTATAGCGGCACAATTCACAATAGCTAGACTGTGGAACCAACCTAGATGTCCCTCAATAGATGAATGGATAAAAAAATGTGGCATATATACACAATGGAGTATTATGCAGCACTAAGAAATGACAAAATCATAGAATTCGCAGGGAAATGGATGGCATTAGAACAGATTATGCTAAGTGAAGCTAGCCAAGCCCTAAAAAACAAATGCCAAATGTCTGCTTTGATATAATGAGAACAACTAAGAACAGAACAGGAAGGAAGAGCATGAGGAAAAGACTACAGTAAACAAAGACGAATGGGGGGAGAGAAACGGGGAGAGAAGGGAAAGCACATGGAAATGGTAGGAGACCTTCAATGATACATAAAATTATAAGAGGTTATGAGGGGCAAGGGGGAAGGAAAAAGAGGGAGAGAATTGAACAACAGCAGGGGAGGTAGAGAGGGAAGATGGGAGGGGAGGGGAGGGGAGGGGGGATAGTAGGGGATAGGAAAGGTAGCAGAATACAACAGTCACTAATATGGCATTATGTAAAAATGTGAATATGTAACAGATGTGATTCTGCAATCTGTATTTGGGGTGAAAATGGGAGTTCAAAACACAATTTGAGTCAAATGTATGAAAGATGATATATCATGAACTATGTAATGCTTTAAATAATCAATAAAAAAAAAGAAAAAAAAACGAACCTTATGTATGATGCTTAAGGGAATACTACATCTAGAGGTGAAAGATAACTACAATCATGAAAGCATGTGTGAATATAAATCCCACTAGACAAGCAGATACACAAAACAGAAAATAAGAGTTGACTACTATTGATAAAACTTATTGAAAACAGTAAAAGAGGTACTAAGAGGGAATTTTATAGCAACGAGTGCCTACATAAAAAAAAAAAAAGAAAGAAAAAAAGATTTCAAATAGACTACCTAAACATGCGTTGTGGTTTTAGAAAAGAACAAAACCCCAAATCAGAAGAAATAAAGATCAGAGATAAATTAAAGTCTTTAAAAAAAATGAAACAAAGAGTTGGTGTTTTGAGTAACTATTCAAAAAGAAAAAGCAAAATAGGCTGGGTGTGGTGGCGCAGGCCTGTAATCCCAGCTGCTTGGGAGGCCGAGGCAGGAGGATCAAAGCCAGCCTCAGCAGAAATGAGTCTCTAAACAACTCGGTGAGATCCTGTCTCTAAACAAAAATACAAAATAGGGCTGGGGATGTGGTTCAGTGGTCGAGTGCCCCCAAGTTCAATCCCTGGTATCCCAAAGAAAAAACCCAAATAAATAGAATCAAAGACAAAAAAGGAGACACCACAGAAAGGCAAATGTTCATTAGAGATTATGAAAAACTATAGGCTAACAAATTGGAAAACCTAAAAGAAATGGACACATTTTTGAATTCATATGACCTGCCAAAACTGAATCTTGATGGGGGCTGGATAAGGGAGAGGGATCATGAACTAAATCTAATTTCATGCATTTAATAGTTTGTCAGGATGAACCCAACTATTATGTATAACTAGAAAGCTCTAATTTAAAAATGTGTGTGTGTTAAAAAAAAAAAAAAAACTTGAGAACAATTTTTTTTTAAACTATTGAGCCAGGAGTGGTGGCACACACCTGTCATCCCAGTGGCTTGGGAGGCCAAGGCAGGAGGATTGCAAGTTCAAAGCCATCCTCAGCAAAAGCAAGGCACTAAGCAACTCAGTGAGACCCTGTCTCTAAATAAAATAAAAAAATAGGCTGGGGATGTGGTTCAGTGGTCGAGTGCCCAGGAGTTCAATCCCCAATACCCCCCCCACACACACACACACCACTATAATGAGACTGAATCAGTAATAAAGTTTCCCAACAACAACAACAAAAAAAAAAGAGCCCAGGACTGGATGGCTTTGCCGATTCTTAGCAAACTTTCAAAGAACCAATATCAATGCTTCTCAAACTACACCAAATAATTAAAAGGAAGGGAATTCTCCCATACTAATTTTATGAGGCCAGCATTACCATGTTACCAAAACCAGACCAGCACACAAGAGAAAACTATAAACCAATATTCCTAATGAACATAGATAAATACTAGCAAATCAATTTCAACAGCACATTAAAAAAAAATCATTCACCATGATTGAGTTGGTTTCATTCTAGGGATGATTTAACATACCCAATAAATATTATTCTGTTGATGCGATATGTATGAAGAATAAAAATCATCTCAATAAATGCAAAAAAAGTTGATAAAATGCAACATCTCTTCCTGAAAAAATCCCTGAACAAATTAAGTCCACAAGGATCATGTCCTCGACATAAGAAAGGCCACAGATGACACACTCACAGAGCATGATACTAAATACTTTTCAGCTTTTCCTCTAAGACTATCAACAAGATAAGGACGTCCAATTTTTTTTTTTTTTTTTTGTACCAGGGATTGAGCCCAAGAGTACTTAATCACTGAGACCACGGAGCAACATCCCCAGCCCTTTTTATTTTTTGAGATAGGGTCTCACTACGCTGCTTAGAGCCTCACAAAGTTGCTGAGGCTGGTGTCAAACCTGCAACCTTGCCTCAGCCCCCTGAGCCACTAGGATTACAGGTGCGTGCCACCGTGCCCGAGAGGGTATCTACTCAAAGTTCTTTTTCAACACAGTCCTAGAGAGGCTGAGACAGGAGGATTTTAACTGAGGCCAGCATAAGCAACTTAGCAAGATCATGTCTCAAACAAGAAAAAGGGATGGGGATATAGCCCAGTGGCAGAATACCCCTGGTTCAATCTCTAGTACTATGAGAAAATATATATAAACATTTTAATCATCTAGAAGTTTAGCCAGAACAATTAGGTAAGAAAGAAAGAAAAGGCAATCAAACAGAAAGGGAGGAAAGAAGAACTATCCCTATTTGCTGATGATATGACTGTATATATTAAAAAAAACCCAGAATACCAGAATACTATTACAATTGATAATTCAATACAATATCAGGGTATTAAAAAACATACTAAAATCAGCAGGTTTTCTATATACCAATAATGAATTTGCTGAGAAAAAAATTGGAAAAGCAAACCCATTCATGATAGCTATGAAAAAAAATACTAATAAAATGCCTAAGAATAAGCCACCAAAAGAATAAAATGAAAAGACCTCTACAATGAAAAATGCGAAAACACTGATGAAAGTTCAAGATGAAAAGACTCCCATGTTCTTGGATTGGAAGAATATGTTAAAATGTCCATACTGCCACACACGGTGGCACATATGTGTAATCCCAGTAATTTGGGAGATTGAGACATGAGATCACAAGTTTGAAGCCAGCCTCAGCAGTTTAGTGAGGCCCTAAGAAACTTAGTGAGATCCTATCTCATAGAATATAAACAGGGATGGGAATGTGGCTCACTGGTAAAATGTCCTGATACCAAAAAAAAAAAAGAAAAAAAGAAAAAAAAAGTCCTTACTAACCAAAGTGATTTACTTTCAATGCAATTCTTATCAAAATACCAATGTTTTCACAGAACTAGAAAAAAACTTAAAATTCCTATGAAAGCATACAAGACCCTTAGCAACCAAAGAAAGCTTGAGCAAGAAGAGCTAAACAGGAGACATCACAACACCAGATTTCAAGACATAATGCAGTCACAATAACCAAAACAGCATGGTATTGGCATATAAACAGACACACATACCAAAGGAACAGTAGAGGTCCCAAAAATAAACCCACACATCTACAATAAGCTTATTCTTAATGAAGGTGCTAAAAATATACCTTTGTTTATATGAGATATTCCCGAAAAGCTCACGTGTGGGACAAAAGATGCTCAGAGGTGAAATTAGATTAAAGCTCTCATAACTCAATCAGTGGATTAATCCACTGACAGGGATGAACTGGGTGGTATCTGCAAGCAGGGAGGGTGTGGCTAGAGCAAATAGGTCACTGGGGGCCTGACTTTGGGGTTTACATTTTGTCCCTGGTAAACAGAGTCCACTCCCTTCCTCCTGGCTATCAAGTCCTGAGCTGCCTTCTGCCACACCCGTCCACCACGATATTTTGCCTCATCTTGGGCCCAAAGCGATGGAGTCAGCCAACCATGGCCTAAATCTCTGAAACTGAGCCAAAATAATTTTTTCCTCTTCTACATTTTTCTTGTCAGGTCTTTTGGTCACAGCAATGAAAAGTATATTAAAACACATACATTGAAGGAAAAACAGCCTCTTCAATCCACACGCAGAAGAATGAAACTAGACCCTTATCTCCCGTTCTGTACAAAAACCAATTCAAGCTAGGTCAAAGATAAAAATGTAAGACCTGAAACCATGAAACTACCAGAAAACAGGGAAAATCTTCAAAACATCAGTACAATGATTTTCACAGCAAACAAAAGCAAAAACTGACAAAGGGGGTTACATCCAACTAAAAAGCTTCTGCACAGCAAAAGAACAATCCACAGAGTGAAGGGGAAACCTACAGAATGGGAGAAAATAAATGCCGACTATTCATCTGAGAAGGTTAATTCCAGAATATATAAGGAACTTAAAAAAACTAATAGAAAAAAAAATTCAATTTTAAAAACCAATAAATAATCCAAATAGATACATCTCCAAAGAAATACAAGTGGCAACAAATGTACAAAAGAGTGCTAAATATCGTTAGCCAACAGGAAAATGTAAATCAAAACTACAATAAGATACTATTCTCATCCCCATTAGAATAGCTATTATCAAAAATACAAAAATAGATAATTCTAGGTAAGGATGTGGAGAAAAGAATTTCTTATGCACTGTTGGCGGAAATGTAGATTAGTACAACCATTATGGAAAACAGTATGGAGGTTCCTCAAAAAATTGAGACTAGAACTACTCTAAAATCCAACAATTCCACTTGTGGGTATATATCCAAAAGAAATGGGATCAGTACATACAAGGGTCATCTGTACTCCTATGTCCATTGCAGCACTATCCACAAGAGCCAAGGAATGGAAAAAAACTGATGCATGCATCAATTAAGAAATAAAGAAAATGTGGGGTATCTAGATGGAATATTGTTCCACTGTAAAGAACGAGATCCTGTCAGTGCTGCAAAATGGAGAGAACAAGAGGACATTATGTTAAGTGAAATTAGTCATACAGAAAGACAAGTACTGCCTATTCTCCCTCATATGTGTGTGTGAGGGGGATAAGCTTAAAGACAACCTGAAAGTAGAACAGTGATTATTAGAGATTGGGAAGGGTGCGTGGGTGGGAAGGTGGAAAAATGGAAGTTGGATTAAATTGGTCCATACTACATACATACTGTGAACCTTATTGATATGTTCGATTGGTGTTAGTGAAAAATATTTTTAAATTGTGGTAAGTGAATTAGATGAACTATAAAATAAAATTTTTAAAAGTTCTAAACTGGGTGGGGATATAGCTCAGTGGAAGAGTGCTTGCCTGGCATTCATGAGGCCCTGGGTTCAATCCCCAACACCACAAAAATAAAATAAACTTCTAAATATACCTGACAATATTCCTGTGAATACTGAAAAAATTACCACAGATTTGGTAACCTAAAACAAAAATTCTCCCTGTATTGCTCAGGTTTCTCAAGAAAAACAGAACCAGTAGGAGAGGTAGGAATGGGGGGGGGGGGAGTTTGTGCTCCTGTGCACAAAATAAGATTTATTTTAAAGAACTGGCTTACACAATTAACAAAATTTGAGATCTGTCACCTACAAGTTAGAGACCCAGGAAAGCCAACAAGGTAAACTGAAATGAGACCAAAGGTCTGAACACCAGGAGTACCAGTGGGCTAAGTCCCAGTCAAAAGAGATTGATGTCTCAAAGAATTCAACCTTTCTTTGTTTTGTTCTGGTTGGGTCCTCAATGGGTTGGATGATCCCACCCACACTGCAGGGGAGCCTGTGTTCTTTACTCAGCCCACCCTTTTAATGCTAATCTCTCCCAAAACACCCTCACAGACACACCCAGAAACAATGTTTAACCAGATACAAGGGAAGCCCATAGCCCAGTCAAGTTGACAAACAAAATTAACCATCACATTCACAGGCAAGATATCATATGAAGTCTGGGTGTTGACAGGCCTGTACCCCCACCACCCGAGATTCTTCGGGAGAACTGTTCTTGCCTCTTTCAGCCTCTGGTGGTTGCAAAGGGTCTTTACCTTGTGGCCACATCACTCTAATCTCTGCCTTATTCACTTTAAGTTCTCTTTTTTGTCTAATCTCCCTTTGTTATAAGGATTCATGTGATTGCATGAAAAAAATAGGGTCCATTCAGATAATACAGGGTAAGTGTATCCTCTCAGATCCTTAACATAATCATATTTTCAGATCCATACAATATTCACTCATTATATATAATATTCACAGGTTCTGAGGATAAGTGAATATCTTTGAGGAAGGGGCATTTTATCTGCCAAGTATAGCAACCTTACCACCACTACCAATTAGAAAAGCCCAACAAAACTTTAAACAAAACATGAATAAATGTGCCTGAAAATATCAGAGCTCCCAAGGCAGCAAGGACCCAAATACCCAAGAGAATGAAGAAAAGGTTAGTGCAAAGAGGTGAGCCATGTTTGGAGTTACATTTTCCTTGTGGTCTTGCCAATTGGCAAGTAGCTGCTGAGAGTTCAGGAAACACAAAAGGTGGGAAGGTAAATCAACACTCCGCACTTCACCTCTGTAAAAGGCTAATCACCCTGGAAATAAGGAGATACTAGGAAGATGCAGCTTGGAACCAATTCAAGTGACAGGAAAACCAAAGAGCAAATGAGAAGAGTCATAAATCCAGTTAAGGTCTTGTTATGATTTAGAAATGCAGTATCCCCGCCCCCAAAGCTCCTGTTAATGCACTAATGTCCAGAGGTAAAGTGATAGGATTATGAGAGCTAATCTATCCATCCTAGTTTGAATGGACCAGGTGGTAACTATAGGCAGGTGTGGCATGGCATGGCTGACGGACATGAGTTTCTGGGGTGTGTGCCCTGGAAGGGTGCTTCTCCTCTTTGGCCCCTTCCCCCCCTCTATTTCTGCTTCCTTGCCACCATGAGGGGAGCAGCTCCCCTTCACCACTCCCTTCTGCTATGATGTGCTGCCTCATGGGCCCAGAGTGGTAGAGTTGGCCATCTGTGGATTAAGGCCTGTGAAATCATGAAATGAAAATAAGCTTTCCCTCCTGTAAGTTATTCTTGACAGTTATTTTGGTCATGGTGACACAAAAGCTGACTAAAACAGGTCTCCTGTCCAGAATACATAAAGAATGTCTTGTCTTTCCCCCACCCCACCCTCCAAAAAAAAATCACTAAATAATCCAGTAGGAAAATGTCCCAGAGTTGTGAAGAGGTAGCTTCACAAAAATTATCCAGTTAGCCTTGCACACAGAAAGTGCTCGACCTCAAAAGTTATCAAGGAAATAGAAATAGTGCTACATGAGAATGCCTAAAGTTTTTAAAGACTGATCTGGAGCAATGAGAATTCTCATATAACTTGGGTTGAAGTATAAATTCATATAAGTACTTTAGAAAACCGTTCAGTAGTACCAAACACACATATCCTATAATGAACAATTCCACTTTTAGGAATATAATAGAAATGCAAACACATACACACCAAGACATCTGGGGAATATCATTGCAATATTACTCATAGTAAAAAGCTGAAAAATTATTGGCAATCCATCTCAGCACAGAGATATGAATTATCTATTTCAACAAAATTTATAACAGGCTTCTGAGGATGTTTTATGTACACTTTAATTCCATTTATGGTTTGGCTAATTGAAATGTGATAGTCTCATAGTTCTTTTCAGAAATTAGAACAAGAAATTTTCCCATCTATGATAGTTTTAAAATTTTATGTATAAAAATAATGGATGCATTCTGAATCTCTTTACCAAGCCATGGACAGGGAGACATTTAATCACTGTATAATGAAGTATTACCTTCAGTCTTTTCTGTGAAGCTGTCTGCCACCTAAGGCTAACATTAATACCTTTCTGTTCCAGAATGAAAAATCAAAACATTTGAGTTACATCCTAAAGTAGCTTATTGTTTTATAATTGCTTTAATAGATAAAATTGAAAATCAAGTTTGAATTATAGATTACTCCCTACCCAGTGCTGGAGATTGAACCCAGGGATTCACACATGCCAGGCAAGTACTCTACCACTTACGTCCCCAGCCCTGAAATAGATATTAAAAAAAAAAACTAAAACCAAAAATATCAAGAGCAAAAGGGATAAGTAAATTGTGTGTATTCATATAATACAGAAATGTAAGTCAGTAAGCTATCACTCATAACCACACGGATTGATCTAACACCCTGTTAAATAAAAGGGGCATGCTATACAATTTTCCTTTTGTAGGATTCAAAAGCAGGCAAAACTGATCTTTTGAGTAAAAGTCAAGAAAAATTTGGGAGGAAGGCATGTGGGAGGCTTCAAGTTGGCAGCATTCAACTTCCTGATACGGGAGGTAATCATGTAAGCACAGTTCAGATCTGTGTTTATGGATTTGAGCCCTTTTCAGTTGGCATATTTTAGTTGAAAATAGTACCGTTTCCAGATTAGCTGAGAAATTTCCCCCATAGATATCTTTATTAAAATTTGGATGAACATACAAAATGCTGCAGCTAAGTGCTAAGCTTAGTGGCATTTCTGATACTATCAAGAAATTAGTTTCTGTGCTTTATTAATACCTGCAAGACACTGAAACTATCTCCTTCCAGACAAACTAAATTTCACCTGAATAGACAAACAGATGTTTCTCCCTATGCCCACTTGGACCCTCAACCCCACCCTCCAGACTGCAAGGCCAGTTCCTGATGACAGAGCACAAATCCCACCAAACCCATGACCACACCTCTGCCCCCAAATATGGACAGACATTTGTTTTGAAAGTCAGAACTGGGGTTGGGGTGTAGCTCAGTGGTAAGGCACTTAGTGGTGCATGTCCACACAGCGTACCCTACAGATACACACTGAGCACCTATATGGACGGACATGTACCAGAATTTCATGTGTAACTCTGGGTTTGATCCCCAGTTCCACACAACAAAAAAACCCAGCCCCCCTCAAGAAAAGGGGGGGGGGGCGACCTGAAGATTTAGTTCAGTGGTAGGGCCCTGAAAGAGTGGAAAGAGGAGAGTACAAAGATGTGTCTGAGAATTTACACTAAACCTTTGTGCTATTGGTCCCAAGACCTAGACTATGTCTTTAACCACTGCACTACTCTGCCTCCTTATAGTTTTGAAAAATGCCCCTAAGTACTTAAGGCAAACCAGCTGTCCAGGCCTGGGCCTGGAGGGATAGGAGGTACACAGGCCAACAAACCAGCGGTAGCTGCTGCACTATTCAGAGCAACAGGAACCTCCTAATACCTCAGCATGTGCCTCTGAGAAATGGCCATAACCCATGGCTTCAGGTCTCATCTCTGGCCAGGGATCCAGAGAAGGGAAGCCAGAAACAGAATTCCACAGAGGACAGAAAAACCAGTGAGGTCCTAAGAAAATGTGGCTTTGGGAAGAGTCTGTAGAGGAAGAGGAATCTGGGCTGTGGTGGGCCTGCTCAGACCCCTCCACGACCTCAGCCCTATGATGAGGTGGTTTCACTTATCATCTGTACCAATGCCAAGGGCAGCTGCTTTCACTGGGCCTCTGTTCACATTCTCATAAGCCTTGAAAATGAGGTTTTGGGATGAACAGGAGACAGACTTCCAGCAGGTTATTCTGCTGCCCCCTCCATTCTTCATACAGGGTGATGATGCTAAGCAACTCCCAGCTATCCCCATCAGGCCCTCAACCACCATTCACTCGCCCTACAGAAACACACTGAGCACCTATACAAACATGCAGTTATAGCACAGAGCAAAGCCAAGTTCCCTGCCTCCACAGATATTACTTTCTGCACGATTCTATTTATACACCATGTCCAGGAAAGGCAAATACAGAGAAACAGAAATTGAGTTAGTGGTTGATTTACTACCTATTAGCAACCACTCCCATAATCTTAAGTTTCTTTGGGGGTTGATGGAAATCTTTCAAAATCAATTGATGATGATGGTAGCAAAATTCTGTATAAACTAAAAATCACTTAAATGTATGCTTTAAATTGGTGAATTCATGGTATGTGAACTATGTCAATAAGATATTGTATTTTTAAAAAATTAGAACCAAAAACCAGAACTTTCAATCCTAAGCTGCAAGCTATTCTACAGCACCAGGTTGCTTTCTATATGTAAGAAAATGAATGCTACTCAATGAGCCTTTAAAAAGTAACTATTTGGGTGCTGGGCTTGTGGCTCAGTGGCAGAGTCATTGCCTTGTACATGTGAGGCACTGGGTTCGATCCTCAGCACCACATAAAAATAAACAAAGATATTGTGTCTATGTATAACTAAAAAAACTTTAAAAGAGTAATTATTTGGAAAGACTTAAGTGCCCAACTTATTTGTGAATGTGCTCCTTAAAGTGTTGGGCACACAGACTACATCAGTCAGGATGAGCTAAATCATGCTGTGGCAACAAGTTCACAACCCAGTGGCTGAACAACCCAAGCCGACTCTGCACCCAGGCCGCGTCCACCTAGGGTTGGCTGAGCCGTTTCCTCTGTGACTTGCCCTAGAGCACCTGGAGCACCTGTGCCAGTCTCCACAGCAGGAAACAAGAGACCTGGAGAGTCACACACTAGTGGTTAAGGACACAACACACTTCTCACAACTCGTTGGCCTGAAGTCACCACATGGCCCCCAAAACTCAAGGGGACCAGGAAGTACAAAGCAGTCACATGCCTGGAGAACAAACAGCTCTGACTACTCAGTAAATAGCACCAATGTTTGTGCAGGGAATAGTATATAGTATAGTCAAGAGTGTGGACTGTGAGGCCACCATGCTTGGCTTTAAACCCCAGTGAAGGCATTTCCTAGCTGGACATCACTTCACCTTCAAGAAGACACCTCGACCTCTTTGCACCTCAGTTTCCTTATTCATAACATGGAGACAGTTTTAACGTTTACTCTGTAGGTTTGTTGTAAAATTAAATGAGCATTTCTATGAGTAAGGAATGTAAATAGTACCTGGAAAGTGCTAATACCATAAGCTTTACACAATTTATTATTTGGGGGAAAAAATAAAGGTAATGCTTTATCTTTGTAATATAATTAACAAGTGGGCACTATGTAAAGTATCAGTCTACAGACTCCGACACATACAAAGTAAATACAAAATATGTACCAACCTTTATTAAGGGAGCACCAGGACTCCCAGGTCTTGCCTGGCCCAGCCTTGCAGACTGCCAGTACCTTGGCATCTAGTTCCTTTCTTATCTCTAAGACAGGAGGCAGTCCGGGTGACTTCAAAGGCTCTCCAGCAATAGAAGCTGGGAATTCTTTGTCTCATTGGTCACCAACTTGGCTGATGTGCAATCCTGCAGTGTTTACTGTTCTTTGACCACAAAGAAGAAACCTCCCCTTCACATCAAGGGAACACCAAGACACTCCCTACCTGGTTCCAAAACAGGAACCTCACCTGGATTCTCCCCCTGGGCAGGTCTACTGTAACTATGCTGCAGATCCAGAAGGGCACCCACTGGTTGCCAGCAGACCACCAGGAAGCAGCCTGGAGAAAGAGGTCCCTGGTGCACTTCAGAGCAGAGGACAGCAAGTGGTCTCTTCCACCACTGGAAAGATTTTGAAGCACTGAATAATTGCTCTAGCCCTCTGCAGACTCACCCTCTCACCTTCCATTCCTGTTGCAGGTGAGGTCTGCCCCTCAGTGTCGGGGGAGCAGTGTTGATCATCCTCACAGTTTGAGGAGGGTCAAACATATGACCCTTAACCTTCTGAGTTTGATGTCTTAGTTTGAGTTTGATTCACTTAACATGATGGTATAGTCCCATCCCTTTTCCTGCTAATGCCATAATTTCATTTTTATGACTGAATAAAAATTCTTTGCATATATGTACATTTTCTTTATCCATTCATCCATTGAAGGATACCTATGCTGGTTCCATAGCTTGGCTATTGAGAATTGTGTCACTACAAACATGGGTATGTATGTATCATTGTAAATAAGATGCCTTTAATTCTTCAGGTTAAATATCAAGAAGTGGTATAGCTGGATCAAGAAAAAAATTTTAAAGCTTCTGGTAGAACAAAGTTTTAAAAGGTAGGAGCCATTCACCATATTTTAACATGATGCACACACAAATAAAGTATAAGTACCTAGGAAAATAAATCTCTCAATGTTGTTTTTCAATTGTAAGTGGTTGTATCTAAAACTTCAGTGGTGTTAGCAGAAAGGAGGGCACCACTAAAGTCACCTTTACCAGTGACTTTACCAATGTAACCTATGTGACTGTCAACCCCTTCTGCCCCTCTGTACATGTCTGAGCAATGCCCTTTCTGTTTTACACTCCACAGAAGCTTCTCTCTGCATCTGTGTTCTCACCTTCCCTGGCCGGGATGCCATGCCCATGGGTACAGGTTACTGGCAAGTTATTCCTCCAGGGAATTTTCTGAATTCTCCAGCTCTTGCCACTTCTGAGTCACTATTAAAAGCACCCCTTGTGCTATCTTTAAGGTGCAGCCAACAACCCTGAGGGCAAGTCCTCTTAGAAGTGGATTGTCCAGTCCCAGAGGACTGTGGCCTTGGTCAACATCTTGACTACACTCACACAAGGGACCCTGGAACAGAACCACTTAGCTAACCCACTCCTGGAATCCTGACTCAAACTGGAGGGCACTAAATGCTTACTCATTAAGTTTGGGGTAATTTGTTGAACAATAAGTAACTAATAAAGATGAATATATGAGCAATAAAGTTTACTAAAATTTGATGGAATTTGGTGACACATTTTAGGTGTTTGATGCAAAATTCTTCATTTTGCTGATGAAAATTTTCATAGACATTGGGTGGGGGAAAGGGCAGGGTGAACATAAAACTGGCAGCTGTGTCTACAACACCGCTGCATTGAAATCTCCTGAACAGAATGATTTAAAAGGGTCCCCAAGCCAGATGTGCTGGTGCACATCTGTAATCCAGCAACTCAAAAGGCTGAGGCAGAAGAACCAAAAATTCAAGGCCAGCCTGGGCAACACAGCAAGACTCAAAAAAAAATTAAAAAGGCTAGAGATATAAATTACAATAGAGCACACCTGGGTTCAAGATCCAGTGCCAAAATAATGTGTTATCTAGGGATATAGTTTAGGTTTATGTAAGCAGATGTTTTTAGAACATTTACTATATATTTTAAAATATATATGTTTATAAAGTAGTGCTAAACATGTAGGTGCCGCTTCATTTAGTTTTATCCTAACCTCCAATTTTCAAAAAGACATCTGCCAATTTTGGTTCTCAGCCAGGGTACTTCTCAGACACCCCCATGATTTATGAGGAATTACCACAGTATCAAAAAAAAAAAAAAAAAAAACACTTACCTAGTTGCTTTTTCAAAAGTAGCTTAATTCCTCAGATGAGGCCAAACATTCATCTGTCCTGTTTGGGGCTCTGCTCTGCTCTGATTTAGTCCTTGGACTAATCAGGCTACCTTAGTTCCCTAATTCTTTATCAGCTAATAGTTAAAGAAATTTGATTAACTTTTACAGAATATATTCAGTGCAGAGCTACAAGACATGGATAGTTTTTTTTTTTTTTTTTTTTTTTAATCCAGAGAAATCAGACTGGTCCAACTAGTGTTGATACCAATCTGTATTCTCATTGATATTTACCTGGATCCGATACCTACTCCTGTATACTTTTATAGTGAATATAGTGTTTAAAATTTCTGTTGATACCAAACACTAAGAATGCATTTTTCAGATTAATATTGCAACTATCCCAGTCTTTTTATGCAATCACATATACAAAAGAAAAAAAAACCCACCCCAACCCCACACCAAACTACGACCAAAAACAAAACATTGTGAACAGAAATTTAAAACTTAAATCTGTCAGTGATTTGGAGCCCACTTTGTTTAGTTTACAGAGAGGGCCATCACAATTAATTGATAACAAAAGCTATCCTATTTCAAATTACACAGAATTGTACTATAGATAAGTATGGGAAATATTGACGGTTGGATTCTGAGTTCAGCAGAGGTTTGCACTCCATGGTATTTTTTTCCCCCAACCCTGGCCAACACCACATGTCTGGAAGACGACCCCCAATGTATTCACTGAAGAACAAGAGGGACTAAACCATGTCACCCACCTCCTGGTTGGAGAGGACAGAAAGCTAAAAACTGTGGTTTACATATTCCACACCTTGCAGCCCAGAGACTGGGACGTGAACCAACTAAAGGCAACTGTACAGCTTTTGACTGGTGAGCAAGGTGTGGAATAGAGGCGTTTATGATTTGCTTTGGTCCAGCTTTGTAGTATAGTTGACAAATTAAAATTGTATTATTAAAAAGTTTGTATTATAAAGGTGTACAACTTGAAAATTTGATTTACAGGCACACAGTGTTAAATGATTACCACAATCAAGCTAATCACCTCGCATCGTTACCATTTCTTTTGTGTGGTAAGAATACTTAAGATCTACTCAGTAAATTTCAAGTATATACGATACATTAAATATAGCCCTCATGCTGAACAACAACTTATTCATCTTTTAACTAAAAATGTGTACCCTCTGACCAGCAACTCCCCATTTCCTCCACCCTCTGGTAACCACCCTTCTACTGTTCCTAGTAGTTTGACTTTCTTAGATTTCAGAGGTGAGATAGTATTCACCAGTCTCTGGCTAATTTCATTTAGTATAAAGTCCTCCAAGTTCTTAGAAGGGACAGAACATCCTTGTTTTTTTAAGGCTGAATAATATTCCATTGCATCCATACATCATGCATATACATGTATACATTTTCTTTATTCATTCATCTATGAACACAGATTACTTGTACATCTTGGCAGTTATGAACAGTGCTGCAGTGAACATGGGAGTGCAGATCCGAGAGAGGGATTTAATTTCCTTTGGATATGGATGCCCAGGAGTGGGACTGCATGGTAGTTCTATTTTTCATTTCTCAAGGAACCTCCATCTTGTTTTCTATAATGGCTGTACCAAATGGAAACTTTTCTACAAGCACATTCTAGGACCATTCTCCCGAGTGCTGAGAGGCACTGTGGTGGTTTTTTCGTTTTTGAAATTCAAGTAGGGAATTTGACTCCACAGCTCCATTTAATATTCTTTAAGTTGGTAGCCCCTCAAGGATCAGTGCTTTGCTGTGCTAGGAATCATTCTGAGGGCCCAGCCCAGTCTTCTCCAGCCCTCCCAGTGATTCTGGGGTACTCCACCCCACCTTGTCCTGCTTAAAATGTCTGGAGTGGGTGAAATTTCTTGCACTGAACCCTTACGATCAAAATCCTGCATCTTCTGAAAATACTGAAGATGCAAACACATTCATCCCTCCCATGTTTATTTGCCCACTCCCCCAGCTCCAAATTCTTCAGGATGGGTGACAAGTTCTGAAATCACGTAGATTAGGCACACAGGTGAAGGGCAGCCTAGGAGACAGAAGAGAGTCAAGAAATGGAGAACCAACGCGCTGTCAGGCTGAGCGCTAGACCACCTCTGCGGCAGAGCAGGGAAGACAGGAGAGGGGAGATCCTCAGGGGAATTAAAAGCACCAAGGCTTAACTGAAAATTGCTAATTGGTCACATGTGAAACGCAAGGAAAGCAGCCTCCCTGCTTCAAAGCTCACGTGGTTTAAGGTGAAGCCAAAAAAGAAAATGTGATGGTAGCAGCTCTTTCACGAGCGTACAGTTGAATTGAGCCCTTCCAGGCTGCTGCAGTGGTGTAGATTTCCAGTTAGACAGAAAGGCAGGAGAATTGTGTTTGGTTTAAAGCCAGAAATTCTGAGTTCCATTCTCAAAGCTGCTGCTGCTGCATAGACGGGAGAATCCCCAATCTCTTTCCTGTGTGTACACTACCACTGTCCTATGGTCAAGCTCTTGGTGACAGCAGCAGCCACCCTTTTCTGGGACACTATGCGTCCCATACAACTACACATTTCCTCAGATGGATATTAGGTAGGTCTAGACAGTGGACCCTTCCCCCGACTCTCTCCCCCACTGAGGTCCAGGCCACCATCATCTCTCACCTGATTTCTGAGGAGTCCCTTACCCGGTCTTTCCTATTCCTGCCCTTGCTCTCCCAGCACCACCTTCAACACAAGTGTCAAGGTGATCCTTTAAACCTTAAGTCAGATCACACTCTCCCCCTACTCATACTCCCTCTACCCACCAAGAGTCCTCATTATACCCAGGATAAAAGCCCAGTCTACACAGTGCTCTCTAAGGCCCTCCGGGATCCACTTCCTCTGTCCCGGCTCCCTCTGCTCCAGCCACAATGGCCTCCTTGATACTTCTCCGCGCAGCCCTGCCTCAGACCTCTGCACCACGGTCCAGCTACACAGTGCTCTTCAGATAGCTAGATCCTTAACGCCTACACACTACCCTAGTTAAGATTGTGGTCTCAGCACTTATCTAGATAACGTATCTATCCATTTTGCTTACTTCTTTTTCCTCTCACTCCATGAGGGCAAGAACTATTTTGTTCAAGTCTGAATCTCTCAAACAGTAGGCACTTAATTGCTGGATTTAACGAATACATGAATTGGAGACTCGGTGCACAGGTCCCAAGGGGCAGAGCCAGGGCCAAACTCAGGTTCCCTTGGACTTAGAGAGGCCATCTACTATCTAGGCAGTGCGCCCCAAACCCTCCTTCCAGAATCCGGGGGCTATTAGAGACACAGCAGGCCTATGAAAGATGCTGGAAGGGAGGGGACAATGAGGGCTTTCTGTCCTCTACTCAGAAGAGGTACTCACCTTAGATACACTGCCACAGTCTGCATCACTTCCCCAGTAGTGAAAGAGCATGCCTGGCCCTAGAAGCAGTGGAACCATTTCAGGACTCTGTCCTCCTTTTCAGTCCTTCCTGGAAAGCCCCTGAAGATCTACTCACTGGTTTGATGCAGAAAGCTGGGCACGGCCTAAAAACGCTACAGCTTTAGACCAATTACTGACCTTGGTGAGAAGACTTCTGCAAACTACCTCTAATTCCAGCTGAAAGGACTGCATGGGTCCAAGCCAAGCACTCTGCTGCCCTTGGGATGATAAAGGGAGGATGAAGAATACCCAGGACCAGAAGGCAATGGAGGGAGCTGTGGATGGGGTTGGAGTCCCAGGTTATATAGGGAGAGGAGAAGCAGCTGCAAAGGATGAGTGAAATCCAGTTAGAACCGGCCAGCCCCTACCTTGGTTAAATGAAATACACCTTTGAGCAGGCAGACCATTAGCAAGAGATTGGCATTCTTTTTGTTATACCTATATTAAGATCTCTGTGCTTTTAATTAAATGAATTAATATAAATAACACACCTGGGATAGTACCACACTGTAAGTACCACACTTCTTCAGCTATTATCATAATAAGAGTCAATCACTATATTTTCTTGATAATAGGCAAAAGCTCAAAAATAGTCCTGTCAGGTAAGGAGTGCAAAAGAATCAAATCTGCATAAGCTTTAAAATGGACTTTAGAAAAAGCATTTCTTTATTAACCCAGACTGTTCTAAAAACTAAATAAGATTAGGCTGTAAGCCTCTGATAGACAGGGATTTGGAATTATTTCTTTTTATATCTCTTTTGGGATGTTGAAATGGTTTTTCTGCATGAGATAATTACAGTTAGGTTATTTTTACTACAGTTATGTTAATGATGCTAATGCTATATTATGTAAATTAACTATATACATGAAACTGAAAAAGCCTTTTCAAAGCAAACAGGCAGTGTTAATGCCAGATATGACAACTATTCTAATGATTACCATTTTTGCTGTGAAAAATGTGCTGGCCCTTGGGAGGAGAAAGTTACAAACATCTATTAACCAGAGAAAGAAATGGAATAAAAAGAAATTGGAGCCAGGTGATCATAATAATCGTCTACACCAACTGCTGACCAGAACCTTCAGCTGGAAACCAATGAAGGTGGTAGCTGAGAAACAACCCCACAAACCAGATCCATTAAAAGAACAGAGAAATTCAGTAAGGCAATAGTGTTAGCCCCACACTCAAGTTGTTGCTTTTTTAAAGATAACTTCCTAACATTAAAGACTCAGTACCAGCTTGGACATGGTAGGTCATGTTTGCAACCCCAGCAACTCTGGAGGCTAAGGCAATTTCAAAGTCAGCCTCCGCAACTTAGAAGATCCTGTCTCTAAATAAAAAATAAAAAGGCTGGGGATATAGCTTAGTGATAGAATATCCCTGAGTTCAATCCCCAGCACCACACGCCAAAAAAAAAAAAAAAAAAAAGGCATCAGCACCAGGATGATGCCTTTTAAATGAGAAAGAAACAAGGAGTGATTGGAGAGGTGGGGTTGAACATCGTGCAAGGTGCAAAATGCCATTCTGGTGTTAGATTTTCAACCAAATGGATGTCACCCACAAAGTTCATCCTCAAGTCTCCAAAATTAGTAATTCTCTTTAATGCAAAGATACTGTATGACACACAGTCATTTTGCTGTTTTGCTTCCTCTCAGAGAGATGCCTAGTGGGTTAGTGACAGGGAGTCAAAGCCACACAGGGAACTAACTGAGCATTCTCCTGGCTGGGAATTCTGTGGAGCTCTTCAAAGGAATGCGTTTCTAAGGAATGTTTAAGTAAGCTTAAGGAGTTCCAGGCAACCTATACTGAATGATCTGATGGCTATGTTTGCCAAGAAGGCATTTCTCTTTTGCATCTAAATGTAGATCAGAGCTCACTGACAGGAGCTCAAATTATAGAGAGAGCCAGAAGAGACTTCTTGCAGAGAGAATTTGTGTTTCTTAAATGCATGTGCTCCTTAGGAGCAAAACACTGGAAATACTTAGAAACCACTTTTTCCATAGGGAAAACAACTGGACAAGCGTAAATCTCTTGGTGTTTTAGATTTGTGTTCCATGTAAGGAGAAGTCAACCGCTATGGTAAGAAATCCAGATTTTTGTGTGTTCTGCAATTATGATATGACAAAAGCTATTCCTAAGAATTGGTCTCGACTCAAGTCCCAATTCCAGTGCACATTCCCATCATAGCATTTTTCAGATACAGTAAATGTTGTGCTGCTCTGTGCTGGAAAAATATCATTAAGCCAGGAACAGATCTATTCTGACTCTGCTAAGTGCATCCCAATGATCTTTATGATGTAAGAAGCACACAACCCATTGCTTTGGCTGGAAATAAAACAAATTGAATCTCATAAGTCAAAATACAACAAGAATCAACAAAAACTTAAAAATATAACCCACAGTCCTGCTACTAGCCTATTTATTATTAATGCCCAGAGCCACTAAATGCACCAATGTTCTAATGAGAACAGTTATTAACTTTGGTGTAGCCATCTGTGACTTCCCAAGTGTTTCTCCGCTCCCTAATCTCTTCAACCTCCACTAGGAACCCAGGAGGTGAGAGTTATTATGCTCTTCCCCCATTACAAGTTGTCAGCCAGAACTTTCAGAAATTCTGTGGCTTCCTGAAGACCCAGCTGGTGACAAAGCCAAGACTTTTTCAACTCCAGTTACTGTTCATTGCTTATTAACAATATCTCCCATGCTGTGTTATTAGTGGAACTGCCTGGTGGCAATTTTGCAGACTGATGCATTTTACCAGCCATGACATATCCCACGTCCACTTTTTTGGCCCCCGGTTCATTTCCACTATGGACATCAGAAGAAGAGAGGACTAAGAGGCCCAGGCTCTCTCCTGGGAAGTGGGACTGGGAGCTCTAGAGCTCCTGGGCCTGCTCATTAAGGGACCAGCAACTTTCTAGGTGGCAGGAGCCACTGTTCCTTCCTCTGGAAGCATCAGAGCCATTAACTGGAGCAAGACAAAAAAAGCCACCAGCAGTGGAAAAGGCAACCAAGAACCTCATCATCATCACAACCGTCAACATCGCCTGAGTGGATCCTGGGGGAAACTGTGAGCAAATTATAAGCCTGATGCCTCGGAACCCATTCAGAACATGGTTTTATAGAGGCTGCAGACAGTCCAGTGGGTATTTCTCTAGTTTGCAGAATATCTGTCTTCCACTTAGAACACCGTCTCAATGCTGAAATCTTGAGCAACCTAGGCAGCATGGGACAGCATATAAAAGGAAGACAGGTCACCTGGAGGAGAGGCAAGGACTTGGGATTTCTTCTAGGTGTTCAAACCGGTGCAGCAAGGTCTCAGAAGTCCTGGGTGGCTTATCCCCATCCAGGACACAGACCAGAGCCATGGTTCTCATCATGTACGACTGGCATTTTGAACAGGAACAGTCCTGCTGTGGACCCCTGGCCTTTGGATACTAAATACCAGTAGAATCCTCCTCCAACCCTCAACCCTGGCTGAGAACCACTGAACTAAAGAATTTCCAAATCTTAAAATTTCCTGAGTGCATAATTAGACCAGAATGGCATTAGGTGTGAAAGTGCTCTGAGAGAGCAAAAAGGCCATAAATGTACAAGTGTCAATGAAGCATGCATTAAGCTGGGAGGAAAAAAAAACAGATTATCTAGGCTTTATTAGGTTGGGGCTTTTTCTCCCATATAAAGAAATTTCCTGAAGACAGCAATCTGCAATGAGTGACAGTTCATTAATACCCTCAGGGACCCAGGTCCCTTTTATTTTTGTACTTTGCCATCCTTAAGGTGATGGCTTTTATTTTCGTGTCACCTCATGGTTTCAACATGACTACTTTGAGGTTCCGGGCCGGAAGAAGGCAAAACAGCCAAAGTCTTTTTCCTCTACAGTATATCTTTTTATTCAGAAAGGGAAGCCTCTCTTATTGTCCAACTATATCACAGGGTCATCACTAGCAGGAAGGTGGTTGGGAAAACTGAACATTCAGATTTCCAGTCTGTGCAGTAGAAAGAGACAAGGGAGACAGTAAAAAAGTCTATCTCAAGTATCTACAGAAGGAATCTTTTTCTAATTGTGTTCACATTCCATAAAACCCAGTTTATATCTTATATTCAATGATTCTAAAAACATTAATAAAATGGTCCACGGAGCTATGCAAGAACTTGTTTCTTTCTGTCTATTCTAATTCAAATAAGAATCCATCTAATCTGCAGCCACCTGGGCTCCCAAAACAACAATCAAATAGTATTCTCACCTTGGTCACAATTTTGGATTAGCAAATTTGAAATTATCTGCTTTTACTTCTCTGTAGGTTTCAACAGACAACTTCATACAATTCTCTATAACACATCTCTCTCTACTCTTTTTTAGGGGGAGGTTACTGGGGATTATTTGGGTTATTGAGGATTAAACTCAGGGGCACCCAGCCACTGAACCACATCCCCAGCCCTATTTTGTATTTTATTTGGAGACAGGGTCTCATTGAGTTACTTAGTGTCTCTCTACTCTTTTTAAAAACAATACTTGCCCTTTAGCAGAAAAGCAAAATGTACACATTTAAAAAATAAATCATCTGGGCTGGGGTTGTGGCTCAATGGTAGAGCGTTTTCCTTGCACATGTGAGGCACTGGATTCTATCCTCAGCACTGCATTAAAATTAATTAATAAACAAAGATATTTTAAAAAATAAATAAATCATCTGCACAGACTGATGTTTACATTAAGTTCTGTATTAATACTGTGCAGACCTAGCACATACAAGATTTGCACATCCTAGATTATCACATGTGATGCCCATAACAAAGCATTTTATATCTTTAATTGTAAATGAAAAATTTTAAATCTTCCTTTTAAATGAATACTTGGCTCTCTTAGCTTCCCCTTTACCCAAACACCTACATTTTCTCAAAACATTTGGCTCCTTAGTTGTAGAAAAGCAGGAGATAAATACATGTGTATATACTAAACTATTTACAAATAAAGTGACATAAGATTGACTTCAAGACTGGGATGTGGCTCGATTGTACAGCACTTCCCTGGCATGTGTGAGGCCAAGGATCCTATCTATCCTCAGCACAGCAAGAAAAAAAAAAAAAAAGAGAGAGAGATTGACCTCAACATAATGTAAGGGAGTGGGCAGGAAAGAGGAGTAGCTGAAACAAGATTGGCTAGCAGTTTAGAATTTTGAATCTGGGAGTGAGTACATGTGGTTGACTTTTTACTAGTCTAATTTTGAAATGTGCCACAATATAAAGTTTTATTTTTTTGTTTTACTTTAAGTAGCTCTGAAACTGATACTACTGCATACTTCACGGATGAACCTCTAAAACATTATGCCGAATGAAAATAGCCAAACACAAAAGACCATGTGATTCCTTGTATATGGAATGTTTGGGAAAGGCAAACTTACAGCGGGAGAGAGGAGGCTGATGGTTGCCTGGAGCCAGGCGTGGGAACAGGCAAATGGACAGGAGCAAATGTTTTGGAGTGATGTTCTAAAATTTCAATTGTGGTCAAAACTGTATACATTTTCTAAAATATCACCAAACTGCACATTTATTGAGGATAGATATTGAAGTATGTAAATTTGACCTTAATAAAGCAGTTTTTAAAATAGCTTTGAAGAAACACACCCAGAAATGGATCCACTATTACTTGCTAGCACTACATTTAGGAAGAGAAGACGAGCTGAGAAAGTGTCTTAAAATGACAATTAGACAAAAGGGCAGTTTCCAAGGTGTCAACGATTCCCATCATGGTAGAACAGCATTTAGTCCTGTATATCATTCTTTGTAATCCTCCTACAAATCTGAAAATTAGAAATGCAAAAAGAAGGCTAGGGTTTGTAGCCCAGAGGGAGAGCACACCTGGGTTCAATCCCTAGCACCAGAAAATAAAATAGGGATTAAAAAACAAAAGCAAAAAAGGTCTGGTTTGGGTCCAGCTGAAGCACTTCCATGGCTTTTGCAGAGCAAGAACTAACTCATCAGGAGTCAGGAACTCACCAGGGCCAGGAGAAATGTGACAGAGCAGGAGACACACTGAATAAACAGATGACTGAGAGAATGTTTAAAGTTTCACATTCAATTTTAAATGTCCTAAATTATCAGTTGGTGTCAGCAACAAAGTAATTTAGTTTGTTTGCTTTGTAAACTTTCAGGAGAATCCAATCTGTTTCTAATGGCCTCAGGTGAAACTGAGCTGGCTAATAACCAGGGAGAGAATTAATGTGAAACTTCATTTTCTCTTATAAAAGGAAGCATCTCCGACAAGTCCAGATTCGCGCCAAAACAGAATAAAGGAAACTATAAATACCCAGAAAAGAGGTCATGCTGTTTGGGGGAAAAGTTTTGGATGCTGCAGAGTAAGAAGTAGATTTTTTTGTGTGGGTGTGCTAGGGGTCAAACCCAGGGCCTTGTGCTCGCCAGGCAAGTGCCCTATCACTGAACCGCATCTCCCATGTCTGAACACTTGAATTTTTTGTCAATATTCTGGATGCTCTATCAAGGAATAAATGCCAGTGTTTATACTTAGGTGTTGGGACAAAACTTTTATCTGAACACTACATAAAATCTTCCAACTTAATAAGTTTTGTTCATTGTCACTTGAACAATAGTAGGATTTCAATTTTAAATTTCCCCTGTACACATCTCTGAGAGCTAAGGGGGAAAGAAACAGACTTCCTGAGCCTGGTCTCACATAGGACCACCCATCCCATCCGGCTTACATCTTTGACTTCAGTGAGCTTCCAACAGGCTTCTATCCACAGATCCCACAGTGATTTACTGAGTCCTCCAACAGTTCTTATCATTCCAGCAGAGCTTCACCTACTATGTACACTGGGTGACCCCACAACCCTTCCTACACAGAATTCTGTTCTGTTATTCAGAGACTGTCTTCCCAAATGACACTCCTAAGTACTTCAATTTAAAAATAAAGAATAAAAGCTGCTTGCTAATTACCCTCTTCAGTGTTCTGAGACCTAGAGGTGTACAACTCCAGAATTTGCATCTTACAGCAGGAAGACAGGCTCAGTGAGATGTCTTGAAAACTGAGGTGGCCCCAGTGGCTCCAGGAGTCCTTCCCTTCTTAGCTGAGGGCTCACAGGAGTACCTACCATGGACTGGAGTCAGCGGCTCTGAACTCCATCCCTGACTCCATGAACCTGAGAAAGTCAAAAGTGCTCTGAGCCTCATTTTCCTCACATAAAAAGATGGAGATAACACCTATCACTTGCAGGTGGTTATAAAGTTAAATAAAATCAAGTCCTGAACAGCATGCAGCATATAGGGCTGGTATTCAATAAATGCAATGTACTGAATGTAGTAAATTAAATTAAAGTGAGCTGAATGAAATGTAATTAAATTATAGTATCAAATTCCTATGAAGCCTATGGTAAAAAGCACTATTTTTCAGAAAATATAGTACATTTCTATCCTGTGGTAGAAAAACGAACCTACTGAAGAGTACTAGAATTATTATGAAAGGCTCCCCTATTCCTCAAGAACCAGGGGAGCTGTTCACAGTGTTGTCAAGTTGACTCCATTTACTTATTACCCATCAGAGTCCTAAGTACAAAACAGCCAGCATCTACCTGCTCAGAGGAAGCCCAGCTACAGAACCGGACCTCGTTCAGCCCTGGTCCTGCCTATAGATTACGTCAATCTGGAGTTTAAAAGCAGACACTGTTCTCTGCTATGGCAGCACCCCCTGCCCCTGCTCCTCCCACAGCCCAACACATGCACAGAGGCCCAGTCTTGAAGTTGGACCAGTGCTTAGGTCTAATCAGGTCTTTAGATTAGCCACTTGGCTTCTTACCAGTCTTTGAAATGTTCCCAGCCTGGACCCCACCCCAAACCAGCAATTTCTATCCCACAAGTGATTGATTTAGAATTCTTTCTGATGTGGCAATGAGATTCCTAACATTAGTCCTCCTGAGTGTCTTGTTTTTCCTGTCTGGAGAGTTCAAAGCAGAGGTAGGTGCAGTCTTACAACTTGGGGGCTGGGAAGCACAGTGACCACCAAACTGACCCTCCTACTGAAGGCAGGATGCTTGTGTAGACAGGGTGGTGGGAAGAGGCAAGAGGCAGCACCTGGGGCCATGGTTCCCCCACTAGGACATACTTGGCTGTTGAGAATAGAAAACTGCGCTCACTTTTATGGTGTTTCTGAGTCTGCAAAGCACTGCATAGAGGACTATGACAAAGACTGTTCTCAACCAAAACTGCATTGGTCTCCTCAGAGCCCTCTTCTTGACTAGGACTTGGCCTTGGCCTGCATCCCTCCAAGCCTGCAGAGCCCAGCATCAGTGAGATGCTAAGCCAGCTTAGAGAAAACCCTCCCACCCTCTATGTCTGACCACCAATATGTGATCAAATTCCTCAGCCCCAAAAGACATCCGATCACACTTACCTGCCTACAGCAAGTTCCATGAATAGAGCAAGAACTCTCCCTACCCCTGATGGCTCTTCTTAGCAACTTTCCTTCACTGCCTTCCTGCCACAACCCAGTCCTCAGCCGTCAATCCCCAGTTGGTATTGTTGTTGTATTCAGAGTTGAGCTTACTCTCTCTCCCCTATCTCACCTCTCACAATAGTCCTAAATAAAGTCTTCTTTATCATTTTAATAATATTTTCTTTCATCACATGGATTGAATAGTGGTCCCCAAAAGTCATATCTATATCCAAATACTCAGAACCTGTATTACTTATATGGCAGAACAACGCTATCTGGTTTTTTTGTTGTTGATTTTTTTTTTGTGGGGGAGGCCGGTTGGGGGAGGGTACTGGAGATTGAACCTAAGTATGCTTAACCACTGAGTCACACACCTAGCCCTTTTTATTTTTTTGTTTTGAGACAGGGTTTCACTAAGTCCCTTAGCGCCTTACTAAATTGCTGAGACTGGCCTTGAAATTGCAATCCAACTCAGCCTCCTGAGTGGCTGGGATTACAGGCATGAACCATCATGCCCAACAATAATACTACTTTATATGGCCATAAATGTAATTAAGTTAAGGATTTTGTGAGGAGGAATTCATCCTGCACTATCCAGGTAGGCCCTAAATGCAATCACATGTATCCTTATAAGAGAGAGTTTTGGGACACGGACACACAGGGACACCAGAGCAATGAAGACAAAGATGTAGGCAGAGACTGTAGCAATGTGGCCTCATGCCAAGAAATCCATGCAACCATCAGAAACTGGAAACTGAGGGGAATGGGCTCTCTCCTAGCACCTCTGGAAGGAAAAGAGCCTGCCAACATCTTGATTCTGGACTTTTGGCATCCAGAACTCTGGGAGAACATACTTCTCTTGCCTTATGCCACTAAGTTTATGATAATTTGTTAGGACAGTCACAGGAAACTCATTATGAGGATCAAAGTGAGAAATAGGTTTTGCAACCAGCTAAAGTGTTAAGGAGCAATATATTTAAACCTATCATTTGACACCTTTACAATATGCTTCAATTATTTAAATAAAAAAAAAGCGTAATAATTAAGGCAGGCATAATGGCAGGAGGATCACAAGTTCCAAGCCAGTCTGAACAACTCAGTGAGACCCTGTCTCAAAATACAAAACAAAAACAAAAACAAACGGCTGGGAGTATAGAACACCTCAAGGTTCAAACCCCAGTACTGAAAACTAAAAGTAATAATTAAAACCCATAAAGCACAAATACACATAAACCTTGGGGCATGGGGGAGAGCAGAACATAAGGTTAAGTGCAGGTTAGAAGACAGTTGGGGAAACCCAGCTCCTTCCCCTGCTATTTTTCAACCTAAAGAAATAGATATTAATTAGGTCTCAAAAGTTATACATTCCTAAGGTCTAGCTTTTTAAAAAAAAATGTACCAAAGAGTCCAGTTCTTCTGGCGGGGTCAGGTCTGTTCTGAAATCTGATTTCATAAATCTCTATAATAGGCACAGACTCATTTTTTGTTGAAGAAGATGAATTTCTTCATCAGGTTTAAAGATGTTTCCTTCACTTCACAGGCACAATTATACATTTATAGCATTTTGAAGAAAAAATGCCATGAAAATAAATCTTTTCAGGAAAAGGCAGTGAGAAGTACACATTCAAGAACCAAATGGGACAAGTGGCTAAAGTGACTAGGGCACAGGTCCCCTCTTCAGCAAACAAAATCAGAGAGTGTGTATATACATCCGCAAACCACCTGGGAGACAAATAAACCTGGGCCTGTATTTTTCACCTAGTCACCCGGGGTTCAGAACAATTACCTAAGAGGTGGTACAGTGAACTGCCAAATGATCCTTTATAAACAAGTTCTCACTCAAATCACACAGAGGCAAGGTGTCAGGAACAGCTCTCCAATATACCTCCTGTTCCTCCCTTTCATAGTCTGTGCTCCCGACAGACAGCTCTTTCCAAACAGGACCTTGTGTTCCAGCCTGGTGCTCCAGAAATACCTTGTAGGTGATAAGAAATATCTTTCCACCCACCCCCACCACCACCACTGGCTGAAATCCCAGTAACAAGAGAAAAGCAAGGCCAGGTGTGGTGGTGTACACCTATAAGCCCAGCAGTTCACAAGGCTGAGGCAGGAGAATCATGAGTTCAAAGCCTGCCTCAGCAAAAGTGAGATGCTAAGCAACTCAGTGAGACCCTGTCTCTAAATAAAATACAAAAAAAGGGATAAGAATGAAAGAGTAGGTCTCCTTGTGACTGCAGTCACCACCGTCTTCACGATGGCCTTTTGTGCCTCTCTCCCCAACTACTGCCTGAACATAATGAGAGGAGGGGCCATTCTTACTTACCTTTGCCCCCCTTGTACCTCATTGTGGTATCTATAAGAAATAAGGGGTTCCAGTGACATTGGATATTTGCCAAATAGAAAAATGGATCCAACTGTATCTGTCATATATAACACATTGGGAAGTGTATGGGTTTACTGCACAGTGCCTGCTGGGGAATATAAATATTTACAGAGTTCTCATCCATTCAACGACAGTCCCTGTCAGTAACAACCATTCAACTGATTTATGACCCAGTAATGAGTTGAAAACCACAGCTTGGAAACCACAGACAAAAGTGATCGCTTAGGTCTTTTCCAACCCTAAATTCTACGCTCACCAACAACTGAAAAAATATACTGGCAAGCAATCGAACTGTGGTCATCTGGACTTAGATCTAAGATTAAGGGAAATACCTGTATGAATACAAGGTGCTTAGAAAGTACTGGACAAAATAAAATGGGAGCCTTGGACAGCCTGCATTAGTCACCCTGTCTGACGGGAATAAACTTATTAAACAAAATACAAGCCCATGGGCAATGCGGGGCCTGGATTCCTTAAGTATCAAGTGATCCTAAGAGTTCTGGTCACCTTTGGTGAGCATCAGTTCCTTCATCTCTAAGCCATACAATTCTCATAAAAACTATGAAGGGCACCGCATCTCACAGAGCTTTCACAGTACCAGGGTCCTACGAGCTGCAGCCTGTCCCATGGCCCCCTGTATTCCTGGTTTCTGTCAGTTCTCCAGTCTCTTCATCTGTACTCCTTACCTCCTGCTTCACCCTAGTATGCAACCCTTGCACTCAGAGGCAGTCCAAATCCCTGTTAAATGTCACCTACAAGCAAGCCATTCTCTTGTCCAAGGATACTCTTATGTTTATCGGGAATTCTGCAAGACTAAACACTTAGAAGATTCAAAAGCACAAAGTTCTAATCAAGACATTTTAAGCATAGGAGACTGAGTAGACATGTTAAGGAAAATCGTTTTAGAACCCTTCAAAACACACCAAGCAGGGAGCCAGATCTCTACTTACTCGAAAGTGAGCCAGCCCTGGCTACAGATATCGATTCATGGGCAGCTGGCATCCTTAATAATGAACCACTTCCTTCTGTTCTGTCAAGAGCAGAGACAAAGACATGATTCAGGGGCACTCAAACTGAATTATTGTCTTTGTTTAAACCTCCCCTCTCAGGGAGAGCTCTCAGCTGCAGAGCCAGTCCAGGAAAGGCCCAAAACTCCCTAAAGCAAACCTGTTCAAGAACCCAGGCAGCCAACACAAGCCAAAACAACTCTCAACTTCCTGTCCAGTCCCGTGGCACTGAGATTCCTCCAGAGATGATGCCCTGGGTGGACCCAGCACCAAGAGAAAGGCAATATGTTCCATCATGAAAAGGGCAACATATCCCCACCAAGGCTGTCAGTCAACACACTCACCAGAACCCACCTCTGCAGCAGGATTCCCAAGCCATGGCTCATGTGTGAATCATGAAGACAGATCATGGGACACGAACAGCATTTTAAAGAATGACATGTAAAACAGAGAATAGACCAACATGTACCACATTTTGTATTCTAGGAAAACATTTGTTTCACTTGTTTATTTACATATGTATGTATTCATAATAGGTAAAGTTTGAGCAAAAATGAATCAAGAATCCAACACAAAAAAATAAAATAAAAAGAATATAATCTATATTTCTTTTTAAAATGCCATTAATCATCCAATCATCCTTGGACAGTAGCTACAAGCCAAGTTAGCCTTTTCCAATCATGGTTCTGATATGTTTCCAGAGATATGAGTATCTTTATATTCTGTATTTGTAGTAAAGAATCTAGCCGACTGAACACATTCAGATTCATCTGGATGCCTCCCTCATAACTGCATTATGTCATATGGTTTAAATGTTCATATTTGCATTTGTGCTTCTAATCAAACGCAAGTGGTTGGGTTGCTAAGAACAAAATGTAAGCAGGTTGCACATGGCAACACAGCCACTGGATATAGGTGAAGGGCAGGCTGAGTCTCAGGCATCTAAATAGAGATGATGGGTAGAGAACTGAGTCACCTCTTGGCTCGTCCATGTTAGAAAAGAAGCCTGGCCACAGCCTTCGATGCCAAATCAATTGGCAAAGGACACACAGTGTAACCCTCTCCATATATACCTACTTGCAGGAATTCAACATGGTAAATATAAATACAATGAAGTGGTGATTTTTACATGTCGAAGAATAAAAGTACTGACTTCCTGTTTTGCAATTAATTTCACGTATAGTTCTCCTATTGTGTTGCTGAAGATAATTTTTGAGATACAGTTATTATCGATGGACACAAGTTGAAGCATAGAATGAAGCAACAGATGATCCACCTTAGGATTTTGAGGTTGTTTGCGGGGGGTACAGAACCCAGGGCCTCCAGCCTACTAGGCTAGCACTCCACACCTGAGCTACCCAGCTTTCTTCTTGTTTTTACTTGAGTATGAAATGCTTTATCTGGTTTGTTGTGTGTCTGGCCCACTTCCTTAGTTATGCTTGCCTCAGAACAATATTAAATGAATTTATATTCCCAGTGATTGGAAGAGGGAGGTCCCAGGACACGTAGAATGCAGGAAGGAAGCCAAACTGAATTTAGTTAATGCCGAGAAAAGCTGGTAGGTGTGAACAATGAGACAAGCTTCCTGTAAGGAAATGTAGCAATACGCATCCAAAACCTTCAATAGTTGCTTGCTTTTTTTACCTAGAAATTCCACCTTTAGGAAATAATCCTAAAGTACTAATTCTGGATGTCAAAAAGGACTTAATTGAATCAGGGGATTGGTTAGTGGGACTGTAACTGTGCTCATGCTAACAAGTTGATGATACCTAACAGATATTGATGCTATCTTTATACAAGGCCTTTTTTTTTTTTTTTTTTTTTTTTTTTTGGTGCTGGGGATTGAAACTAAGGACAGTTTTATCACTAAACTACCTTCCCAGCCCTATTTATTTATTTATTTATTTATTTATTTATTTATTGAGACTGGGTCTTGCTAAATTGCTTAGGGCTTCATTAAGTTGTTGTGGCTGTACTAAAACTTACAGTCCTCCTGTTTCAGCTTCCCAAGGTCCTGAGATTACAGGCGTGTACCGCCACACCCAGCGCAGGGCTTTATGTTAAGTAACCGCATTTGTTATTTCATTTAATTCTAAAAACACAAATGTGGTTAGTATTAGCATCCCCCTGATTTACAGATGAGTAAACTGAGTAATCCTCCCAGTTAATAAGTGGCAATTCTGAAGTACAAACCCAGAGAGTACAATTCTAGATCTCAGCCAGAGTCTAGTGGATCCCCAAGAATTGTCATGGACTGAATGTTTCTGTCCTCCCCAAAATTCATATGCTAAAGCCCTAATCCCTGGTGTGATGACATTTGGAGATGGGGGGTAAATCAGGTCATGAGAAAGGAGCCCTCCTGATAGGATTAGGGCCCTTCTAAGAAGAGAAAAAAGAGAGCTTGCCCCCCCCACACACACCTCTATCTCTATCTCTCTCCTCTGAAAGTGAGGATGAAGCAAGAAGATGGTTATCTACAAACCACAAAAATAGTCCCCGCCAGAACCCAACCAATGCTGACACCCTAAGCTTGTCCTTCACAATTCCAGAACCAGGAGAAATTTCTGATGGCTTAAGTTACCCATTTTATGGAATTCTGTTATAGGAGCCAGAATGAAGAAAGAATTCATGTAAAATTATAGAATATCTGTGTCATAGAAACACAAATATACAAGAGAGCATGTACATACACATAAAGCAAGTTATAAAACATCATATATTACAGGCTGATCTTTGTAATTTTTTTAGAAACTGGCATGTATCAAAATGTAGTTATTACTGGCAATTTTTCTTATTTATTTACATTTTCTTTAAATCATTTTTATAATTGAAAACACCACATTTATTTAAAAAAATATGTTCCTACAATCTCCAGTACTGCAAACAATAAGTAAAAAATAAATACTATGTTCCAGGTAATCTACACTATACTTATTAAGAGTTGTATATATGAACAGCATCACAACAAAGAAGCTTTCTTGTGTGATTTTTCATTTAATAGCATGTCACACTGTCAAATAAAAAGCAATTTAATCAAGCCAACCTATCTAAGAATTCAGATACCCCAGGAATCTTTATTCCAGCCCAAATATCCCTTTCTACCTGTCAGGGTTGTCTACGTGGTTTCCTCCAGCCTGTTCTGTGACAACAAGCAGCTAGACTTGGAGGTGGCACCACAGCCTCCAAAGTGACTCCTTCCTGCCAAGCCCAGTGCAACACATCTGTAATTTCAGCAGCTTGGGAGGCTGAGGCAGGAGGATCACAAGTTCAAAAGCAGCCTCAGCAATTTGGCAAGGTCTTAAGCAACTTTGCAAGAGTCTGTCTCAAAATAAAAAATAAAAAAGGCCTGGGGACATGGCTGAGTGGTTAATCACCTCTGTATTTACTCCCTGGAAACCCCCCCCCCAACAAAAAGAAAAAAGTGACCCCTTCCTAATAGAAGTGACAGCACCCATCACCAGAAGAGTGAAGAGGCAGCTGCACTTTGTCTACAACAGAAAAGTCCGGGCACTGGAGGCTGGGCATGAGGCCACAATAAATCCACTTCTTCCTTTTGAGGAAAGGAGACCATGAAGGAAAATCCAAACCCAGTTAAAAAACTCCGGCCCAACTCTGCACCTGCTTTGAAATAGTTATCAGTACTTTTCTGTGCTTAGAGCAGGGACTCCTCCAGCCATAAAGCTCTGAATCTGAGTTGCCATGGCCTATATGTCCTGACCCAGCACTATTGGGTCTGACCTCACTTTGAACAGCATGGCATTTAATGCTAACATTACATCATTTTGGAGGCTTGCAATGCTCCAGTAATAAACTTGAGAGAAACTGAGCTGGAAGAACCTGAGTAATCATTTGTCCCAGGGTTTTTCAGCAGGAGTGCCATTGGTATTTAGGGTGGGACGGTTCTTCACTGGACTAGGGCATTTCAAGATGCCAAGCATACACTAGTACCTCATATACAGGGCAACCTCAAGTGCTACCCAGGTGTTCCTGGTTGAGAGCCGCTAGACTAGTATATCACTGAAGTCCAGAGAAGTCACTTGCCTGAGGCCACATGGGTAGCTACAGACAAAGCCCACATCTCAAAACACAGTTCTGTGCTATTTTCACTGCACCATACTCCCCTAATTATGCTCATGAGAGCAAGTCACTTAAGAACTGACTTCACACTCAGTGATAGGCTTTATTGGCCTCTGAATGGAAGACTGTTTGAACTTTTTTCCAATCTCATGATGAGTATTATGAAATGTAAAATTTATAGAATTTTATTTCCATAATTACTCTTAAAAATGTATCTGAATAGTAAAAGCTTAAAAGATGCAATTGTGCACCAGGTGTGGTAGTACACACCTATGATTCCAGCTACCCACTTGGAACTCCAGCCACCGGGGAAGTGGAGGCAGGAAGACCACAAGTTCAAGGCCACCCTGGGCAACTCAGAGAGACCCTGTCTCAAAAAAAGTATAGGGGATATGCAGCTCAGTGGTAGAATGCTTGTGTAGCATGCACAGGGTCCTGCATTCCATCCCTAGTACCAAAAAAGAAAGAAAGAAAGAAAAGGCCCTCCAAAAGCAGCAAGGGAAAATGAGTCTGTGGGATAGTTTTAATGAAATAAAACCTTTTACTTCAAGATTTTTTTTAAATAATGATTTTCCCGGGGCTGGGAATGTAGCTCAATAGTAGAGTACTTGCCTAGCATGCACAAGGACCTGTGTTCCATCCCCAGCATAGCAAAAAATAAAATAAAATAAAATAAAAAGTTAAGAAAAATATCAAGATTCTCCTCTCAGTTCAGTACTCATTTTGAACATGAAATCTGTTTATTTTTAAATACTATCTTGCTAATTTTTAAAGGACTTGTAAGGAGATTGGCCCAAAGTAAGACATAGATATGTCCCTTCTACCATTTGATATCAGCACCACATATTTTACAATTCACGTGTGGAATTTAGGACACTAGCATTGCATAAACTCTTCCATTGAAGTTTCAGAGGGGGAATACACTTTAGCAGTGCTTTATTCATATGAGTCTTCTAAAAGTACACAATTTTTCCTTCGCTTCTTTAAATTGCAAAGCACTTAGTGATTCCTCTTTAAAGAGTTAACACAATTTACCAATTTACACCATTTACCATCACTGCAGCCTCTAGAACACAGAAAACAAGTGGAGAGGAGCAGGAATAAAGATTAGAGAGAAAGCAAGCAAGAGAATACAGGAGAGAGGAATAAAGATTAGAGAGAAAGCAAGCAAGAGAATACAGGACTACAGAGAGCTCGATGCCCAAACAAAAGTACCCTATAGAAATTTCAGGTAAAATTCAAAAAGTCCTTTGAACCTGGCATCCAGTCTATTTCTCCGCACTTACAGGTATGCAAATATGACTATATCCCTGCTTATAGCAAATCGAATTAATAATCACCAGTAGTATTCATTTTCATTTCAGGAAAAGGGCCCAGGTCTACACTCAGGAAAGAGTGCATTCCAAAGAGACCACTCCCTCTGCGTGTGGCGGGGAGAACTTTCCTGTCTACAGTCACGACCCAAAACGGAGTTTTACAGCAGCGCGGATACTCACGGGACTTGCCTCTGCAGCCAGGACCGCCGGGGCCCCACAAAGCCAAAGCGAAGGCCTCGAGAGCCGGGCTTTGTGTGGAGGTGGGATGGCGGGAGGGTCTGCTGGGGAACAGCTTCAGGCCGCTCTGACATTTACATGTCAATGCGCGAACCCACGCGCTGCTCTGCTCTCCCGACCCGTCCGGCCGCCAGGCCTGGGTTTTGTTCTCCTTTCGCCCAGAAGCCTTGAATCCGGCGGCTGCCAGCATGCATTTGGCAAACTCGTTATGAGGGATTTGTCACCCTCTTCAGAGCCCTGAGTCTAGGTAAATGCATTAGCAATCGACAGGCAGGCTTTTCAAATTCTCCACGCCGTGCTGGGAGAGAGGCATGCTTTAGATGAGACCCACCCACAGGACCCAACCGGAATTCTCAAAGAGCTCTGGGTCAGAAAAAAAGAGCCCATTTCAGAGACATAGATGTTCCATCTGCCACTCAGGCTCCCAAATCAACTGCTCTGGGGTATTAGTTTGTTTACAAGTTAGTATAAGACAAGGGCATGATTTGGGTGCCAAAACCAAACAAATGAACAAACTTAACAATGTTAAGGTTCATTAACAAAAATACAGTATTATGAACAAAGAAACAGGGACGAGGGGGAATACATGGTTTGTGTTCTACTTTACATAGAGGAGTGGTAACCAGGAAGGGGGAGAGAGTCTACAAATACTGCCCTATAAGGAAGAAACCATTGGGGCAGGTGGGGGTGGGGGATGGGCATCCTCAATCCGTGACAGACAAGAGTAGATTTATTCAGGGGGCTACAGACAGCAGAATAAAGGGTCATAACTGAATAGAGAGAGCATCTGCCCAAGCTAAGAGAATTTCTGACTACTAGAAATTTGGCCTCTATGCGTCAGTGAGCAAGGGGCTTTCCTGCAGTGTTGGGGGCTGCATGGAGGGTGCTGGCAGAAGAGAGTGGGCTTCAGTGACTTCATCTGACTGAGCTCACCTTAAGAACAGATTCTCTGGATTTTTAGACTCAGAAACAAAATGAATGTAGAATAAAAATATTGATTTACAAAGCAACACATTCTGTATAATACATTTCAGAAAAAATGATTTATACTCAGATGAGGCCACTCTTCCAATGATCAAAAGCAGTCCAATCATTAGTCATTTCTGAAATTACAAAATGCTCTTCCATGACCTATTTATTATGGTTTGAAAATAGCAAGGTTGGCTTGCTACTACCATTCCCTTAAATTCCTCTTTCTTTCTTCCTCCATTTCTCAAAAAGCTGCTGATATAATTTGGATCACTTACAGCACTTACGTTTACAAAGTGTTTTATGGTCAATTGAGCTTTATGAATATTTCATGGGGCAGAATCTCACTGCTGGTCTAGGACTTGGAAGCAGAGGAGGGGAGGGAGTTCCGAGGATGTGCCTTAAAAGTGTGTGCAGGGGCCTGGTAGACACCAGCTACTTCCATCCTATGAGAGGCAACAACAAAAAGCTTTCCTCCCTGGAAATATTATCTTTCTGCCTAAGTTGCAAAAGAAACAAGAAACTACTTTGACCCACAATTTACCCTGGCACTGCTCTGGGTAAAAGCTGACTTGGATGTGACTTCATCAAGCTTCATATAGCAGCAAATGCTCAAATCTCCACTCCCACCACCGTTATCTCCAATGATATTATGAAACAGCTATCAACATTCTATTTTTCTAAAGTCAACAGGAAATGCACAAGACATGTATATATAAAATTTTGATAATTGTTGACGAATTGAATTCCAAATAGATCAGATTTGTATTCTACAACATTTTATGAAAGTGCCTATTTTTCTATTTCCCTACACAGCCAACAACATGAATGTCCACTTATCAGACTTTTTTTTAAAAAAAACATTTTTGGTCAAGCAGTGGTGCACCCTATAATCCCAGCAATTTGGAAGGCTGAGGCAGGAGAACTGCAAGCTTGAAGCCAGCTTCAGCAGTTTATCATGACTCTAAGCAACTTAGCAAGACCCTGTCTCAAAATCAAAATTAAAAGGGCTGGGGGTGTGGCTCAGTGGCTAAGTGCCTACTGGTTCAATCCCCAGTACCAAAAAAGAAAAAGAAAAAAACATTTTTATTTCATCTTTGAGAGCTTGATGGGGAAAAGTTTTCATTTATGTTTACTTTATATTTTATTTATTGTTATTACAGTTGAGCATCATTTTTGTTTGTTTGTTTGTTTGTTTGTTAAAATTTATTTATTTTTTTAGTTTTCGGCGGACACAACATCTTTGTTTGTACGTGGTGCTGAGGATTGAACCGGGCTGCACGCAGGCCAGGTGAGCGCGCTACGGCTTGAGCCACATCCCCAGCCCGCATCATTGTTTTGTTTTGTTTTGTTTTAATGTTAGGAAAACCAATCTGGACAAATATGTCCTAAACTGGTTGGTTATCTTTGTGGGATGGGATATGGGAGACTTCCAGTACCACATTGTAGGCTTCCATTGTGTTCAAAATATGGATGACATTGCTTTTTTTTTTTTTAATTTCAACAGTATATAAAGTTTTTAGAAAGTGATTGGTCACTAGGGCATCTTTTTAAAAAAATTACATTGAATGTAATTAGATACCAGTTAATTACACAAGCACTCTATTAGGTAAGTCAATATACAAAACTGGATTAAAGTATAGCGCTTGATGTTTGTTATCTCCTCGAGTCAATAAAATGTACTCAGACTCACTTTGAAGATGAAGGAAGCAATGCAATCCTTGCTAGCAAACTTGTCTCTCACTGAGACAGAACACCCTGTCATTTCTGGCCTAGATCCTTTAGGAACGCCTAGTCCCAGTGTGGCACCATAATTGCAGTTCTCTTTTTTACTCTATTACAGTAGACAGGCTGCCAGCGTAAGTGGGATTTAGAGCCTGGTGAAAAGTACAGGAGTTATTTTGAAAGAAGCTAGGAATAGACTAGAAATAGCTCACTTGGAAGACTGATGTTTTGGGATAGTTACATTTCTGATAGACAATGATCTAGGAGAATATAAACAGAGGTCTGTATACACATCTGCTGGTTAAAAAAAAAAAGCACAAAAATGGTGTATGTGGGCATGTCTGGCAGTACCATGTCCTTTAAAGCAAGTTTTTCTGGTATGGAAGGAGGAAAGATCCCCAGTGATACAAACCAAAAGTTACTTTCCAGGAAAGCTTTGGTCTACAAAAGAGGGAAGTATCAAACTGTTTTAACACAATGATATGATATGAGACTACAATAAATCAAATTAATTTGTTAATAAACTTCACTTGACTATTAGGGAGTATAAGCATTTTGAAAAAAAACAATTTTTTATACTGTAGTTCTACTTCTAGATCTCTTTCACTAAAGGAATAATTCTAATATGGAAAAAAAGCTTTATGCAAAAAAATATTTATACTACAGAATTATCTGTCATAGTAAAACAATTTAAACAAAATATCAGGGAGACCACTGTCCAAGAAAAGAGAATGATTCAGTAAACCAGGAAACTACCATCTGGTAAATACAGTTGCCTCTCTTTATGAGCAGTTTTGTTTTCCATGGTTTTAGTTACCCCTCAGCCAACTACAGTCCAAAATATTAAGTGGAATCTTCTAGAAAGAAACAACTCATAAGTTTTATATTGTATTCTGAGTAGCACAGCAAAATCTTGTGTCATCCTGCTCCTTCTCACTTGGAACAGGAATCATCTTTTTGCCCAGTGTATCCATGCTATATATGCCACCTACCTGCTAGTGTATCTACTAACCTAGATGGCAACCAAGTGACTATCACAATATTGCAGTACTTTTGTTCAAGTAACCTTTATTTTACTTAAGAAAAGCACAAGTACAAGCACAAATATACTGATGCTGGAAATTTTATAGTAGAATATTGATATAATTGTCCTATTTTATAATTAGTTATTGTCAATCTCTTACGGTGTTTAATTTATAAATTAAACTTTATCATAAGCATACATGCATAGGAACAGCATAGTATATGTAGGGTTCAGTACTGTCTGCAGCTTCAGACATTCACTGGGGGTCTTGAAACATATCCCCCATGGATAAGGGAGCAACTATAATATATGCCTTCAAATGATGCTTCTGGGTTCATTCTCATCTCAATAGTGCATCTCTTAGAATCTATCCTAAAGAAATAATCTCAAAACACAGGAAAGTCTTTCTTTGCAAAAGTAAATAATTGAAAGGCCGGGGGCAGTGGGGCATGCCTGTAATCCCAGCGGCTCAGGAGGCTGAGGCAGAAGGATGGAGTTCAAAGCCAGCCTCAGCAACAGCTAGGTGCTAAGCAACTCAGTGAGACCCTGGCTGATGTGGCTCAGTGGTCCAGTGCCCCTGAGTTTAATCCTTGGTACCAAAATAAATAAATAAATAAATAAATAAATAAATAAATAAAATATGATCACATCCAACATAAAAAATAAATACAGTTAAGTGAGCTCCTTTGGTTCTTAGAAACTCACCTCAAGTGGGATCTTCCCCTAAGAAATCTTCCATGACCCCAACCCAGTTCTGGATTCCCATGATGTCCTGTGTCACCCATCATAGCAGAACCTCAGGGTTCTATATGCATGTACCAATCCAAGCACCTTAAAGATAAGGAACTTGCCTTCTTTGACATAATATTCCCAACACCTAGCACAGTGCCTGGCACTAAGTAAATATTATCCAGATATCTACATTATATAAAATTATTACTCATTTGTTAGGGCTTCTATAACCAAGTACCACAAACTGAATGTCTTAAAGAAAAGAAATCTACTATCTCACCATTCTGGAGGCTAAGAATCTGAATTAAAGGTATTGGCAGAGTTGGTTCCTTTTAAGGGCTATGAAGGAAATATCCAAACCCCTCTCCTTTGCATGTAAGAGGCCATCTTCTCTACGTGTCTGAACATCATCTTTTCTGCGTGCCTGTTTTCAAATTGCCTCTTTTTATAAGGACAACCATTGTACTAGATTAAGGCCCACCCTAGTGATCTCACTGCAACTTTTGTAGACACCCTATCTCCAAATATAATCAAAATCTGAACTACTAGGAGTTAGGACCTCCTATGAATTTAGAAAAGACATAATTCAATACATAATAATCAGTAAATGTAAATATTTATGAGAATTTGCAATTATAAGGAAATACCCATTTATCACATTTAGTAGGAAAAAAAGAAGAGTGGAGTACAAATTTTTGGTAACAATTTCAAATTACATTCACAGAAAAACAAACAACTTTTACCTGTTTTTAAAAATAAGGGGAAATGATGTTTAAAGAGTTTAAAACATAGGAAATGTGTTTTATACAGTCTGGTTACAAAATGTAAAATAAATAAAGTATTAAAAAAGACAGGAAAGAAATGTATCATAATGTTCACATAGTTCATTAACAAAGGATGTAAGAAGATCTTTGTGTCTTCCTATTTTTTAACATTTTTCGAACTTTTCTATAATGAACTGTGCTACTTTTTTTTTTTTAGGTACCAGGGATTGAACTCAGGGGGCACACGGCCTCTGAGCCACATCCCCAACCCTATTTTATATTTTATTTAGACACAGGGTCTCACTGAGTTGCTTAGCACCTCGCCATTGCTGAAGCTAGCTTTGAACTTTCGATCTTCTTGTCTCAGCTTCCTGAGCTGCTGGGATTACAGGTGTGCACCACCATGCCTGGCAAACTGTGTTACTTTTAAAACTAGAAGAAACAATACACTATGTCTTAAGAACATGCAGTCGAAATATTTGGTAGAATAGTAAATATTTAATATTAAAAACTGAATTAACAAATTATAGTTTAAAAACAAAATGTAACATCAGGCAACTTATTTACTCATTTTTTTGGGGGGGATGAACACAATACCTTTATTTTATTTATTACTTTTATGTGGTGCTGAGGATTGAACCCACTGCCTCACATGTGCTAGGCAAGCGCTCTATCCTGGCCCTATTTATTTATTTTTTAATTTGCTCTTTTTTTAGATATACATGACAGTAGAGTGTATTTTGACATATTATATATACATGGAGTATAATTTATTTTGATTAGGATTGCATTCTTGTGGTTGTACATGATGGGGAGTTACAGTGGTCATGTATTCATGTATGAACACAGGAAAGCTATGTGCAATTCATGCTACTGTCTTTCCTGTTCCCATCCTCCCCTTCCCTTCATTCCCCTTTGCCTAATCCAATGAACTACTAGTCCCTGCCCCCTGCCATTGTGTGTTAATATCCACATATCAGAGAGAACATTCAGCCTTTGGTTTTGGGGGATTAGCTTATTTTACTTAGCATGACATCATGCAAATGTTAAATGACCCTTATGAAGGATACAGAGCAACAGGAATCAGCTTACGGCAAGTTTTATGGAAAAAAAAAGTGAAACACGAAAATACAAACACATTAATTGGTGAAATATATACATATGTACATGGTCATTTGCCAAAAAATGAAAATTTATCAAGAATAGGATTATGTATTATTTTTAAATTGTTTAATTATATTTTCAGTTCAAAATATTTAGGAATATGTTCTTTTCTAAGAATAACTAAAATTATTTTATACCACATGGAACAATTTCTAGACATCCTAAGATCAGCTCCCTGCTGAGAAAATGATGAGTATATTTTCAGGCTTGTCGGCCTTCCTACTAACTCCCCCAGGGGATTGAGAGGTGGCGGGTGGGGGGGATTTAGCACAGCTCGGGTTGGTTTCACTTTCACTGCTGGTGGATGTGCATGTGGCACATCCGTCTGGAGAAGAAATTGGCAATATTCATTAAACCTAAAAATGTTCACTCTCTCAGACTGGCATTTGCCTGTCTGAAAATCTGTCCCACAAAAAAACAACTCCACACAGGTACAAACACAAAGGTAATAAGAACAATGAATAGTTTATCTAGGGCTCTTTCTAACAAGGGGCTCTTAGAAAAGCTGTGAAGAGAGAGACCAAGAATAACTGCTGAATAAAAAACCCACACAGCTATGATGTGTTGCCCAGTTTTTCTATTTCCTTTGATGTCTTTGTTTTTGGCCACCGACCAGAAACAAGGGTGCTGACACCACTCGGCATGTCCTAATCACACGCTTGCCAGTACAGATGCTAACATACAGGTTCAACTGAAACAAGCAAGCTTCCCGGCTTCACAAACAGAATCAGAGAATGGCAACCCTTAATTTGATAGCAGTCATGGAATGAAAGCCCTGTGTGCTTAAATAAAAAATGTTCAGATATTGGGTCTTCACTCCATGGGTTTGTTTACTAAGTGAGTTGTGTCTCCATGCATCTATTCATGCTTCACATATCTTGGGATTGTTGCCTTCTGACAACTTAAGATGAGACCAATTTCTCATTATCTGTTAGTTGCAAAGGCAGGGTAAAAGGATAATTTTAAGGACTGGGGTTGCGGCTCAGTGGTAGAGCGCTTGCCTAGCATATGTGAGGCCCTGGGTTCAATCCTTAGCACCACATATGAATATAAACAAATAAAGTTAAAAATCCATTGGCAATTAAAAAAACATTAAAAAAAGAATAATTTCAAACCAAAGTGAAATCAACAATAGGGTTATTTCTAGACTATAGTCAATCTAACACTATAGTCAATCTAACACTATTTTTCAGATTAAAAAAGAAGACCAATATGAGTAATATTGAAGTTCTTTAGAGGAAAATACCTTTATGAACTTTGGTGAGATCTATTTATGGACCACCATACACTCTGAACATTTTTGTCTTCACCTCAAGCTAATGATAGCTTTAGAGATAAGGGAGGTGGAGTGGGTAAAGGGAGATGAGTGAATTGGGCAGCATGACACAGTGGGCTAGTTGGAGAGGTCCAACACATGAGCTCTGTCTCCTGCTTCTCCTTTACATACGGCATTATTACAAGTTGACAATTTTTAAGCCTCAGGTCTAACCACAAACTGAACTGATAGTACCTGAAAACTGTTTAGAAAAACCATCTGCATTGGTAACAGACAACATTACTGGACAAAATAATGTTAGTGCACTAGATTAATAAACACCCTACTTTTAGCACATTGAAATTCTCTGTTGGACTTAAAATTAAGTCATATTTGAAAGGTAAGAATAAAGATAAAAGGAAAAAGGAAAGAAAAATCAAGTGACATTTTTAGAGTAAAAAATTTTAAATGTGACAAATATGCTTTTAAATAAATTCTCCCGAGGCAAACAAGAAAAAACTTATCATATGTCTGAATTTGAAGTTAAGGATGTCAGGTTAGGAAAAATAATCTAATAATCCCTGATTTAAAGAAACAAGTATAAGCAGATTACCACATATATAGAGTAAGCCAGGGGCTGTGGGGGTGGATGGGAGGCCAGGGAGCAGGCAGTGGCCTCCCTTCCTTTGGGTCTCTTCCTTTCCAGGTGTGAGCTCAGATACTTGGGGACACATTTTCCAAATGGGCTGAGCTCCAGCTCCCAGGGCCCATGCCTGGGCTCAGCTCTCAGCAGATGTGGACCAGCAGGACCAAATGATTTTCTCCACCTCTTACTGGGAGATGGTGAGACAGGGATCTGCCTTGGCTTGCACAAAAAGCTACTCACAGCCAAAGGGGTGCCAGGGGCCAGAAAGACCAGGTAAGGTGCTGTGATGGTGGCAATGATGCTGCCTGCAGCCAGGTGTGCCTCAATACTCTTCACTCAGAAGTTTTCTGGAAGAATCCTCAGGTGATGAATTCACATTCCAGGCAAGGCTATCCTGAGAGGGAGTCACAGTAAAGAACCCAGCTAGTTTTTGACAAATAGACAGACCAAGACCAAGGGAAGACCTGACAAATGCAATTACCTCTAGTAACTAAACTCCCCTGCATTCCCCTCTCCACTGATGCACCTATAAAGAATTCACCAACTCTGGGCAGAAATGCCCCTGCATGTCCCCCTCTTCGCTAGTGTACCTACAGAGAATTCACTAACTCTGGGCAGAATGATAGTTACCTAAAGTTTGACTCCATGGTGCTGTTCTGAAACTTTTATTAACAAATAAGTACATATGCATAAATACACTCATATTTATGTGTGAGGAGATTGAAGGACAGAAGAAAGGGCTAAAGGAAGAGCTACAGGGGGAAAAAGTTATTTCTTATTTGAAAAATTCAGGAGAGACTACATGGCCTCTTAGCTAACCTACTATCTATGGGACCTTGTGCAAACTTCCTTGCTTATGCTTTAAAGAAAGGTATTTAATCCAGGATGCTCTTCCAACAAGCACTGTGCTTTGTGCACTAGATTCTCTAGGATTAAACTAGTTTTACTCTAAGAAAGTCCCCATTAAAAACTCATTTATAAAGGAAAGAATTAAAATTTATCCTGCCTGCCCTGTTACAAATTACACCACTAGTAACCAAATAGTAGAAGTAAAGGTTTGCTTCGGCTAGTAAAAGAGGAAGGAATAATGCAATGAGAATATTATTGTTTAGCGACACCCAGTGATTTGATAGATTTAGACATGAAGCATCATTGATTGCTAAAAGAGAACCAACAGACATGCCTCCTGATAAAACAAAACACCAATGCTTAGGAAGTCCTCAAAATAAACTGAACCTTGATCTGGGGGCATAGCTCAGTGGTACAGTGTTCATCTAGCATGCTGAGGCCCCAGATTTGATCCCCAGCACTGCAAAATTAACAAACAAACCAGTTGATCAGCTTCTAGACTCAATTGCCAATTTACAAAAAAAAAAATACTGAGCATATAAAAACATGAAAAATGACACCTCAAGGATACAACCAGCAAAATCCAGGCAACGTAAAGCCCTATAGGGCAAATAACATGGTTTCACTTAAAAAGAGTGTAAGGATTGGGGGCATGCTCAGCAGTAGGGCCCTTGCTTAGTATGTGCAAGGCCCTGGGTTCAATCCCTAGTACTGAAAAGACAGAAAGAAAGAGAGAGAGAGAGAGAGAGAGAGAGAGAGAGAGAGAGAGATTACACTGACCAATCCAATATGAGGACCTTATCTAGATCCTTCTTCAAATAAATCCATTTTTTAAATTTTTTTATTTTTATTTTTTAGTTTTAGTTGGACGCAATACCTTTATTTAATTTATTTATTTTTATGTGGTGGTGAGGATCTAACCCAGGGCCTTGTACACACTAGGTGAACACTACCATTGAGCCACAACCCCAGCCCAATAAATCCACTTTTAATCTTGTAAACAACTGAACATTTGAAACTGATTAAATATTTGATATCATTAAGGAATTGTTATTTTTTAGCTGTGATAAGGGTTTGTGGGGTTTTTTTTCCCTTTCTTTCTTTGGCTTTTTATTTGTTTGTTTTTGTTTTGTTTCAGCATTATAGTCATAGTTGGGTTCGTTTTGATAAAGTCATACATGCCTGGAATTTGATTTATTCCATTTTAGTCCCTGCCCCCCAATTTACCTCCCCATTTACCTTCCCCCTTCTCCTTCTTCTACTCTACTGATCTTTCTTTCACTCATTTATTTAGTTTTCATTGGTGCTTTTTACATATATGAAAAGTGGAAATTCCCTGTGTATATGTGTGTATGTGTGTGTGTGTATGTATATGTATATAGCATGCTTTTTGAAATTCATTCTGCATTTCCTCCCCTTTCCCACCCTCTTCCTTCCCTCTCAATCTCCTTCTACTCCATAGATCTTCCCTATTTCTTTATGATATTCAATCCCCTTCCCCTTTTCCCCCTTATTTTGATCTAGCTTCCACATATGAGAGATTTTCTGAGTCTGACTTATTTCAATTAGCATGATATTCTCCATTTTCATCCATTTACTGGAAAATGCCATAATTTCATTCTTTATGGCTGAGAAAAACTTCATTGTGTTTATATACCACATTTTCTTAATCCATTCATCTATTGATGGGCATCTGGGCTAGTTTCATAATTTTGCTATTGTAAATTATGCTGCTATAAACATTGAAGTGGCTGTATTACTATAGTATGCTGATTTTAGTTCTTTTGGATAAATACCAAGGAGTGGGATAGCTGAGTCATGATGGTTTTATTCCTAGTTTTTTGAAGAATCTCCATACTGCTTTCCAGAGTGGTTGTATTAATTTGCAGTCTCAACCAACAATGTATAAGTGTTCCTTCCCCCCCACATCCTCACCAATATTTATTATTTGTATTCTTGATAACTGCTGTTCTGACTGGAGTGAGATGAAATCTTAATATAGTTTTAATTTGCATTTCCCTAATTTCTTGAAATGTTGAACACTTTTTTTTCATATTTGTTGGCCATTTGTATTTTTTCTTTTGAGAAACATCTGTTTAGTCCTTTTGCCCATTTATTAATTAGATTATTTATTTATTTTTAGTTGTCAATGGACCTTTGTTTTGTTTCTTATTTATATGTGGTGCTGAGAATTGAACTCAGTGCCTCACACATGCTAGGCAAGTGCTTTACCACTGAGCTACAACCCTAGCCCAGGTTATTTGGTTTTTGTTTTGTTTTTCAGTGTTAAGCTTTTTGAGTTCTTTATATATTTTGGATACTAATCCCATGTCAGAGGAGTAGCTGGAAAAGATGTTCTCCCATTCTGGAGACTCTTTCTTTATGTTCTTGTTTCCTTTGCTGAGCAGAAGCTTTTTAATCGATGGCATCCCACTTACTGATTCTTGGTTTTATTTCTTGAGCTTTAGGGTTTTTGTTAAGGAAGTTGGTGCCTGCACCAATATATCGGAGTGTTAACCACATGTTTTCTTCTATCAGTGGCAAAGTTTCTGATCGAATTCCTAGGTCTTTCATCCACTTTGGTTGACTTTTGTGCAGGGTGATAAATAGGGGTCTAATTTCATTCTTTTACACATGGATATTCAGTTTTCCCAGAACCATTTGTTAAAAAGGTTAACTTTCTCCAACGTATGTTTTTGGCACCTTTGTCAAGTATGAGATGACTTTAGGTATGTGGGTTTATCTCTGTGTCCTCTATTCCTTTGGTTTTTGTGTCTATTTTGATGCCAACACCATGTTGTTTTTATTACTAGAGCTCTGTGAGATCAGGTATTGTGTTGTTTCCTGCATTGCTTTTCTTGCACAGGATTTCTTTGACTATTCTGTGTCTCTTAATTTTTTCAAATGAATTTAAGGACTGTTTTGTTCTCAGAAGAATGTCATTGGTATTTTGATGAGGATTGTATTGAATTTGTATATCGCTTTTGGCAGTATAGTCATTTTGACAATTTTAGTTCTGTGTATCTAAGAACATGGGAGTTCTTTCCATCTTCTAAAGTCTTCTTCAATTGCTTAGTTTTCATTGTAGAGAGTTTTCACCTCCTTAGTTAGATTAATGCTCCAATTTTTTTGAGGTTATTGTATATTGGATGGTTTTCCTGATTTCTTTCTCAGCAGAATCACTGTTGTAGTACAGGAAAGTTACTAATTTACAAATGTTGATCTTATATTCTGCTACTTTGTTGAATTCATTTATCACTTCAAGAAATATATAACTGGTATATTCTAGTGGAGTTTTTTTGGGTCTTCTAGATATAGGATCATGTCATCAGCAAACAGGTAATTTGGCTTTTTTTTTCCTATTTGTACCCTTTGATTTTCTTCTATTGCCTGATTGCTCTGGCTAGAGTTTTGAGAACTATGTCAAACAGAAGTGATGACAGTGGATGTCCTTGTCTTGTTCCTGATTTCAGAGGAAACATTTTCAGTTTTTCTCTGTACAGTATGATGTTGGCTTTGGGTCTGTCACATATAGCATTTAAAATGTGGAGGTTTTATGGTTATTTTTAACAAGTTCTTATCTTTTCAAGTTACACAGACAAAATAGTGTCTGGAATTTACTTGAAAATAAATTGGGGAAGAGAATTGTATTAGTTAGTTTTTTTGTTTTTTGGTTTTTTTTTCCTGCTGTGACTAAAGGACCCAACTAACACAACTGTAGAGGAGAAAGAGTTTATTTGAGGGCTCATGGTTTCTGAGGTCTCAGTCCACAGAAAGCAGGCTCCATTCCTGGTGGCTCAAGGTGAGGCCAAACATCTTGGTGGAAGAGTGTGATAGAAGGAAACAGCTTGCACAAATGATCAGGAAACAGAGAGACTTCATTAGCCAGATAGAAATATATACCTCAAAGCCACACTCCCAATGCCCCACCACCTCCAGCCACACCCCACCTGCCTGGAGGGATTAATTCACTGATTAAGTCTTTCATAATCTAATCATTTCCCCCTGTCTTATTGTCTCACATGTTAGCTTTTGAGGGACATCTCATATATGAACCATAAAAAGAATGTTTATCAGTAGAGATTTACCATTAGTTGATAATTATTGGAATTGTATTATAGATCAAAGAAAGCTCATTCTGTTATTTTTTGTCTGTTTTTGTGTTTTCAAAATAAAAAGAGTTTTGTTAGTTTTTTGCAGACCCTCACACATGCTAGGCATGCACTCTACCACTGAACTACATCTCACACCCCATCCCTTTATAAATAAAATTTATTTTATTTTATTTTATTTTGCAGTACTGGAGATTCAGCCCAGGGTCTCATGCATGCTAGGTAAGCACTTTATTACTGAAACACACATATTTTTTATTTTGAGAAAGGGTCTCACTAAGTTACTGAGGATGGCCTCAAACCTGCAATACTCCTGCCTCAGCCTCCAAAGTAGCTGGGTTGAGTGTGCATCATCAGGCCCAGCTCTATAAAATATTTTTTAATATAAAAATGCTCACAGAGGCCATTGAAGGCTTATAGGTAAGTTAAGAGACAATCATTCTAAGAACCAACTCCTCTCTAATCATTCAATTGACATTTACAAGATTCTTTAAAAGATCATTTATCTAATTTTCATGCCTTTTTTCTCTCAACTTTTTAATTGAGTTTGCTATGTGTAAGGTAAGGTGCTTATTCAGATTAGGTTAGAAGCTCTGCCAACAAGAACCTCTATAATATTAGTACAAACCAGGCCAGTGGTTAGTGGATTCAGTGGATTGGAAAGAACTGGAAGTCAAGAAATTGCAACTATGAGGGTAGTCAGATCTTATAATGAGGTTAAAGTAAAATGAAATTAGACAAGAAAGCAAAATTCAAATTATAGATTTAACAAAGTAGAAAACAATCTATTATTAGCAATTTATATATCCTATACCCCAAAGATCCAAGTAAAGTCAAATAAACTATCTAAAACAATTAGACACTGAATTATGTCCTCCACTCCACCCCCCAAAAATGATATGCTGAAGACCTAACTCCAGTACTTCACAATGTGACATTATTTGGAAATAAGATTTTTGTAGATGATCAAACTAAGATGAGGTCATTAGAGTGGGCCCTAATCCAATGTGACTGGTATATTAAAATAAGGAAACTTTGACACATAGACATGCACACAGAGAGAATACTATATAAAAGCAGAGACTGGAGTCATACATCTGCAAGTTAGAGGTTGCCAAAGATGGCCAGCAAACCACCAGGAAGCCTAGAGGAAGGCACAGAACAGATTCTCCCCTAGATCTCTTAGAAAAGTCCAACACTGATTACACCTTGATCCTGAACTTCTAGCATACCTTCCCTTTTTCCTCTTTAGTACTTTTGGCTGTTTAATATTGTATGTTACCTACTTATCTTGCTCATGGTCAACCTCTCCTATGATACTTGACATACACACTTCCCCCTCCACACTCCAGATCAGAGTTGTCCAATAGAAATGAAAGTCACATACTTAAAAATTTCTAGTAGCCACATTGAACATGGAAATGCAACAGGTGAAATTAATTTAATTGTATATGCTATCTTACCCAACATATCTTAAATATGATCATTTCAACATGTGGCACTAGCAATATTTAAATGCTTATTAAGCACATGTGGCCAGCATCTCCCATACCAGATGCTCTAGTATGTGAACTTCCTCATTGGCAGGGATTCATGTGGATTTTGTTCCTTATTGTTTCTGTGATGACTGGAAAAAGCTTGGCATGCAGCAGGCACTTCATAAATTTCTTTGAAAGAGTGAATGATTCAATAATAAAAAATACATTGGGGCTGGGGTTGTGGCTCAGTGGTAGAGCGCTTGCCTAGCATGTGTGAGGCACTGGGTTCGAGTCTCAGCACCATGTATAAATAAATAAAATAAAGATCCATTGATAACTAAAAAATATTTTTTAAAAATATTAAAAAGTACATTGTTTCTCCCTCCAATAAGCCATGTATTCAGTATAATCCCAAACAACAAGATTTTTTCAACTTGAAATTTTTTAAATATAATTTTGTGTTCTCTCTTCAAATTTTTTTAGTTGTAGATGGACGCAATACCTTTATTTATTTATCAAACCCACTGCCTCACTCGTGCTAGGCAAGTGTTCTACCATTGAGCTACAATACCCTACCCCTTGAAATATTTTAAAGATTATCTGTAAAGTCAGCACAGAAGAATAGCTAGAAAAACTCTGGAAATGAGGTAAAAGAAGTTATCACCTATTAGAAATTATTAAAATAAAGATGAAATATAGCTATTACATGAATATTACATTAAATAATTATAAGAATTAAAGATAAATCTAGAAGTAAAACCATAAAATAGCAGAAGAAAATATGGATTATTATTTCTACAATCTTTAGAGAAGCCTTTTCAACATAAATGAAAATATAAAAGTCAAATATATAAAAGGAAAATAAACATTTGCAACATGCATGATTTTGAAAAAGTTCTTACAAATGAATGGAGTAAAATGGGCAAAGGATCTGATACAGGAGTTCCATGTGCACACTACATTGTAAGCTCCATTACAGGACTGGAATAATTTGGGGGTTATGTCCCCAGAAAAGTTTAATGACAGCAGTCAGTCAAAATGAAGAAAAGCATGTGCGCGCGAGCACACACACGGACATGAATTTATAAAATTATATCAACCACAAAAGTGCAAAAGGACATGTATATTTTTAAACCATGAAACAAGCAAATATCTGGATGATCTGACAACACCTGTGTTGGTGAACAGAGTGATTCAGTGGAACATTATGTAACCATTCAGAGTCATGATGAGGGTTAATATAAACCAATGTAGAAGATGTCCCCAGTGTTGCTGATTCTTTTTTCTTGGCTGCACTGGGGATTGAACCCAGGTGCTCACCTCTTACATGCTAGGAAAGCACTCTGCCTTTGAGCTACACCCCCAGTTCTCTCCTTTTTGTTTTATTTTATTTTGAGATAAGATCTAAGTTGCCCAGGCTGGCCTTGAATTTGCAATCCTACTGCCTCACTCTCCCAAATAGCCGTGATTACAAGTGTGCACCATCTCACACACTCAACATAAGTATTTTTCAAAACAATTTTCAGAGGTTGTATAGCTCAGTAGTAGAATAGTAAGCAGGAGGCCCTGGGTTCAATTTCCAGCACCAGAAGATGTATAAAATTTTTTATTACTTTATTTATCTTTTTATGTGGTGCTGAGGATCAAATCCAGTACCTCACACATTGTAGGCAAGCACTTTACCACTGAACCACAATCCCAGCCAGATATATAAAATTTAAAGCAGGTTATAGAACAGCAAGAGTGTGTGATTTCAGAGATACAAAATTGTGTATCAAATACATTAAGCATACATTGTGTTTAAAATGAGGCAGGAAGTTTAGTGAAAGGTCATTCATCCCTGAGTAATGACACTTTAGATGATTCTTACTCTCTCTGAATTCTGTGTTATTTGAATTTTTCTCCATTGAATTTGTCAGGAAAATCAATAAAGATACTCTCTTTCATAAAAAAAAAAGATTATAGAGAGAAGGAGAGAGATATTGTAACAGGAAAAGAATTTGGGGTAAAAAGAGAGTTTGGGATAGTTGTTTTATAATTAGAAAGATGCGAATGTTAATGAGGAGAAGAACTGGAGGAGAGTGAAAGTTAGATGGCAGGCTGCAACCAAGCAGCTGAATACAGAAGAGGTGGTTCCTACCCTCAGGCAAGAGATAGAGGTTTAACAAATGTAAAGCTAAGTCCAGAGGAGGGACAAGGAGCTACAGAATGCAGAGGAACTCTGACAAAGGCGGGACCTGGAGAGGATGCTGGAGGAGATGAGATCCATCTCAGCTTCCAAGGTAGGTCAGTTTCTCTGCAAAGGGATGTGTGGTAGGAAATCCTGCCTGCTCAAACAGTGACAGATGACTCAGATCAACAAGGCAAAACTTTGGTTCCAGGGGCAGAATTGATGAGACTAGAAAATTAATCTGGAGCCTCAGGTTAGAGGCTGGAAGCCACTAAGGACTTTGATCATAGCTCAGGGGGAATTTTTTTTTTTTGGGGGGGGCAAGCAGCACAGTGGCATACTCCTAACAGTGTTCCTGACTCATCAACCCAGGGGCTGGCTGCTTATTGGACTTACAGACTGAAGGAACTTGGCCCTAAAGGCAGGGAAAGCTTCAGCAAAAAAGCTAATGTGCTAAAGTTGTGAATTAAAATGGTGGCAACAAATAGTGATACACAAAGCATCCTGTAGGAGTTTCTACTCAGGATGAAACATCTGACAACCTACATAATCCTGTTCAGGACAAAGATGAGCTGATTATATGAGGTTATAACAGTTAGTAACATTTATATATTAAGAATTTGGGGGCTGGAGATATGGCTCAGTTGGCAGAGTGCCTGCCTCCTATGCACAAGACCATGGGTTCAATCCCCAGCACCACTACAAAAAATAATAATAATAATAATAATTTTATACAAATAATACATGTTATAATCTGCTTTTCCTGTGTATCCTCTTTTCCCTCTGCAATTTACTTTGAAGCCAGATAAAGGAACATGCAAAGGCAGGTAACACTTATCTTTGAGAAAATCTAAAACCCAAGAGGGAGCTCTAGTGCCTCATTAGGAAAGACAAGTCCCAGACATTGATAGTTATTCTTGAAGTGAAAACTAACTTAAAAATGGGGTGGGACACTTCAGATAGAGCCCTAATATCCAGAGTATACAAAGAACTCAAAAAATTAGACAATAAGATAACAAATAACCCAATCAACAAATGGGCCAAGGACCTGAACAGACACTTCTCAGAGGAGGATATACAATCAATCAATAAGTACATGAAAAAATGCTCACCATCTCTAGCAGTCAGAGAAATGCAAATCAAAACCACCCTAAGATACCATTTCACTCCAGTAAGATTGGCAGCCACTATGAAGTCAAACAACAACAAGTGCTGGAGAGGTTGTGGAGAAAAGGGTACACTTGTACATTGCTGGTGGGACTGCAAATTGGTGTGGCCAATTTGGAAAGCAGTTTGGAGATTCCTGGGAAAGATGGGAATGGAACCACCATTTGACCCTGCTATTGCCCTTCTTGGACTATTCCCTGAAGACCTTAAAAGAGCATGCTACAGGGATACTGCCACATCGATGTTCATAGCAGCACAATTCACAATTGCTAGACTGTGGAACCAACCCAGATGCCCCTCAGTAGATGAATGGATAAAAAAATGTGGCATCTATACACAATGGAGTACTATGCAGCAATAAAAAATGACAAAAACATAGAATTTGCAGGGAGATGGATGGCAGTAGAGCAGATTATGCTTAGTGAAGCTAGCCAATCCCTAAAAAACAAATACCAAATGTCTTCTTTGATATAATGAGAGCAACTATGAACAGAGCAGGGAGGAAGAGCAGGAAGAAAAGATTAACATTAAACAGAGACATGAGATGGGAGGGAAAGGGTGAGAAAAGGGAAATTGCATGGAAATGAAGGGAGACCCTCATTGCTATACAAAATTACATACAAGAGGTTGTGAGGGGAATGGGAAAATAAACAAGGAAAGAAATGAATTACAGTAGATGGGGTAGAGAGAGAAGTTGGGAGGGGAGGGGAGGGGGGATAGTAGGGGATAGGAAAGGTAGCAGAATACAACAATGACCAATAGGGCATTATGTAAAATTGTGGATGTGTAACTGATGTGACTCTGCAATCTGCATTTGGGGTAAAATTGGGGGTTCATAACCCACTTCAGTCTAATGTATGAAGTATGATATGTCAAGAGCTTTGTAATGTTGTGAACAACCAATAAAAAAAAAATGGGGTGGGAGGTAGTGTTGGAGGAGTGAGGAGAGGGAGTCAGGGAAGGATCAATCAAGAAGAAACAAATGGGCTGGAGATATTATTCATTTGGTAGAGTGCTTCCTCACAAGCACAAGGCCCTGGGTTTAATCCCTAGCACCACAGAAGGAGGAGGAGGAGGCGGGGGTTGATGGAAGGAGAAGAAGAAGAAACAAGTTAGCCAGGTGCAGTAGCACACATCTGTATTCCAGTGGCTCAGGAGGCTGAGGCAGGAGGATTGCAAGTTCAAAACTAGCCTCATTAATTTAGTTAGGCCCTAAACAATTTAGCAAGGCTCTGTCTCAAAATAAAAAATAAAAAAGGGCTGGAGATAAAGCTCAGTGACTAGGTGCCTCTGGGTTCAATGCCTGGTACAAAAAGAAAAAAAAAAAAAAAAAAAAAGAAGAAGAAACAAGTTTAGAAGATAATTTTTACAAAATGATATGGAAAAGCATCTAAATTTATTAAAATGCTACTAAAAAAATTAAATGGCTGCAGAAATACTACAGTTAGCTAGAAAAAGTTATAGACATTCAGAAAAATCAAAAATATTTAATTCTAAGCAAATTTCTGAGGCTGGAGGTAGAGAACTTGCTTAGCACACATAAGGGTGGGGAGGGGGTTGGGCAGGGAAAAGGACATCTTAACCATGCTTAATATGACCTAAATATTTGTAAATAATATTGGTAGGAGCTTGATTTTTGCCCTGTTGATTTATACAGATTCTACACACTTCCCTGCAGTCTGTTCTTACTGTCAAATGAAATATTATAGATGATGCAGAATATTTAATTAAACTTTCAGTAAAAAAAAAAAAAAAAATCCAGAAAGGTAAGATAAGCACTCTCTCGTTATCACTATTAGGTAAAACAGGAATGTTTAGGCTCTCTGATTAGCACTTCAGAAATCCCCTTGGAGTGAGAAACCAAGCTATAAAGTAAAAATCATCCATAAGATCCAAAGCCATGCATGCTTGGTGCGGGTCACATAATGGGTTTTGGAAGGCTTTTCTGCTTGTCAGTAAGGTCTGTTTGGACATCTGGAGGGAACTTTCAGTGGCAGAAGCCTGGGAAATAAAGGAGGTAGAATGAGTCACACTGCCTTAGGACCTCCCCCAGGGGATCAGGAATTCTTACAGCTGTTTTAAATTCTAAAATGTGTTTGAAAGTAATAGTAAAGTTTCACACACCTGCATTCTATAAAAGAATTCACTTCAATTCCATATTTCATAGAAATACATGCTTCATGCTCAAGTCTCCAAGTGCTACGCAGGTGAATGCTTCCCTCAGTGTAAGATGCTCCCAGAAAATATACAAACAGCAGGCTCTTGTATTCCTCTTCAAAGAGAATCAATGAGGCAGAAATCTTTTGCAACTGCTCCAATCTAAGAAGTCCACCTTTTAAGACATTGAAAACACTATGATGCTAAGAATTATGAACTCAGCACTAAAACCTCAAAAATCTGTGTGACATCCATTTTGACTTTTCACCTATCTACACGGGAGTTATTGATAAATACAGCACAGAAACACTGTGGCTGACTGTTAGGCTCTAAACACTAAGACAATATCCAGTAAATAGTTAAGGATCTATCAAGGTACCATAGGGTGCTAGGGATGTAGCTCAGTGGTAGAGTGCTTGTCTAGTAATGTGCAAGGCCCTGGGTTCAATACCTAGCACAACAACAACAACCATACACACACATACACACACACATATGTGTGTGTATAAGTGTATGTGTGTATGTGTGTATATAACATGTATATATCATAGGTATTCCACAAAATGGGATTCATGATACATAGGAAGATACATTCCACCAACAAAGCTAACTTTAAAAATTATATCAACTCACTAACAAGTACTTGGTATGCTCAGAAAAAATGTCCCTCTTTTCTTGTAAATAATATAATTTGGGGCTGGAGTTGTAGTTCAGCAGTAGAGTGCTCACTACCATTTACGAGGCACTGGGTTCGATCCTCAGCACCACATAAAAATAAATTAAATAAATAAAGAAAGAAAGAAAGGTGTTGTGTCCAACTGCAGCTAAAATTTTTTTAAAATAGCATAATTTATAATAATATAGATTTCAACTGATTTGTAGTTTTTATCTTAGAAACCTCATGCACAAAGCTTAATTGACCAATCTTAACAAAGTTGTTGAAACTTTACTCCTTAAAAAAAAAAAAAATCTTAATGAAGTTAATCAGTAGCTTTTTCTCTATAAAGATCTCTTACAAACTGATAATTTACAAGAAGGTGAACACTTCAAAAGAAAAATGTACATATGAAATTCACAGGCATTTCATACACAGAGAAGAAAAAGAAATACAAGGGCTAAAAGACATACACGAATGTCTAGCCATCTTTATACTCAAACAATAGAGAAGACTAAAAAAAAAAAAAAAAAGAATCACCAATACTGACAAGAAAGCAAGACAACAAACTCCTAAGTATCTCTGGCAAAAATCTGTGGAGGGAAATTTGGCAATATATATCAAAAGTCTTAAAAATATAAAGAAATACATGTTGACTCTGCAGTTCTATTTTTCTTCAAAAATAAAGTAATCACAAGTGTAAAATTAATGTACAAAAATGTGTCTTGAAGCATCATATGTAAGAGTGTAGAACGGGAACCACCTTAACCTTCAACAATGTAGAAATAAGCTTACCAAACTGAAATATAGGCACTCAGCATAGCTGTTTTACATATGAAACTAAAAATTGAGCAGCATAAGAAAGTGCTTATGATGTACTATTAAGGGGAGAAGTTACATGAAGATTATGATCTCAGTTTCATACACAAAAAAATATACATAAGGGTATGTACTTAGGTAGGGGTCATCTATAGATGGAAGGGTTGGAGGTGTTTATCTTCTTTTTTGCTTGTTTCTATATTATCTACTTTCCAACAATAAATATATATTAATTTTGTTGGTTGTTTCCCATAACAACCTAATAGGATAGCTACATTATTACCTCATTTAAAATGAAGAAATGGGGGCACCCAGAGGTTACAGAACTTGCCTAAGTTCACACAGTATGTCATGGAGCCAGGATTTGTCCTAAATTGACCTAGCTCCAGATCTAGCTATCAGCCACTTTGCAATGATACACATTTAAAAAATAATTCAAAGCAAAATACAAGAGCTGGACATGGTGGTAGATTTTTCTCTTACAAACTGATAATTTATAAGAGCATGAACATTGTGATGTACACCTGTATGCCCTGCAACTTGGGAGACTGAGGCAGGAAGATCTCAATTTTGAGGTCAGCCTGGGCAAGTTAGCAAGACCCTGTTTCAAAATCAAAAGTAATAAGGGTATAGCTCAGGGATAAAGCACCCCAGTTTCAATCCCCAGTACTGAAAAAAAAAAAAAGCACAAGGTGATCTACAGTTACATGCACTACACATTCTTAAGGAAAGAGGATCTGTGTGGGCCAGACTTTTCAGGGCAAACTGGGAAGATGAGAGTTCTCTAGTACTTTAGCAGGTTGTCTTTTTGTTTTAGGTTTTTATACAGATTATCTGAAAGCTTCTCTATTTCCTCCTCTACACCATTTTCCCTTCCCAACACACACATGTACGCACACGTACACACACACACACACACACACACACACACACACACACACAGCTTTACTGAAACCTCCTCCAATATGGCAACATTTCCTTGTAGCCTGCTCAAGCCACCCAATTCTCAAGATTTCTTTCCTGCCTCTTAAAAGCCAAGATGGGTCCTACCAATAAATCCTCTGAGGTCTATGCAGACAGACATAATAAAATTTAACTCACAATCTAGGATAAAACTTCCAAACAGAAATGTATACTATTTTCCTGTAAGGAAGTTACAAGGTAGTTTAGATGGAAGCAATGTAAGTTCTTGGAAAGGTATAATTAAAATACAAAAGACTTTTCACAAACTATGGCAGGTCACAAATGAATGGACAAGATCACAGGATCTTTTCCTGTGTATCATGTGACATTCCTGTTCTGGCTTCCAAACAAAAGCATGACAGATGTAAGTACTTGTAGATAACACAGTAGCAGTCTTGAGATTTCTGAAGGAAGCAAGGTGATCAGGTTGCCAGGGACTAAAGAAATATTTTCTGTATTTTGGAGGGAAAATATTACTAATCAGTATAGAGCAAGCTCCAACTGTCTGATATTTTAAAATTGGAAACTTTGTCAGGTTAAAATAAAGTGAAGTTCCTGCAAGTGGAAGCAAGCATTTGGATTACTAGATAAAGTATCAGCACAAGTGATGAAATTATCTTCTTAAAGAATAATGCTAGCTTTTTAACTTCAGGGACTAAAAACAGTTCTTCCCAGTTATAATTCATAATTTTATTCTGCTATTCCAGGCCTTATTAAAGGTAAGACTATTGTTGAAGGACTGTGGTTTTACATCTAACTGGTAAATTAGAGAGATCATTTGTATGTTCAGTCCACAGATCTGCACTACCATATTTTTGTTTGCAAAAGATTGTCTTACCAAGACAGGAGACTAGTTAGGATGAGTTCCTTCAATTATAAAGATTTGTCAAACCAGGCCCCAAAATAACTTCAAGGGTTTTTTTTTCATAAAATAAGATTAATATCTGAAACAAATAACAATTTTTATATATATTCTTTGAAAAAGTCATAAGATCTCCAATTTGATGAAATACTTATTAAGATATAATCTTAATAAGATTTATAAGATTTAAGATATAATCATCTGGATAGTGTGAATATACTTTGTGTACAACCGGAGATATGAAAAATTGTGCTCTATATGTGTAATAAGAATTGTAATGCATTCTGCTGTCATATATAAAAGAAAACAATAATAAAAAAGAAAAAAAGATATGATTATCTCGAAAGTATGCCATGAACCTTAAAAAAATATCCAATACTTCATCCAGTAATTTCTGGTAAGCAATCCTAAGGAACTAAATAGATAGAATATAAAACATTTATGTACAACAGTTTCAGTGTTATTTTTTAAAGTGACATTCCACATGTTTCCTAAATGTCCAATAAGAGGAAACCAGTACAACTGTGGTATATCTATGTAAGATTTTTGTAGTTGTTAAAAATTATATTTTGAGGTTGGGGTATAGCTGGGTGGTAGATTGCTCACCTAGCATGCTCAAGACCCTGGTTCCATCTCTGAGTGCCACAAAAAAGAAGAAAAGAAAATAAAAATGTATTGGAAAAAATTGATAGCATGGAAAATGCTCACAAAAACACTCAGTGGGGTAGGGAAAACAAGTTATAAAACTGCTTATATATTTTGCTTTAGAGCGCTGGGGGTGTGGCTCAAGCGGTAGTGCGCCCGCCTGGCAGGCGTGCCGCCCAGGTTCGATCCTCAGCACCACATACCAACAAAGATGTTGAGTCCGCCAAAAAATAAATAAATAAATTTAAAAAAATATTTTGCTTTAGAAAGTGTATGTGTGTGTGTGTGTGTGTGTGTGTGTGTGTGTGTGTAAACACCTTCATATGGGAGATGCATACAAAAAAAAAAAAAGACTTCCAGTTGCCTTTATTCTTTTTCTTTCTTTCTTTTCTTTTTTTTTTTTTTTTTTTTTTTTTTGGTACCAGGAATTGAACTCAGGGACCACATCCCCAGACCTTTTTTTTAATATTTTATTTAGAGACAGAGCCTTGCTGAGTTGCTTAGAGCCTCGCTAAATTGCTGAGGCTGGCTTTGAACTCACAATCCTCCTGCCTCAGCCTCCCCAGCTGCTGGGATTACAGGTGTGCACCACCACACCTGGTGAAAGATCATTTTTTTAAAAAAAGAAAACACAATGAGATAAGAAAATAATACACAGGATGAACGCAGTGAAGAGTTGGTTCTTCAAAAAAGAAGGTTGAGAAATCCTTAGCTGAACTAGCCAAAAGAGTGAGAAGACCTAAGTCAATAAAATCAGAGATGAAAAGGATATCAACACAGATCCTTCTGAAATCCAGAGGATTATCAGAACCTATTTTGAAAATTTATATTCCCATACACTGGAAAATCCAGAAGACACTGAAAAATTTCTAAACACACATGACCTGCCCAAATTGAATCAGGAAGATATAGAAAACCAAAATAGAACCATATCAAATAATGAAATTGAAACCACAATTAAAAGCCTTCCAAAAAAGAAAAGCCCAGGATCAGATGGATTCTCAGCTGAGCTCTACTAGATCTTTACAAAAGAAGTAATACCAGTCTTTCTCAAACTATTCCATGACATTGAAAAAGGAGGAACACTTTCAAACACATTCTATGAAGCCAGGATAATCCTGATACCAAGACCAAAGACACAAAAAAGAAAGAAAACTTCAGAACGATACCCCTGATGAACGAACATAGGTGCAAAAATCCTTAATAAAATATTATTAAACCTCATTCAAAAACACATCAAAAAATAATACATCATGATCACCTGGGTTTCATTCCAGGGATGCAAGCTTGGTTCAACATATACAAATCAATAAATATAATTCACCACTTAAACAGAATTAAGGATAAGAATCACATGATCATTTCAATAGATGCAGAAAAGGCCTTTGATAAAATTCGGCACCCATACATGTTAAAAACACTTCAGAAACTAGGGACAGAAGAAACCTACCTCAACATCATAAAGATCATTTATGACAAACCCAAAGCCAACATTGTATTAAATTTTTAAAAAAAAGCATTTCATCTAAAATCAAGAACAAGACAAGACTGTCCACTCTCACCACTCTTACTAGCCAAAGTGATCTGGCAAGAAAAGGAAATCAAAGAGATACAAATATGAACAGAAGAAGTCAAACTATCTCTGTTTGCAGATGACATGATCCTATATTTAGGAGACCCCCAAAATTCTACCAACTTCTAGAGCTTATAAATGAATTTAGCAAAATATTAGGTCACAAGATCAACAACCACAAAGCAATAGTACTCCAATTCTCTTACTCCAATAGTAATTCAGCCAAGGAAGAAATCAGGAAAACCATACCATTCACAATAACCTCAAAAAATAAAATACTTAGGAATTCATCAAATCAAAGAGGTAAAAGAGAAGCTGGGTGTGGTGGCACATGCCTGTAATCCCAGCAGGTTGGGAGGCTGAGACAGGAGGATTTTTGAGTTCAAAGCCAGACTCAGCAATTTAGCAAAACCCTAAGCAACTCAGTGAGACCCTGTCTCTAAAAATATAAAAAAGGGCTGAAAGGACTGGGGATATGGTTCAGTGGTTAAGTGCCCCTGAGTTCAATCTCCAGTATCAGAGAGAGAGAACACTGAAGAAAGAAACTGAAGAACTTAGAAGATGGAAAGACATCCCATGTTCTTGGATAGGCAGAATCAATATTGTCAAAATGGCCATACTGCCAAAAGCAATGTACAGATTCAATGCAATGTTCATCAAAATACCAATGAAATTCTTCACAGAATTAGAAAAAAACAATTCTTAAATTCATTTGGAAGAATAAGAGACCCAAAATAGTCAGAGCAATACTAAGCCAAGAAAAGCAAAGCAGGAAGCATCACAATACCTGATCTCAAATTATACTACAGGGCTGCAGTAACAAAAACAGCATGGCTGTTTTTGGCATTATAGACATAAAGACTAATGGAACAGAATAGAAGACACAGAGACAAATTCAAATACCTACAGCCATGTGATGTTTTACAAAGGTGCCAAAAATACAGGTTGGAGAAAAGACAGTCTTTTAAACAAATGGTGCTGGGCAAACTGGATATGTAGAAAAATGAAACTTGATCCCTCTCTCTCACCCTGCACAAAATTTAAATCAAAATGGATCAAAGACTTAGAAATTAGACCAGAAACCTCGTAATGCTAGAAGAAAACAGAGTCAACACTCCATCATATAGGTGCTAGCACTGAATTTATTAATAAGACCCCCAAAGTGCAAGAAATAAAACCCAGAATCACTAAGTGGGATGCCATCAAATTAAAAAGCTTCTGTACAGCAAAGGAAATGATTAAATAGCATGAAGAGAGTGCCTACAGAGTGGGAGAAAATCTTGGCCAGCTACTTCTCTACAGGGATTAATATTCAGAATATACAAAGAACTCAAAAAACTTAATACTAAAAAAACAACCTAATCAATAGATGGGCAAAAGAACTAAACAAACTTCTCAAAAGAAACACAAATGGCCAACAAATATGTGAAAAGATGTTCAACATCTCTAGCAATCAGGAAAATACAAATCAAAACTACATTAAGATTTCATCTTACTCCACTCACAATGGCAATGATCAACAATACAAACAAGAATAAATGCTAGAAAAGCTATGAGGAGAAAGGTTCACTTGTATACTGTTGGTGTTGAAGACTAGTACAACCACTCTGGAAAGCATTATGGAGATTCCTCAAAAAACTAGGGATGGCACCCATATGACCAAGCTATCCCACTCCTTGGTATTTTCCTAAAAAGAGCTAAAATGAGCATACTACAGCAATACAGCCACCTCAATGTTTATGGCAGCACAATTCACAATTTTGTAATTATGTATTCAACCCCAGACACCCATCAATAGATGCATAGATTAAGAAATTGTGGTATATCTACACACAGTGGCACACACCTCTAATCCCAGCAGCTTGGGAGGCTGAAGCAGGAAAATCACAAGTTCAAAGCTAGCCTCAGCAATTTAATGAGACCTCATCTCAAAATAAAATATAAAAAGAGCTGGGGATGTGTCTCAGTGGTTAACCACCCTTGGGTTAAACCCTCAGTGCCAAAACAAAGAAAAAAAGGAAGGATGGATTTTGTGAGAAATATATATATATATATAATTTTATATATGAGAGAGAATGTGTGTTTGGATCATTTCACTTAGCATATTCTCCATTTCCATCCATTTACTGGTAAATGCCATAATTTCATTCTTTTTTTATGGCTGAGTAGAACTCTGTTTTATTTACATATATATATACACACACAGAGAGACATACATATATGTATGTATGCGCTTATGTATATATGTATATGCATGTATGATACATATGTGCATATATATATGGTGTTCTATTCAGACATAAAAAAAGAATGAAATTATGGCATTTACCAGTAAATGAATGGAAATGGAGAATATGCTAAGTGAAACGACCCAAACTCTGAAACTCAAAGGTCAAATGTTTTCTCTCATATGCAGAAGCTACAGTAAAATAAAGGAAAGGGGGGAGGGAAGGATAGGATAGGATATCATAAAGATAAAGGGAAGATTGATAATGAAGAAGGAGATCGAGAGACAGAATGGAAGGATGGGAAAGGGCAGGCAATGCAGAATGAATTTTTTAAAAATCCTGTTGTGTGCATATATAAATATACCACAGGGAACCTCACCTTTATAAATAGGTAAAAAGAACCAATCAAATATAAATAAATAGATGAGCAAAAGGAAGTCTGGTAGAATAGAGAAAGGAATGGAGGGAGGACTGGAGGGAAAAGGGGAAATCATGAACCCAACTGAGTTCCATGCATGTATGAGTTTATTGGGATGAATACAACTATTATGTATAACTATAAAGCTCTAATTTTAAAAAGAATAAAAATTAACCAGATATCCTATTTAAAATCCTATTTTAAAGCACATGTTTTGTAGATGTATTCCTTTCCTTCTAATATCAGTATTTTAAAAACATGTGACTTTGTTATGTTTTTATGTACTAAATTATTGTTTTTACTCCTCAATATTTTTCAGAGTAATCAAACTTTGTAAAAACCTTTACTATTACGTAATGACACACTTAAGATACTGACTTTTTATTACTTGTATCTAAAATAATACTTCCTGTTCTCTGAGATTATCAATAACAAATAATGTGCTTGTTCTATCTATATAATAACTGATGAAATTTTAAATACTATCAGGAATACTAAATCTTAGTAAAGAAACTCAAATGTGTTTGAGATATACATTGAAATTCAGTACCTAAAAAAAAGAAGAAGAAGAAAACAGTCCTTTCCTTTTCTCGTTTTCCTCACTCTGAAATGGGTTTGACAGCATATATCCTTATAACCACTGGAAGATGTGAAAAAAAATATCCAGTGACACCAAAAGACCCAGATTTTCCTAGAAGTAAATGACTCAGTTAATTGCTGATGTTAAATAGCAGATTCTGGTGAGTTTACAAAGCGCTGAAATCAAGTTAGGAGCTACAGCTATAAATAACCTAGTCTTGGAAGGGATTGATGTTGTTCAGTTTTCTGGTACTGTTTCCCATGTGTAGAGCATAATATTTTGTGAAGCCTGGAAATCTAGTCCCTATAAGGAAGATATTGAAAACTGAAAATTCATCTTGGTGATCCTTATGCAAGAATGAACATGTACTTTTCTATGTTTTAAATATTTCTTCAAAATAAGCAAATAAATTCAATAATTTAATAGATTTTATTAAAAAGAAAGTTGGTTATAGGAATTTCCTAATTTTTTTCTTTTTCTGTTTTCTTTTGAGGTACTAGGGATTAAACCAGGGGCATTTAATGACTGAGCCATATCTCTAGCCCCTTTAACTTTATTTTTTTAATTTGAGATAGGGTCTCACTAAGTTACCTAGGGCCTTGATAAATTGCTGAGGCTGGCTTTGAACTTGCAATCCTCCTGCCTCAGCCTCCCGAGCCACTGGGATTACAGGTGTGTATCACCAGGCCCAGCTCTCAGATAATTTTTTACTGTCTTCAAGAGATTGTGTTCTGCCTATAAAATGAAACACTACACAATAAATATGAAAGACAGAACATAGACATGTGAACCCCACTCAGACTTAGGAGGTACTGGTATTTCATAAGCAATCTAGTTTTCATACTAAGTCACTGTGATTCTACATCCTACATGGATTAGAATTATCTGTGCTCTTTAGCCCTTACCAGGTAAGTCACTTTACTCTCTCTATTCTGCTGCACAGAGATGTCTTTGTTTCTAAGCAGATAAAAGCCAACAAGGAGCTTGTATTTCATTCAGGAAAAAAGTTTACTATTCACCCATCTCTGTCACAAATAAGTTTCAATAACCTTAACTCTGCACAACAGCCTGGCCCCCAAAGAACACAAACATTGCAAACCTCGTTCACTTTATTTTAAAAACTAGCACTGGTCACTTCTAATAAGCCTGGGGAGTGAGGGAGAACATACATTTATTTTTAGTTATATTTTTACAATATGAATTGCATGAAATTCAGCATAACAACTATTCACTCTATTAGACAAACTTGCAGGGTGAAACGGTTCAAAACCATCATTTCCTATACACTGTACACAAGAGTCTGGAAGGAATGTTGCACTCAGTTCTGCAGCCTGTGAAGTTCAAATGAATTACAATGTATGAGAGTGTTAATACATTCTTTTTTTTTTTTTTTTTTTTTTTTTTTTGGTACTGGGGATTGAACCCAGGAGTGCTTTACCACTGAACTACATCCCCAGCCCTTTCTTAATTTGAGACAGGGTCTCAGCTGAGTTGCTTAGGTCCTCATTAAATTGCTGAAGTTAGTTTTGAACTTGCAATCCTCCTGCCTCAGCCTCCCCAGTCGCTGGGATTACAAACCTGTGCCAATGCATGAGCCAAGAGCATTTATGCTCTTAGGATGTTTTAATAATGGTCCTAATTTTTCTTTATGAATGAACCCAAAATATCTTTGTTGAACAAATGATACTGAGTTATAAGCGAATGAAGACTGCTAAAAAAAAAAATAAATCTTGGGCTGGGGCTGTAGCTCAGTAGTAGAGTGTTTGCCTCTATTATGCTAGGCAAGGGTTCGATCCTCAGCACCACATAAAAATAAATAAATAAAGATATTGTATCCATCTACAACTAAAAAAATATATACATTTTTTTAAATTTAAATCTTGGAGGGGGGGGCGTGTGGCTCAGTAGTAACAAGCACTCTCAGCATGCATGAGCTCCTGGAGTTCATTTCATTCCCAGCCCTGGGGGGGAAAAATGGTTAAAATGAGGCCATAGAGTGGGCTCTTATCCAGTCTAACTGGTCAGATTAGGACAGACAGACAGAGACACCATGGAGGGGCTGCACAGAGCAAAGACCATGTGAGTATACGGCCAGAGGGTAGCCATCTGCAAGCCAAGGAGAGAGGCCTCGGAAGAAACCACTCCTGCTGACACCTTGATCTTGAACTTCTAGTCTCCAGAACTGTGAGAACATACATTTCTGTTATTTAAGCCATCCAGGATGTAGTTAGAAAACTAATATAGAGGGTAAACCCCAAAATTTTTTTTTTAAAAATCTTAAGAGACATAACAAAAACATTTGAAGAAATAACACTGTAGTGCCTAAAAATGCAGGCAGGGCTCGGGGTGTAAATCAGTGGTAGAGCACTAGCCTGGCACACATGATCCCTTGGGTTTGATCCCCAGCACTAGACTCACACCAAGAATCATACAGGAAGTCTTAGCTTGACATGCTTCCAATATGCACAAATTCAGTTCCGCAATTCAGTTGACTTCCACAAATTTTATAGCATATTAACTTTGAAAAAATTCATGAAGCACAGACTTCACTAACAACTCTTCAGGCTACAGATCATGTAATTAATAGATGTGCATCACCATCAGGGGCCAATCATGTCACTCCTTTCAAAGCTGCTCATGATGGGTCACTCCTCACCTGCTCTCAGTTCAACAACAGCAAACCATGGATTCGCGTTGCCTCCTAGTCTTCCAAGGATAAACCCTCGTAACATTTTACAAAAATGAATAATAAAAAGGGGAAATTGGCCAACACTGATGAAAGTACAGCCAAGAAATGCAAAGGGATAGCACTGGAAGTGAAACGTAAATGGAAAGTAAAGAGTTACGGAAGAAACCACTGGCCCTGGGAATGCTGGTACCACCACCACTGGAAGACCCTAGATGTGCACCCTGAGGAACTTAATGAAGAGGATTGACCCATGCACATGAGGAAAGTGGTCAAGATTTTTAAAATGAAGAAATGACATCAGCAAAAATTCATTGAAGGAACCCTTGCAAATACTTCACAACACTGAAAACACAAAGGATAAAATGTTGGAGATGGATTCAAACTTCCAAGGGAGTGTGAAAATTCATGAAGCCATACCAAAGATGCTTGTTGTGTGTTATAAGTTATATGGTAAGAAAAAAGAAGCCAAGCACTGTTCAAACTACTCTTTTTTACAAAGAAATACAAGAGTTCAAGAGTTTGGTTTTTTTAAAATTAGTTTTTAGTTGTAGTTGGACACAATACCTTTATTTTATTTATTATTTATTTTTATGTGGTGCTGAGGATTGAACCCAGGGCCTTGCAATGTGCTAGGCACATGCTCTACTGCTGAGCCACAACCCCAGCTACAAAAGTTCAATTCTTAATGTCCTTACTGTTTGAAATGACGATGTACAAAATGTCACTATTTCTTCATTTCCTTATGTACTTAAGACAGTAAGAGGGCTTTTAATGTTCTGATACATTTTTTTAAAGATCCCAGAAGAAGAGCAATGTTCCTCACTGGTACTGAAGCAGCTCTTAGGGTTTTAGCATACACCATCCTTTTTACAGTACCACAATATCATCCAAAGCAAGCACTGCCTGTAGTCACTTTGGGTGGCTGAGAAGAAGTTATGAAGGGACTGGACATAGGAGAGGCTTCTGGGGTAACTGGCTAAGTTCAACTTCCTGACCAGAGTGTGGGTTACAAGGGTATTTGCCTTTCAGTAATTTGTTAAGCAAAAACAATGTCACTGTGACTTAAATCCATGGGAGCAAGGGAGTAGTCAATGAGAACCAGTCTGAAAAATCATTCCACTAGTTACCTTTCTAAGAAAAAAGAAAAGCCTAGCCACAGAAGTTGGAAAGGTTTTGGCAGAGGGTACAAAGGCTGCTGTCAGACATGAAACCAGAACCCAGGTCCTGCGTGGGCAGCCAAGCTGCTCTCCTCTCTCTAAAGTTTTCCAGTCTTTCATGAAACAGACCCCGTAAAGGGCACCTTTATTGTCCATTTCCAAGCAAGGTAATTCAGCCAGGTATGAATGTGGAGGTGTTTTCAGATGCATTTCTTAATGCTAACCACAAAGGAAAAATAAATAAATAAGGAGGTGGAGAGTGAGTCAACGACCTCAAAAAATTTTTTTTTAAGTATTTTTCAGGTGGAAGGATTAGGCTCAATCCAGAAGAATGAGACAGTTTTCCTTCCTGGTGCCAGCACAACACACTCAGCCTTAATGAACATCATTTATTCTCTGGGGCTCAGGCAACTCTGCTGTGGATGTATGATATGAGCAGTTTATAATCAATACTTGGCCTTTCCTTCTAGATCAAGTATTATAGATAACATTATCTCTTCTCTTAAAAACCCCCATAGCGGGCTGGGGATGTGGCTCAAGCGGTAGCGCGCTCGCCTGGCATGCGTGCGGCCCGGGTTCGATCCTCAGCACCACATACAAACAAAGATGTTGTGTCCGCTGAAAACTAAAAAATAAATATTGAAAAATTCTCTCTCTCTCTCCTCTCTCACTCTATCTTTAAAAAAAAAAAAAAACCCATAGCCTCTGATGTTGATTTTTTAGTACAAATCCATCAGGTATCACATAGCTTCTATTTGTTCAGGTCTGGGGAATATGTTTTCACTGTGAACACATTTTTCATTAACACTAATGAGAAGTATACCTTATGTAACTGGGATATCAACTTCCATCCAATTTAGTTGGCGTAAATTCAGAACATACACTAAATGTCTCTTAAGATTTATTCTCTTGCTCTTAAAGTAAATGTCCCTGACATTAAGGGACTTTCAAAAAAGTAGGAGGAGGAGGATGTAATAAAAATCTGCACAGAAGTCTGGAGGCAAAATTGGATACAATATTTTATGTTCTATCTTTATAGACACAAAAATATGGTCACTACTAACACAATCAGTAAATTATAAGTACAGTGTTAGTGTTTTTGATTTTTTACCAAAGGAAGAATATAAATTTTTCAATTTATGATTTAAAAAGACAGAGATGTCCTGAACGCTAAGACAATTGGGTTCTAGCATTTCAAAATAATAATCAGTTTTTTAAAGATACATAGCCAGGCACAGTGGCTAATCCTAGCTACTCAGGTGGCTGAGGCAGGAGGATGGCAAGTTTGAGGCCAGCCTCCACAACTTAGTGAGACACTGGCTTAAAAAGAAAAATTAAAATGGCTGGGGATGCTGGGTTGTAGTTCAGTGGCAGAGCGCTTACCTATCATGTGTGAGACACTGGGTTCAATCCTCAGCATTGCATGTAAATAAATAAAATAAAGGTCCACTGACAACTAGAAAAAAATATATTTTAAAAAAGAGGGCTGGGGATGTAGTGTAGTGTATTTATTTATTGAACCAAAGAACACTTTGGTTCAATAAATAAATAAATAAAGATACACACTGTTTCCTTCAAAATGGTCTTCTCTTCAGGATTTAGTAATAGAAAGGCAGCAGGTGGGAGTGGAATCTGAACTCTAGAGAGAAATTAGATCTGCCACACATTTTGGAGGGAGTGGAAATGATCATTATTAAAAGAATACTTTAATAATATTTTATAGAATTTTTTAGATCCCTATTAGCAAGGGCTTTTGAAATCAATCTCCCCACGTGTCTCCCAACAGAAAGGTATTTAATTAGCTGTAAGTCCTTCATTAGATGATAAAGTGTTTTATTATACTTCAAAGTTCAGAATGCCCTGGCTTATGCCAACTAAACATCCTGGTTTTATTTCAGCAGAATAGCAAAGATGCAAAGTGGTTTAAAGAAACTAATCCTCAGCTGTTTTTGTCTTTTGCCATGCTGAGGACAGAACCCAAGAACTTGAGCATGCTAGGCAAGCACACTATCTCTGACCTTCACCCCAACTCTGATCCTCATTTAAAACAGTGCTTCTGAACAGCAGGAACATAACATCAATCATATAAAGTATTGAAGGTGTGAGGTTCTTGATTCGTCTAGTTTTATTTATTTATTTATTTGGTGTTGTTTTGTTTTGTTTTGGGTTTGAGATGTTATTTTACTTTGATAAATAACTTTTCTCCACATGGTATAAAACTCAACATGCACCAGAGGATTTTGCTGTTATTCATTACTGGTTTTGCAGCTCTTCCCCAAGATTGTGAACAATATGTGGAGCAAAACAAAGGTTCAGTGAGCAAGTCATTCACTCGGTATCATGTAACCCCAGAATAATACCTTGTGGAAACTAAGACATTACAAACAATTAAACAAGCAATATTTTGGGGGGAGGGGATGGTTACTGAGGATTGAACCCAAGGGCTCTTAACCACTGAGCCACATCCCAACCCCTTTTAATTTTTTTATTCTGAAGCAGGGTATTGCTAAGTTGCTTAGGGCCTCACTAAGTTCTGAGCATGGCTTGAACTTGTGATCCTCCTGACTCAACCTCCCCAGCCACTGGAATTACAAGTATGCAACCCCAGCACCCCCACCAAACATCCATTCTTAAAGTGTCTATTAAGTACCAGGACTTCAGTTCCACCACTCATCACAACTCCTTCTGCCATTAACTCTTTTAATTAGTTGTAACTCCTTCATTACATGATAGAAAGCTAATGGGAAGATAAATTAAGTAACTTGTTCAAGTTCATTTTATTTAGCTCTAAAATTGCTTTATTTTAAAGCCAAACTCAGTTTGATCCAAAGCAAGCACTGCCTGTAGTCACTTTGGGTAGCTATGGGTGGGAGGTGGTACCAGGGATTAAACTCAGGGGCACTTGACCACTGAGCCACATCCCCAGCCCCATTTTGTATTTTATTCAGAGACAGAATCTCACTGAGTTGCTTAGCACCTCACTTTTGCTGAGGCTGGCTTTGAACTCGCGATCCTCCTGCCTCAGCCTCCCTAATCCCTGGGATTATAGGCGTGCACCACCACACCTGGCCTGCAATTAACTCTTTCCTTGATTTTAAAAAGAGCTGGCCAACCCAAGGTCACGGTGCTAATTTTAGTTTTCACTTATTAGCTTTTAGCATCAAGAGGCATTTTGAGCTCCATTGTAAACCACTCACATTGGCTAAAGCCCTGGTGCCGATTTTCCTATTGCTATTTCTGTTAGGAAGCAAAGCAGCAGCTGTCTCTGGGAGAGCTCAGGCAGCTGATTTATAGGATTTGCCCCTGCTCCACTCGGAATGCTGATGATTAACACCACCGGGCATTCCCCTCTTGGTTCCAAGCTCTCCTATCAAGTAGGCACAGTTTTGATGCTGGTTGAGACAAGAAGCATATCTAGAGCTGCCAAACTATTTTTAGGGCACAAAAGACAAGTTGCTGCAAGGGTTTGAGTAATTTAAGTGTGGACCACAGGCCACCTACCTCAGAAACTGGGGTGCTTGTTATATGTGTACCTTACCAGACCTACTCAGTCAGAATCTAGGGAGTGTGGCTAAGAATCCTTGAATTTTAATAGACCCCCAGGTGACTCTTCCACATGATAAGTTTGGAAAGTATTGGTATAAGGAAGCTATATGGAAGATATAAAGATAACGGAAAGTTAAATTAAGTAACTTGTTCAAGTCCATTTTATTTAACTCTAAAATTGCTTTATTTTAAAGCCAAACTCAGAAGATCAAGGATAATGCATTTTCTCTCATATGTGGAAGCTAGTGAGAGAGGAAAAAGAAGAAGGGACAGGGATTTCATGAAAAGCAAAGGGAGATAAGGAGGTGGGAGGAGGGGAGAGAGGAGGAAAGTGCAGGAGAGTGATATGGGTCAATGTATATTATTATATTGTGCATATGTACAAATAAGTAATGACAAATCCCACCATTATATACAACTATAATGCACCAATTAAAAATGTGGAAAAAATTAAATAAAATCACTTTACTTTAACTACTTCATCAGGTAGATTTTATTATCCCTACTACTCTAGTGAGATAACAGTGTGCTAGAGAGATTAAGTAGGTTCAAACTAGGAGCATAGTTACTTTCATAGTCCTTGTGAAGGGGTCAGCAAAGATTTTCCTGTTAATTAACAGATAGTAGAGCTGGGGTTGTGGCTCAATGGTAGAGTGCTAGCTTAGCACGTGAGAGGCACTGGTACCACAAAAAAAAATAAATAAATATATAAAATAAAGGTATTGTGTCCAACTACAACTGAAAAAAAAAAATAACAGATAGTAGCTGGGCATGCTGACACATGCCTGTAATCTCAGTCACTAGGGGCGGGCTGAGGCCACAGGATCACAGTTTGAGGCCAGCCTCATCAATTTAGTGAGACCCTGTCACAAAATAAAAAATAAAAAGGGCTGGGGAAGTAGCTTGGTGATAAAGCACTCCTGAGTTCAGTCCTCAGTATCATAAACAAAACAAAAAACAGAAAGTAAATATATTTAGACTTATGAACCATGTGGTATCTATTTCTGCTACTCAGCTCTGTCATAGTGTAAAAGCAGCTTTAGACAGTATGCAAAGGAATGAGTATGGCTGTGTTCCAATAAAACTTTATTTATGAAACAGACAGTGAACTGGATTTGGCCCATGACTATAATTTGCTGACCATTGATCTAATGTATCTCCCCAATCCCTGACCCCTGTTGTATCCTGCTGGAGATATAACCCAGAGTTTTATGCATGTTAGGCTAATGCTCTTACTACATTCCCAGCTTCCTGGTCAAGCATATCTTTAATTCCAGTGAAGGGTAACAGAATATGCCACCCCAAAATATGCCACTTTGGCTACGAATTTATATATACAAACGAATTTATATATATACATATACATATATATATATATATATATATATATATATACATATATATATATATACATATACATATACATATATATATATATATATATATATACACACACACACATACACACACACACACACACACACACAAACACTTATTTTGAGACAGAATCTCGCTAAGTGGCTTAGGGCCTTACTAAGTTCCTGAACCTGGTCTAGAACTTGCAATTCTCCTGCCTCAGCCTCCTGAGTCTCTGAGATCACAGGTATGAAACACCATATCTGGCCAAGGATTATTTAAATTGAAAGTAACTGAAAGATTTAGACAAAAGAAAAAGCTCTCCATCTTCTCCCTATTAGCTTAAAAGTAGGCCATAAATTTACAGAGATGTCCCTCCTGCCCTCTATACCAGGAAGAATCTTTGATTAGATTCTTACAAGCCTGGGGTGACACCAGAGGACTCTATATAACAAACTGTATTAAGTAGCCTTTATCTACCATATCTTTCCATACATTTGCCTTCCAACAGTTTACGGCCCCTAAAGACTTGAGGTCCTTTTTCTTTGTCCTGACACTTCTCTAAAAATTTATTAGTTCTTTCTTGAAGATGCCATAAAAGCCCAAGTTCTAACTCCTGCCCCTTTTCTCTCTTTCTCTTTCTTTCTTTTTTCTTTTTCTTTCTTTTTTTTTTTTTTTTTTTTTTTTTGGCTCTATATTCCCATCCCTTTTAATTTTTATTTTGAGTCAAGTTCTTACTAAATTGTTGAAACTGGCCTGGAATTTGCAATCCTCCTGGCTCAACCTTGTTTCCCTTCCAAAGTAAAAATATAAGCTGGGATTATAGGTGTGTGCCACCACATCTGGCTCTAAACCCCCATTTAAAAAAATTTTGTTTTAGTTGTTGATAGACCTTTATTTTATTTATTTATATTCAGTGCTAAGAATCAAACCCAGTGCCTCACTCATGCCAGGCAAGTGCATTACCGCTGAGCCCCACCCCAGCTCCATAAATCCTCATTTTGAGAGTTACTCTTTCTCTGAATTTTCGCCCATTGATATATGAAATATACATTTTAAATAAACTTCTCTTTTTTTCTTGTTAATTTGTCTTTTGTTACAGGGCTCCCAGCTGAGAATTCACAAGAGTAGAAGGAAAATTACTTTTTCCTTCCCTACACATGCATGGACACCATGAAATATAACAATTTTTAAAACTTAGGATTTCCTGGGCACAGTGCATATAGTCCCTGCTGCTCAGGAGGCTGAGGCAACTACTTGAGCCCAGGAGTTCCAAGTTAGTATGGGCAACACAGTGGAAACCCCATCTTTAAAAAAATTTTTTTAAGTAAATTTTAAAAATTATCTGGACTTTTTTTTTTGGTAGAACAGCCAAATCCTAACTATTAATGGATAAATGAAACATTATTATAATTTGTGTACATCACTAAAGTTTCTCCATGACTAACTGGGTATTGGGATCTTCTTTTAATCCCAAATATGTCCCATTTGTAGCTGTCAGATGCTGGATATTGCCAAATGGCACCCTCATAGGTTCAAATTTGCTCCAAGCAAATCAGGTCCAGAATTTACAATTTTAGCTTCCTATAAGAGCTAACAAGTAAAAATGACACATTTTATGGTTATGTAATACATTCCATGACAAGAATTTTTTTTAAAGGGGAAAAAAGTTTCACACTAGCCTCTGCCAGCAACTTGAAGTAGTTTTAAATTTTTATGATAACATTCATGAAGCCATTAAGACATGCATATTCTTGTTCTTTGCTAATCTTCCTCTGGTCCATCTTTCTCAAATGTACAATTCTCTACATGGTTGGATGACTCCGAGTAAATGAAGTACGCTTCGTTTCCTAATAAATGTTTGAACCTAAATGGCTTAATCCCAATTTTATTTGTTCTTAAAGCAATTATGATACAATTATTTCCTGCATGAAAGTCTCATCCATAACTTAGACTATGAAGGTAGTGTGTGTGTGTGTGTGTGTGTGTGTGCGCACGCACACACATGCATGTGTTTGAAAAGTGGGAAATAAATTATAGGAAGGCAGTTGCAATTATTTGATCCACAAAAAAGACTACCCTGTTTGTATAAAGATTGTTGCTTATCCACTAAGTGTTCTGTTTCCCTTCCAAAGTAAATGATTTTGCATAGAAACAGCTGCCCAGGCAGGGATTCTATTTCCCAACCTCTTTGAATCTAGGTAGGGCCATGCAACTGGTTTTGAAAGGTGGGATGTGAGCAGAAGTGAGGCATTTCACTAGCTGAAGATATTCAATGTAGTATTTCGCTTCCATCCTTTCTTTCCCCTTGTAGTGACTTTGGAGGCCACAGGTTGAAGATGATGGCATCTCAAGAAGTAACGTACTGGGCTAGGGCTATAGCTCAGTGGCAGAGCTCTTGCCTAGCATGAGTGAGGCACTGTGTTCAAGCCTTAGTATCAGATAAAAATAAACAAAATAAAGGCATGCTGTCCTTCTACAACTACAATTTTTAAAAAACTTTTTAATTAAAAAAAAATAAAAAGAAGGAAGGAATATTGATCCCTGAGTCATATAAAGGAGAGCTACCCAACCTGGAATAACCAACTTGAATTTTGTGTGAGCTAGTAATAAACTTGGATTGAGCCATAGAGATTTGGAAATGTTTGTTATAGCAGGTAACCTATCTTAAAAGAATATATACATGTTGATGAAAGAGTTAAATCATAAATCATGATTCACTAAAGGGTGTGTTCTTTTTTTTTTCTTTCAGTACTGAGGATTGAAATAAAAAATAAAAAGGTCTGGGGATGTCGCTCAGTGGTAAAGTATCCCTGAGTCCCACTAAGCTATATCCCCAGTCCATTTAATTTTTTATCTTGAGACAGGGTCTCACTAAGTTGCTACAGCTGGTTTAGAATTTCTGATCCTCCTGTTTCAGCCTTTCTAGTCTCTGCAATTACAGTCATGCCCCACCATTCCAGGCTCATTAAATGCTTTCTAAGATGAATGTAAATATTGAGGAATTGTATATATGAAAATGTTTGCAAGCTGCCAATTTTTGCTACATTGGTTAAGTCAAAAACCAGTCTCAATAACTGGAAAGTCCTATTTATAAAGTAAATTCTAACTGACATTTGACATCTTTTCTAACAATATATAAATGCTTGGCTTGCAAGGTAGAATGTGTTATATGATATACTTACAATACATTTGAAACATAAAGTGTAAATCAGAAGACAATCTTAAAATTAAATTTCCCCTCCCCAAGGCAGAAATTACTTATCTTCAGGGGCCAGAGGTGTGGCTCAGTAGTAGAGCACTTGCCTAACTTGTAGAAGAACCTGGGCTCAGTCCCCAACACCACAAAAATTAGAGAGAGAGAGAGAGAGAGAGAGAGAGAGAGAGAGAGAGAGAATATTCAACTTCAGTCATTAGTACCAGCTTCACCCCTTTTCCACAGCCATGTCCGTCACATATTATTGTTTAATTCATATTTTTCTGGAGCCTGAGGTGGGTGGGAGAGATGAGCAGTTGTGAGGCTGACTCTTGCCCAGATCCACAGCTGCACAATGTAGGTCTAAAATGGTTCGATCTGGGACTTCTGACCCTTGAAGAATAGGGCCTGGAGTTTTTGGAATTCAGGTGATTGACCAGAGGCTCTGAGAAAAAAGAACTATTTAGGCTTTTTCCAGGTTTGAGCAGAAAGAAAGCCTCAGGAAGCTGGGAGAAGATACACCAGAGAACCCCAAAGGGCCAAGATGCCTACGTGAAGGAGCCTATTATGGGGTGGGTACAACTCTGTAAACAAAGTTTTCTTGCAGTGCTTATTAAAGCCTTTTTTGAGTCAGAGAACCACTTGAGAATCTGATGAAGGCTTTGGAACTTCTTCTCCCTCAAACATACATGTGAACATTCACGCAAATACTTAAACATAATTTCTGGGAGCTCTAAGAGCATGCAGATCCCACTGAAGAATCCTAGGTTAGAATTTTCTATTTTAGTGGGATATTTAAAGCTGAACCTCAGCTTTGTACAGAAAATAAGAGGGAACTTAGCTATTTCTTGACAAGAGATGAATAGGAGGTGGGGAGGGGAAGTAATGTCATTACTGGGCTCTCTGGTCATCATGTATTATCCCTAATCTCAGTGACATGGTATAGTCCAGTAGTGGGGCATCACTAACAGAATTTTTTTTTTTACTTTTTCAATTTTTATTTTGAAATAACTGTTTCACACAGAAATTGCAAAAATTGTATACAAATTCCCCATTCTGTGCTTTCCCCCAACCCCTGGTAACCATCATTCCTTCCGTTTCCTGGAATTTGACTACTCTAGATTGAGTGCCTCTTATAAACAGAATCATAGAGTATTTATCCCTTTTTGACTAGCTATTTCACTTAGCATTAACATCTTCCAGGTTAGAGTACTATTTTGCAGCCCTTGACTGGGTGTTTTGCAACTGTAACAAATTTGTAGGGCAACTTAGGACATTGGACAATTTCAACAGAAACACTGTACTGAACTACTTGTTCAACCACTGAACCCACTGGAGCTAATTCAGGGTTCCTACATTAAATCGTGTTGCAGCCCTCTTGATGACATCATATCTTTGCAAAGACGGTTGTGTGACAAAAAGTAAGTGCTGTGGAAAAATGAATGGGGAACAGGAAATGAAAGTAGCAATGTCCAATCTGTTCCCAGGATTTGAGTAGTACAGGCATGCACATCCTGTTATTGTGGTTATTTATAAATAATATAAAATATTTTTCTCTATGTTTATGTGTATTATTTTTTTCAAACAGCATCTAAGTGGTTAGGATATAACGACTTGGTTGTTTGCACCTACCACCACTAACTACCTCAACCTAGAGGTACTGTGAAAAAAATTACTCAGACCCTAAGAACCAAAAATGGGAGGGTTTGCCTTAACTGGAAAGTCATGGAGTTGTGAAAGATGCACTGAAGAGAGCTGTGTGATCCTGAGGAATTAACTTAAAACAAAGACCATTAACAAAAATATAATAACCAGGAAAAAAGAATTTGGGTTAAAACCCTTTTATAAGGTCATTCTCAGTCAACTTAATCCTTCAAATCTCATACAATGCCCACTGGATAATTTGTATTAAACAAAAACAAAAACTTCTAAAGCATATGCATACAAATTACTGTTTTTCCATTCTTAGGGACTCAAGCAAAGCTTTTAAAATTACAGCCTCCAAGCTATACTGGAAGAGACAGAGCCTCCCCTACACAGACAGAACACACCCTTGGAGTCTGTGCCAAGAAAACAGGAGAGAAATCTTGACAAAGAAATCCTGACTCTACATGAGGAGAACTAGGCCATCACAGCACTTGGAGATTTAAAGTTTTTCTGTGGTTTGCATCTTTCTCTGAATACCCTGCTTTTAACTTTAGAATGCTCCAGATTACTGGGGGAAATGCTTATTTGGAAACTTGCTTTCCAGGGAGTTTTTCATTTAAGATATTATATGTGAAAGGCAAGGAAAACTGTAACAAAAAAATCCAGAACAGTGGTACCTTGGGAGAGTAAGGGAGAAGTGAGTGGAAGGTCACAAGGAGGAGTATTCAGAGACTCCAAGAGCCCAGGGATGCTCTAGTTCTTCCGCTGGGTGATGGGTAGCTGGGTGTGTTCTATTGTTAATCTTGAAATTGTACCTCTAAGTATCACAGAGACAGCACCAGAATCTCCTGCATGGGCGGGAGGGCCTTAAGAGTTGCAAGAATGCCTTGCTACTGATTTGAGACTATCACAAGCAGACTACTTTTACTTAGAGTATGTTTCTTTGGAGAAGTTGATGGGTTTACAGTGGAGGCTAAGGATAATTTTTGGTGCCACCATGAATAAGCAAGGAGTTAACAAATAAGCATTTTTTTTTTTCACCAACATTGGTTTATTCCACCCAACACTGAGCAACTAGTTGTTTGCTGGTCTCTTTACTACCTCTTCATCCTTCTTCTGCCCTCTCCTCCTCATTTATGACCCAGAGGGTAGAAAATCCAATTATAATCTGTACTCCTTATTTATTTTGTGTACCAGGGATTGAACTCAGAGGCACTCAATCACGGAGCCACATCCCCAGCCCTATTTTATATTTTATTTAGAAACAGGATCTCACTGAGTTTTGCTAAGGCTGACTGAACTCGTGATCCTCCTACCTCAGCCTCCTGAGTCAATGGGATTACAAACGTGTACCACCATGCCCGGCATATTCCTAATTTTTTAAAATTTATTTATTTATTTTAATTAGGTATATATAACAGCAGAATGCATTTTGATTCATTGTACACAACTGCAGCACAACTTTTCATTTCTCTGATTGTACAGGATGTAGCATTGCACCATATGTGCAGTCATACATGTACCTAGGGTAATGATGCCCATCTCCTTCCACTATCTTTACTGCCCCTATACCACCTCCCCTCTCCTCCCTCCCCTTTGCCCAATCAAAGTTCCTCCATTTTTCCCATCCCCCCCCACATTATGGATCAGCATCCCATATTCCTAATTTAAAAAAAAGTCTATTTACCATATGCTAAGCCAAGCCAAGCACATATTAAGGATAAGAGGAAATTAAACATGTATAGTAGACACTTAGGACAGCAGGAACAACAAGGTTGTTGTTGCTATTTTAAGGATGAGAAAGCTTCACTCAGTTTCAGGACACCAAGGGACCCTGAACCCATGTATGCTGGTCTTCATTCCTCAAGTTTTTTTTCACTTACATTGACTTTACAGATGTTATTTTTTAAGGTACCGAGGATTGAACCCAGAGGCACTTAACCACAGAGCCACATCCCCAGCTCTTTTATATTTTTTATTTTACTACAGGGACTTGCTAAATTGCTGAGGCTGTCTTTGGACTTGCGATCCTCCTTTCCAGCCTCCCAAACCGCTGGGATTATAGGCGTCCGCCGCCGCGCCCAGCTAACAGACTTATCTTAACATGATTATCATCATCCAACAGGTTCACCAAAAAGATGCCTAACATTCAAGAGCACTATGCCAACCATTTTTCTTGCATCAACTGAATTTCTACAACAATACTTTGAAGTTACGTATGATACCTCCAGTTTACAATTCTAGAAACTAAGGCATAAAGGCGTGGGTTTCCAAAGACACACACCTAAGAATTGGTGGTGTCAAGACTAAATCTCATGACTCCAAAGCAGATCATCATCATCATCATTACCTCTTCCTCCTCCTTCTGTGTGTGTGTGTGTGTGTGTGTGTGTGTGTGTGTGGTGCTGGACAAAGTGAACCTCCTAACCAGCACCTGAACCTTCTTTAGGAAAAACAGTCTTGACCAGATCGACAAAATTCAAGTCACTCACTCATGGGTCACAAATAATGCTTCACTTTTCCAGCCTCCCAAAGCTACCTGAAGCACCGCACTTAAATCCCCAAGACAAGTGTCAGTAAAGTGATGTTTGAACCCAACCAGACAACACAGTCACTTCCTGGCTCCCGGGAGATACCACTTGCTGAATTCTATAGAGCTGGGACTTCAGAGGGGGTCTCGACCATCCCCCGGGACAAACCCCCATCTCCCGGCACCCTTTACAGTCCTCTAAGGTGGCGGGGAAAGGAGGTGGGGAGGGGACTGGCTGTGGGCGCGTCGGAGCCCAGCCGGGTCACGCCAAGCCCTGTCCGCAGGCCAGGGGACGGCGACAGAAGAGGACCTCCTTTCCTCCCGCGGCCAGCCGCCGCGCGGTGAAGAGGTACGTGGTGACCTGTCCTCCAGCCCCCAGCCCCCAGCCCCCAGCCCCCAGCCGTCCTTTGCACACACCAGTTTCTGCAAACTCCGAGGGCTTACTGGAGAAAAAGGAGAGGGGTGAGCGAAGAAGAGAAAGTTCTCTGTCCACCCACCTCCGGCCCAAAGAGCCATATTCTAAGGAGGCAACTGAGGCAAAGCAAAAGGGGGGAGCAGGGAGACATCCGCTTAACCGGGCTTTCCCCGAGGCCTCAGGACTGGGGCAATGCGCTGGGTCCGGGTCCTCTCCCCATAGTCCGCGATCTGAGGGCGCCGAGGGAGCAGCAGCAGCTACCGAGCCTTGGACTAGTCCTCCCAGGATCAGAGGCGCCCTGGGAGTGAGGGGCGCCCAACCTCGAATTAAGGGGGTTCTCCAAGGGACCCAGCGAGGTCGCACTGTACCTTTCTCTCCCGCGCCGGAGGTTCACACCACAGGAACCGATGCCCGCTACAGGGTAGGAAGCGAGGGGTGACGATCCGACCGCCTCCCGCTGGCTCGGCGGCCCCCCAGGCCTCGGCGCAGCCCAGCGCCGCCGCCTCCAGCCGCCCGCACGCCCCTCCGCGCTCGCCGCTCCCGCAGGTTACCTGTGGCCGAGCCCGCCGCGCCCGCAAAGCGCAGGGCCCTCCGCCCCGCCCCGTCCCACCCCGCCCCACCCCGCCCGAGGCTCCTAAACTGGGGCCGCAGCGCCCCGCAGCGGCCCGCTGGAGCACAGCGGGGGCCCGGGGTGACGGCGGGACCACCAAAGCCCTCGGGGCTGCTCAGCATTTGTTCCTTGCTGGGGCGCCCAGCCTTGGGCCAGGAGAGGCCTCCTTATGAATAGTGGAAGGGAGCCTGGAGTAGGACGAGGTTTTCCGCTCAGGGATTGCCAAGTGACTGAGGGAGAGCAGAATTGAGAGGACAAACCTCCGATCCTCAACCTGTAGGCAAGTAGTTGTTTCTATTACATCCAGAGTTCATTGACTGGGGCCGGCTCAGCGGAAGCTAAACAACAGCAATGAATGACTCAGGTTCATTGAAGTAGCTGGAGAGGGGAAGGGAAGACTTTATTTCAAACAGATTGTCAGTAAGTAGCTTGTCAAAACTATCCCATATGGAACAGGCAAAAACACTGAGAGATCCCTACCCCATTCTTACCTCACTTTACACACCATTATCTTAATCTGGTTTTGTCTATTTTCTTTGCCGGTTACTTCCTTAGTCTTACCTAGAAAAGTTCCCTGAACATAGACTAGGGTAGTCAGTTCTAGGGCTATAACTAAGAGATATATCATGAGTGCAGGATAAAAGCTAATAGAAGCTCAGGGTTACTTCAGAGAGTTTGCTTATTTAGATTTGTTGCAGCTATGATGATCAAGGCTATTTTCCAGTCTAGATTATGTGAAGGGCATTCCAAGACAATCTTCATGGCTTACTACATGTAGGTGGAGTCCTGAAGATGGAGCTTCAGTCTTACCTGAGGTTTGGGACAGGCTTATTATCAACCTGATTTTATTATCCCCTCTGAAATAGGCCTGGTTTCCAGGGGAAAAGAAACATGAGAATCCCCCACTTTTCCTTAAGATATTTGTTTCTCTCTATAAGGGAGCACAGGCAGGAGAAATCCCAAGACCCCTGCCCACACTAAGGGAATGTAAGTGTTTGATTTTACCCAACTATTTTGGAAACTTCTCCCAACCCTGTGGTCATAGCTGCAGTTTTATTTTGCAAGGGAGTGAAACCTCCCTTCTAAGTGTTCTTTGGCTTCCATATTTGTTCCCAATCCCTGTTGTTCCCCACCTGGACTCTTATGATAACACCTTTCCTTTCCCTATTGATTAGTAGCTCCAAGTTTCTCTTTATCAGGTCACAATGAAGCTCCAGGAGAACCCCTAAAGGCAAGGAATATACATATGAGTTTTCAATGTGATCCTTTCTGTGTTTCTACTTTTCCAAATCAAGGAGTTTTCCTAACTTGTTCCTTGAATAAACTTCCAAAGATGCAGAATGCTTCATTTCCATAAGAGGCTTTTAGAGTACCACCATAAAGTCATGATGAGATGGGGTTTCAAGTTATATTTATGGGCAGTCAGAGCAATCACTCTAGGGGAAAAAACAACAACAACAACAACAAAAAAAACAGAAAGCCCAAGCCAGGCTGCAAGACATGTGAGCATTCCAAGGCACAGACTAGTCTGCATTTGTTCCCAGACTTTGATTAATGGGAATTCCTGGCAAGGGGGCCTCATGAGAGCCAAGGCAGACAGTGGCTGAGCTGCTTGGAGATCTTACTTGATCATCAAGGGGCACACAGTTCAGTGCAACCAATGAAAGCAGACTCCTAAATCTCCCTCTGTGTGAGGGGAAAGTTTCCAACCCACAGCTCCATTCAGCTCCCTCACAGTCACCTTCATATAGCCGCCCCACCACCCACTCTTCTACCTCATCATAAAGAAGTCTGCTCTACAAGACACGAGGTTGACTATTTTGTGATAACATAATATGCTTCTATTTCCAGCAACATTTATTTAATGAGTTTACTGCACTAGCTACCTTTCTTGCTGCTAGCTTCACTTCAACCTTCAGCACGCTGTTCTGGCTTCTGTCTCTGTCACTTCATACTGGCTTTGCTGAAGTTTCCATTCAAACAAGAAGCCTTCAGTATGCCCCCTGTGATGGTATCCTTTTTCTCAAGAGAAAACCACCATCCTGAATTTTGGTTTAAGAATTCTCTTATCACCAGTACACGTATCCCTAAACACTACATAGTTCATTTTAGCTTGTCCTTGAACTTTTGGCTAATGAAACAAATTTACACGATTCCTATGCAACTTGCATTTTTCGTTCAGCATTGTAGTTCTCAGATTAAACTATTTGATTTCTCTGTTATATAGTATTTCATTGTAAGAATACACCACAATTTCCTGGCAGCAGTGGTGCATACCTGTAACCCAAGCAGCTCGGGGGGCTGAGGCAGGAGGATTGTGGATTCAAAGCCATAAAGCCCTAAGCAATTCAATGAGACCCTGTCTCTAAATAAAATATAAAAAAGGCTGGGCTTGTGGTTCAGTGGTACCAAAAAAAAAAAAAAAGAATATACCACAATTTAATTATCCACTCTGCTTTGAACATTGGGTTGTCTCCAGTTTCTCCTATTGCAAGCAATATTTCTATGAACATTCTTTTGGGGAGTGGGGGTGGCGGGGGTATTGGGGGTAGCCCAGGGATGCTCTATAAATAAGCAACACCCTCAGTCATTTTTTATTTTTATTTTAAGACAGGGTCTCACTAAGTTGCTCAGGGTAGCCTTGGACTTGCAATCTTTCTATCTCAGCCTCCTGAGTTTCTGGGATTATAAAATGCACCACCATGTCCATTGCACATCCTTAAATATTATTCCTGCTACACATGTGTACAAGAATGTTTTTTAGGATAAATATCTAGAAGTGGTATTATTAGGTGTTAAGGTATGTGTGTGACATATTCTCAGCCCTTTGGTCTTCCATGGGCATTTTAGAATTGGTTTGCCAACTTGTTTCTGAAACTGGTTGTTCCAATGTTCATTCCCATTAGCAGTATATGAAAGTTCCCCTGGCCTTGCATCTTTACCAACACTTGTTTTCTTTGTGGATGTAAAACAATTTCTCATAATGGTTGTAATTTGTATTTACCCAACTACCGGTATGGTTGAGCTTCCTTCCTTCCTTCCATCCTTCCTTCCTTCCTTCCTTCTCTCTCTCTCTCTCTCTCTCTCTCTCTCTCTCTCTCTCTCTATTTGTGCTGGCGATTGAACTCAGGGATTCTTTACCACTGAGTTACATTGAACTCATTTCCTCTTTTGTTAATTGGTCATGTCTTCCACCATTTCATGTGTTTTGAGAAGTCCTGACCCCAAGAAAATAAAAATATTCTCCCAGGTTTTCGTCCAAAAGATTTAAAATTTTGCCATCTACATTTCATCTGAAATGTATTTCTTTATCAGATTTGCAATGCTAGAGCTATCTTATAATAGGTTTCCATGTATATATGGTTCTGTTTTAGGTCTTCCATTTTGTTCCATTTGTCTATCCCTGTGTTAGTACCATACTGCCTGATGATCTGTAGTTTTATTTAAAATCTTGATTTCTGATTATGGGAGTCCTTCCCTGACTTACTTCTTTTTATCCTTTACAAGGATCTCAAGTATTCTCAGCCCTTTGGTCTTCCATGGGCATTTTAGAATTGGTTTGCCAAGGTCCATGAAAAACTTGGAATTTGGCTTTGGAATCATAGTAAATTTATGTGGTGGATTTCATAGTTCATTCACAATTATTTCTTCCATTCCACCTTTGCCATACTTTCCTATATATTATATAATATGATTTCTGTGCTCTATTGACTTTGAGCTTGTGTTGACTTGCCTTGGTCAATACCAGGTTGGAGTAGAAACTTTAATATATTATGTCCTTTAGTATCTTTCCTACCATCCTGGGTTTTAGTCCTCCACCATGAAAATATGCCCGAAGAATGTCTTCTCCAATTGGAATCCTAAAATGAGAAGACAAATGAAATAGTAAAGAAATAGGATAGCCACAGGAATTCTACAGCTCTCGTGTAATTGGAGCAAGAAATTGTTTGCTACTCTTGCAATTTGGAGAGAAAATTGCCATCTTTCCTTTTTTTTTTTTTGTGGGGGGGACTGCTACTGGGGATGAGGATTAAACCCAGGGGTATTTAACTACAAAGCTACATTCCTAGCCCTTTTTATTTCTTATTTTGAGATGGTCTCACTAGGTTGCTTAGGGCCTCGCTGAATTCAATCCACTGACAACCTAAGACCTCCCTTTAGGCCCCACCTTTTGTGATGTAATGGCTCACCTTTGTGACTTAAACAGAACTTCCCAATTTGTTTGTCACTATCACTTGTGTGTCATAAATAGGTTACAGACATGGACAAGATACTGATGTCCTTAGACTTTGGAGCAGCATGACAGGGCCCCATGTGACCAAGGTGTTCTGGTTACAAGCAATCTGTCCATTTATATCAATGCATCATACAAATACTTTCATTTTCTATGTGTGTCATGATTGAACAAAGTGGGGAAGTACTGACTTAAGGAATAGATTTTTAATTTTCTCATGAGCCAGATGTGGTAGCACATGCCTATAATCCCAGTGACTTTGGAGGCTGAAGCAGGAGATTGTAATTTCAAGGCCAACCTCAGCAACTTAATGAGGTCCTAAGCTACTAAGTGAGACCCTAAGCAACTTAGCAAGACCTTGTCTCAAAATAAAAAATGAAAAGGGCTGAGGGTGTGGTTCAGTGGTTAAGCACCCCAGGATTTAATCCCTGGTACCAAAAAAGAAAAAAACACCTCATGAAGGAAGAAGGGAAGAAGTTTAGGCTCTTTTTTACCACCATCTTGATTCCCTGTGCCCTATATAGGTGTGGAAAAGAATCTGATAATGATGAATCAATATCAGACCTCAAGGAACAAGATTCCATGAAATTCTGGATAGGGACGTAGCTCATTGGTAGAGTACTTGCCTAGTATGCACGAGGCCTTGGATTTGATCCCCATGCCCTGCAAAAAAAAAAAAAAAAAAAGATAGATAGATAGATACTCCACACAAGCATCAATACAAAAAGTCTCACTGCTGGCAATAGCTGGTATCAATGAAGAACATTAGTAAAGCAAAACAAAGTCAGGTTGAAAAGAAGGCATGGAAGGCTATGTCCAAATTGGGTCTATGAAGTTACTAGAGTCTTATACTGTAATCTGGAAATATCTTCTCTTCCTCTTTGTCCTTTTAAAACCAGACGTTTACAAGAGCCCAGCTTCAGATTCCTACATAGTTTTGGGTTGTTCTGTGAAACTAGGGATTGAACCAGGAACACGTCACCACTAAGGTACATCTCCAGCCTTTTCAAAAATTTTGAGACAGGGTCTCAGTAAGTTTCTCAGGCTGACTTGGAACTTGAAATTCTTCTCTATCAGCCTCCCAAGTTGCATGCACCACCACACCTTGTCCTGTGATGGGTTTTTAATCTTATGCCTGTTACCTCATATATGCAAGATGGCTTCTCCACCTCCAAGTACCATATTCTTACAGTTAACCACCATTACCTGCTCATCCAGTGTTGGTCAGTTCAAGGGAAAGTGATTCTTTGTAGAGCCATCTTGTGACAATTGGTTCATAATGTCCTGCATTCTCATACGGTTGGAAAGTCAAGATGACACTGGTCACCCATGGTGTTCTCATCATCAGGAACCTTACAACTGTGCTCAAAGGGTGCCTTTGGGGGACTCTCCCATCAGCCTCTCTTATCAGGAGGTAAATTCTTTCCTATTAGTTCCCCAGCAGGATTTCCACTTACATCTGACTGGCCAGACGCAAAAGAGTCTTAAGAGATTGAGTATCTGACTTTTTCATCTCTAGCTTAGAAGCAGACTTAAGGAAGAGGTTTGGGAATGGCTGGTAAGTAGCTGACAACAGTGTCTTCTACACTTTTGTAAAGTAAAAGAAATGAAATGTATAAGTAGTAGACTCTGGATTTCATTGAGTGGATTTATTTTGTTGTTGTTTTTGCTTCTTGTGGTACTGGAGATTGAACCCAAGGGCACTTTAACACTGAGCTACACCTCCCTCTACTCTTTTTATTTTTTATTTTGAGACAGAGTCTTGCTATGTTGCTCAGATTGACCTCAAACTTTTGATCCTCCTGCCTCAGGAGCTGGGTTTACCAGTGTTCAACACTGTGCCCAGCTCTACTGGATTTTTTATTTTTTATTTTTTTGTACCAAGGATTGAACTCAGGAGTACTTAACGATTAAGGCACATCCTCAGCCTTTTTTGTATTTTATTTAGAGACAGGGTCTTATTGAGTTTCTTAAGGCATCATTAAATTGCTGAAGCTGACTTTGAACTTGTGATTCTCCTGCCTCAGCCTCCTGAGCCACTGGGATTGCAGGTGTGCACCACCTCACCCAGCCATACTGGATTTGTAATAAGATTATTTGTCTTGGAGAATCTGCCTTCCTCCATTACTGAGTATACAAGTTGGTGTGACTATCTCAAAGTAGGAGTTGCCAAGTCCAAACCGATCTATAGACACTTGGAGTTCTTAATACCTCTGTTCTGCTGACTCTACTGTCAAAAGCTTTTTGCTTCATGGTAGGGCATTATGATGTCAAAAGTTTGTTCTTAAAGGTCCACAAAGATATAACAAAAAAATTATAAATGTCTGTAAACAGAAATTTTAACTCATTAGTTTAGGACTTTTCCTGGATAACACAAATGTCATGGCTTGCAATTGGAAAACTTCATTATTTATGTCAAAGAGACAAGATGACAGGGCTGGGTGTGTAGTTCAGTACAAGAGTACTGGTTTAACAGCATAAAGCTCTAGGTTTGATTCCCAGAACTGCAAACAAAAGCAACAAAAATAATAACATAATCGATATTGAAATTGCAGGATAAGCCCGTTCCTATGTGAGACTTACTTTTTAAATAAACTTCATTTCCATACATCTGATTGCTCAAACGAAATGCCTCAGAGGAATATTTCACTGACTTCCAATGTCAAAATCGTCAACAAATCTTATGTTACCTCGTAAACTTATTTCAAATCTACCCACTTCTCTCCGTTTCCTCTATTCCCTCTTGTTTATCTTTTGGGCAACCACAGTGGCCTCTGAACTATTATTTGTCATTCTACCCTGATGGCCCCCTACAATCCATTTTCCCCACATCAGCCTGAGTATGTCCATCGGTTATCTACTGTTGCATAACCATGCAACTCAAAGTTTCCATGGTTTTTTAAAAACACTCATTTTGTTTGTTCATGATTCTGTGTTAGCTGAGCAGCATTCAGCTGGAAGAGAGTCTGTCGCCTGGTCAGAGCCACACTTGTGCATGGAACTGAAGTTTGGGCAGGAGAATCCAATATGGTGTCATTCACATGTCTGGACCCTCAGCTGGAATAGCTGAGTACTGGGGCCTCTGTAACTGTGACCATGTGCTTGGTCACCCTTCAGGGTCTCTCTGCTGATGGAGCCTCTCCAGCAGGCTAGCCTCAACTTCTTTTCATGGTGGTTCAAGGTTACAAGAAAGCTAAAAGGAAGCAACCATATCTTACATTTCAGTCTCAGAAGCTGCACCATGTCCCTGTCACTTCTACCATACTCAAGTATGACTAAAGGAAAGTGACTGACTAAAGCAAGTCACAGGGACTGCCCAGATTCAAGAAGGAGAGTAACGGAGGGGAGGAGTGACAAAGTCACATTTGCAAAAGGGCACATGGGTTGGGATGGATGGTTGTGGTTATCTTCAGAGACAATCTATCAGAGTTAGCTTTTATCAAAGCAAACCACCCATGTCTCCTCTCTTCTTAAAAATTGTTAATGCTTCCAGTACTGCTTAGAATAAAATCCAAACTCCCAACCTGTCCAAAAAGGCTTGTGGCTACCTCTTACCTTACACTGACCTTTTGGTTCCTCCAACACCAAGACCTGACCTTTTTCCTTGGTTTTTCCAGCTGGTGATACACCTTCAGAGTAATTCTTTCCATCCTTACTTTCTCTGTGCTAGCTCTCTTTCAGAGAGGTCTTCTCTGACTATCCCTGTAAATCACATTTCTCTGTTTATTTCTTCAAAGAACACTAAAAACATCCCACCAATTTCCATTTATTTGTTTATTTATTTAGCATTAGTCAATGATTAAAAGGATGAAGCACCCCCCCTTCAGCAACTCAGCAGGCTGAGGCAGAAGGATCACAAGTTGAAGACAAGCCTCAGCAATTTAGCAAAGCCCTAAGCAACTTCATGAGGCCCTGCTTCTAAATAAAAAAGGTAAAAGGTCTGGGGATGTAGCTTAGTGGTAAAGTGCCTCTGGGTTCAGTCCCAATCCCCTCCACTGCCCCTCCCCCCCCAAAAAAAGAAAAAAATGTTATAAAATATAAATCTCTAAAATGGCTATGAGTATGTTTGCTCATTTAAGGGCAGAGTGTTTCCCTCTGAGAATGGGGGTTGATTATAGTCAGAGGAGAGAGAGAAATTAACTTTTCAGTAGATATTCTTTTGTGCTGTTAGGGTTTGTTGTTATTCCCACAGTATGTTTTTATGGTGCTGGGGACTGAACCTGGATCCTGGTACATGCTAGACAAACACCACTGAGCCACATTCCTAGCCCTGGGTTCTTTTACCATATGTATGTTTTTTTTTTTTTTTTTTTTTTTTTTAAATCAAACACACAGAGAGAGAGAGAGAGAGAGAGAGAGAGAGAGAGAGAGAAGAGAATTTTATTTTTAATATTTATTTTTTAGTTCTCGGCGGACACAACATCTTTGTTGGTATGTGGTGCTGAGGATCAAACCCGGGCTGCAGGCACTCCAGGCAAGCACGCTACCAGTTGAGCCACATCCCCAGCCCAATATGTATGTTTTTAAAATAGTTGAACATTATTTTAATAAAATCTCTTTCCATGATGGTCTGCCTCAGTGAACATGATTTCATGAATGTTCATGATTTCATGAGTTTCATCAACTGTCTTAGGTGAGACAGAGGCTCTGAGCTGCCCTCTTGAGAAATCTGATTGGGTTCTCTGGATATAAGGAGTCCAGCAAGATCCTGCAGCAGGCTCTTTTCTTTGTTTGCTTTGAGAGAGAGTGAATAGCTTTAAATACATATTTAAAAAGAAAGTGTGAAAAGCTTTCAACATGTGAATCCCAGGAACCAGGCACAATGCCATGAGATGCCTCAAAATACCCTAGGATGCAGGCTGCAGGCTGTATTTAATTGTTTGCCCTATTCAGGACTGCAATTATTCTGCCTACATTGTGCAGGTTTCTTTTAAATAGCTCTCATATTCTTTGTCACAAGACATCTAATTGGTAACAGCAAAATAATTCACTGAAATAAGGAAACAAACTTTTGGCCTTTAAAACTCAGAATTTCAAGCAAAAGTACATTTAGATTTTATGCTTTAGTTTAGCATACAGTGTAATATGGCCATTTAAACCAGAAAAGGAACTGAATCACTTGATGGTTGTGTTCTAAATAAAAGGAATGATGACAATGGACAATTTTATTATTACAAGAAGTTTTCTCTTTTGTTGGTTAAGAAGTTTTTCAGCACCCCCCCTTCCTCTCAGTGAAAGCCTATAAATTAAATGGCCTAAGAAAGCAGACAAATTTTTGAGTGTTTATGTGGGTTCTTGATCTTTCTTTCTTTCTTTCTTTTTTGGACTGGGGATTAAACCCTGGGGCATTTTACTAACTAAGCAACATCCCCAGTCCCTTATTTTAAAAAAATTTTCAGGTAGGGTCTCACTAAATTGCTGAAGATATTGCTAAATTGCCAAGGCCAGCCTCAAACTTGTGATCCTCCTGCCTTGGACTCCAGAGTAGCTGGGATTTCAGGCTTGTATCCCCAAACTGGATGAGATTTTCTTCTTGACCTAGGAGATTGGAAGCCAGCTCTTTAATTCCCTCCCACCCTTTTCAGTTCAATGGGGTAATGTAGCCTTTAGCCTTGGCCATTAAATAGGAATAAATTCTCACATAAGAGGTGCCTGAATTTCAAGTAATTCTGCCATTCTTCTTCCTGTGGCACCTGGGTAAATTGTGTAACCTCAGTTTTATTATCTATAAAGTAGGGAAGATAATATTACTTACTCAATATTTTGAAGTTCACATTATTTTGAAATAGTACCTCATTTATGGAAAAATCTCCATTTACTTTTAGAAAATAATGGGCAAGAAACAAAATTCATCTTGTAATCCCAGTGACTGAAGAGGCCAAGACAGGAGGATTGCAAGTTTGAGGTCAGTGTTTGCAACATATTGAGGACCTAAGCAACTTAGCAAAGCCCTGTTTCAAAATAAAAAATTAAAAAAGACTGGGGATGTGGCTTAGTGGTTAAGTGCCCCTGGGTTCAATCCCCAGTATCCCCCTGCCCTGCCCAATAAAAAGCATTTAATTGTCATTTTATTGTGATTCCTTAAAATCTTCAGGGACTCCTGGAGGATGGAGTCTTCAAGCTATCATTTCTTGCATATCAGCTCATTCCTAAGTACTTGTTTATAGTTCACAGTTCATTTTTACCTCACTATGGCATTTCCCAAGGATTACAGTGAGTAGAAATCTTGTCTTCTCCCTCTTCCTAAAGTTTTTCTCAAAATACGCTAGGTCTGTATTAAGAAATCTCTACCTTTCCCTTCTCTATCCCTCTACACTCTCTTTTTTCTTTTCTTTTCTTTTGTACATGTCCTAAGCCTTGGTCAAGTATAAGGCCACTTGCCATGGTTACATACAAAGAACGAGAACACTTTGGTAGAGAGACATCCACAGACAAGCTGAGCTCCAGGACAAAGAATGGCCAAGATAGCCACTAATTCACTGAGCAGATCCCACACTGGGTTTCTAAAAGACTTTTAGGGTTCTGTCCTGTTTTTCAATTTTTATTTAAATTCTGAACAAGAATTCACACAAATGATTTTTAAATTCTAGAATTGTTCCAAGGATTTTTTCCCAACAAGTCTCTTGTCTAAAAACTGACAGTATTGAAATAATAATAGCAAAAAATGAAAAGCAATACATGTTTTCCTGTCTTATTTATTCAAACTTTGCTAATACTATATATTTCTCAAATGACAGTGAATTAGAATGTCTTTAACCTGTATATCACTCTTTTATCTAGCTGTGAGTAGAGAATAATTGAAAACTTTATTTTCATTTGATTTTTGTGGTACTTGCTCCTTCTTATTCTCAAGATGGTCCTATTCTCAAATAGGGTGTGCTCTGATCTATTGCTGGTATTTCTCCCAAGAGTTCTCTTCTTAGGGAATGGCCACCCCTGGGTCCATGGGGCGTATACACTTAGTAACCACCGCATGGATGCCCTAGTAGGTCTGAGTCTGGGATGATGCTATTCTATCTTTTAGGGTCTTATAAGTAGCTCTCTGCAGCTTGAATCAGGCCAGCTCAAAGGCTTTCCCAGGCTAGTAGGCTAGCTCTGGGAGAGAAGCAAGTCTTCATAGTCATTCTGGGAAAGTCTTCTTCCCCAGGGCTTCCTTTTATAGAAAGGATAAAAATGTGCTAGAAAAATTACCCCTAGGAAATGAACTGAGTTTTATTTCATTTTCCTTTAATCTTCCTAATAACTCTTAGGGGATAATGTTTTATTGATGAAGAGACAGTATTGAAGTAGAGCCTGCTTATGCTGGTTATGCTGTTTGTATCCCACTCCAGGCTGGGAGCACTACCTGCTGGAGTAGTCTGCCCTCCCTACTCATTATTGTCTCCACTAGGTCCAGGCTTTCTTGTCCTCTGGTTTCCCCTTGGATTTGGCCAAAGGGAAACTTCTACAAAAGAGTGGCGGGAAGGTGTGACTAGAGAGTTCTGGGTATTTCCTTCTACTGCTGTGTCCTGAGTGTCAGATGGTTCCAGCAGTGGCTACTTCCCCTTCAGCTAAAATGCCTTTTTTTTTTTTTTTGCCTCTCTCCAAAGTATAACTTTATTTATTCTCTCCTTTATAAATTTAGAAGTGGTAATATCTTCCCACTATTGCAAATTCTTGTGTTGATTCCCCAAATTCTGCCCACAACTCTACAAATTGTCCCTTCACTTAAAGGTTTTTCAGTTTCCTCCTGGGAAGGACCTTGACCCATGCAGTCATACCAAGTTACACTTTGTCCACCTGGAAAATCTAGGACTTTCCTATCAGAAGCAGCCACCCACTAGAAGATGTTTACATCTACTTTCAACACCCAGGAATACTAAATAATCCAGGACACAAGTGATGATTTGGCAGAACTAGAGCTCCTCTATTTCTGCCTTTAGCATCCTTGGACCCAACTAGTAATCCCCAGCAGGTAGTGCTCAGTAAAGAAACTGCACCCTTGGGGCCCAGACAGTCTTCAGCCTGAGCTGCCTTTCTCCTTTTCTCCTCTGTCACAACACCTGCTGAACTGCAGGCACCTGTAGGATCTGGATCACCTTGCTGGCCAGCTGGTTTTTTCTTATTGTGTTTAACAGAAGGAAGTTCATCCACGTGATTTTTTTTTTCCAGTACTCTGGGAGGGTGGGTACAGTATGTCCTGTGGTGAAAAGCGTATGAAGGAAGAAAGCACGTTTTAGTCTCACCCCCACATCGTTGCTTTTCCTATTTGAAAATTGTTCACCCCCTAAACACACACACACACACACACACACACACACACACACACCCCTCCCACAAAAGCCTGGAAACATTTCTTGTGGGATTACAGTCTAGGCAACAATGAGACTTGAGTAGGTGGCTCTGAATAGCCCCTGAGCGTGTTGTACACCTGAGACCTTTTCCAAAAGGCTGCAGAAGAATTATTATTTAGTCTAGGCAGCCACTAGGCATGTGATTTCTTCAGAAACATTTATATCTGCGTAGGCCTGAGTTTTGAATATTCTTGGTGGGAAACACTTTGAACCATAAAGACACATTAAAAAGCAATTGCTATGGAGACTGCACTGCCGCTGAGCATTTCCCTGAGTTCTTTTCTCGGGGTACTTCAGCATCCACCTGGTGTCCTCGGCAGGCATGCTGCTCTGGGGTGGGGGCCTGGGCGCGGCAGTATTGGGGGAAAGCCTGTTTGGGACCTGAACCTTAGCCCAGGACTGAAAGTTGGAGACTGCGGCCCAAGGAAGGGCATTGCTGGTGTGTATGTAGCGGGATGCGAGGTGGTTTCTCGGGATGTGCAGCCTCCCTGCACCCCCAGCCCCCCGCGGCTCGGCCGCCTTTGCGGACCACGTGCAGTAGCTCCGCGTGGGGGCCCCTGGCGCGCAGCCGCGGTGGGTGACAGCGCAGCGTCCGGGGGCCAGTGCTCGGCGTGTGTGTCTGTGTGAGTGTTTCTTTGGGTGGAGGACGCCGCGCCGCACCCCTCGTTGGGGTGAGAGAGAGAGAGAGAGAGAGAGAGAGAGAGAGAGAGAGAGAGAGAGAGAGAGAGAGTGTGTGTGTGTGTGTGTGTGTGTGTGGCCTCGGCCCAGCGCCCCGCCGAGCCGTGCCTGCAGCCGGGTGAGCGCGCGCACCCGTGTGTGTGCGTGTGTGTGTGTGTGTATGTGTGTGTGACAGTGTGTGTCAGGTGACTCGGGTCACGCAGTCTCTCCCTCTCCCTCCTCGGGGAGGAACTGCCGCGCTCCGGCTGACTCCTCCGCCAGCGGGAGAGCGGGCGGGCGGGGGAGGGGGCTCGGGGCGCGCTGGGAACCGCGCGACCCGGACCTGGGCGCCGCCCGCCGCTGGGTACAGGCTGCCCCCGCCTCCGCCGGCTCCCGCGAAGCTCCAAACAAAACCCCAATTCAGAAATAGGTTGTGGGCGGTTGGCGAGGCGGCTGGGCTCCCGCCCGGGACCCCTGCTGTCCCTGGGACTGTCGGCCGGCCGGTGGGCGCGATGAGCCAGGTGCTGGGGAAGACGCAGCCGCAGGACGAGGACGACGAGGAGGAAGAGGAGGAGGATGAACTGGTGGGGCTAGCGGACTACGGGGACGGGCCCGACTCCTCGGACGCCGATCCGGACAGTGGGAACGAGGAGGGAGGTGAGCGCTCGGCCCCTGGCCCCGCGAGTCCTCAGCTCGCGCCCCTTTCCTTTCTCTCGGTGTCTCTCCGGCCCCGGCCGGGCCAGGCGCGCGGGCCGCCGACTTGGAGGGGATCCAGGGGATCGGACTTAGAGGGTGGAGGGGAGGGGCTATAGAGGAGCGACCTGGAGCAGCAAAATGGGGGATCCCGGTGCTGGAGGCGGAGGGGAGACCGTGATCGATGGGGAAGCGGGAAGGAGGAAGCGTCTGGCCAGGAGGATCGCGCGCTTTCTGGCCCCTTTCGGGGCTGGTGCCTCTCCCCTCCTCCCCCTAGAGCTCTCCGCAGGGTCCCGGGATTGGGAAAGGGGAGGATCGTCGGCGCTCCCTGGGACTTCTCCCTAAACGCTGCTGTTTAAGCGGAGGTCAGATGTCGTGGCTAAAAAAAGGCAGCCGGCGGCAGCGTGACTGGCAGGGTCGTCTGCAGCTGCGGGTGTCAGTCTTGTCCCGCGTTGCCACGGGAGGGGTCCTGGGGCTTCAATGTGGGTGCACCCTCGGGGCGGTTGCTGGGGGGGGGGGGATGCTCACTACGGAAATCGCCGAGCGGTCGCGGGTTTCCCGGTATCCAGGCAAATACAGTTGTTAGGACACCTTATCTGCGCTCAGTGTCACCAGCTGGGCATGGCAGTGCTTGCCTGGGAGTGAGCGCGGGGCGAGGGCATTCTTTGCCCCTGAAGCAAACTATTTCCTGTTCAAGAAGCAGGTTGTAGCTATCCTTCAGCCTGTAGAGGCTTCCTGTATTTTATTTTTTAAGATCTAAGGACGTTGAGCGCTTTTTAGGATTCCCGAAAGAACAATCTAAAAATTTCCTCAAAAGCAAGCAAAAGATTCTGTGTTGTAAGGTCACTTGGAAAGGTCAGTAGAACAAGGCTGTTAAACATAACATTATTTTTGGTGAAGCTTTATGTATCTTAGAGAAGGAATTAACTTCTTTAATCCTTCATACTGAAGAAATTGGGCAAGGGATAAAAGTACCTTTGTGGCTTGATATTTTTAGAACTTTTATCCAGAATTCACTTATTTTAAATTCTCTGTACAAAGTCTTTCTCTGAGGACAGTTTTGATTATTCTACATACAGTAGACACTACCTTCAATGAATCAGAAAAAAGTAAACTTTAGCTTTGAGCCTGGCAGATGAGAAAACAGCTTTCCAAGTCACCTTTTTTTTTTCTTTTTCCCTCCCTACCATCTTCTCTCCTGGGAGGATTTGTGCTAATTCCCAGTTTGCTTAAACTGGTGTGTGCACCTGTGTACTTCCCTCTAATGCATTCCCACTAATTGGTCCCACAGTTGATCTCCAGGCCACATTTTTGTAGATAAAGAAAGGCTTTGCACCCTTTCTATGGAGTCTCTGGGGCTACCTTTTGTAATTAAATTGTTCAGCTGCTTCATTATTATTCAAATTGCATTTGTTAGCTCATCCCAGATTCTTTGGAGACTCTGGAGAGGCAGAATGGGGATATATTTGCAAGGTATTTGAAATGGTAGGTGTACCATGGGGTGCATGTGTGATATGCTTAAAAAACAGAAGAAAAGTCAGCAATCTAATATTGTCCCTTGGAGGTGGGGTGGGGGTTGGGGCAGATAACATTCCTGGAAAAGCACAGGACCTGTTTGTTTATTCTGCAGTTCTTTAAGGGAGAAACTTTTAAAATTTTGATGTTGGGACTTGAAGTTAAAGTGAAATTAAAACCATGCCCAAAAGGTAAGATTCCCTGAACAATGGCTTTTCCAGATCCTGGAGTTGGAGACTTTCCTTGGTGCTAACCTAAAGGCAAACTTGCCTGTAGCTGATGTTTTGATGACTTCCGTAATAAAACTTCCCATGGGAGTTCTTAGAATCATCCTGGAATCTTGCTAAAAAAGTATTGAATATATTAATGTAGTGAGAAGAGCAGTTCATTAACATTTGCCCTGGTAAATATTACTCAAACCTGGCCTCTTTCCACCTGGGCCTGATGTAGGTAGGTGGTCTGCATCTCAGACTTCCTTTGTTATCTTTGGCCCAAGTTCTTTCCAGGTTTCCTTAGCTCTGATTTGGAGATACAGATCTTAGAGCAGAATCTCTATCAGCACATTTGTTTTCTACAGTAGCAGATAGGCTCCCGTCTGCAATTCCAGCTAGGACTGGCCCTGATGATTGTCATGCCAACTGATATGGTCCCAGGGAGTTGGAGATTGGAGTAGAGAAGCCAGGAGTTTGGCTTCCCTCCCTGTGTCCTTCAGAAGTCTGTTTGATGTGTTGCATTATAATCCTGTTTTATTTTGGGTAAAATTCACACTTACCTGCTCTCAAACTTAAGAAATGGAATATAAAAAACAGGGACTTATTTATTCTGAATAAAGATGGATATGATGCACTTTGAACTCAAGCAAAGCATTTTTGTAGTGAATTCTTCTTTCTTCTCCATCCTAAGAGACTTGGTTTAGTGCCTGTTCTTAGTGGAGACCTTGGACTTTTCCCATGAGTTTCAGAAACTTACCCTGGCAAATGGGATCCTAGGAGGGTGATGCATGACCCACAAGCATCACTAGTTAGTTGCAAGGCAATTTGTCAGGAACTGTGCAAGACATGTGGACTGAGGTGGATAATGCAATTTTCATTTCCCTAAATCTGTGAGGCTTATAAAGGAATCTCTGATTTCATGTTTAAAGCAGTACCTTGTGAGTTTTACCACATTGTGCATTGAAAATGTAGTGCAGCTAAGGTGAGACTTAAATTGCACTTCTCTGGCTTCCACCCTATATTTTATTCATGAATAGCAGGAGTGTTCTCAGGCACTTTATTTCTGTTGGGGACAGATTTAGGCACTTCTTAGTCTTTTTTTTTTTTTCATTGTAATTAATCACAGATAAGGTGAGTCTTACCTTTAACCTCTACAGTCCAGATAAATCTTCAGAAAGGGGGCAATGATGAAGCCATTAAAAACAATTGCTTAGGGGCTGGACGTGTAGCTCAGTTCTGCCCCTAAGCAACCCTTCTTCCACAACAACCCCACAATTTGCGTCATAATTAATTATTATTTTAGACCCATGGACTTTAAATCTTTAGAAAATTATTGTGCTTTAAAAGTTGTAATAACAAGGAAAAGAATTAAAAGATCATATTAAATGTGTGCCAGGTTCTAGGTTCCATTCCCAGTACCAAATACAATAAAATATTTAATCAGAAAGTGAAATTGGTTTTCCCCTCAAAGACCTTCCCAATTTTTAGGGGAATCTTGGTTAAGACAGCTGCCCACCACAGTCTACCTAAGTTTGGCCTATTTTTCACAGCAACCTGCACACCTGCTTAGAATCTGAGAAAGCAACAGTTTGGTTGTTACTGGAAGCATGAAGATCCAGGGTTAGCAGGTGATTCTTCCTGAAAGTGTGTACATAATGTGAATCCATCATTTCCTAACTATTAATCACTTTTTTCCCTTAAGGTTTTTTTTTTTTTTTTTTGGTTCTGGGGATTGAACCCAGGGCCTCCTGAATGCTAGGCAAGTACTCTACCACTGAGCTAAATCCCCAACTCTATCTTTTTATCTAATTTTAAAAATTATATGATTTTTCTTCCCATCATTCCTTGAAAGTTGAGATAATCATTCTTCTGATACTAAAACCATGACTCAAGAGACGTCAAGGAGGGGCTGGGGATGTGGCTCAAGCGGTAGCGCGCTCGTCTGGCGTGCGTGCGGCCCGGGTTTGATCCTCAGCACCACATACAAAGATGTTGTGTCCGCCAATAACTAAAAAATAAATATTTAAAAAAAAATTTCAAAAAAAAAAAAAAAAGAGATGTCAAGGAAACTTTTCTGAGACCACTTCATAAGCTACAAGTACTTGAGTTTTATAAGAGGGTCAAGAGCTGGAGATATAGCTTACTGGTAGAGCAAGGGCCTAGGATTGATCCCCAGGACTGCACCCCTGCAAAAAAAAATGCTTAGAGAAGAGGGTCAACTATGTGAAAATGTAAGCCCCTTTCCTTGAAATTCCGTTTTGTTCCAAAAGAGCTGGGTTCACCAGGTAAGGGGTGCACGCCTGTAACCCCAGTGATGCAGGAGGATGACAAGTTTCAGGCTAGTCTCAGCAACTTAGTGAAATCCTGTTTCAGAATAAAAAATGAAAAGGACTGGGAATGTAGCTCAACGATAAATGCTCCTGGGTTTGTAATGCCAGATTCGTGGGACCCCAGTAGACCCCCAGGAGCCGAATCCGATGCAATCACACAGGAGTCTTTATTGCAGGCTCGAGCCTGGACTCATATCCATTCCCAACACAGCAGTCCCAGGGAGTGAGTTCTGTTCCTTTGTTCAGTGAGATTTTATAGGTTTTGGGGAATACTCTATGCGTCATGTCACAACATCACACAGCAGATCATTTTATAACTTCGGGAAAATCAAACAACAACTCTTAACATTGATTAGCACATTCACTGGTGGGAACAAGTTGGGTAAGGGTGATTGGTTAGTTCAAGTGGTGGATATATTTGAACTGATTGGTTTAGGCCGTGAGAGGTTGCAAGAGTTTATAAGCTAGACTGCAGGGTGGCCTAACCATGTTATCAATCACTGAAGCTACTGGGAGGGTCACCAGGCTTTTCAGATATTTTCCCTGTCTCACGCTGATTGGTGGTTGCTAGGGGGTTGCTATGGGTCCTCACCTAGTGTAACTGAGTTAGGGACACCTGGCGCCCCAGATCCCTCCTGTTAAACAACTCAGCAGGGTGGGTATGTGCCTAGGAGCGTTCTGTGGGTTTCTCCAAGGACAAGGATCATGCCCCCCTCCCACTGGACAGGCCTTGAGGTAGAAGCTGTTTTCAAAAATGGAGTCACATCAGTTTCTCAGGTTCAATCCTTTGTGCCCTAAACAACTTACTTTGGTAACATCTTTGAAAATTGGAGCAACATAGAGATTAACTTGAACCTTGTGTACAGGTGGCCTGCAAATTCCATGTATTCCATATTTTTAAAAAATAATTTTAGTTGTAAACATGCACAATACCTTTATTTTGTTTATTTAGTTTTTTTGTGTGGTATTGGAGGTCGAACCCAGTGCCTCATGCATACTAGGCAAGCACTCTATCACTGAGCCACAACCCCAGCCCAGGTATTCCATATTTTAAAAAGAAAATTTAAATGATGCTACCAAAGTCACACCTTAGTTAAGTGCTTCCTCTAATACCTATATAGAGAAAGCATCATCTTAAATTAGATGTTTTGTAAACATAGTGATCATCACCAGTGATTTAGAGTATCAGAGAAACTCGACTCTACTTTTCTTAGAAATCTCTCCCAATTTAATATTAAAACAGACATAATATAGACTAAGGGAAAGTCCTGGAATTCTGGATAAGAAATGGCTTCAAGTCTGAAAGAGCATCTTGTCTGTCAAAGATAATTATGTGTCCACCTGAGTTCACCTTCTGCTTTATTCCATTTTCCCTGATTCCATAGCAAATCCAGACAATTTTGCTCCCTACCATAGCCACCTCTTTTCTGCTCATTTTTTTCTTTCTTCTCTACCTCCTATATTCTTTTTATATCTTTTACCTTTTTAAGAAAGTTTTTTTATCCTCCCTCCTCTGCCAAAGCCTTAAAGCTCTCTGGTGACAGTGGCTCTGCCTAGTTCTGGTTCACAACTTAAATAGACTTTTCACTCCTGGCCTAAAGTGTTCAGGTTGCTAGTTGACTTTCTCCTTCTGCAAACCTCTTGACAAACTGCAGATCCATTTCTCAGTGTGTAAAAGAGAGGACTGGATAAAAGCAACCTTGAGTCTTAAGAACACTTTCCCCTATTTGCAGGAAGGAGCATTGGTAAGGCAGAACACATCAGAAATGTCATCAAATGCGCATGTTAAGGAAATACCTATGTATGGTTTCATGTGTTTGGGTTGCCTACCAGTGTGATTTTGAGAGGATTTTGTAGAGAAAGATTTGATCTTCACCTTCATGCCTTTGAAAAATATGTGTTGTTTTCATTTAATGTGCCTTATTAAGTAGTTTATCAAATGGACAGGGGATCTTCAGGATTTCTGTATATCCTCTTCTTTGTAGTGCTATTATTATCCATAGAATTCATTCCCTTTTGGACTGGGATTTCTTCAAGAACTCCTAGGTCTTGAATATGTAAGTAGTTCCATTGATCAGCCTACCTCCAGAAATATAAAGGAGCCACAGATAATGTAAATAGAAAGTAACTAGAAGCCTCTTCCTTTTAAGTATGCAGATCCCTAAGCCTTTGTTGACCCTATTAGAATTGCTATTAGAATACTAATAGCAAAGGCATTCTAACTTCCCCTTAAAGTTGAGCGAGCCTCTCAAGCTTCTGGCTGTAGTCACATTCCACAAAGGACCTTCTTGTTGCCTGGGCTTGGGCTGGGAAGAAAAAGGGGAAAAAATATGGGTGTGTGTACACTGACAGAGCCTGGCCGAGGAGGAAATTAAGACTCAGGGGCACATGTGTGGTGTCACATGCAGCTAGTAAGTGGCAGAACGGGGACTTGGACCCGATCTGACGTTAACCCAGGACTTTTTAGCCATTCTGTTTGCCATCACTTTGCTACCACCTTATCCTAATTCTTTCATTAAACCTTTGTCTTATTTTTCTGTCTGGAGTCTATTCAAAGTTGTCACCTCTCCGAGAACTTATTCTTAATTAATAAGCTGTCAGTTGTAATGTGCCAGAAATTATGAAGTTCATTTCACACAATGCCTCATTCTCCCCAGAGCGACCCCTTAGACTCAGGAAGGCAGGGTCTCTTCCCTGCTAAGTCTGTACGGAGAAGCACATTGGCCTTCAATTCCTGTTTTTTTTCTGATTTCTGGTTACTTCTTTATTGTGAGCATTCCCAGCCCACAGATCAGCTGGGCACAGTCCCCAGGCGGCCCTGTTGTTCAAGGTGCTTGTTCATCTTTCCTTTCCTTCTCTACTTACAAGTCCTGTTGTTTTTTTTTTTTGACAGATTCTACTGGCTACTGGATAATTCCAGATTAAGTAATTAGCCAGCAGATGTTAAAGACTGGTAATGGCCCAGTGAGGTGACCACTCCTCTCATTGCTTTTCTTCGGGAGATTTGAGTATCCCTAGGGTCTTCAGCAGTCTTGTTCCACACCTGGGGTAGTGGGGAAATTTAGGTACTGTCAGGACCGCATGGAAGATAGATGCTCCATACTTCTGACCTTAGCAGATACTAAAGCATACCTAGGCATAAAGCTGACCCATCTGACCAGTTTCAAGTGTTGATGTGAGCCAAAGTCAGACGTGAGTTTCTTTTTAAAGCTTTGGTTAATTTAACTTTAAATTCTGTTCAGGCACTTTTATTTAATTGACCTAACCAATAAATGTCTGCTGAGTGTTTATTGTAGGAAGCTCTGAATTCTCAATTTGTTTTGTTTTTACAATAATTTTAATTGTACTAGCTACAAACTATTTACTAAATACAAACAGTAGTAATCTATACTTTGTGGTACACAGTCTATTGGATCCAAATTCATTTTTATCTCTCTATCTACTTATTTATTTTGTGGTACTAGAGATTGAACCCAAGGGTGCTATACCACTCAGCTATATCCCTGGCCCTTTTTATTTTTAATTTTGATACAGAGGATCACTAAGTTGTCCAGGCTGGTTTTGAATTTGTGATCCTCCTGTCTTAGCCTCCTGAGTTACTAGGATTACATGCATATACTATCATGCCTGGCTATATCCACATTTTAGACTAAAGGAAAAAATGTTCCTCCCTTTTAAATTTTATTATTTTTTCTCTTGCCACATTTTTATTGGTGCATTATAGTTATTCATAATGATGAGATTTGTTGTTACATATTTGTACATGCTCACAATATAACAATATAATTTGGCCAATATTGCTCCTCAGAACCTCCTCACCTGGTCTCTTTCCTCTACTGATCTTCCTTGGATTTTCATGAGATCCACCCTCACACCTCTCTTCATTTTTCCTCTCTAGCTTCCACATACAGGAGAAAACACAGGATCTCTGACCTTCTGAGTTTGGCTTATTTCACTTAACAGAATGGTCTCTAGTTCCATCCACTTTTCTGCAAATGACATAATTTCATTTTTCTTTATGGCTGAATAAAATTCCATTGTGTATTTATACCACATTTCCTTTATCCATTCATCCATTGATGGACACCTAGGCCAGTTCCATAGTTTGGCTTTTGTGAATTGTGCTCCTATAAACTTGGTTACACATGTCTCGCTATAGTCCTAAGACTTTAATTCTTTAGGATAAATACTGACGAGTGCTATAACTGGGTCACATGAGGTTCCGGGTCTAGTCTTTTGATGAACTTCCATGGTGGTTATACTAATTTAAAGTGTAAAAGTGTACCAAAAAGCCCTCTTTAAAATATATTTTTAGGGTTGGGAGAGCTCAGGGGTAGAACACTTATCTAATATGCATGAGGCCCTGAGTTTGCTAAAAAATAAAGAATTATGGTATTAAAAATTTACAGAAAGGAGAGCCAGGCATGCCTATAATCCCAGCAACTCAGGAAACTGAGGCAGAAGGTTTACAAGTTCAATGCCAGCCTAAGCAACTTAGCAACTCAGCAAGACTCTTTGTCTCAAAAATAAAAATATAAATGGGGGTGGGGGTGGTACTGGAGACATAATTCAGTGGTATAGCACCCTTGGGTTTAATCTTCAGTGCCAAAAAAATAAATAAATAAATTAGAGAAAGGCAGAAATCACCACCAATACCTTCTCTCTCTTCAAATGGCAAACTTTTTCATTTTTCACATATTGAAGGGCTTGGTATTATAACAGAGTACTCGCCTCTGGGTACTTTGTAAAGAAAAGAGATTTATTTAAGTCGCAGTTTTGGAGGCTGACCCAAGGTGAGACAACTCCATCTGTTTGTTCTCTGATAAGAGTCCCTTTGGTGGGTAGCAGCATGTCAGGGAAGCAGAAAAGAAAACCAGCCAAGGATGTGGGGTGGCCTTACTTTATAACATATGTCTCTCTTGAGAACTAACTTATTCCTTGAGACCAGCTTTAATCCCTTCTGAGAGTGGTACCTCCAGTGACCCAAGCACCTTCCATGAGGCCTGCCTCATAAAGATTCCACCTCCTCAACACCACCACACTGGGAACCAAGCCACAAGCATGTGAACCCTTGTCCAAGCCACAGTAAACGGATATGGCAGAGATGGCAAAGGGCTACAGTGACATTTCCAAAATATGGAGAAAATAAAGACCAATGAAAACCAGTAAGCTTACTGTTATCCATGGCCCAAAATATACCTATATATCCCCAGGTGAGGACCTGCTTTGTTGCCTTTGTTGTATAAACAGTTTTCCACAAACAAAGGTTTTCAGTGCCTATGTGTCTCATAAGTATTATCTGATTAGTTCATGTATCTTCTTATTTACTTTTCGGCTATTTAAAAAAAAAAATGTTTATTAGGATAAGAACATCTAACCCGAGGTGTACCCTCCCAGCATGTTTAAGTGTAGGACACATTCCTGCTGAGCATATATATGAACATTATGCTGACTATAGGAACAGTGTTTGCAGCAGATCTCTAGATCTATCAGTCTCTCACCTGGAACATCATTGATTGAAACTTGATTGATTAGTATGGGAAGGTAAATGCAATCGACCCGAGGACTGAATATACTTTGTAGGTGGTCACTACCTCATCACTGCTGGGAGATGTTGAACTGAGATGGTTTGAGCTGTTCTGCAGTGACCAAGGCTGAAACCCCTCAACCCTTAGCCAACAAGATCAGGGGGAGAAAGGGCCACCAGGCACAGACTGCCTCAGCACCCTCCATTCCCTCTTCCAGCCTGTGTGCATCCTCACATTCTTATCTCTCTTCTGAGGCCCCATCTCATGGGAGCAACAGAACAGCTGGCACCTCAGATTCAGCAAGTTCAAATGCAGGCCCAGCCTCTTCCCCATTTCGTTTTGGTGAGAGGGGCCATCAGGTCAGGAACTGAGGTGGTCTTTCTCTTTTGTCCCCCACATCCCATGGGCCATGGGCCAGAGCTTCTCACAGATCCATTCCTTCTATCCCTTTTCACAGCCTGTACCTTGGTCCCATCTCTTCTTATTTGTGTTCTAGAACCACCATCTAACTCCTCCACTCCTAACCCTTCCAGGGAGTCCATTTCTAGAGGGAACTTCCTGAAGTGTAAATCTGATCACCTTAGTCTCCCCTGAAATTCTTAGTGATTTCCTCATGTTTTGGGGATTAAACTCTAAACTTCTGAGCATGGCATTTGTGAGGTAGTTCTGTCAACTGATTTAATTGTTGAACTCAAGCCTTATGCTACATCGAATTTGCCTGTGCAGGAGACAGTACAGAAGCTAACAAGACACATGTACACGGTAAAAAGATAATTAATTGTTTTGTAGTGATGAGGACTGTGAGACACAGGGCTATGAGCACAAATGATAGGATGTGATTTAGATCAGAGGAGGTGAGATGGAGCTGCTGGGCTAAGTGCAGAGAAGGAGCCTGGGAAAGGCTCCCAGGTAGAGGGAGAAGCAAGTTGAGACCCTAAGGTGAGGAAGTTTCTAAAAGTTCTTAGTGGATGAGGGAAAGAAAGTGGGGCAGAAGAAAGTGGGTGGGAGACAGCCCCTGTAGCACCTCTGGATCCAGAGAGGAAGGTAGCAGCTGGATTTTACTCTAAATGCTCCTGGGACCCTCGGACCACATGTCATCTCTTCTTGCCTTCAAACTGCATTCCTTCACCTCTAGTTCCTTAACATGCCAGATCTCTCCCTAGAGCAGCCTTTCCCTGTCAGTTCTTTTCTGCCTCCTGTATAAGATTCAGACATGCTCAGTGCTCCTAATACCTAGCTAGCTGTGCATTGTAGCTGTTTCTCTTCTCTCTGTTCCCCTCTAATTGCTAAGAGACGGGTCTTTTTTCTTTGTGTCTGCAGCCCTGCACGGCCCTGCCATACACTTGGCAGGCTTTCAGGGAACCTTCATGAAGTGAGAACAAACTACCCTCTTACAAATTTCATTCACTTCAGCAACTGCCTCCACCTCCCTTTGGCTCTAAACCTCTGGGGCTGCCTCTCTCATTTCAAGTCCTTCTGTAGCTTGTTTCTGATTTCATATTTTTTAAAGACCCACTGTTTGATTGCCCCTTTCTGAGCAGCTGTCATCCTGTGTTCTCCTTCAGACTTTCGCCTTTCTGGGCTGTTCTTATTAAACCCAACACAGTAGTGGTCTCAGGGAGGAGATGTTGGTGGACCAGCAAGGAGGCTTCCCTTTCCCATCAGCATTCGCTGCCTCTGCCACTCCCGTTGTGGAGCGGGGCCCTTTGGGGAACTCACAGTGTACTCTTGAGTTCACTTGGATGGGAACTTAAATTCAAGTTAGAAGTCTTGCTGTTGTTCTGATCAAGCTACCCAGGCTCTGTGGGGTTTCTTAAGTGAAGATACTTGAGGAGAGGGTGGGAGAGGATTAGAGGGGCCAACTTTGGCAGCAGTCTTTCTCTGATGTAGAAGAAACTTTTCTTGATCTATAATGGTAGTATACAAATTTTTGTTATTGCTTTGTTTTGAGGTTTTGGAGCTTGAACCCACAGCCTCGTGCATGCTAGATAAGTGCTGTACCACTGAGCTATGTCTCCAGCCCTTTTTAAAAAGTGTTATTTTGAAACAGGATATCGCTAAGTTGCCCAGGCTGATCTTGAACTTGTGATCTTCTTCCATAGGTCCAGAGTAGCTGGGATTACAGGTGGGCATCACTTCCCCGTCATTACAAATTTGACTATGGCCCACTGTAAAAATGTATGTTATGAACCAGCACTGACATACATGCAAATAAACCCAAAAGTCTCACTTAGTAGTATTTACACTTAACTATGCATGTACTCTGAAATTTTCTAGTATCTTCTTTCGCTTCTTTGTTGTTGTTAAGTTCTATTGCTGTTTAATGCCCACTGATTGATTTTTTTGTGTTGACAAATGTCTTCTGACTTTAAGGCTTGGAAATCATAGATATGATGGAAATCATGGATATAGAATTTTTGAAGCTAGAAGTTTCCAGAGCTGTCACTAAGCCATTTTGTACAATGCTTGGAAGGTCTGGTATAAATTTTAATTTATAACATATGCAAATTAGACTATATTTAGTATTTAATGTGACAAAGAGAGCTGATTGGTGGCAAAGGCTCTGAGTGAGCATATTGCCTTATACTGGGCATGTGACCTTGGGCAGATTTCTTTCCAGTTTCCTCAGGTGTAAAACAGACAGAGTCTGGCTATGTTGCCTAGGTTGTCCTTGAACTCAAGCGATATTCCTGCCTGTGCCAGCTGAAACTGCAGATGTGTGCACCACTGAAACTAGCTGGAAATTTTTAATAAAATCCAGTTCACCCATTTTGAAGTGGAGAAGATGTCATATGTAGGAAAAAAATTTGTTTTCTGTATTGGGGATTAAATCCAATGGTGCTCAACCACTGAGCTACATCCCCAGTCCTTTTTTATTTTATTTTTAATTTTGAGACAGGGTCTTAACTAAATTGTTCTGGTTAACCTTGAATTTGTGATCCTCCCAAATCACTGGGTTTACCAACATGCACTACTGTGCCTGACAAAGAGTTTTTTGCTCGACAAAGAGTTTTTTGGTCATAATATTTTCTTTCAGAAATTCTATGGTTTTAGACTTTACATTTAGGCCTATGATCAATTTTCCCTTGTGATCTGTTTTGAGTTAATTTTTATATATAGTGTAAGGTGTACATTGAAATTCTCCTCCTTTTCCTCCTTCTTTTTTGCATATGGATGTCCTGTTATAGCACTGTTTGGTGACAGTCATTATCTCTTCCCCAGGAGCTGCCTTTGCATCTTTGTCAAAACCCCATTGTTGCTGGGGGTGTGGTGGCACATGTCTGTAATCCCAGAGATTTGGGAGGCTCAGGCAGGAGGATCACAAATTCAAAACCAGCCTCAGCAATTTAGTGAGACCTAAAAAAAATTTAGAGAGGCTCTAAGCAACTTAGTAAGACCCTGTCTCAAATTAAAAAATAAAAAAGGGTTGAGGATGTGGCTCAGTGGTTAAGCATCCCTGGATTCAGTCCCCAATACCAAAAAACCCAAACCCAAAACAACGACAATAGAAAACTCAATTGTCCATATATGTGTGGGTTCATTTCTGGCTCCCCCTCAGTTCTAGTAATCTTTTGTATCTGTATGACAGCATTACATGATCTAGACTAGATTTTTACCTTTCTCCAAGGTATGTTTTACATACCATTTTATCCACCAATGTTTCCCAAGCATCTATTTTGGGCACATTCACCAGTATTTTTAATTATATTCATAAAACAGAAACCTTAAGACAACCATTTAAAGAGAAAATGTAGAGTTGAAATCACAATTTAAGGAGTGTTTAATAGTTTGAAAATTTTGTGTTTGGCATATAAAGTCAAATGGAAATATCAGAGGTTTACAGCGCTCTTGTGCATCTTTGGAATTTAGTTTGTCTTGAGTTTTGTAAATTAAAACCTAAAATAGAATGTTGTCTCTTCTTCTCTCTGTGTCCCTTATGAGTCTGTACATTAAAAGATTATAATTATGTGAATATATTTTCTATTTAAAGTTACCTCATTCCTTACACCCCCCCCCCTTTTTTTTTTTGGTAGTGAGGATTAAACCCAGGGACCTCAACCACTGAGTCATATCCCTAGTCCTTTTTATTTTTTTATTTTGAGACAGGGTCTTGCTAAGTTGCTGAGGGTCTCACTGAGTTGCTGAGGCTAGCCTCAAACTAGCAATCCTTCTGCCTCAGAGTCACTGGAATTACAGGTGTGGATCATCATGCCCAGCTCAAATTCCCTTTCTTTACCTCCCCTAAATCCCTCCCTCTTTATTTATTCTTTACTATGTGCTATAGAACCTCTGGATCATTTCCTAGTACAATTTTCCCCCAAATTTTATCTTTTCTACTGCTTTCAGATAGTTATCTTTATATTTAAAGCAAAATTAATACTCAATACTTAACTATGCTTTTGTTGTTTGGTGTGTGTGGTGCTAGGAGTTGAATTTAGGGCTTCGTGCAAGATGAGTATGCACCCCACCCCAAACTAGTTTTTAAACAAGAACCATAGTGTTCTTTTACTTAACTCCTCCTTAACCAACCTCTTGTTTCTACATTGTTTATAATTTTAGGTTCTAGTTTTTAGTGAAAAAAATTAAATCAATACATACTTAATAGTTTTCACTACTTGTTTTCCATTGTTTATTGCATTGCTGGACATGTTGGGTATATTTTTCTTGCAGGAATACATCCTTTAGTAATTCAAGGAAATTAAGTGGGCTGACAATAAGATTGTTACAAATCTTTCTGATTCCTTTGCAGGTAATAACTTTCTTCTTCTGGTACTTGCGAGGACTTTATTATCTTGATGTTTTAAAGTTATGATTTTTTTTTTTTAGGTGTGGGCTTATGGTTTTGTTTAAATTTCTCCTTTTGTTTAAATTTTGTGGGCCTGTTTATTTTGAGTTTTCTCTTTCCTTAACCTGGGAAAGGCTTATCTATTACTTAGTTAAATATTGCTTATCCTTCATATTCTGCATTCTTTCTTTTTTGTGAACTTCTTTGGCAGGATAATGGGACTTCAGAATCTTATTTCTGATGTCACTGACAGTTATGGGGTACTTTCCTGTGCTCTATCCCTTTAGACTGCATTCAGGGGGAATTTGCCAATTCACTCTTTCCCTCACTTGCTTCTCATTCTATATATATCTTTTTTTCTCCACAATTATTTTTTTGAAACTTTTATCTTTTTGTTTGTTTCTTATTTTTCCACATTTCTTATTGGTGCCTTATAGTTATACATAATGATGAAATTTGTTACATATTCACACATGCACACAATATAACAACGTAATTGGCCAATATCATTCCCCAGCACCTTCCCTCCCTCCCCACATCCCACCTCTTGTCTCTTTCCTCTACTGATCTCCCTTGGATTTTCATGAGACCTTCGCCCACCTTCCTTTTCCTTTTTCTTCCCTAGCTTCCAGTTAGGAGAGAAAACATATGACCCTTGACCTTCTGCGTTTTTTTCACTTAACATAATGGTCTCTAGTTCCATCCACTTTCCTTCAAATGACGTAATTCCATTTTCTTTATAGTTGAATCAAATTTCATTGTGTATTTATACCACATTTTCTTTATCCATTGATTCATTGATGGACATCTAGGCCAGTTCCATAGTTTGGTTATTGTGAATTGTGTCACTATAAACATGGGTATTTAGGTATCACTACAGTACAATGAATTTAATTCTTTGGGATAAATTCCGAAGAGTGGTATAACTGGGTCGTATGAAGTTTTCACGCTTTTGAGGAACCTCCATACTGATTTCTGTAGTGGTTGTACTAACTTTGCAGTCCCATCAAGAGTGTAAAGGTGTTCCTTTTTTTCACATCCTCTCTGGCATTTATTCTTGATGACTGCCATTCTGACAGGTATAAGATGAAATCTCAATGTAGTTTTTTTTTAATTAATTTTTTTAAAAAATGTGGACCTGAGGGTCAAACCCAGTGCCTCATGCATGCTAGGCAAGAGTGCTACCACTGAGCCATAACCCCAGCCCCCTCAGTGTAGTTTTGATTTGCATTTTCCTAATAATTGCTGATAATGTTGAACATTTTTTCATATGCTTATTATCCATTTGTATTTCTTCTTTGGAAAAGTATCTGTTTAATTCACTTGCCCATGTCTTAATTGGTTATCTGATTTTTCAGTGTCAAGTTTTCTGAGTTCTTTTTTTAAATATTTATGTTTTAGTTGTAGATGGACACTATACACACTATCTTTATTTTATTTATTTATTTTTATGTGGTGCTGAGGATCAAACTCAGGGCCTCGAACATGCGAGGCGAGCGCTCTACCACTGAGCCATAACACCAGCCCCAAGTTTTCTGAGTTCTTTATATAGTCTAGATATTAACCCTCTGTCAGAAGTATAGCTAGCAAAGATTTTCTCCCATTCTGTAGGTTCTGTCTTCACATTCCTGATTTTGTTTCCTTTGCTGTGCAGAAGCTTTTAAATTTGATGTCATCTCATTTATTAACTCTTGGCATTATTTCCTGAACTTTAAGGGTCCTATTGAGAAAGCTGTTGCTTGTGCCTATCTGCTGAAGTGTTGACCCTACATTTTCTTCTAGAAGTTGCATAGTTTCTGATATAATTCCGAGGTCTTTGATCCATTTTGAGTTGATTTTTGTGCAAGGTGAGAGATAAGGGTCTAGTTTCATTCCTCTACATATCGATAACCAGTTTCCCCAGCACCATTTATCAGAAAGGCTGTCTTTTCTCCAATGTATGCTTTTGGCACCTTTGTCAAGGATCAGTAGATGTGTGGGTTTATTTCTGTGTCTTTCATTCTGTATTATTTGTGTGTCTGTTTTTATGCCAGTACCATGCATTTTTTGTTACTATAGGTTCTGTCATATAATTTCAAGTCAGACATTGTGATTCCTCCAGCATTGATTTTTTTTTTTTTTCTTAGAATTGCTTTGGCTATTCTGGTCTTATATTTATTCTTCCAAATGAATTTTAGGACTTTTTTTTCCAGTTCTGTGAAGAATGTTACTGGTATTTTGATGGGGATTGCACTGAATCTGTATATTGCTTTTGGTAGTATGGTTATTTTAACAATATTAATTCTATCCACGAACATGCAAGGTCTTTCCATCTTCTGAGGATTTCTTTAATTTCTTTTTTCAATGTTTTATAGTTTTCATTGTAGAGGTCTCTTATCTCCTTGGTTAGATTTATTGCTAGGTTTTTCTTTTTCTTTTCTTTTTTTTCCTGAGACTACTGTGAATGAAATTGTTTTCCTAATTTCTTTCTCAGCAGGTTCATTGTTGGTGTATAGGAAAGTTATTGATTTTGTAACTTACTACTTTGCCAAATTTGTATATTAAGTCTAGCAGTCCTTCAGTGGAATTTTTTGGATCTTCTAGGTATAGGATCATATCACCTGCAAACCTTGATAATTTGGCTTACTCCTCTCTTATTTTTGTCTTTTTAAATTTCCTTCTCTTGCCTAATTGCTCTGACTAGAATTTCTAGCATTAAATAGGAACGATGAGAGTGAGCAACCTTGTCTTGTCCCAGATTTTAAAGGAAATGCTTTCTGTTTTCCCCATTTACTATGTATACTTTTTCTATTATCCTTAGGGATTTAGTTTGGGAAGAGAAGATATCTTTCTGATATCAGGGATTGAACCCAGGTACATTTAACCATTGAACCACATCCCTAGCCTTTTTTATATATTATATTGAGACAGGGTCTTGCTAAGTTGCCTAGGGCCTCGCTAAGATACTGAGGCTGGCTTTGAACTTGCAATCCTCTTGCCTCAGCCTCCAGAGCCACTGGGATTATAGGAGTGTGCCACTGCACCCAGCATCAGAAAAGAAGATATCTTTAAACTTGAAGTCCTATTTTTTTTTTTTCAATTCATGATCCGCGTTTGCTGAGATAGACTTGTATTGGTGACACTGTATCATATAATCTATGTTGAAGAAGAAAGTTGGTGACATTTTAGATGGTGTAAGTCATGTGATATTGTATAAGTAATGTGAACTTAATATTATATCAGTATGATATGATCCTATAAATCAACAGCAATTTGTTGGATAAGTTGAACTGAAAAGGAGTGTGTGGTAAGGTGGGGGTGAGATGTAGCTTATTGTGGAATGTGTTAGCTTTTTGTCTCTGATCAAAATACCCAAGAACAACTTAGAGAAGGAAAAGGTTATTCTGGCTCATGGTTTCAGAGGTTTAGTAGGTGGTGGGTCAGTTCCATTGCTCTGGACTAAAGGTGAGGCAGAATATCATGGCAGAAGGGCTTGGTAGAGAGTGCTGCTCCATTCGTGGCAACCAGGAGACCATGGCACATTGCAGCAGGTAAGATGCACCCTTCAAGGCACAGCCCCAGTGACCCAAGTCTAGCTACCTCCCACCTACCTATAGTTCCCACCCAGTTAGTCCGACTGATTAGGTCCAGTCATTTCACCTCTGAATATTTCTGCATTAACACAAAAGCTGTTGGGGAATCACCTCATCTCCAAACCATGACATGGAGTCCCATTTATGCATATCTCATCTCCTTTTTCTTTATTTAATCATTGTTTTATCTGAAATTTGTGTGTTTACCTATGCCTATTGCAAATGCAAATGTCAAAATATCATATAATAAATGAAATTTACAAAGATATTGTCAATTATTAACATGTGCTTTAGGTAACTGCAGAGTTTTTGGGTGAGGAGCACTATTAGTTACAACAGAGAAATAAAAGATTACTTTCCAGTCTCTCTTGGATTATGGTTAGACTGGGACCAGGAACAGAGAAAGACATAGGTATAATTCAGAAGGAAACCAAAAAGAAATTTAGAAAAAATAATTTAATGTAGATTTATCTCTATATTTGTTTATATTCTTTTTAAAAGATGTTTGTTTCTTTACTTCATCTTTAAGTTTAATGAGGGCTCTTTTTTGTATTTATGTTTTTGGTCATTCATGAAGCTTTTTTAAAAAATTGAGTTATATTTCACATAGCATACATAATATTTGTCTTCTTAAAGTTTATCATTCAGTGGTTTTTAGTATATTCACGAATATGCAGTCATCACCACTACCTAATTCTAGAACATATTCTTCCTCCAAAGAAACCACATACCAATTAATGTTTACTGTCCATTTTTGTTTCTCTGTAGTCTCTGGCAATCACCAATCTTTTTGTCTCTGGATTTGTCTATTCTAGGCATTTCATATAAGGAACCATACAATATGAAACCTTTTGTGTCTTGTTTCTTTTATATAGTGTAGTGTTTTTAGTGTTCATCCACATTTTAGCATGAATGAGTACTTCATTCCTTTCATATGGCTCAATAATAGTCCATAGTATGGATATACCACATTCTATTTAACCCATTTGAGAGTTGATAGGCATGGTTTGTTTCTATTTTTTGGTTATTATAAGTTTATGTACAATTTTTACTGGTACATATGTTTTCTTTCTTTTTCTTTTTTTTTTTTTTTGGTGTATTTTTTTTTTCTTCTTTTTGGTGGTGCTGAGGATCGAACCCAGTGCCTTGTGCATGCAAGGCAAGCATTCTACCCCAGCCCTTGGTGTATTTCTAGGAGTAGACTTGCTGGGTCATATGGTAGCTCCATATTTAAACTTTAGAGGAACTGCCAAATTGTTTTTCAAAATGTAACATTTTGCATTTTACCAGCAGTGTGTGAAAGTCCCAATTCTCTACATCCTTACTAACACTTGTTACTATCTTTTTAAAATTCTGGCCACCCTAGTGTGTGTGAAGTGGCATCTCATTGTGGTTTTGGATTTTACTTCTCTGATGGCTAATGATGTGTGAAGCATCTTTTTTGGAGAAATATCTATTTAGATCTTTGCCTATTTTTTCTTGGATTGTCTTAGCGTTGAATTGTAAGAGTTGTTAATTTAGTCTGGATACTAGACCTTATCACATATATGACTTGCAAATGTTTTCTTCCATTATATTGGTTCTTTTTACTTTCTTTTTAAATTTTTGATGAAGCCCAGTTTGCTTCCCCTGCCTCTTTCTGGTTGCTTGTGCTTTTTGTATCATAGTTAAAAAACCATTGAGAAAAGGATCTAAATAGTTCTAAACTATTGCCTGATCTAAGGTCACCAAGATTTACACCAGTATTTCCTTCTAACCATTTAGTTTTAGCTCTTCATTTTAGGCATTTAGTCCATTTTGAGTTAATTTTTGTATATGGTGTGAGGTAAGGATCCAACTTCATTCTTTTATATGTGTAAAACCTTTGGCCCTTTGCTGAGTCTTACTTTTAATAATTATTTTAGGTCTTTGATCTCATTTAATTACCATAACAATCTTGTGAAATATTTATTCCCGTTATCAACTTGTCTCATTTTGAAACAGAGTCTTAAAACCTAAGTATCTTTTCCAAGGTCTGCTAGCTCAAGCCCCAAGTTTTGCCTTCAGAGCCCTACCATTTAACCACTAGGCTACACTTCCTTTTCTTTTAGGAAATGTACATACTTTTGGTCAAACATGAAGGCTGCTTAGAAATTAAGTGGCTCTGTAGGACTAAAGAACATTGTGGAACCAACACTATATGTTTCAAACACAAAGAAAAGAAAACCCTACTGGGTTTTGAGCTTTTATACCGATTCCTACTTTTATTCAGTAAACTTACTCCCTCTGGGACTCTTGGCAGAGGATTTTAGGATTGGATTCTTGTTACCAAGGGCTATCGTAGTGCTGACCTTACAGCTTTCTGGATGACAACCATGTTCTGTATCCATGTTGTTCATTGTGTTAGCCACTCCCCAGATGTGGCTATTGAGCACTTGCAGGGGTAGTGAAACGGGAACTAAATTTCTTTTTACTGTGGTAAAATACACATAATATAACATTTCTCATTTTATATTTCCCCACCCCAAAATCTGTACTCAGTACTCCTCGTTCCTCTCCCTCCCTGGCTCCATAATCCACCATTCTATTTTCTGAGTCTATGAACTTGGCTACTATAGGTACCAAGTACTTTCTATGACTCAGGTCATACAAAGAGGATCCAGATTTCTACTTTTAATTCATTTTGTTAATTTAAATTTGAATATCTCTGTATGGTTAATAGCTACTTACTGTTGGCCTAGAGCCAGGGTAGGCCTGGGAGAAGACCACCTCTCACAAAATTGACACCTGCTGTTTGACATAGTCCGAATCTGAGGCATCCAGTCCATGTCCATATTCCAGGACTTTGTGGCTGAGAGCAGAACCAAAGAGGTGAAGATCAAATAAACAAGCATCCCTCTAGTGCATAGAGACTCTGATGATGTCGCACAGAAGGACATTACTCCAGAATGCTAAGACCTGAGTTCTCTCCATGGACAGTCTGCTCTGGGGACTTTCTGCTCTTCACATTCCAGAGTACCTGCTTGGGATGTGAAATTATACATAGAGGTGTCTGCCCGGCTCTGGGATGGCCTGAAGTGGGGAGAGGGCATCTTTCAGTGGTCTGCACTTGCAGGAACTGCCCCCTTCACAAGTTGGGTGGTGTAGTTAGGACTGTGTTTGGAAGGACAGCATCTTCTGTCAGTCATGAATCGCAGGAGGCGGAAGTGAAACTCCTCTAATTAACCACTGTGAAAGCGACTCACTCTCATTCTTGTTTTGTGGTTTCGCAGTGCTGGACTTCAGCGATCCCTTCAGCACTGAGGTGAAGCCGAGAATCCTGCTCATGGGCCTGAGGAGAAGCGGCAAGTCGTCTATTCAGAAAGTTGTCTTTCACAAAATGTCACCCAACGAAACGCTGTTCCTGGAGAGTACTAACAAGATATGCCGGGAAGATGTTTCCAACAGTTCCTTTGTCAATTTTCAGATTTGGGACTTCCCAGGACAGATTGACTTTTTTGACCCCACCTTTGACTATGAGATGATCTTCAGAGGAACGGGAGCACTGATATTTGTCATCGACTCTCAGGTACAGCTCAGTGCCTTGGGCATGATGGCCCTGAAGCCCTGCAGCCCCCACATCTCCCCACATTCATTTCTGATGGCTTCAGTTTGGTTTTTGAAATCTAGAATAGGCCTTTCTACCTAACCAGTCTTTCTTAGTCATGGCCCTCAGACTTTGCAAAAGAGAAAAGGCTCCCTTCTTCCAGCCTGACAAACAATCGGCCAACCCACCTTTAGAGGCCAAGGACCCCAAATATGTGTCATGCTCCCTAGGACCCCTTTGGCAGACATCTGTAAAAGATCACAGGTTCTGTACACCAAAAATCTATATAAGTGTATATTTAAATGTACATCATGTCCGGCGAAGGTAAAGTTTTAAGTGAACATTTTTCTTCTGAATCAAATTTTAATTATCACTAACACACAATTATGACATAATAACTGTCATATATTTTAATAGATAACTATTAAAAAGTAAAATTTGAGATAAATATCTTTTCTAAGATGGACATTTTGATGTTTTTCCACTTAATTTATTATCCATGCTAGAATAAGCTGAGGTTGGATCATTGGGTTTGTATAGATATTCAAACTTTCTTCACACAAATAAGTAGCAGATACAGGGTGAGTTTTATCATAGCTTTTTTGTCCACTTATTTTCAATCCTTCCAAGTTATATCCCCTACATCACCCAGTTTTGGGTTGTAAAAGTAGTTTACCAACAGACAGCCTGATTAGGTTCTCCTTCAACCTTCTTGGAAGCAAAGAATAAGGAACCTCTGTGGACTGGTGAAGGGCTCTATTCTCCAGCCATTAGTGAGATTCACATGAGCCTTCCAAACTGGCTCTTTGACACCTGGGTTTCTATACCCTGGGGTTTTTCTCCTCTAATGTCTGTAAATGGGAGGAGGGAAAAGGAAACAGACCTGGTGCTTTTCTGGCAGATCGGTTTTAGGGAGGGTGTCTGTTTTGGGGTTTGGGTATTGATGCCTTGCAAACACTTTTTCACAGTGTCTGTGGCTTGAGGCCCAGACCACAGGCTCTCCCATAGACTGACGGTTTTACAGCTGTTGGGGAGTAAAAGGCAACAGATCCTCTAGGTGTGTGCTAAATCATCAATGAAGTTCAGGTATTTCCCTTTTTCCCTGACATTTCTTTAAAATTGCATACCTACCATCACGTTAAGCAGCTGTTGGTATGATCACCTGGTCTTCCAGAAGCCCAGGGGTGTTAGGGAGTATTGCAGGGTGCCCAGCACCCCACCAGGGTAGGTTCCTGTCAGGAGGTGTGAGCCGCCTAAGAAATAAAATGTCTGAAATAATTAGTAAGAAATAGAGACAGAACCAGAAATTAGATATAAAAAGCAGAGCTCCTGATCCTGATAGGTCTTCCAGTCCTGATAGGAGCTGGAACTGAACAACTGAAAAAGGACCCCAATTCTTGGTGTGTCAGGAGTCTTGCAGTAAACAGGTTGATTGGCATTTTGGCAAGCCACATCCATCCCTGAGAGGCTCTAGCGGGTCACCCTGTGTCCGAAGCTGTGCTGAACTTGTGACGGGGCTGGATAGGAAGCCACATGAACCAGGCGTTTTCAGACCAGCAGAGTTAGTGCTAGGTGTTCCCGATACCAGGCTTTCCTGCCTGATGGCTTCAATATCATTTGAGTTCATGCACAGTTCACATGGGTCATGGATGGCTTCCCTCAAGAGAGGAAGGGGTTATAGAGACTGTTGGTTATCATGGTTCTAAGACCACACTTGGAAAATCATTTTCTGAGAAACTGCTCATGCCTGAAAGGATCAGGAACTAGGTGCCTATTTATATAATATAATAATGAAATTTTCAACAGTCTTTCAGTTCCAAGAGGCCACACTGTACTTGTGCAGCTGTTCTTCAGGGTGGAAGTGTGGAGGGGGGAGACTGGAAATCCAATGCCTGATCTATGGACAGCAGTTCACCCTCCCATTGTCCCACCCAGAAATGCTGGTATTGTGTGTGCTTGTAGACACCTGAATCATATTTAGGGCCTGCTGTCAGCAGCTGCTTTCCTGGCTGTCCCACTTGTACTGACCTGTTTTCTGGCCCATCTGTGGCCTTGGCAGTGTCCTCTGCCTTCCTGTCTCAGACCTGCCTGGACCCCAAGGGAGTGGATAGAGCGTGTGCACAGTGCCATGTCATCTCTTCTAAGCTCCCTTTTCCCCTTGGGTTGCCCAATCCTGTGCCTGTACTTGTTGAACTAGGTAGCTGTAGTACTAGTCCTGGCCATAGTAAGTAGATTCCAACTAGATGACTCATTTCGAGACACAATGACTTAGTAAAAACTTACTTAAATACTATATTGTGCTAATATAGCAATTTGCATTTATGGAATTCAAATTTCCAATGCAAATCTAAAGTATTTATTATATGACTGTAATTTGGCTAGAATAAGTACATTTTTTAATTTTAGATCTTAACTGTATTTGGTTTTAATGTTACCTGAACATGACAAGCAGACCTTCTGTTTGGCTTATTTTAGTGTTGTTTTAAGGTTTTTGTTTTGTTTGTTGTAGGTTAGAGAAAGGTATAAATAAGAATGCTTGAATTCATCTTTTACAGTTACACTTTAAAAATGACCAGGGTGTCTGGGGGCATAGCTCAGTGGTAAAATACTTGATGAAGATGCTTGAGACCTTGGGTTCGATCCCCAGCACTGAAAAAGAATAGGAAAACTTTGTTGAGTGCTATCATTACCAAAAATGAAGAATAATCTAAAAGCCAGAGTCAGAGCCTATATACTACTTTTTCATGTTTGCAGGAATCTTCATGATTATGAGCATAAAGGGAAATCAGATTTTAGGGAAGTGGCTCTCGACAGCACTTGGATGTCCTTTCCATTATTTCTAAGCAGCATTCTTTTGGTCTGACACCTCATGTTTTTATTTTTTGACTGTGAATTCTCACAATCACAGGATTTCCAGATAAATATATCCCCAAGGAGAAATTAAGTCCTCACAGAATGTTGTGAAATAAAAACAAATGAAAGCAAGAGTGATTTCCCACAAGCTCAGTGTAACTCTCCCACCCCCAGAAGAGACCACAGAATGTCCCTCTCTTCCTGAAGTCTTTGGATTCCAAAGAATTTCCACTTGACCCTGTTGGTGGTGATTGTGACCTACCTGCCTGTAATCCTAGATTTAATTACAGAGTAGAAACTAGACAGTATGTTTTACCTTATTTTTAAAATTTTGTCATAGGAAACAATAACAGTGGGAAAAAATCATTTGCAATCCTCTGTTCTAATAAATGGAGAATTTTCTTCTTTCTAATGTCAATTTTAGTCTTTTTTTCTTCAAAGCTGGGAATTGAACCCATGCTAAGCACGCACTCTACCACTGAGCTATACTCCCAGTTCCTCATTTTTGGCCCTTGAGGCTCTATGCTATTTTACTAGTTAGCTGGTCATGAGACCATTTTATAGGCTTGGCAAGGAGTTTAGACTGGTGGTTTCTAATATTTTGAGATGTGATCCTCTCTAGACATTGGGTTACTTTGCTTATAGACCTGTTCCCTTAACTTCCTGTTCAGTTAAAGATGAAAGCAATAGTACTCTTTTGTGTATTAATATAATGCAATAACATTGCACTCGTTTTAAGCACATAATTTAACGATATATGTCATGTAACCACCTTATATTCAAGACTGTATTTCTATACCCACAAAGGTCCCCTTGGGCCCTTTCACAGACCATCTCTGTAATGCACAGACTCAGTCAAGCACTGAAATGCTTCTTGTCACTGGTAATTAGTTGCTTTTTCTAGAATTTCAACCATTGGAGCTGTACAGTAGTAATGGTAGTTTTTATTTAATGCTTCATCTGCTGGCCCAGTGTCTGCTATTTGCCTTTCATTTTGAATAACTCTTCAGAGGGTATGTGTTCTTTCTTCATAGTACCTTATTAGTATATTTAATATTTTGATTTACCTAGAGACTAGGGCTGCATTTTTATTGATTTAGTTTGGAGAACAGAAGAATGCCCAAAACATCCTGTTAAATTGGCTTTCTGTATTTTCCAGATTTGAAGTCATAATGGGGGGGATGAGCGTGGTTGTGAAAAGTCCTTTAAATTCCTTTTTTTTGGCAATAAAAACAAGACCAGTCCACACCCTTCAAACTGGCAATAACTCAGCTTCTGACAACACCAGGTGTTTGCAAGGGTCTGGCACCATCACACACTGCCTGGTCACGTTCAGGGTGCTGTGACCTGCCAAATCAGTATGGTTGTGACCTGCCGAATCAGCCTGCAGGGTAGTGTGTGTTCTCATTACCACTGTGCTAACCACTGAGAAACATTTGGAATGTCCATCAACAGGCAAGTGTGTGATAAATTGTAGACCATCCATTACATGAAATGTCACAGAGTCCTTACAAGGAATTATGTGCTAGAGTTAATGCACTTAACAGAGATGAGAGCTCCTGGATGTAATGTTGAATGAAAAAGGCATACATACAACTTGATAGCTCTATAAATTTTTTTGTTCGTTGTTTTGTGGCACTGGGGATTGAACTCGGGTGCTCTATCACTGAGCTACATCCCCAAACCTTTTTTTATTTTTATTTTGAGATAAGGTCTTGCCAAGTTACTGAGGCTGGTCTGAAACTTGTGATCCTCCTGCCTCAACCTCCTGAGCCACAAGGATCACAGGTATGCACCACCTTGCCCAGCCACTTCAGTAAACCTTTAAACAATGTAAATGAATGCTGTCTGGTTTTTTGGGATGCAGATGTGTATGGTGTAAAGAGATGAGTGAAAATAAACACTGAACTCACGGTAGTAGTTGCCTTGAGTGGCTGGGTAATGGGCTATGTTGGGAGAATGGGGAGAAATACACAGAGCTTTGGTGTTAATGCTTTGTTTTTTAAATAGTGATTGATACACAGGTATTTATTACATTGTCATAATAGAGAAAAAAATAGATGGCGCTGTTTGGAGCAATTACTCCACATTGGGGGTCCGCAAGCTTTCTGTAAGGGGCCAGATGGTAACATATCTGAGGCTTTGCATACTGTACTGTCTCTGAGGAGCTTCCACAGAGGAAAGCGACTCAACTCTGCCTTGTGTCATGAAAGCAACCTCAGACTACATGCAGACAAATTAGATGGCTGTTCCAATGTAAGTTCCTTATAAAAACCAGGTGGGACCCTGAGGACAAGGTGGGGGCTGTGGCCCAGGGTATGCTGACTTTGCTCTCGTCCAGTGTTTCTAAAATTATTCTCTGAGCCCATTCCCAATTCTCCTAGTGATCCCTGTTGTGTCTCCATCTCTAATGGTTCCTCATGGTTCACCAAGAGACTTGGAAGGTGGGGAGGACAGTATTGCAGGGAAGGACTGAGGTGGTGTGAGGTCATTTCTCTTTCTGAAACTACAACTCGGATCTTTTGTGTTCATCAGCCTCGGTTATAGCTGCCTAAATCAGCTTCATTTTGTTAGCCTTCTCTTCTGTTTGTTAATACAACTTAGATTTTCAAACTTAGATTCCACGAAACCAGGTTCTAAGGGGAGTCTTTGCAAGACATTCTGAAGGGCAGTAGCCACGTGGTAGGCTCCGGAGGGTGGAGCAGCCTCCTCTCACAGGCGTTGCCTTTGTTCCCAGGATGACTACATGGAAGCCCTGGCCAGGCTCCACCTCACGGTGACCAGGGCCTACAAGGTGAACACCGACATCAACTTCGAGGTGTTTATTCATAAAGTGGATGGTCTGTCAGATGACCACAAAATTGAAACTCAAAGAGATATTCACCAGAGGGCAAACGATGACCTTGCAGATGCTGGATTAGAAAAAATCCACCTCAGGTGAGAACAGAAATCCCTCAGGGATCCTAGTCAAGGACGGGAAAAAGCAGGTTTGGGATCCACATTCACCACTGTTGGCTTGGAACAGGCTGTAAATTTACCTTCTTTACCTGTTTTGTGCTATAGACACTGAGATAGGACTTAGGAAAGACAAGTTTTGCACATGCTAATTATTATTATTATTTTTTACCCCATTACCAGAGATTGAACCCAGGGGTGCTTAATCACTGAGCCACATCCCAGCCCTTTGTTTATTTTTTATTTTGAGATAGGGTTTCACTAAATTACTGAAGCTGGCTCTGAACTTATGGTTCTCCAGCCTCAGCCTTCCAAGTTACTGGAATTATACATGCTAATTCTAATCCTTAATGGAAGTAGTGTTTTGTTTTAACACATGGTCAAAGCTAAGCTTCTTCCCTCAGGTGAAAGAACATATAACAAAACCTACGAATCTAATCCAGGAAGTTAATTGATGCTAAATTTTACAGTTCTTGATAAATATGATAGTATCTATAAACATAAATAAAGGAGTAGTCTAAAAATAGTTCATCTAGAAATACCTACAGAGGAAAACAACTTCTTCATTCTTTGGTGGTGTAGTACACAATTCATTTTGAAAATTGGAGAATAAAAAAAGTTAACATGATTCATTGTCAATAATTTAAGTTACTAGGCTAGACATTGAGAGGCTTGCGTAAAGACTATCAGGTGCAGATTCTCTTGCAGAATGCATGGAACCTGGCAAAGGCAAATAGGGATGCATTTTTAAGCTTGCCAGTCAGCAGAATAGAACAGGTACAGTTCTGGCACTTGGGAAGGTGATGGGGAATGGCTTACTAAGACATACTCTTTTTTTACCAAGGTTACTATAAATTATGAAGGGTGTAGTTTTATGTGTTAGGATTGTAGATACAGAAGGGAGACTATTGGTGTTATACCATAGCTTAAGCAAACTATTCTTCAAAGGGAAATATGGATGAAATATTGTTTTCTCTTTCAGCTTTTATCTGACCAGCATATATGATCATTCAATATTTGAAGCTTTTAGCAAAGTGGTTCAGAAATTGATTCCACAACTCCCAACTCTGGAGAATTTGCTAAACATCTTTATCTCAGTAAGTAAATAATTTACTCCTGTTATAGTCATTTGAAGAATTTCAGAGGAACATTGCAAGAGTGAAAAGGGTCTGTCTTCTGCTTGCTCTTACATCATTTCAAGATCATTTAATTATAATTTTTGAAGATTACTCCTTGATATTGTTCAGTTTTGGAGTTTAACTCCCAAAACGAAAATGTGTTACTTCACTGGCATGAGTGTTTATTCAAGTTGAGGGCATTCATCATCGTTAATAGAACCCTACCAGAGATAGAGAGCATAAGGCTTGCTGTATTAGTCAGGTTTATCTAGAAAAACAGAGTCAACAGGAAGTATAATTATAAAAGTGGGACTTATTAGGTTGGCTGGTGGGATCAGAAGCTGGATAGTCCACAATGGCCGACTGCGGGGTAGAGAGCTGGAAGAACCAGTAGCTGCACAGTTCAAGAAGCTGGAACCCCAGAACAAGAGGGATCAACGGCTTCTGGAGAATCTGCTTTGAAATAATGAAGAAGTGAGAGTTCAATCCTCAAGACAATTGCAGCAGCAATCAAGAACCCTTTCAAGAGGAATCCAGCTTGCATATGCCATCTGCTTCTTTGTTCTTTCAATTTTTTATTCCATCCAAGCCATCCTATTGGTTGGTGCTGCCCATGCTTAGGGAGGGTCTCCATTTTAGTTGGCTATCCCACATGCCAGTCATTCCTAGACACACCCTCACTGACACACCATAATCCTCTTGATCCTTGGCATTTCTTTATCCAATCAAGTTGACAGTTCAAATTAACCATTACACTTGCTTTTGGTGATGACTCCTTCTTAAATAACTTTTTATTTGTTTAACACTGTATGAATTATGTGCCAAAAGAGTCCTAAGAGTCAGGAAATAGTGCCCAATTTGTTTACCTACAATAAATAATTTGCAGTAACCCTCCTTTTCATCTCTTCTGTAAGTCCATTATAAAGTTTAAGATAATAAATTTAAGTTGTAATGCAGTGGTGCAACTTAAATTATTTGTAGCTTAATTTTTGCTCATTTATATTTTATATTGGGGCTGGCCTATAATTTTATGTAAACTGTACACAGTTTGAAGTCAGCTATCACTTTAAGGCAGCATTTTTTTGTTTCAGAATTCTGGAATTGAAAAGGCATTTCTATTTGATGTGGTCAGTAAAATTTACATTGCAACTGATAGTACTCCAGTGGATATGCAAACCTATGAGCTCTGCTGTGATATGATAGATGTGGTTATTGACATCTCTTGTATTTATGGGTAAGTAAAAGACTCATAAATGGCAATTAAGCCATCTTTTCCTTTCATAACTTCTTAGGCACTTTGCATTTATCTATTTGACTTTAATACTTTTGTTTCAAATGACCAAGGTCTGTAAATAGACCACTTAGCATGCAATAATAATAACAAACAACTATTGAGCAAATGCCTGGCATTATGCTAATAACTTTATTGCATGCATCATGTAGTTTAATTTTCAGCTATTCCATGAGACAGGAATTACTTACTATACCCATTTTACAGAAGAGGAAACTAAAGTTTACAGTGGTTAAGTTTCTAATTGATGCTCCCATTGTCAATAAGGCACAGAAATAGAATTTGAACTCAAGTCTAAATGATTCCTGATCCTCTGCTGAAAAATCTGTCAACATCTGTGGATATAAATTAACCCTTAAACTCTGAAGAGATATGTCATTAACATTTCTATTAATACTCTTTGTTACAGAAAATAACTGCTGAGTTTTTTTTAAATACACTTTTGATTTTCTGTGGCCAGCAAAGAATTATAAAACTAAGCAAACGACATTATCTGCTTATTATTAGTAGTTGTATGGTCTTGTGTTCTTAGAAACGTTTTATACACTTAAAATAATATCAAATAAACAGTGAGCCAGGTGCAGTGGTGCGTTCCTATAATCCTAGTGTCTCGGGAGGCTGAGGCAGGAGAATACCAAGTTCAAGGCCAGCTTCAGCAAAGAGTGGGGAAGATTCATTGTATTATCAGAGATAGAAACAGTTCTGAATTAATTATACATTTGCCAAACAAGTCTTGTATAGATTGAGTGTGAACTAGCTGTTTCTTAGGACGCTAGGATGTTGCTGTGGATACTGGACCTTAGGTTGTCGTCCTGTCGTGGACGAGCTGAACCTCTGGTTCATCTTCCTCTGCACTCACTGCCTGTGACCTGCCTCTCTTGGTACTCTGCCTCCTCTGCCAACTTCTGTGAGAGTGTCAGTCTGTTTCTGTCTTCCACTGCCTAAAAATCTTCTGCTCACTCAGTTCAGATTCCCTTGACTGTCACCCCTCAACTCCTGTCACCCCCCAACTCCTGCACACACAGACACACAACACAGTCCCTTCCTGATGGATGGGGTAAGTCATACCTCGAAAGATTGTGGTGAGGGTGGAACCATTAGGCTCACAATGTGCCTTGACCTGGTAGTTCCTGGATAAACTGTAGCTACCATAATTTATTACTGCTGTTATTATTAAATGCTTTAAAAATAGACCCTGTTTCCCAAAATTACTAGCTTGAAGTATCCTATTATTTTTAAGCCATAAGTGGATGACCTTGAAAGAACCGTGGAGCTGAATGAACCCTGATTATGGTCTAGATTGCTGTAGTAATCAAGTACAATGAACAACACAATTAATCTGGCACATATTTAATGACATGCATGATCATTATTGTGCCATATGGTAATTAGATGTAAGTGTTAAGTTGTTTGTGTAAATGCTGTTAATCAGAGTTACTTTTATCCAGCTAAAACAAACTCGGTGAGGGAGGAGGCTAGCAGGAGGAAGCTGGGCTTTACCATCAGATTCTTTTTCTGTGGTGGAGTGCAGTGTTCCTGAGAACCACAGGATTCAGGAAGAACCAGTCTGGGTCACAAATGATTTGTGGGCACTGGGGTTTCTTTGCTGGAGCAGTGAGCCTGCCCAGTTAACCAGTAGGGGGCCGGGTGGGGATGTTTGTGGAGACTATGCCCTGCGCCCTTAGCTAGTCTAGGAAGGAAGTGGCCCTGTAACTGGAGGACTTGATCCTCTTTCCCAGCTGCCCAGTGGAAAGGACCCATGTTGAAGGTGGTGCCTCAGGAATCTCAGCTCAGGTTCTGCTCAGAGCTAAACACACACACACACACACACACACACACACACACACACATTCTCTCTCTCTCTCTCTCTTTAAAATAAGTTCCATTTGTTATGTGTATTCATTGCTTATAGATGAAAACTTGTAGAACTTAGTTGTAGTTGCAAAACTTCACCAATTTCTACTTGTAATTTTATGGATCTTTTTTGGTTGTGTTTGTTTGTTTTGTGGTACTGGGTTGAATTCAGGCGTGCTCTGCCACTGAGTTATATTCCCAGCACTTTTAATTTTTTTTATTTTGAGACAGGTTCTCATTAAGTTGCTGAGGCTGGCCTTGAACTTGCAATCCTCTTGCCTCAGCCTCCTGAGTTGCTGGGATTATAGTGTGAGTCACCATGCCTGGCTTTTTTTTTCCCTAATTAGTTTGTTGTTTTCTTCCTTTTTTCATTGTGAAATTAATATATATTATAGTATGTGTACTTTTATGAAAGCATAAAGAATAAAATTAAAATAGCCCATAATCTTACCACCTAGAGACAGTTACTGTTTACATTTTTTTTAATATTTATTTTTTAGTTTTTGGTGGACACAACATCTTTATTTTATTTTTATGTGGTGCTGAGTGCCCCGTGCATGCCAGGCAAACACGCTACCGCTTGAGCCACATCCCCAGCCCTATTTACATTTTTAATATATTTTATTATTACTTCTCTGTGTAATTTTAAGTATAATGAGATCACTTTGTACATATAATTTTATAACCTGTTTTTTTATTTAACATAATTACCTAAGAATTTTTCTGTTTTATTAAATGCTATTTATTAATAGACAAAATATTTGTTATCTATATATTCAAATGTTATATTTACTTGAAAATTTTAAATGCAGCTTTCTTCATTGGATAAAACATTTTAAATGTTTCAGTTTATTGCTCTTAGAACATTACTTATAAGCAAGAGAAATTCAGTCTCCCAAGTAGCTTAGCTCAGACTTAAATTTACTTTTAAGTAGTCCTATAGAAACCAGTTTAAAATACTTTCAAAACTAAAAAAGAAAAAAGAAAAACAAAAAAACCCCTCCATTTCCTTTAAAATACTCTATAATTCAGGCTCATTGTTAAGTCAAGCCTTTCATCCTAGCCCCTGTATATTTACAAAATTAAAGCATTGGCTTTTGATATGAATCAGATCAGGTCTGAGGTCCTGGCTCCACCTCCGTCACCAGCTTTGTCCAAGTTGTCTTTCTTTCTCCAGTCTCAGTTTCTTCAGTGTCTAGCTTAGAGGATTTTTCTGGCAGAAACTGGATAATGCATGGTCAGAACTAAGAATGGTGTGTATCACATAGTAAATGTTTAATAAATGCTAGCTCTTAATGTGAATTTGATAAAATTTAGCACAATTCCAGTTAAGTGAAAATTCTGGTCAGTTATTCGTAGACTTAGGAAGTAAATATATATCAAAATGTATACAGCTGCTGATAAAAGGAAGGCTATGGAACATGTCCTTTGCCTATGATGGAAGTATTCACAACTCTTTGATTATACCAGTGTCTTTCTCGGGGTTCAGTTTCTGTCATCAAAACCATCTTAATTATAACAGCAGTTAAAACTCTTTGTACATTTTATAGATTCTCAGCTGAGAACCATTTATGCATATTTATTTATTTAGGGAACTTTGAAGTAATTGCTGTCAGTATATAGGTGAGGAAATTGTGGCTCAAAGAAATTACTAAATTTGTCCAAGTTCATATGATAAATAAGAGAGCTGGGTATAAATCCAGGTTTTTCTGTGTCTGCAGACTACACCTTTTCTTAAGAAAATAGACCAACATATTAATTTAACTATTTTGAAAAAATTTCAAGCTACAGGAAATCTTATATCCATGTTGGGATTTACCAGTTGTTACTAATTTGCCATGTTTATTCTTTTTTCCTAATACATACTTTTTGTGTGTTTTTGCTGAACCATCTGACAGTAAGTTTCAGACCTTGATTCTTTGATCTTGGCCACTTGAACATGTATCTGTTAAGAACATGGACATTCACTGCAGGACCATGGTTTAAGTAGCAAGTGAAGCAGATTTAGCCTGGCTATATTTCTCTTGTTATTTAATACATAAACCCATATTCAGTTTTTACCAAACATCCCAATTCTGTCTTTTATAGCAGTTTTTCCCCTTTTTCAGGGTTCAGTCCAACATTTGGCTGTCATGTCTCTTTAGACTCTAAATTGTTTTTCAGCTTTTCTTGGTCTTTCACCAGATCATGCTTTTGACAGCCTGGCTATTCTACCATGAGAAAATAAGAAGCCCTTGGCTGTGGAGGGGAGAAGAGTTCACTGAGATATTTTGCTGAATGGCACTGCAAGTGTAAATGACATCATTTTCTCTGTGTTAAAGCTGGTCTCTATTACTGGGTTGCAATTTTTAATTCTTTCTCAATGATCAAATACATTTTGATTTCTGTCCCCATTTAGTCTCAAAGAAGATGGAGCAGGAACCCCCTATGACAAGGAATCAACAGCCATTATAAAGCTGAATAATACAACTGTTCTTTATTTAAAAGAGGTGACAAAGTTCCTGGCTCTCGTTTGCTTTGTCAGAGAGGAAAGCTTTGAAAGAAAAGGTAATTTTTTAAATGTGATTTAAAAGAAGCATTTCAATTCATTCTGCCTTCCTTGCTTGTTGAATGTGAGTGAATGACAGCATGCCCTTGAAGCTTCCAGACTTTAGTCACAGGCCCTTTTGGCAGGCAGGCCTCAGGTAGTTCAGAGATGGTGGGGTTTCACTGAACCTGCCTGCCCCCTAGTGGTGTGGCTGTGATTGCAATGAGGTGAAGTAGACCTGAGGATTCAGCCAGGGGCCTGAGCATCTCTGAAAGTGAATGGTTGCACGGGGTTCCCGGGCTGTGTCTGAACCAGGAAAGGACTCCCCAGCTTGTGCTACGGGTGGAGACTCTCCCTCAGTCTCCCTCCGGAAGATCTAGGTAACAGTGTGACCATTTGGTCTCTTCATGTAAAGGAGGGAGCAGCAAGACATACAGCGTTAAAGCTAGACAGTATTTGACTTTTTTTAGCCATTAAAAAAAAAGTATACTCTTTGTGATGTTGGGAAGTGGATTCTAGGGATTGAACTCAGCATGCTCCACCTCTGAGCTATATGCCAATCCTTTTTTTTTAAATTTCTTACATACATGACAATAGTGGAGTGCATTACATTCATAATTATCCATTCACAGCACAATTTTTCATAACTGTATATAAAATATGTTCACGCCAAATTATGCCATTATACATAACCTCTCTTTTTTTGCATACAAGTCTTAATATACCTTTATACCACCATTATCATATCTCTGTTTGTATATAAATTATGATGACACCAAATTCACATCTTCATACATGTATTTTGTATAATGATGACTGTCTCCTTCCACCATCTAGCTAGTCCCCTTCTCCCTCCCACCTCTATTCCCTATCTAGAGGTAATTTTCCTCTCATGCTCTCCCTCCCTATCCTACTTTGAGTCACACTCCTTATATCAGAGAAAACATTCAGCATTTTTTTGGGGGGATTGGCTTATTTTTTATTCTTTAAAAAATGTTTGCAGTACTGGGGATTGAACCCAGGGGTACTCTACCTCTGAGCTACCTTCCAAGTCCTTTTATTTTTCATTTTGAGATAGGGTCTCATTAAGTTGCCAAGACTGCCCTTGAACTTGGATCCTCCTGCCTGAGCCTCCTAAGTAGCTGGGATTATCTGGTATTACAGCTGTGTGCCAGTGTACCCCAACTTCATAAAACTAGGTCTTCAAAACACAGTAATAGTATCATGCTTCCAAAAAGGGAAAATCCTGCTTCAAAATAAAAAAATAAAATGGACCAAGGATGTAGCTCAGTGGTAAAAGGGTAGGGGTGTTATGGTGGCTTCTAATGCATATTTGCAAAATGTCCATCAGAAAGATTGTATGGATTTATGCTGCTAAGAAATAATGAGTGTGTTCAGTTTTCTGTGTTATGATTTAAGAAGTTTACTATTGAAAACTAGTATATTACTTAAATTTGTATTTTCTTGCTTCTTCCTGAAGCTGTGTATTTTTCCTGTTTACTATGACTGACCAAGTTTCCTTGTTTCTTCCCCCACCAAGAACTTTTAATTAAGTGATATTCATCCTTTAATTTTTGTTTCCTTTATTCTTGCTGAAAGCAAGAACAGATAATATATTAGAGTCATGGAATTTTGAAGATAGGACTATATATTATTTTACATATGATTTTACTCAGACCCAGAAAAGAAAAGCGACTTTCCCTGGAGCTTCCCCAACCAGTGGGCAGTCAGGGACTTACAGAGCCGGTTTTATGTGTGAACATGTGTTTTTAACCACTATATGCCTATTTTGTTGGTTAAAGTTATTTCCCAGATTTATTGGAGGTTGATATTTCACAAAGCTAAGAGAAAGAGAAGTAATGCAAATAGTATGCCTGCTCTTCCAAAACCACATAGGCCAATGGCAGGTTCTAAAGTTTAGGGAGAATTACAGTCCCTACCTGGGGATCTTGTTTTTTTTTTTTTTTTAAATAAAGGTTCAGATAGATATTATTTTAGTTGTCCGTGGACTTTACTATTTATTTATTTATTCATTTATTTATTTGTGTGCAGTGCTGAGAATCGAGCCCAGTACCTCACATATGCCAGGCAAGTGCTCTACCACTGAGCCACAATCCCAGCCCTCTTGTTTGTTTTGAAATTATTTTAGATTTAACAGAAAAGTTGCAAAAATAGTACATAGTTTTCATATACTCCTTATCCACCTTCCCCTCACATCTTACATGCTAAAACTGAATTTTCAAAACCAGGAAATTAATGGCAATATAATACTATTAACTCAACTATGGACCTTATTCAAATTTCAACAGTTTTCACACAAATGCTCTTTTCAATCCCAGAATCCCCAACTTGATTTAGTTATTTTTTTCTTCTGATCTTTTCCAGTCTGTGACAGCTTCTTGTTTCTCATGTCCTTGACTTTTCATTATGTAGAATGTCTGCTGATTTTACACAGTGGAGATTATGCACTGGACAAGAGCACCACACAGAAGTGATGTCTGAGTGCTACTATAAGTGGTTTGGATTGTTGTTATGTCTTGTTACTAGAATGCTAACCTTGAGCTTGATAGTGTAGCATCTCTCCTGTTTTCTTTTTTTGGTACTGAGGATTGGATGCAGGAGTTCTCTACTACTGAGCAATATCCCCAGTCCTTTTTATTTTTAACTTTGAGACAGGGTCATGCTGGCTTTTAACTTGTGATCTTCCTTCCTCTTTCCAAGTTGCTATTATTTCAGGTGTGTGGCTTCTCCTTAAACTTTTGCCCACTAACTTTAATATCCCTCTATGATTGGGGAACTAGATTTAAGCAGGAGTTTATTACACGGGTCTTCCATAAGTTATTCCTAAACTATGACTGACCAAGTTGCCTTGTTTCTTCCCCCACCAAAAACTTTTAATGAAGTGGTGTTCATTCTTTAATCTTTGTTTCCTTTACTCTTGCTGAAAGCAAAAACAGATAATATATTAGAGTCATGGAATTTTGAAGATAGTGGGATCATTTGACAACAAGCAGATTTTGTAAAAATTTATGAAGCTAAGTGGAAATAAATATGAGTTTTAATGTAATAACTAAGAATATAAGAAAATGGGTACATTTAATGTTTGACCTTGTCATATGTACTTTTTTAGGGTGGCCAGTCCATATCTGTCTTCTTGGGACCAAAGGGATTCCTGGGACAGGAAACCTTCAGTGCTGATACTGGGAAAGTCCCAGGTGAACACAATGAGTTGATCACTCTAGCTACCAGGAGTATCTTTAAAGAGAATTTAGTGCTTGTAATGCATGGGATATTTGGTTTTGTTATTCTTGAGTCCTGTTGGTGCCAGTAATCTACACTTGACTTTTTCTCATGTTGGTTTCCTTCTGAGTTTTTATTAATGACCTGGTGATGGCTTTGGTGGAAGAGGTAGGCATCTTGGGAAAGGTTAAAAAGTAAGAAAATCTGAGCTTTCCTCAGGATGTTAGAATAGAACTTATGGGAGAGGGACTTGGGTTTGTTAGTTGTTTTTTTTTTTGGTTATTTTCTTTGAGTTCCCTGAATGTTTTTAAGGTGCAGCTAAGGTTGGACACTGCTGCTGAATCTGAGAAGGTGAGACTGTATTAAGTGTGGATGGAGGTGATGGTAGTATTTATGCTGTTCACATCTCTGTTCTTGTATTTTCAACTGCCTTTCCTGATAGGGCAGATCTAGCAAACACTTTTTATGAATGCTTATTTCATTTAAAAACCTCACTTGTGAATCTTTTAAAACTAACACGACAAGATTACTGTCTCATTTTTAAATGGGTGAAGATGAGTGAGTTAAGATTTCTCAAGATCTACCAATAGGATGTCTCTAAATCTCCTCAAGTCAATCATTTAATTGTACCCTTTGCTTGAGCCAGATTCCTTGAGCTGAGCTTTCTTTCTGTAAAAGTTTATTGTACATATCAGCAGATAATTTTGAGATTGTTCTCACATTTCCTAGTTAGATTTACCCTAAAAAAGAGAATTTCTTTGCTCCTTGTTTATTTTTTATTACTTTCCCCGATTGACTCACAGGTCTTTTCTTGAGGAAATCTGCTGCGAATGGGTCATACTGCACTTGTAGGTCATTGTTTTTGCAGCAGCAGCAGCAGCAGCAGGGACCACTACCTAGATTTCCCTCTAGAAGCTGAGATGGTTTCCCTCTAGAAGCTGAGATGGCTGTCCCCCTTGCCCGTGCACTTGCAGTTAGTTGTAATACAGAGTTGAAGAATTTCATCCTTGACTGGAATTCCATTTCTTTCTTTGATGGGGTTCTGGAAGCATCACATGAGAGATGGAAATAATTGTTGGGCCAGTAAATTTAAAGATGGCAAATAGAACCAACCACTTTATCTTTGGTATAAATATAATGTTGCTTTCAACACTTTTACTTTTGAGAATGAAAAATGCTTCAGATTTTGGATTATCTTTTATTCTGCTATATTTTCACACTGCTGACTTATTTATAAAATCATAAACAAGATTCTCTTTTACTATTTCTCCATTTAAAATTTACTTATTATTGAAAAGCTGAACTTTTGTGTCATTGGTTATTGAGTTCCTGAGCTTGGAGCAAGCATGAGGTGACTATTACCATTCCAGATTCAGGCACTTTGCTTTCCCTAGGGCTTATGAGAATGGTTTAAATATAATAGATATTCAGTAAAGATTGATTGAGGGGCAGGGGATGTGGCTCAAGCGGTAGCGCACTCACCTGGCATGCGTGAGGCCCGGGTTCGATCCTCAGCACCACATACAAACAAAGATGTTGTGTCTGCCGAAAACTGAAAAATAAATATTGGAATTCTCTCTCTCTCTCTCTCTCTCTAAAAAAAATAAATAAATAAATAAAAAATAAACCCAGAAAATGCCAACTCTTATTTAAAAAAAAAAAGATTGATTGATTAGGGCTGGGTATATAGCTCAGTTGGTAGAGTGTTTGCCTTGCATGTGGAAGGCCATGGGTTCAATCCCAAGCTCAAAAAAAAAAAAAAAAAAAAAAAAAAAGATTGATAGATACTGTGACTTTGATATCTCAGCTGCACTTCAAATCAGGGTCTGCCTCCATTCAGAGTCAATTTACTAATGCCTTTTGGTATTATTATTTCTTAGTTGTATTAAACTTTAATTCTGAAAGGTTAAAAAAAAGTGTGCAGTTAGATGGTTCTTAAAATCTTTTGGGCTGGCACACACCTGTTATCCCAGTGACTTGGGAAGCTGAAACAGGAGGATTGTAAGTTCAAAGTCAGCCTCAGCAACTTTGTGAGACACTATCTCAAAAAACAAAAGAGCTGGGGATGTGGCTTAGTGGTTAAGAGCCCTTGGGTTCAATCTCCAGTACCAAAAAAAAAAGAAAAAGAAAAGAAAAGAAAGAAAGAAAAGAAACTCAAAATACTTTTGAGTCATAGATGCCTTTGAAAATGTGGTATATACAATATACACTGGAACCTTTCCTCAGGAAAAATCTACCTTCACAAGACTGCCTTCAATTCCCACAGCCCAGCAACAGACCTCTTGGGGAAATCTGGCTGTGAGGTTATAGCTCACCCTCTATCACCCTCTACTGGCTTGTCCTGGTCATGGCTGACATGAGATTATTTCTGCATGGCATTTATAAATATTTTTGTTCTCTTCTCCAGGGCTTATTGACTATAATTTTCATTGCTTCCGGAAAGCCATACATGAAGTTTTTGAGGTGAGAATGAAAGTAGTAAAATCTCGAAAGGTTCAAAATCGACTTCAGAAGAAAAAAGGAGCCACCCCTAATGGGACCCCTAGAGTGCTGCTGTAGGTGAGGTTTCAGGAACATCTTTTGAAACCAGACCTTTTTGATGAGGCTGCTGCACCATGTTGTACTAAAGAAAGAGGAAGAAGATTGGTACACATGACATGGATTCATTGTAAAAAAAAAAAAAGTTCCTGCAACCCTCTTGATTTTCTCTTTTTTAAAAATAAAGTAAGCACTTTGAAGCAAAAACTTGTATATTAACCATGAAGTGAAATCCCCTGTACTTTCATTACACAAATGTAAACTTTTATGGTCGATAGTCAGAAAAATCCCATGTGAGAACTGCCAGGAACTGTACATATGTTGCACTTTTTCACTTTTTTTTTCCTTATTGAACTGAACTTTGACTTTTCTAAGATCTTTTCTGTACATGGTATCAAGAACATGCCTACTGAAGTCCATATCCATATAGCAGAAATTAATCCAAAATGTTAGCTTGGTAATGACTTTTTGTAATATTTGGGGTCTTTACTACTAATTATTAAGGGAAGTAATTTTTTAATGGAGCTGGAATAGATTGGGGCTGTAAGTTCCAGGAGCAATAAGAACTATTCTCTAATACAGATATAAGCAAGATTTTTGTAGAATAATATTATCACCAAACTTATATAAAAATTTATATCACCATGGCTGGGCTTCCCTACCCAACAGTTTTTGTTGTTGTTGCTTTTGTACCCAGGGACACTCAACCACTGAGCCACATCCCCAGCCCTTTTATTTAGAGACAGGGTCTCACTGAGTTGCTAAGGACCTCACTAAGTTGCTGAGGCTGGTTTTGAACACACGATCCTCCTGCCTCAGCCTCACGTGCTGCTGGGATTACAAGCATGCATCACTGCACCCAGCTCCCAACAGCTCTTTACCTCAGCATACACCTCTGTAGTCACTTTACACAGGTAGGTTTTTTTCTTTTTTGCTGCATTACTGTTTTAGAACTTTGGGGACCAGATTTCCAAAATGGTGAAGAACATGGAGAAAAATAACAATCACTAAGGCAGGTTTCTGGAGGCTCTTCTGTCCTTGTCAGGTGGGGTTAACATAACATCAGAGGCCAAAAAGTTTCCCAAATTGTAGGCAATCGAGAGCTGAAGACTAAAAAAATACGTATACGATTTATGTTTAGTTTCTGTTCAATGGCTTATTGTGCTACATTTAAAATCTTTATTTGGAATTAGCTTTTTATTGCTCCATGACCACAGTGAATGGAACATATCTCCCATCTCCACCATAGAGCTTAACCCTGTTGGTTCCATTTGTCAACTTGAGTCACCTTTTTGTCTGTATAATGTGCCTGATGTCCTCTGCCTGTTCCCACCTTGTGACTAAGGTCAAATAATAACCAGTATGTTCTGCAAAGTTGAAGAGCCATCTTGAAACTCCCAGACAATCAGTTGGAAAAGGATGGCCAGAAGAAGATAAAGTCTGCTGTGCAATTTTTTTCTATGAAGTTCATTCACTTGTGTTTAACTTAGATTAGTAGGAAATTAAGAATCTTGAATCTTTTTTGGAAATGGATACTGGGAATTGAAACCTAGGGACATTTTACTCCTGAGCCCTGTGCCAAACCATTCCATGATAATTCCTTCTTTTTTTTTTTTTTTTTGTACTGGGGATTGAACCCAGGGGACCTTAACCACAGAGACATCCCTAGCCCTTTATTTTGTATTTTGAGGCAGGATCTCACTAAGTTTTTTAGGGCCTTGCTAAGTTGCTGAGGCTGGCTTTGAACTCGTGATCCTCCTGCCTCTGCCTCCCAAATCACTAGGATTACAGGTGTGCACCACCGCATCCAGCTCCCAAATAAATAATTCTTTCTATACAAAGGTTAGCACTCTATAGCATGCTTGTGGGGCATTAAAAAAATAATTTGTTTAAAACAGAGCCTCCTAGTGTTATTAAAGCTGGTCCTAGCAAAATATATAAAGTCCCTAAAGCAACTTGTCCTTGAACTCTCCCACTTCTCTCAGTGGCTTCTTTCCATCTTCTCTTTCCTCTCCCTAAGTCCTATTCCTTCAAAGATGGTAGCTGGAATTAAAGTTGGTAGCAGATTGGGCTTTAAGGTTTGAGCCTCCCAAGAGTCTAAAAATCACTAAGGCACCCTAACTCCCTTTCCTCATGACTTCTGCTCACAAACCTGGCTGAGCAGGAGTCAGGGTTCCAGGGAAGTTTTCCTGATTTCTGGAGCTATCCCCTGTTGGACTTTTGCCAACGGGTCTGAAACATGTGGGTTATTCTTACAAATCTAATTCTCTAGGATTTTTTACAGGATGTTTCTCTTTGAATAAGCAAATAAAGAGTCAAGTTTCTAACATTACTTTATTGTCAAGATAGAGACACTTGTCTATATGGTAATTCACATGTTAAATATATCAATGTATATATATTTAAGAACCAGGTGGAACTTTCATTTTTAAGCTAGGTATATGATGGGTTTTATTAAAATGTGCCTTAAAAAGCCTATTACTTCAAGAGCAAATGATTCTTTGGGGGAAAGGCAAAAATAATCTGTGACACAGGACCCACATTCATGGTAGTAAGTGCACTCTTTGGTTAATCACATGCTAATATAGATGGCATGTTAATATAGATGACTGCCTCAAACCGTGTGTGACAATGATCTCTTAATTAAAAAAAAGATGTAGGAATTATGTCTAAGTGTTCAGTTTTTCAAGTTTGTTCAACTGGAATTGCAACACCTTTTCAAATCTTTTTGCATTTTATTTAGATACGGGATTTTGCTTACTGCAGTGTGTCTCACCACATTTTGTACTCAAACATGGTTATAAACAAAAAGTCCACGGCTGGGGATGTAGACCTGCCTGCCACATGCAACAGCCTGTGTTTGCATCATGAATTAACAGCCACAAAAACAGAAAGGCCAAACGTGGCTATAGTGGTGACTGTACCGAAACATTTTTGTTTGAAGCTTGCAAACTTGATTGCCGGTTTCTAGAGTGAGGTAGTCCTTTATCATTTTGAGTCATTTAAAACCTCTACATAGGGGTGAATTAGACTGTGAATTATCATCTTTGGTTATTTTCAGTGATGTAGATTAATGTGAATGACTAGTATGGAGTGTCATTGAAGGAATATAAATAAAGAACTGGCTAACATTCACAAATATGTTATTTTATGAACACAATATATACGTTGGACCCTTAAATATAAAACAACTAAAAAGCATATCATGACTAAAAAAAAAAATCACAGAACTACTGTTATATATGGGTTATATACCAACTCTGTCCTACTCCAGAAAAACAGCTGAACTGTCATGATAATTGAAGTATAGTGTACATTTGACTTCCATAGTCTGCAGGTAATTTGTAGTCAGGTATAGTTTATGTTTTACTTCAAGCAGCACATCCTTTATAATGATTGTTAAACCTTTGCTTTCAAGTTTGTTAACTGCCAATTTAAAAGCATGTTCATGACTTGGTATGGCTTTCATTTTCCTTCAAGTGTATTCATAACTCTGCTTTCTGGGAAGAGAATGGTCTCTTCAGTTAAAAGAAAGTATGGCCTTTCATTTTTGAGGGATGGTTGACCACATGCATATATCACTGTTTCGTCATCCCTCTGAAGTCTATTTAGTAATTTCTCTTTTTCAATTTTTAAAAAAATTTTTAGGCGGGTCTCATTATACTCTGTATGCTCAGGCTGGTCTTGAGCTCCTGGGCTCAAGTGATGTTCTGCCCCAGCCTCCCATGTAGCATGTACCACCATGACCAGCTATTTGGTATAATTTGTCTTGATTAATCAGTTCTCACTTAATGGAAATGCAGATAAATCATTCTAAATTGAACTTACACTTTTATTTTTGAGGTGTGTGTGTGTGTGTGTGTGTGTGTGTGTGTGTGGCTGAGGATCAAATCCAGGGCCTCATGAATGTTAGGCAAGTGCTTTAGCACTATACTACACTTCCAGCCCCTTTAAACCTTCCTATCTCTCCATATCTTTATAGGGGAACCTATATAAACTTTATAGTTTACTATCATTTCAGTAAACTTCAGATATTTATTTTTGCTGCTCTGGCTTTAACCTTTAGTCATCTGGAAACCCTTTTCCTGAAAGGTTAATAAAATAGGTACTTGTCACTCCATTTTTCTATATGTTTAACAAAACACTGTTGAAATCTTGTTCCCAGGATGTGTTGTCCCCAACTGTGAACTGTTTGCTAATCTTGTTCCCAAAATGTGCTGTCCCCAACTGCCAAACTGCAGGATGCACTCCCTCACTCGGTTGCAGGCAAACTGCCCACTCGCCCTGACCCGTCAATGAACTTCCCTCCCTGCCCTCTCCAAGGAAGGTATATAAGCTCTGCTTAAGCTGTTCTCAGGGCTCTAGCTCTCTTTGCTAAGGTGAGCTCTGAGCTCCAGCATGCTGGTCCCCAAATAAACCCTTTTGCTGTTGCATGAGGCAGTCTCTTGGTGGTCTCTTCCTCCGACGTTTCACCGGTCCCTTACATTTGGTGCATTGGCTGGGAAGAGCGCATCGCCGGACAGGGAGACACACCAACAGACTCCTTTAGGGGTTAAGTAAGGCGCCTCTTCCTCTTTTATTCTTCTTCTTCTCCTTCTTGTTTTTCCTTTGTGATCGCTCAGAGTCCGATTTTTAGCTCAGCGGAGAGCATAAGCTCTCAGAGCCTTCTGGTTTTTGGCTCAGCGAAGAGCGGGAGCTCTCAGAGCCTTCTGGTTTTTCGGCTTGGGTTGGCAGAGTGTGGTTGCCAGTGGAGAGCATAAGCTCCCCCTGGTGGTGGTGGACAGACGTGTCCAGAAGCCACAGGCCATGTCTTTCAAGGGACGCTTTGAAAGACTCTGGGGGGGACGGAGGTGCCCCCATCTGGGAGGGACGGAAGTGCCCTCATCTGTATTCTGCTGCCAACCCGTCTGGTCTTGCCGGCAATTCTTTCTCTCAGGTTGAATTCACTGTTTTTTATCTTTGCCTCTGAACTTGTGTTACACGTTTACTGTTTACTGTGTGTCTGTGTTTGTGTCACATTTGTATTGTCCCTGTCTTTGTTCAAGTAACTTTCATTATGGGACAAAGCCATTCCACGCCTCTGTCCCTGACCCTTGATCACTGGACTGAAGTCCACATAAAGGCTCAGAATCTTTCTTTTTCAGTAAAACACCGGACCTGGCAGACTCTCTGTGCCTCAGAATGGCCCGCCTTTGGAATTGGATGACCTCCAGAAGGATCTTTCTACTCCCCACTAATTTGAAAAGTCAGAGATATTGTCTTTGTCTTTCAGCCGGGACCACATAGCCATCCAGATCAACAGCCGTATATCTTAACTTGGCAGGACCTCTGCAAATCTCCTCCTCCATGGGTGAAGCCTTTCCTTGTCCCTGCCCCCGCTCCTACTCCTTCCCCACAATTCTGTCTCTCAAACCCTCTGCTCCTCCTCCTCCTCCACCCTCTGTTCTCCCTAAATCTCAAGATTTGACTCTACTGGACTCTCCTCCCCCTCCTTATCCCCTGCCCTCGTCCCCCAACCCCCAATACCCTCTAAATGATTCCCCTGCTGCTGACTCAGCCTCTCCACCATTGGAGGAAGCTGAGCTGGCCCAGTGCCCTCCAGATGACTCCCGCATGGCACACACAGCCCCTCCTCCCCGGAAGAAACTGGCCCAGCTAAAAGAACTCAAAGAACCCGCCAACGTTTTCACACCAGCCTACTTGGGATGACTGCCAACAACTCCTAGGGACTCTCTTCATGACAGAGGAACAAAAGCGAATCCTCCTGGAAGCTAGAAAAAAAATATCCTCAGACCAGATGGGCAACCGACACAACTTCCCCTTGAACCGACCCAACTGGGACCCCAACACCTTTAAAGGTAGGGAGCATCTGTCCACTTATCGCCGGGCTCTAATAGCGGGTCTCCGAGCAGCCGCTAGACGGCCAAATAATTTGGCCAAGGTAAGAAAGATCATTCAAGGGCCTAATGAATCTCCCTCTATGTTTCTGAAAAAAATTATGGAGGCATATAGGAAATATACTCCTTTTGATCCTCAGGCAGAGGATCAAAAGGCATCTGTTATGATGGCCTTTATTGGGCAAGCTGCCCTGCATATTAAAAGAAAATTACAACACTTAGATGGATTACAAGATATGACTTTGTGAGATTTAGTCAGAGAAGCTGAGAAGGTATACTATAAGAGAGAAACTGAGGAAGAGAAGGAACAAAGGAGGGAGAAAGAAAGGGAGCAAAGGGAGGATGAAAGAAGCAAAAGACAGACTGAGGCATTGACTAAGGTCCTGGTCACAACAACAAATAGGCCAAAAATTAAGAGACAGGCAGACAGAAAAAAATACCTGGGCCCACGCCAAAAGCCACCTCTGGCCTCAGATCAATATGCCTACTGTTAAAAAAAAAAAAGGACACTGGGCCAAAGAGTGCCCTAAAAAGAAACAGCCACGCCAGCCAGCCATTCTAACTCTGGAGGACGACTAGGAAAGTTGGGGCTCGGATCCCCTCCCCAAGCTCAGGGTAACTTTTGAAGTGGAGGGAACCCCAGTAAACTTTGAAGTGGATACAGGGGCAGTATACTCAGCCCTTAAGGCCCCATTGGGCCCTCTGTCAACTAAAAGGTCTCTAGTTCAAGGGGCTAACGGCAGTAAATATCAGGCTTGGACAACTAAGAGGACCATGGACCTGGGAAAAGGAAAAGTCCATCACTCCTTCCTAGTGATCCCAGAGTGCCCAGCCCCATTGATGGGCAGAAATCTGCTCACCAAACTCCGGGCCAGAATAACTTTTAACCCTGAAGTCCCCCAAATGGAATTTCTAAATCCTTCAGTAAAAACTCCTATAGTCATAGCTTTAACTATGTCAGTAAAAGATGAACATCAACTCTTCACACCCCCAAGACTGATCAAACAGGCAAGCTATCCCAGAAATGGATAACAGATTACCCAAATGCCTGGGCAAAAACTGCTGAATTAGGCCTAGCCGTAAAACAACCTCCAATAATGGTGGAATTAAAAAACCTCAGCCTCCCTGATTAATATTAAACAATATCCTCTGAGCAAAGAAGCTAAAGATGGGATAAGGCCCCATATTCAGAAATATCTGGCCTCAGGGGTCCTAAGGCCCTGTCAATCAGCCTGGAACACTCCCCTGCTACCAGTAAAAAGGCCAGAAACTGGGGACTATTGCCCCATTCAAAACCTAAGAGAGACCAACAACAGAGTGTAGGACATTCACTCCACAGTACCTAACCCGTACAATCTGCTTAGCACCCAGAACCCTGAGCGAAAATGGTATACTGTTCTGGACTTAAAAGATGCTTTCTTTTGCTTGCCTCTGCACAAAGATAGTCAGTTGCTGTTTGCTTTCAAATGGGTAAACCCAGAAACCGGAACATCTGGTCAACTAACTTGGACCAGCCTCCCACAGGGGTTCAAAAACTCCCCCACTCTCTTTGATGAAGCCCTCCACAGAGATCTCAACAACTTCAGAACTACGCACCCCAAAGTCACCCTGCTTCAATATGTGGATGACCTGCTACTGGCAGCCGATACCAAGGAAAACTGTGAGTCTGGGACCCAAGCACTATTATCCGAGCTTGCTCAACTCGGGTATAGAGCTTCTGCCAAAAAGGCCCAAATTTGCCAACAAGAAGTAATCTTCCTGGACTATTCCCTTAGGGGCGGTAAACGATGGCTCACTGAGCCCAGAAAACAAACTGTTGTGCAGATACCACCCCCATCTAACAAGAGGGCAAATGAAGAGGCTAAATTGGCAGCCCTAAACGGAGTAACCATGTTAACACTTTCCACACCGGGGGAACATAAGGACACTGACACTGAACTCCTCAACTTTACTGAGCCCAGCCTGCAATTTCAGAAAGCCCTACATTACATTAAAAATGTACATCAACTCACTCACCTTGGTTCAAGGAAATTGCAGGCATTCCTGAAGGATCAAGAACAGAGTTTTCCACTAACCGGCTCACAGCGAAAGGAAATAGCTGAACGGGTAACAAAAGCCTGTCGGGTCTATCAATTGGTTAATGCTTACCCTTCCAAGCTTCCTGCAGGAAGGCGCCTTCAAGGAACCAGACCAGGACAATTTTGGGAAGTGGACTTTACTGAAATTAAACCAACAAGGTATGGACTTAAATATCTTCTAATCTTTGTAGATACATTTTCAGGATGGATTGAAGCCTTCCCCACAAAAAAAAAGAAACAGCACAAATGGTGGTCAAAAAGATCCTGGAAGATATTTTTCCAAGATACAGCCTGCCTAAGGTAATAGGGTCTGATAATGGACCGGCGTTCATGGCCCAGGTAAGTCAAGGGTTAACCAGGACCCTGGGGATTAATTAAAAATTACATTGTGCTTATAGACCCCAGAGCTCAGGACAGGTAAAAAATAAAATAAAATAAATAGAACCATTAAAGAGACCTTAATGAAATTAAGCTTAGAGACCGGCATAAAAGATTAGACTATGCTCCTGCCTTATGCACTGTTTCATACAAGAAATACTCCCTCTGTTTCTTTGTGTAACTTCACCCCCTATGAAATTCTCTATGGTGCCCCTCCTCCAGTAAGGGACCTAACCCCAACTCTAGGACCTAACAATCCCTTCCACACCCCCTTGCTTGACAGACTTAAAGCTCTTGAAAGAACCCAGCGATACCTATGGAAACAGCTGGCCACTGCCTACCAACCTGGGGACGAAGGGACTCCACACCGATATCAAGTGGGAAACTTCATCTATGTAAGATGACATCAGGTGTCATCCCTAGAACCCCGCTGGAAAGGACCATACCAGGTGCTACTTATAACACCTACAGCGGTAAAGGTAGATGGAATCACTTCCTGGATCCATGCCTCTCATCTCAAGCCTGCGCCCTGTCCAGACTCTGGCTGGAAATTGGAAAAGATTAGTAACCCTCTCAAATTGCGTATTCGCCGTGTGGATAGGGCTATAGATTCTCCCCTTGCCCACCAATAGTCCTAACTCTCATCAGCCCGTTCAGCAGTAATAGCTGATCATAAATCCTACTAGACAGGAAGTATGGTCTATCTCGCATACAGCCCCCTTAGGGACCTAATGGCCATCTCTCCACCCAGACATTTGTCAGTTGGCTATAGGTCTTCTCTATTGGGTATCCCTGATAAAGAGGATCCCACTAAAATTCCATTAAATCCCTTCCATACCATAGATAATAGAAACAAACATTATGGATGTAGGGACACGCGAGCCAGATGTAGGTTGGCTAACCTAGATTACTATGTTTGCCCGGCGGACTATCAAAGCCACAAACAGTCACGGCTGTGTGGGGGAAAAACCGACTTCTCCTGTAAGTCATAAGGATATAAACATACAGGGGCTACCTGATGGAACCCAAACCTCCGCCGGTTCTCAGACCATTGCCCCCTTGCTGAAGTAACAGGTACTGAGGTATCTCTCCACCCATTCACTCCTCTCTTCTCCTGTCAGTGCCCACACCGGGTCCCACCAGGTCCTCTTACCAGCTAACCCAAAGCTCAAACCAGCTGAGGAGAGCCCTCAGACCCCTATCCAAGATGTAATGAAAATGGCCTTTAAAGTTGCTTTATCATTACTAAAAACAGGTTACTAAAAATTTAAAGTCTCTCACAGGCTTTTTGGGATACTCACTCCAGTCTTCCCCTCTGCTCTACCTGTTCTACTACTCAAGTTTTTGTTGCTAGGAAAATCCCAAACCCCTTTCCCATTATTCTTTTCTCAAATCCACGGAGCTGCTCTCAGCACCACCTTTCCCCATCCTCCCCCTCTGTACCAGGCCCACAAAAAAGTCTTAACTGACCTTCTCCAGAAGTCTTCACCATGGCTAACTTTAGGACTTTTGGCGAAAGAGTCCCTATAAAAGAGTTCAATGTAGATAAACTTCCTCTTTTCATGTTGCCCTGTTCTACTTGGCCACTGGCTGGAAAAATCAGCACTCCTAAGCTAGACACCCCCTTACTAGTTTTTCACAAAATATGTGAACAGGGCCTCTGTCCTTGAGCTGGGGCTTCACAGAGATGGCTACATTTCTAAGATAAAAAAGTTTTCAACTGGGCTCCATGGTAACAGCTGGCAAAAAAAGAAAAAGTTCTCCCCCTCCCAGGTGTCCTTGAAAAGTTAACTTGCCCAGAAGAGAGAAAAAAAAACAGAAATAAAAACTGCTTTTTGTGAACTTCTGCAGACTGTGAACTTCTGAGCCCCTTCCGTTATATGTTGAGTACAAAATTCTGAAACTACCTAAACTTGGGGTTCAGGGGATTAATGGATTACAACAGAAGCAATGCCCTCTGAATCCGGTTGCAACCAAATAGGACTGTTTCCCTGTCTTCAGTGCTATCTTAGGTGCCTTGCCTTGTCCGTCCCTACAACAGTATAATTCTATATACTTAAACATCATTTATGTTTTCATAAAATGGTCAACAGATGTGATTAATTGTATAATAGTGCAGATGTTTCCCAGAGTGCTCTATCATGACGCAGGTTCATTTGAAGATCAAATAAGGGGACATACAACCCGGTTCCGCCGGGAACCTGTATCCCTCACTTTAGCCATCTTATTAGGAATGGGAATTGCTGCAGGGGTGGGCACAGGGACCACTGCCCTGGTCCATGGGACACAAAATGACCCAATTAGAAACAGCAATGGACCAAAACTTAAAGATATTAAAAACCTCCATCACAGCTTTGCAGGAATCTTTAACCTCTCTCTCTGAAGTTGTTTTACAGAACAGGTGAGGGTTGGACCTCCTCTTCATGAGAGAAGAGGGCCTTTGTGCTGCATTAAGGGAAAAATGTTGTTTTTATGCCGACCATACTGGAGTTATAAAAAAAAAATCTATAAATAAATTAAAAAGACGCCTTAAAGAGCATCAATGAGAGAGAAAGGCCCAAAAAGGGTGGTATGAGTCTTGGTTCACACAGTCCCCCTAGTTAACTACGCTTTTATCAGCCCTGGCCGGTCCTTTAATAATTCTTATATTGTTGCTAACTCTAGGACCCTATTTGCTCAACCGTGTAGTTTCCTTTCTCCAAGCCCAAAATTAAACAAGTCAAACTTATGGTAATCAGACAATAATATACTCCACTAACAGACATAAAATGTGACACCCCCCAATGATCACTTTTATGATTAAAAATAGCCAGAAGAAAAAGTGGGGAATGAAAGGTTAATAAAATAGGTACTTGTCACTCAATTTTTCTATATGTTTAACAAAACACTGTTGAAATCTTGTTCCCAGGATGTGTTGTCCCCAACTGTGAACTGTTTGCTAATCTTGTTCCCAAAATGTGCTGTCCCCAACTGCCAAACTGCAGGATGCACTCCCTCACTCGGTTGCAGGCAAACTGCCCACTCGCCCTGACCCGTCAATGAACTTCCCTCCCTGCCCTCTCCAAGGAAAGTATATAAGCTCTGCTTAAGCTGTTCTCAGGGCTCTAGCTCTCTTTGCTAAGGTGAGCTCTGAGCCCCAGCATGCTGGTCCCCAAATAAACCCTTTTGCTGTTGCATGAGGCAGTCTCTTGGTGGTCTCTTCCTCCGACGTTTCTCCGGTCCCTTACATTCCTAACAGTCCAATTTATCACACCTTACTTTGCTTATTAGTGAAATTCCATTCTACTATGACCTTCACAGATCCCCTGAGAGTTCTCAGAAAGGGCTAGATGTTATATCTTAAATATAAAATTCTGTTTTTTAGTAGAAAACCTGATATGAAATAATTATTTCCAAGATTTTAAGTCAATGATCATGTTGAATTTAAGAGGAAAATGTCGTTAACAGAATTACTTAATAATAGAGTAATTCTGTTTTGAAGAACTATTATGTGACTAACCCTCATAAATCCAAGAGGTGAGTACTATTGCCATTTCAATTTTTCAGATGAGGACACCAAGACCAAAGAAGTAAAACAACTTGGTTAAGATCATCTGGCTATTAAGATACAAGGCCAGGAATCTGACCCTGGAGTCCACTCAACTACAGCTATAAGCAGCTTTATAAATATCACTTTAAAAGCCTTCCTTTCACAAATATGAAGGGAGCATTTGATGATTAGGATTTACTGCTGCATGAGTTAACGTGCTATGATATTTAAAAAGAAATACCTATTCTTACATGCATCCTTCTTACATTTTTATAGAACCAATGAGAAAAGTTCTAAATGTACTTAACTCAGAAGATATTCAACCAGGATTATGCATCTTTCTTCTTAATACATTAAATAACTAGTGCCCAAGATAACAGAGATTGTTTAAATATCAAGAGGAAATTTAAATACCTTTTATAACTATTTGGTTTTCTAAAAGGGGATGGCATATTGAACTGAAAAAAAATCAAGAAAGAATAAATCTTTGGTTTTAACTGCATTTGATATTTTACCTTGAGTTTACAGCATATGTAAAAACCACTTAGAGAAAATGAAACACTGGGATTAAAATTCAAAAACGTTCATTTCAATCCTAATCTTTTCTCAAATTCAGACCCGTATTTTAAATTGTCTCTAGCCTACTTTTGCTGGAATCTTCTATAAGAAGCATCTCATTCTGTGTCTAAACTTGGCTTCCTTCTTGCTAAATCTCCTGCAGTGAAGGGTGAAGATGGGTCCTCCCTAGAGCCCCTGCCAGACACTTGAGTCTTGTACCTGACTCTTCCTTCCTGCTCACCTACCATCACTCACTCCACTCCCTCAGTTCAGCCTAACAAATGTCTATTGAATCTGTTTTCTCTCCATTTCCCCTAATTTAGAACTCAATAGCTTCTTCACCAGTTTGCCTACTTCACCATCCTTTCCATTCTCCACACAAGATCCACAACACAAGACCTTTCTAAACCACAACATTGCTGACTTTTTCACTCCCTTAACACCTGAAGTAGCTCTCCATTACTTTCAGGTACCAGTCTAAACTCCTTAATAAAATTAGCAAGCCCCTGCTTCCCTGCTCCTTACTGACCTCTCCAGCCTTGCCCCATCCTGCCTCCACAAAGCAGGATAAACTGCCCATATAGTGTGTAGCAAGTAGAAGGAACCATGAATTTTATTCCTCTTATATATCATTTTCTTAGGGAAATTACAGTTTCTCTTATCCAACAAATTCTTAATAGGGCACCTACTATATGCCAAACACTGGTGGTAAAATAGCTAAGGGTACCAGATATGAAATAGATACCAGAGATGAAAAGGATTTTAATATCTAAAAACAATAGAAAATAACCTAATTTTAGCTATGTCCTTGAAAGGGTCAGTCTTTGGGTTTGGGGGTTTTGTTTTTTGAAGAGGGGGTGTTGGTGATGGAACCCAGAGGTGGTTTACCACTGGACTACATTTCCAGCCCTTTCTGTTTTGAGACAGGATCTTGCTAAGTTGCTTATGGCCTTGCTAACTTGCAGAGGCTGGCCTTGAACTTGGAATCCTCCTGCCTCAACCTTCCGAGTTGCTGGGACTACAGGTGGGCACCATCAAATGGACATAAATGTCAGTTTGTAGAATTGCAGCTGTTTAGGACTTTGCCACTCTCCAGCAGAAACCAAGGACAGAGACAACTAGTACCCAAGAAGTGAGTCAATCTATATCAGATCAATAGCTATATTTAATATGAGTTTAATGTTAAGACTAAATATACTATAAGAAATAGGCCATAAAAGAAGAAATGTTTATTGAATTAGTGCCTTTCTTTGTTAAGAGGTAAATTATCTTAAAGGAATGAAGTTTTAAAAGTTATCTTAATGTTCGTACTTTGCTAATTTAACAAATATATAAAATCATTATCATTATCAGAATTAGATTTAATAATTTAATTTTATTAGTTTCTAGTCTTTTTGATCTGTTTGTACCAGCAGAGTGTATCGCCTAAGGCGGAAGCCTACATTCTCTTAATATACTGATATGAGGAATAGTGTATGTGAGAAGAATCTGATGATAGGATATAGGGCAGTTACAGAGCTCTTTTAGATTATTTAGAAGTTGGAAAGCCTGGGTGTAATTTTAATTTGTACCAGACTTAGCCTAGGGAATCCTTAAAAGGTCTACTTTTATCAGAAATGATAGATAAGTTCAGGCTGCTATCTTATTTCAGTTATATTAGTATCTTTGCAGTTTTCCTTAACAGTCATGATAAAGTGAAAATGCAGGCTTTAGGATCCCTTTTGTAGTTTTAAAGATACTTCAAATGTGTCATGTTATTCCCCAAGGAACAATTCATTTCCATGATTAAAAAAAATCAAAATAACATCTTTAAGACTATCTTAGTAAATACCAGTTATATTCTTTTATATTATTATTTCTTTTTTTCTTTTCTTTTCTTTTTTTTTTTTGGCTATACAGGGTATTGGATCTAGGGCCTCATGCATGCTAAGCATGTCCTCTACCACTGAGCTACATCCCCAGCTCCTCAATCTTAAAAACACATAAAATATTTTCAAAAAGAAGAATGTTTATGTGAACTGTGAACTCATATCTGAAGCAATGTTTAAATATATCATGTAACATTTCCCTGGGACAGAACTGTAGGAGTTGACCCTTCATGAAATCTATTTTAAGCCTGTTGTACAATAAATATAGTCCACTTTGCAAACTCACACACATTATTTTTAAAAAATCTCATGAAAAACCATATCCACATGCAATGCATCTGGCATTTTCTCTTCCATTTCCTTTAAAAAAAAAAAAAAAAAAGATCTCACAATCTACAAACGATTTACAGCCCACAGTTCTTAAAACAGTGCTACAGTGAACACATTGACTGGATCAGAGATACCCCAGGATTTGTTTCCAGCCTAAAATATTTTTGTTCTCCCTTATATTTAAAGTTTTAACAAATGGAAAATTCTGAATAAGTCTGGCTTTTTTCCTTTCACTTGATGAAGGGTTTCTACAGTGTTTACTAGAGCATTTTTACTTTTCATGTGCATCCTTGGATATTTTTGTATGTTGAGTAGTATTAGGGGTAAAAAGTGGAGGGGGGTTGTAGTCCTGAGGAGATCATCCTTGCTATAGGCTATATGGATATAGCCATATTATGGATACATGGATACATGGCCATATTATGATAATTAACTGTATTTAGAGTTTAGTGACTCATGAGCTCATCTCTAATTCCTACGGGTCCTTTCTTAATTCAGAAGACATTGGTCTTATTTAGTATTAAGAATCCACCAAAACTAAAATAAATAAATAAATAATCCACAAGTTTGTGCTTTCAACACCCCCAAGAACCTGCAAGCCTCTTCCACATGAAAGAAAGCTGATCAAGCTCCTCAGAAGGGAGGAGGACATTAACTGGTGTCCAGCTGCCTGACACCTGAATATCCTGTGCCCTCAATCTTTACTAATAAGGTCCTAGGGGTAAGTGGGATGATTCCATCCCCAAACTGAGTCATAAAACTAAGGGCTCTCTTGTGAATAGGCCCCCTGTTGAGACATTGCTCAACTACAATAGAGTAAGTTAGACCTCAGTCCCATGCTAACCACACCACCTAGGTGGAGAATTCCATTCCTATAAGCTACTTCTATTTGGCTATTTCCATTATGGCCCATGTCCCTCAGGCTGCTACTTATTTTCTGTTTGTCCTTGTAGAGAGCTAAGCCCTCCCTGTAGTACTCTGCCTTCTGCCACTAGAAAATAACCTGGAACTAATACTGAACTTAGACCATTGTAAGTACCTTTAGTAATTAGGTTTTTGTTTCTCCTCCCTGCAAAGCAGTTCAGGAAAGGGGCTAACATGGGGAAACCTGTCATGTATGTCTTTCCATCTCAGTGACAGGGGAAGGAATTCAACCGGGGTTTATAGGGTGCAAGTGACACTAATTCAAATACTGTTTACCTTAAAGCTCTAATAATCATCTATATGCTTCAAAATGCAGAATCCCATCCCTACCCCCTCTTCTTGACTAAGAATATCAAGGGAAAGGTCTAGAAATCTATTTTAAATGAGCAGTCTAGGCAATTAATTTGAGAGATGTTATTTTCCCAAGTTAAAGGGATGGGGAAGGGAGATGGTCTGGGATAAGGATTGGAATCACCTAGAGGAGCATTCTTCTTCTTTTTTTTTTATAATGGGGATTCAGCCCAGGGGCACTTAACCACTGAGCCACATTCCCAGCTCTTTTTTATTTTTTGAGACAGGGTCTTGCTAAGTTGTTTAGAGCCTAAGTTGCTGAGACTCTTTGAACTAGAATCCTCCTGCCTCAGCCTTCCTAGGATTATAGGTGTGCATCCCCACTTCCAGCAGCATTCTTCAATCTTCCACACCTACGTATACATATGCATATATACATAAATGTATACACACATACATATATATGCATCTCAAGTGTTAGTGTCTTTTTCCAATTTGATTGTGCAGATTTGAAAATCTACATTATTTGAGCTACAATTTAAATGTAAACTTATAGGGCTGGGAATGTGGCTCAAGCGGTAGCGCGCTCGCCTGGCATTCATGCGGCCCGGGTTCGATCCTCAGCACCACACACAAACAAAGATGTTATGCCTGCCGAAAACTAAAAAATAAATATTAAAAAATTCTCTCTCTCTCTGTCTCTTAAAAAATAAATAAATAAAAAATAAAAAACAAAGGTATTGTGTCCATCTACAACTAAAAAAAATAAATGTAAACTTATAGTTGTAAATTATATAATTTAGTCTATTTAAAATCATTTATTAATTTGCATTCTTAAATACTCATTCATATTTAATATCAGATTTCACAAATTTGTACTGATTTTAAAAATTGTTTTTTTCTCAAACAATTCTATTCAAACTCTTCATATGCATCTTCTACAGCGGGGTCTTTATCAATCTTTGAAACAACATTTTTTGTGATCATGAAACCAGTATGGAAAACCAGGATCTGGTCCTTGTTCCCCTGGTGTTGAAGATAAAACACCAAGAAATACCCAGGGAAGAGCAAAAAGTTTTATTTTAAAGGATGGAACAGAGAAAAAGAGACTTCTCTGGAGAGAAGGGGGTCCAGAGCTGGTGCCTGAGTGGGGTGTCTTGCCCCTTGTATAGATTTTTGGTTTTTTTCTTCTAGTGTTCCCTCCTCCCATCCTGCCTACTGGTGACCAAAAGTGCAGGAAAGGAGTCCCCCAGCGGGTACTCATTAACAGCTCCTTGCTGGGAAGAACAATTCCCTGGAAGCCAGGTAAACATGGCAACAGGTTTCCAGGAGGAGGAAGTGTTCTGGAGGTATCAGCATTTTATTTTGAATCAGCCCCCATCTTCCTAACCCAATCATTCATTATATATCTGCGCTATCTGTCCTTTGCCCTGGTTTCAATCTAACAAGTTCCTTCCAGTTATTTAAGATAGAACAAGCTTTAAATTGAGTAGGTTGTTGTTAGTGGAGATTTTACTGAATTTCATGTACCCTTCCTTAAATATTAGACAGTTTTTTTCCCCCAGTACTGAGAATTGAACCCAGGACCTTGTACACATTATGCAAGTACTTGGCTACCAAGCTCCCCCCAACCCCGGACAGTTTTTTGTTTTTTACTACATATTTACCATCTCCACAAATGAGTACTTCTCATATTTCTTTATTTGATGATTACTTAAAAGCCTACTAATTTCCAATATGTGTTTGACAAGCTCCTACCCTCAGGAATAATTAGTAAACATGTTTTTGCCTTTTTCCCCCTATTTTGTTGGGTGAGTTTTATAACTGAAAACTGCCATCACTTCAGGTTCTTTCAAGACATCATGTCTTCCTGAAGAGTACTTGGTTTAAAAAGGACAAAGTAAAGACAAAAATATAAAGCAGCTTTTCTGATAAATTATATTTTTGGAAAAATTTCACTTCCTATTCTGGCATACATTGTATATATTACTATTTAAGAACATCTGCACCTAAACCTAATTTCCAATCCCCCCAGGGAAGTTAAACTGGCCCCAGTATTTTCTCATGGGATGCTAGAAGGGAGATTGATTGGGGCATACCAGCACCTTTTGGTTGCGTAGGGCTAAAGAATAAACCATAGAAAAATCCTGGGCTGCTTTTTAGAAGTTGATGAATTGGTTATTATTCAAAGTTTGCCTATAGTTGTAAATTGCATTTTAATGGGAAGCAGCATGGGGTTGTTTGATTATTCTGACATTAGTAATATTGCCCCAAATGCCTTGTGGCTGAATTATAAGAAGTTCCAAAATTTGTCTATAAAGAATGTTTCATGTATCTATGAATGATCTTTTTTTGAAGTTTGTGGATGCTATAGTGGTGAATAAAATATCAATTTGTTTAAAAGAATTGAATTCAGAAATTTTTTTGTCATTTTGCATTTTCCTCATGAATAGAAATCAACTGCTTTCACTGTGGGGAACTAAGTTTTAAGGTATTCAGGTTAGTTTCATCACTCAGCAAGTGGCCAAAAGAGGTCCAGAAAATGAAAAATTGGGGTGACTGAGGCACAAGAAAAAAAGGCAGGAGTAGAGTGGCAGAGGGACAGTGCCCCAAAGAGCTATTAGGAGGGAACTCAGAAGGAGAGGGGAGACATAATAAGGCCCCAGAGGTCTGCTAGCACACCCTGAAGTGCCTGTTTTCTCACCCATGAACTGAAAGTTTTATCTTAACTGCAGGTGTTTCCTTTAGAGCTAAACTTAGAAAATGAAATCACTCTTGCCAAACTCATGGGTTCATCAGGACTAAAGACCAAGGAAGATAAGTATTGTAATTTTTGTTACTAATTTTAAATTATGGGGAAAAAGATAAAGAAATGCAATCCATGCAAATAAAGCAAAAGCATAATCCTATGAATTTCTTTTTCCTCATCCCTGATACCAAAAGCTATAATTCTGGAGATGTCAGGAAATTCAAAGCTATACTAGCAAATTGTATAATAAAAAAGCTATAGTAAAAAATTTTTAAAATAGTGTTGCATAGCCTGGTGTGGTGGCACATGCTTGTAATTCCAGCCACTGGAGAACTGCAAACTCAAGGCAACCTCAGCAACTTAGTGAGGCCCTAAGCAACTTGGCAAGACCCTGTCTCAAAATAAAACATAAAAAGGGCTTGGGATGTAGTTCAGTGGTAAAGCAACCCTGGGTGGGTTCTATTTCTAGTACAAAATAAATAAATAAATTGTAAACAACGATTTGCTATTGTATTTAGAACACACTTCCTTGCTTATTCATAGGAAAAAAAATTTTAAAATGAGAAATGGTGTCCTATAAGTTATCTGATCGAAGGAACCTACTAAACTAGTAGTAGGAGGGTCCCTACTGTGTTTCAAATATACTCACTTGATATTTTCTCTGAAATATATTATTATTAAAATGTTAAAATTGAATAAACAGGTAAAGCATATCATGAGTATTACAGAAACAGAAAAAAAAAGAAGAAGAGATTTTTGTCCCCTGGATCTCTCCACTGACCACCAGATGTTAAGCAAAAGCACAGGTAATAAACCTTCAGTGCAGTAAGAGGGGGCGCAGGTAAAAACAAAGAACTCCTTCCTAGCTGATATTTTGTTTAGGTAACCAGAATTTAAACTCATTTCCCTGATAATAATATAATCAACATCTCTATTACAATACCAGCCACATCACGGTGGGAATATGTCTTATGTTTCTTATTAACCAATCCAAAGAGGAAATCCTAGGGGGAAAACAAGAAAACAACTGTGGCAGGTTTTATTTCTTCTTTTTTTTCTGAAAAAAAATTAAAAATTCTAAGAATTCAAAATAATTAATAAAATGTTTATAGTTAAGACCATATATAGCTTTCCAAGCTGTTTCTCTTTTTAAAATTTTACTTTAGTAAGATATTGTGTAAAATTAGACAATTCATATTATACATCTAAGTGATAACAGCATTGTTGTTTGTAAATATCTTTATTATAGAAAAGTATCTAAAATGGGATTTCAACTCTTAAAATATCTATGCTTTATAACAAAGGCTCAAGATAAATATACTAAAATATTAATCACAGCCATTTCTGATCAGGAGGATTGTGGGATATTTCAATTTTGTTCATAATCCAAATACTGAACAATAATCACATTGTTTTGATGATCAGGAAATAAGTCATTTTAAAAATAAGTTGCTAATGCTGAAGAATAACTATCTTAAAATGTGTGACCCCAAAATAGCACTGAAATTTTAAGAAACATATCTCTCTTTTCAAATAGTGGGGTAAAGCTCTGGTGTGACACAGATGGCCTGATTCCTTCTCAGTTTAGAAAAAACAATCCAGATTTCAGAGTCTGAAGACCTGCATTTGAATCAGGGTTCTAAATTTCTGGACAGTTGTTGAAGTTTTTAAGAATCTTCATGAAATAGATTTCAAAGTATTCAAATTAATAAATATAAATCTAAAAAAAAGAAATCCTCAGAAGGGTAAGAACTTGTAGTTGAAAACTGAAAACTTAAGTGAATAACTTGATTCCTCCAAGACCTCATCTGTAAAATGAGTATAAATAATCTGTGCCACTGCCTGTTATAAGAATAAATAAGTTGATCTATGTTGAATGCCTGATACACTACACAGTAGATACTAAGTCCAGACCTTGCTCTAGAGTGCAAATGGAGGTGGGAAAGGAAAAAAAAAAAATTATACCAATATACCAAATTTCATATGGGTTAGAACTTACTTGCCTGATGTAGTTTATAACTTCCTTCTAAGAAGAAATAAGTGTTCTTGATAAAATATAAGCAATTTTGGATAAATTTAAATTTTCTGGGGAAACTAGCTTCCTTCCCTCCCAGCTGACTGTCAAGAATCTATTGACTTTTTAAATAGAATTACTCTTCTTTTTGTACCTAAGTACTTTTTTCTCTGTAAATGTCTCTGTCTAGAGAAAATTTAAAATTGGCCTTGCTCTTGCAGCAAGATTATAAATTAAGTTTTGACATATACCCATAACTAAACTGTCCGAATAGATTTGTTGTGTTTACCCAAGGATGGAGAAGGCTCCTACTAATCCAGTATTGTGGGGAAAAGAGCCCCAGGAGGCTGACTAGGTACTGGTGGCTTTCACAATGAAAGAAAAGTAAAACATCCTCCTCCCAGCCTTTTGTGGAGAGGAAAATTCAGGAGAGCCCCAGAAGCAAATTGAACCCAGAGGCTGATGATCTGATCAACAATCGAATTGGCAGGCCTGGCTATTGTAAGGCCTACTGCACAAACCAGGGGCCTTTACAGATCTGTGGCAGGAGAGGGTGTAAAGTGTTAAGATAATCTGAAGATTAAAAACAAAAAATAAATGAGTGAATGAAGCAGCACATTTGAATCTGGTTTTATTTTCCTATTTCAACCAGACTATCAGTTTACTATTCAAGAAACACCACCATGGAATGGTCTAAAAGATACCATCTGATTTAAATAAAGTTCACTTCTTTATTCTTCACAATTTCACTCTGGCAGTAGCATGTACCTGTAATAGGAGGATCGCAAATTGGAGACCAGCCTGGGCAATTTAGCAAGACCCTCTGGGTGGGTGGGAGAGAGGTGGGGTAGGGGAGCTGGTAGAAGGCTTGCCTAGATTCAATCCATAGTACTGCAAAACCAAAGAGCTGCTCGTGAAATCCAGACACCAAGAAATTCACTTATAGTTTTAGATGAACAATATAAAACAAATCAAATTTAAGACTCTTCTATATAACAAAAACTTGCCCAACCGGATTAACCCTCTTCATCCCACCTAGAAATCCTCCCTTCAGTCTTCCCACCACCCAGGGTCCTTCCACCCTCCTTTCCTGAGGTCTCACAGGCCTTATGAACCCACACTCCTTTTTCTCGGTCCCACTCTTTCCACAAAGAAGTATGAAGTGTGTCTCTTGAGTTTTAACCTTTCATACTCGTATTCTTTCACTTAAATTCAATGCGACTCCCAGTTTGATTTTTGGACAAGTTTTATTTTTTAAATTCCCCGAATTGCGTAAAACGGTGTCTTGCATCTTATCAAGTCTGAGGGGGAAATCGTTATAAAATCGCTGGCTTCCCCCCCACGTAAGTCCATACCCCACCCCAAACAGCTACTGGACCCAGAAGCACTGCACGCGATCGACCCCGTGGGCCCTCACCACCCCCAGCGCTCCCGGGCCAGGTCCCGGACCCGCCCGCAGCGCCGCTTCCGCTGCACCGCCTGGGGACCCCGGGTGGCCCGCGAAGGTCAGCCTCGGGGGCTGCGGCGAACAGACTGCGAGAGCGCCGCCCATTCCTGCAGATCTCCGAAGGGCAGTGCCTGGCGGGCGGCGGCCGCTGGGTGACCGGGCCGCCACGAAGCGACTGCCACGTCAGGACAACTTCACAAAACCCGGGCGAGGGCGGGTGACGCAAGCCGGCGGCCGCGGCGGGGTTGGGCCCGCGGCCAGACAAGCAGGTTGACCTGCACCCCGGGCGCCCGGTTCAGCGACGCCCCGGCCGGCGCCGGCGCCTGCCCGGCCTTCAGGGAGGCGGGGGAGCAGCGGAGGAGGCGGCGCCACCGCGGAGCCCGCGCCTCGCCCGCACCCTCGCCACCCCGCCCGCAGTCCCTGCTGGGCTGGGCGGCGTTTGCGGAGGCCCCTCGGCCAGACCCTGTCGGCCCGAGCCACGCTGAGACCGGACAGCGGCAGTGCCGAGAGGAGGTGACAGCGGCCGGGAGACCCGAGCCGCTCCAGCGACCCGCCATGGAGACCCGCTACAACCTGAAGAGCCCGGGTAAGCAGGGCGGTGGGCGGGGAGAGCGAAGTGACCCCCCGGCCCTAGGGCCCGGCGCAGGCGGCCTCACGTGTCCTCCACTCCTCGCGGCTGCGCTCGCGGTTCCGCGCTCTACGCGAGACCGCCGCCTGCCCGGGAGGTGCAGGCCGCAGGGCGGGGCGGGCTCTCGCCGCGGCTCCCCGGGAACCGCCAGAACCCCTTAATACCCGGCCTCTCCTTTCCCCCTTTTCGCCCCTTAGAGCCGGGTCATAAACTGGCGCCTAAGAACAAGTGTAAAGGTGATGTCCATGGGTAATAGTCAACAGCCCCTTGCTGTACCTGCATCCTTGATACCGTAGTGATTCCCCCTCCGCGCCGCCGCTGCTGGACTTGGTATAGTTTTTTGATTAACTCACATTAGAGGGTTGGTCGTTTAAATATCCTATTTGCAGCGTTTGGAGCAAATAGAATTACACACACGAAGGAAATGTTCTGTAACTAAAATGTTTAACCAAAGAGCCAAAAAACTAGTTGAGCCATGCACTTGAGATGATTCTGTCATGACTTAACCATGATTTTTGTCAAACTAGCTAAATAAGATATATATCTGATTTCAGTCACAAAGATTTTTCTTTCCCGCATTGAATTTCCCTGCTTCATTCATAAGCAGCTCAAACAACCCTATCTCCAGTTATTTTCTGGTGCATTAAAAAAAAATGCAAGAAAAGTAACCAGCTCTCTCAGATTAAGACAGAACTTAACTAATCAGTGGATTCCATAAAAGGTATTTATTCTGTCTGTACCTTGATAAATTTGTCAGGAGAAAGAACCTACAGTTCAGCTCTGAATGGTAAATCATGGGATATTACTGATGGTTTGACCAATTCTTGCTGCTGCTTAGAATTTTCTTTCCAAGATTGCTACCTATTAGAAATCGTCTTTTCAGAAAGAGTTGACATTATGGATCCTTAATTATTTTTTCGTTGTATTGAGTAATGAACCCAGGTTGTCACAGATGCTAGGTAAGTATTCTACTACTGAGCTACATCTCCAGCCCTTTTATTTTAACTTTGAGACAGATTCTTGCTAAGTTGCCCAGGTAGCCTTGAACTTGCCATCCTCCTGCCTCAGCTTTCTTAGTAACCGTGATCAGAGGCATGTACCACTGCACCAGGTGTAAATCTTTCATTAAAAAAAATGTTCAGAATATTCAAAATAAAAAATAAAAACATAGCTCAATCTCCAGTACCCTTCCCCCCACACCACCCCTCAAAATTCAGAATATGCAAAAAAGCTCTAGAATATTGCTTGAACAGCCTTATTGGCCTGAGTGCTGTCAGGCTAAAAAAAGGTCTTTAGGTGACCAACTGTGTAAAATCAGTCAATAAATTTTGGGCATTATAGACTATAGTCTGCTGAAGGTTATGACCTCTGTAAGAATGTCTTAAGACATAGATTCAATTTCAGTAGGTTAACCACTTAAGAATTTCAGGAATTAAAAAAATAAAAATAAATAAAGCTCATCACTTAAGAATCTCAGGAATAGGAAAAAAATATCAAAGAGAAAGAATAAAAGTTAAGTTTAGTTTTTGAGATTCAACGGTAGAATGTTTGAATTTTTTAGATAGCAGTTGGTTTAAAGAAAACTATGTGGTGAAACTGGGCATGGTGGCAAATGCCTATAATCAATCCTAGCAACTCGGGAAGCTGAGGCAGGAAGATCACAAGTTTGGGCCAGCTTCAGCAACTTAGTGAGACCCTGTCTCAAAAAAAAGGAAAAAAAAAAAAAGAAAGGAAGGAAAGATTCAATTTCCAGTACCAAAACAAACAAATAACCCCCCCCAAAAAAACTTACATATGTAATAGTGTCGTGACTCCCTAGCTGCATGGTTCATAAGGACAGCTGGGATACTTAGTGCAATGTCCAGAGAATAATGCAGTATGAGTAGTAGTGAAGGTTAGAATGGAAACTTTTTGGGTCCCAAGAGTTGTTAGGGGATTCTGTTCAGTTTTGATAGGCTAGCTAGCATAGCTAAGATTTAAAAATTCTCCAACTTTAAAAATTATCCAGAATCCTGTAGATTTCCAAAGTATGTAGCTTATTACCAGTTGGTTGCACTTTGGTTGACATCCTTGTAGCTGTGTCAAAAATTCCATTCTCTTTTTGGTTTTATTTCCTCAAAGATGTTGTTGCCATTATAAAAAGTATTTTTTAAAAATCTTTTATTGGGGGCTGGGGATGTGGCTCAAGCAGTAGCGGTGCTCGCCTGGCTTGCGTGCGGCCTGGGTTCGATCCTCAGCACCACATACAAAGATGTTGTGTCCGCCGAAAACTAAAAAATAAATATTAAAATTCTCTCTCTCTCTCTCTCTCTCCCCTCACTCTCTCTTAAAAAAAAAATCTTTTATTGATTGATTGATTGTCTGGATCATTTGGAGTTCTTGGAGAAGGATGAATTAGATGAGGTATGGGACTTACTAAAAATGCTGAAAGGCATAGTGAAATTGTCTTTTTCCTTAGTTTTATTCTCAGACCTTTGATATTTTAGGGTAATGCCTATGTGAAAGCAAGTGATTAAAAACACACATCCTTTTTATCTGATGTGGGGTTGTATTAGATGGGAAAATTAAATGAAAACAATACAGACAGCTGGTTAAAGGCCTGTATCCATTTATTCATTTCATAGGGGGAAATATTTTTATGATTTTTTTTTCTGGAATGGGCTTGGGATTGTGGACAGAGCTCTGTGTAGGGGTACCTCATAAACTTCTGATTAGCCTGCAGTTGTCTCTGGATCAAGCTCTCTAATCCCTGTTTGGATCTCCTCTGCCCCAGGTGATAGGGTCTTGTAATTCAAAGTAGGGAAACCTATATACAAGGAACTTTCCTTAGCACCTTTCCTCAGAAGGAGGCTGTGGACACGTGCAGAAGGTGATGGGAACATGAGAGACTGGTCCAAAGATGCCCCGCACCTTCACTGTTCTATTCATGCCGCTGGTGTTGACCTTACCTTCATGCTAATCATTCCCGGCTTTACTGTCCAACTCAGACCCTTCTCCTAAGCTGTAAATATATAGAATTTACTGATGACTCAACATCTTCACTCAGATTTTCTACAGATTGAAAAAAATGATGAGGTATAAAAACTAAACTCATTAGATTTCTCTCCTTCGCAGACCCCAGACTTGCTCCTTATCCTGGTATTTCTCATCTCGGGGATTTGACCGCACTCAGGCTCCAGTAGGAATTATTGATTTCTTGGTCAACTCTTTTGTACTATCCCTATCCTGAAACACATAACTCCCCTCCCCCCAGCCTTCAGTCACTATTGTCACCAAATCAATTAAAAGGAAATAAAAACTGATTAGATCATGCCTGAATGTTACAGAATATTCAATAGCATACTGCTAGCTGTGGATAAAGTTCAAATAAACTGCTTAGCTTGGCCTGCAGGGCTGCTTAAGTCTTGACCCTTGCCTTCTTCACTAGCCTCTTTGCCCATTATGTTTGTGTTCCTTTATATTTTCACCATCCATTCATTTTGCCTGAACTACTTACTCTCCAGATGGAATAATTTTTCTCACATGTGCTGGTTCCTGTTGGAATCTCTGCTTGAAATGCTTTTCATTTAAAACATCCAAAATTCCTTTTTATTTTTCAAGCTTTTTAAAGCTTCAGCCTTTCCCAGCCCCTCAAGGTAGTCCTTGTACCTGGTTAGTATTGCCACAGTGTGTTGTAATTATTTTTCTGTCCTTCTAATTTTAACTGTGTGCCTTTTGAGGCCAGGCAGCAGGTCTTGGTCATTCTCTGCCTCCAGCACTCAGACACTCTTCAAATGTATGTTGAATGGATACTTTTGCAGGAGCTTTCGATGCTAAAAATCAGTCCTTAAACATTTACTTAAATATTACTTATTATGGGAGCAGGAAAAGGCAATTGGTATATTGGATTCACATCCTCAATATTTCTGCCTTCTGCATTTCACTCATGCTTTGGGAACCAATAATTTTAAGATATTTGCTTTACAAGAGAAATTAATATTTGGGACACAGAGTTCTATAAATGGTCCCTTTATTTCTAGCAGGATGTTGGCTCCAAAACTCAATGGAAGCCCAGTGAGCTAGAGTGGGCATGTGAAGAGGGCTAATGCAGGGGCTCAAGGAGCTTAGAGCTTTGATTCAGAGTGTCCAGGGTGGTATCTATAGGAAGAATAGGTATGCAGGTTTCAACCTTCCCTTCCTTGGCTTATCTCACCACATAAGAGGAGGGTTCCATAGAATAATCTTGCAAAGAACTGAGAGTAGCTAGAGTGAAAAAGTTCCACTAGCCATGAGAAATCAAGTGATGGGGTATAAGGAAGAGCAGACTCTGCTCTAGCCCTATTTGCCAGGTAGCACTTTGAGCCTCAACTATCCTATAGCAGTGGAGCCTCAACTATCCTATAGTAGTGGTAGTTCTGTGCAGCAGCCCAGGGAGCCATGCCATAAGGCCATCTGCAGATGCCAAGGCCTGATTTTTGAACCAGAGAGAATCATTGAGAAGGCTTTATATCTCAGTTTTTCTTTTTCTTTCTTTTTTTGGTAGTGCTCGGGATCAACGCAAGGGTTTCACAAGCACTTTATCACTGAGCTATACCCCCAGCCTTATCCAAGATCATTTTTTAACCTTTAGGATACATGACCTGGGGGAATGGTAGGGGTGAAAAGGAAAGGAGAATGATATGAAGCAATTATTGACTTTCGTTTGACAAATGTAAACAGTGAGCTATAGTAAGATTAAGTACTTGTTCAAAGACTTAGAGCTGCAAAATGTCAGAGCAAAAAATTTAGTGCAGTTCTAAATCCAGAATATTCTTTTTCATGAAAGCATTTATAAAAATAAATTATATAAACACTAAACAAATCTTACCTTCTGTTTGGCTTTCTCCAAGTTCTAGACACTAGGCTTTGTTCAATTCTTTAAACACATTCTACATTCTCTCTAGTTCAGGCTTTCCTACATAATGTTTCCTCAGCTTACAAAGTTGCTCCAACTCCCATCATCATCTGGACTGGCTCCCACTTTTAAGATCTTGAGATAACTTCCTCAGGAAGATTTTCTTGGCACCTTCCTTTGTCTTCCCCTCAGAGAGGTAACTAGCGATTCTCATCTGAACAGGAGTAGAGACTTGAAATGCTCTCCAAAGGATTCTAATGGCCTCTCAGGTTTGGAAACCACTGCTATAGAGACTAGGCTGAGTCCCTTAATATACATACTATATGTTGAGAGCCACAGCCCAGTCAGAATGATGCCTGGCATTTGCCAGAGGGAATGGTTGAAAGGTGATGCCAGGGAGCCATTGAGATGATGATTTGAATCAAGCTATATATAATTGCTGTGATGCTGGATTGATTGTATTGTATATTTGACCTTTACTGTCGGGCAATAGGGTGGCTCTTGATGCCTTGGGCACCTGCTACTTTGGAGTTCCCGTGAGTTCTCACATGTTTCTAATATAGCATTTATTATGCCATTTTCTATTGACTGTCTCCCAACTATAAGCTCCTTGGTGACCAAACTATATTTTGTTTATGATTGTAGCTGTAGCACCTAGTTGAGAACTCAGTGAATATTTGATGGTCAAGTGAACAAAGTCTCTGCCTACAGGGGCTTAGTTCAGAATAGGAGATTGAAAAGAATGTTAATAATTATGAATTAGGATAGTGACTTAAGCTTTTTTAAAGCCTAGGAGCCTTTGATTCAAATGATAATTTGTGGAAAAGTCATAATCCCAAACTGCTCTGATTATATATATGTGGGTGCTTCTTGGTTAACCCCTTTCCCTATAACATTCCAACCTATCTTCTACACGTTTTACTTTTATTATTCCCTCTGCCTAGTCATACCCAAATGAGTAATTACTTGTTTATTTTTTCAAATATGGGTACCTGATTCCTTTTCTCTTCTGTCTGCTCTAAAGTTAGATCCCCACTTAGCCCTCCCAACATCTTGTGCATGTCTCTCTGTAGCACATATTGAACTAGTGGTTTTGAGGAACGTTTTGAGAAGCCCTCCCTCTGACTTTGTCATTAATTTAGGGATTCTCACCTGAAGTGAGAAGGATTGAGATTCAGAGCACATATCAAAGGATTGAACTTTTGAGAGCCAATAGAGAGGGAAAGAGGGTACAGATAGAGATAGGATTGTAGATGGTGCTAGACTTTAATTCTGCTCCTGCTAAGGCAGTTATCTTGGAGATAAAAGGCTGCTGTTATTAATCGAAAGAGGTGAGAGAGGAGAGATAAGGATAGGTGTGTAACTGTCTTAGTGTGCTAGGTGAAGAGAGTAAGCTGGTATCTTACCAGGGAATGTAGGAACATTAGGTGGCATTGTGTCCTAGTGGAAGTTGTTGGTGATGATTCTGTAATGGCATTAATGTGCCATTGTCTGTGACTCCCCCCCCCCATTTCAACAATGCCTAGCTATTTTTTTAAAATATTTTTTTTAGTTGTTGATAGACCTTTATTTTTATTTATTTATATGTGGTGCTAAGAATCGAACCCAGTGCCTCATACACACCAGGAAAGCTCTCTACTGCTGAGCCTCTGCCTTAGCCCCATGCCTAGCTGTTTGGATAGATACACCAAATAAGATGATTGGGTTGGGTTAGCCAGACTTGAAATGTATTAGGGAGCATGAAAGAGACTTTCAATGGTGGAGGGTGAGGATAAAAATAGAAATGAATATAAGTGTAGGTAAGGTGGAGAATAGTTTTGTGTCAGTGCATTGGAGGTTTTAATTAAGCTGAAGAGTTTTTTTGTTGTTGTTGTTTTGTTTTTATTTTTGTTGAGAGAGAGAGAGAGAGAGAATTTCAATATTTATTTTTTTTTTAGTTTTCTGCGGACACAACATCTTTGTTTGTATGTGATGCTGAGGATCGAACCTGGGCTGCACGCATGCCGGGCGAGCTCGATACCGCTTGAGCCACATCCCCAGGCCTGAAGAGTTCTTTTGAAAAGAAATTTAATTAGGGCTATGGAGAATCACTGGATTTCCAGAACAGCCCTATTAAGTTAATGCAAAATAATGGTGGAAAGACCCAAAAGATTGAGGATATAAAGGGATTTACTTTTCATTGGGCACAAGATGCAGAGGGCACATTTTTGTTAATAAATTCATTTTAACAAGTAGAGTCAGACTGCCTGTGTTGGAATCCCAGCTGTCATTTCCTAGCTATTTGAACTTAAATAAGTTATGTAACCCCTCTGTGTCTCAGTTTCCTCAACTGGAAAGTGAGGATAAAAATAATGCCAGTCTAGTAGTTTGAGGATTAAATGAGCTAATAACTTTTTTTGATGAGTTAATACTTTTAAAGAACTTAGGTAAATGCTATCACATAGAAAGTATATGTAAGTATTTACAAGATAAAAGTAGTATCTCCCCTATATGTTTAATTTAATATGTAACTTCCAAAGTAAGCCATTCCTTTTTTAAAAAAATTCTTTTTAATTGTAGATGGACACAGTACTTTTATTTTTGTTTATTTATTTTTATGTGGTGCTGAGGATCAAACCCAGTGCCTCACATGTGCTAAGTGAGCACTTTACCACTGAGCCACAACCTCAGCCTCCAAAGTATGCCATTCTTATAATGTCTAGCTACCATCCCCCACCGGGCTGTTTATTACTGTTACCCCATAATTAAACCTTTACTGTCTATTTAGTTGAATTGCACAGTTTTCATTGAAGTAGGAACTTTTTCATTAGGCTTATAGTGTGTGTTAATCACTCAGAAAAGCATATTTTAAATATCTCTATCTTATGAATTTTATTTTAGCTGTTAAACGTTTAATGAAAGAAGCTGCAGAATTGAAAGATCCAACAGACCATTACCATGCGCAGCCTTTGGAGGTTAGTTTCTATCTCCATATTTTTCATATGGAAGAATTAAATACTTTAATCTTTAAAATAAGTTCTTTAAAATTGCTTTTTTATTGTTTTGAGTCATTACAGGTGAGTGATATGGTTATTGATCTATTTTATTCCTTATTTCATACATATCTCACTAGCCTTCAGAATCAGACTTTTAGACAGAGCAGATTTCTTGTCTAAATGGATCTTAGATGCTAAGTTGTGTTAGGTCTTGAGACTGAGGGAAAGAAAGTGAAAAGAACCTCAGACACTTTACAGTTTGGAAGACTCAGTGCCTTGACCTGGGTTTTTTACATAGACATCTTTCAGATGTCTATGCAAACTTTTTTTAAAAATTTTTAATAGCTTTATTTTTATTTTATTTTTTATTTTATGTGGTGCTGAGGATGGAACCCAGTGCCTCACATGTGGCAGGCAGGTGCTCTACCACTGAGCCCAGCCCAACATTCAGAATTTTTTAAATGCATTTTGTTAAAAAGGTTTTAGCTTTTATGAGACATAAAGCATTTATTACATTATAGATTTTATTTATAACATTTATTTAACTTTTATTTCTCAGATTTTCATGCATTAGAAACTAGCCTAGCAATGATATAAAACATTTGATTTTTCCCACCTGGCAGTATTTCTAATATTCATAATTATCAAACTTTTTAATGTTATTGATTCCTTTTGGATTATTATTATTATTATTATTATTATTTTTTTGTTCAGGATAACCTTTTTGAATGGCACTTCACAGTTAGAGGGCCCCCAGATTCTGATTTTGATGGAGGAGTTTATCATGGACGAATAGTACTGCCACCAGAGTATCCCATGAAGCCACCAAGCATTATTCTCCTAACGGTAAGAATTCTTGGCTTTTGGGAACGATTGTGATTTAACACTTCCCAGGGGCTGCAAAATATAGTCAGCATACTCATTTTCGTTAAGAGATAAAGTTGTAATTTTACCTTTTGCATCTAGATCTGGGATTGCCATTTATTCCCTCAAAATAATTCCTAGGAAGCTGACATGTCTGAGAAGTGCTATTAATGAATGCATAAATGTCATAGCAAGTTGTTAGGATTCAATGAATTAATATATGCAGAATGCTAGGCACAATGTCTGGCACATGTTAAATGCTCAACAAAGGGCTGCTAATGTTAGTGTATATCATGGTTATATCATCCCTTTAATGTCCCACCATCTTAATACTCTTTTCCTTGGTTTCCACATAACTCAAAATGAGAATAATGATGCCTACCTCATTGAGATGATCTGGAATTTAGAGTGTATCCTTTTTTTTTTTTTTTCATACTGGAGATTGAACCAGGAGTGTTGAACTACTGAACTACACCCCCAGTCCTATTTATTTATTTATTTCTTGAAATAGGGTCTCCCTAAGTGGCTTAGGCTGACCTTGAATTTGTAATCCTAATACCTCAGCCTTCCAAGTGGCTAGGATTACAGGTGTGTGCCATTGTGCCCAGCCCTAGCCCTTTTTTATATTTTCACTAGAGACAAGATCTTGTTGAGTTGCTCAGAACTTAGCTAAGTTGCTGAGGCTGGCTTTGAACTTGAGATTCTCCTGCCTCAGTCTCCTGAGCTGCTGAGATTACAGGTATATGTCCAGCCAGCATTTGTTTTAGAATCTATAAACCCACACTGTTTCCATTACACTGTGTGCAGGTTACGTACTGTCTTTGAAGTTCAGTGTTCTAATCTGTTGCGATAGAATCACACAGTAAAATTCCTGGTGTATAAAAGCCACTTAACAAGTAGTGAGTGATTCTGAAAATTGTTAATGCTGGCGTAGGGCTGAAGCAGGTTCCTGTACCCTACTATGTAGTCAGGACTTACATCATTTAGTTTGCTAGATCTTGGGAAAAGCCAAGTAATCTTGAGGGAGAAGCTGATGTGAAGGGAAACTTGGTTTGTGTGTGTTTGCATTAGTGGGGGTAGTCGGCAGCAGCTCTTTACCAACAAGTACAGAAATATTTTATAGTTACCTCATGGTATGGTTAGATTTACCACACTGAGAACTGGCCCTGACCTCCTGATATTCAGTGTTGCACTCCTTCTTATTTACTTCCTCTGTTTTGAAAAGTCTTCTTTAACTTTAATTTGGTAAACATTTATTAAATGTAAGTCTTGTGCCAGGCCCAGTGGGTGCAGCAGAGAGTAAGTTATAAGTCTCTGCCAAAATGGAACTTATATCTAACTTCTTGCTGCTTCTTATTTAGGAGAACTAACAATGGATGTTCTGCAGGTTTACACTGTAGCTGTCTTTTTTGTTTTATTTCTATGAAATGGCCTAATGTTTACCTCTGGGAAGAGATACCAGTGGTATTGTATGTTCTTTATAGACTTCAGTATGCTTACATTTCTACCTGCCTGCAGGACATTATCAGTAGCTTTCCAACTAATATGGCAGATTCATGTCCAAAACTGAAATGTCTTTGATTTTCTTCTTCTGTGTTCCTATCTTATTAAATGGCATCATCTTTCTGCAAATCATTCCTATCTCAAAGCCTTTTTCTCTGTGCTTTTACTCATGAATACCAAGTTAGGTGACATGAGGCCTTAGATTTTATCTTAGGACCTAACTTACCCTAGTTTTATCTGAGGTACAGGGTAGGGCATTAATATCTCTTTGTATGTTTACTATTTAGATTATACAACTCAGTTTCAAAAAGGTGCTAATACACCTTCTAAAAACAGCTTTTTAAAAAATTTTTTTTGGTCTTTTTTTTTTATTGGTTGTTCAAAACATTACAAAGCTAATGACATATCATCTTCCATACATTTGATTCAAGTGGGTTATGAACTCCCCTTAAGAACAGCTTTTATTATTATTTTGGCATCCAACATGTATTTTTGTATTTTTGGAATGTCTATAAGAAGACAAAAATGTGTGTTCCTGTTAGTTATATTATTTTAAAAAATATCTTTATTATTTACATATCAATATAAAGATAAAATATATTTAGAAAGTATAAAACATTAGGTACACATATATAATTTTTAATTTTTTAAATGTACTCTATATTTCTAAGGCTAATGGACGCTTTGAAGTGGGCAAGAAAATCTGCTTGAGCATCTCAGGACATCATCCTGAAACTTGGCAGCCCTCATGGAGTAGTAAGTATTAATTAATAGTGAATATAAATCTCATATGACTTCAACCAATTAGTAACAATACAAAAGACTCTTGAGACTGAAGCTGTTTTTGGATAAATAATTTGGTGTCATTGAATAATAATAAAAATCCATGTCGGATTTTTGTCAGCATTGTAATACAATCTCCCTACTTGAAAGCTGCCTTCTCTCTCTCTCTTTCCTTTTGCAAAAAAACTCAGAATTAATGTTTAATTTTTTTTATTTCAGTAAGAACAGCATTACTAGCCATCATTGGGTTTATGCCAACAAAAGGAGAGGGAGCCATAGGTTCTCTTGATTACACACCTGAGGAAAGAAAAGCACTTGCCAAAAAGTAAGTTGTGTATTTCATTTTTTGTTAGGGTGAGAGTACTATTGTGGGTGATGACCGTTAGGAACTAGGCTGTCTCTAACTTTGTGAGTGACCTTGCCCCCAGGATCTGGTCTTCCTGTTGCTGCTGTACAAATCCAATTCTAATTTCTTTGGAGTGACCAGAAACTAAAAAAGTTGCATTCATGTTGTCTTGTTTTTAAAAAGTAGTTGATAATATTTCACTAAGATTTATTTTACTACAGTGAAATATAATTTTTCTCCTGGAAAACATTACTGACCATTTGTCTCTATTTGGATGGTATTACAGATGGAAAAGAACCAGAGCAATTATTTACATGTAGCTTTCCACAAGGTTCAAAATTTCTTGAGGGTGGGGAGGGAATCCCCTCTATCCATCTTTGCATCTGTAATATATAGCTCATTGCAACAACTAACTAAATGATCTAGAATAAAGTTCAGGAGATTTTATCAAGTTGTGATTGCCTAGTAGTGTTACCTTCTCTGTTTTTTTCCAGAAGCGTGTGTGTGTGTGTGTGTGTGTGTGTGTGTGTGTGTGTATGTGTGTGTTTTGCTGGGGATTGGACCGAGGGCTTCATGTATGCGGGCAAGCACTCTACCAACTGAGCTACATCCCTCTGCAGGAGCATTTTTGTCTGTGTAACCAAGAGCAGTCATATTCAAGGAGGAATAGGGGCAAGGCTTTGGGTAAAGCAAGGAATATGCCTTAAAGGGAGAATGTGGGCCTTCTCCAAAGGCAGAGACAGCCTCAGTACTCTTTTAAATTTAATCATTCAGTATTTGAATATCTAACAAAAAAGGTTCAACATTCAACTATTTGACTTATACTCATTGCACATAATTATTTCCTGCCAGGTCACAAGATTTCTGCTGTGAAGGATGTGGCTCTGCCATGAAAGATGTCCTCTTGCCTTTAAAATCTGGAAGTGATTCAAGCCAGGCTGACCAAGAAGCCAAGGAACTGGCTAGACAAATCAGTTTTAAGGTACTGTAAGTTGTGTATTTCATTTTTTGTTAGGGTGAGAGTACTATTAAAAAGTTATTGTATTTTTTAACCTTTATTTTATTTATTTATTTGTATGTGGTGCTGAGGATCTCACCCAGTGCCTCACACATGCTAGGCAAGTACTCTACCACTGAGCCACAACCATACGCCCTAAATAAATTCTATTTAGGTACCCTTTTTGGTTTACTCTTGAATTCTGGATAAAAAGAAGGCAATGTAGTTTGATTGCAATGAGATTTTACAAATAATTTTTTTCTTATTTGGATGGTATTACTTTTATGAATGTAAACTCATGGTTTACATTCATAAAAGCATTATAGCATGGCAGTTAACTTTGATTCTGGTATACAATTAGAATGGCAGGGTTCTTATCTTAACTTCACTGCTCATAGTAAGGTGATGCCAGATGTGTTACCTAACCACTGTGGGCCTTTTTTTCCCTTTATTTATTTATTTTTTTTGGTACCAAGCATTGAACTCAGGTGCATTTGACCACTGAGCCACATCCCCAGCCCTATTTCATATTTTATTTATTTATTTATTTATATGTCTTTATTTATTTATTTTTATGTGGTGCTGAGGATTGAACCCAGTGCCTCACATATGCGAGGCAGACACTCTACCACTGAGCTACAGCCCCTCTCCTAATATATATATATTTAATATTTATTTTTTTAGTTGTAGTTGGACACAATACCTTTATTTTATTCATTTATTTTTATGTGGTGCTGAGGATCGAACCCAGGGTCTCATACGTGCAAGGCAAGTGCTCTACCCCTGAGCCACAACTCCAGCCCTTTCATATCTTATTTAGAGACAGAGTCTCACTGAGTTGCTTAGCACCTTGCTTTTTCTGAGGCTGGCTTTGAACTCATGATCCTCCTGCCTCAGACTCCACAGCTGTTTATACTTTTTTCTTATCTGTAAATAATAATGGAACCTAGCCTATATCCCCTAGGATTCTTGTGAGGATTAAGTGAGTTAATACATGTAATACATACATTATATTTAGAACTGTCCCAGGTGCTTAAAAATTCTAGCTATTATTTTAGAAAATATAGATACAATAAGAATGATAATCAAAAAGGCCAAATGTTTTCTGTGATAAGCAGATCCTGATCCATACTGGGGGGGAGGGTGTAGGGAAGAATGAAGGAAGTTTGGATTGTGCAGAGGAGAGTAAGAGGAGGGGAGAAGCTGGGAAAGACAGTGAAATAAGACAGACTTATATCCTATACATACATGTGATTACACTACTAGTGTGGCTCTGCACTGTGTACAGCCAGAGGAAGAAGTAGTTGTGCTCCATTTGTATACAATGTGTCAAAATATATTCTATTGTCATGTATAACTGATTAGAACAAATTTAAAAACAAAAAATAAAAAAGAATGATAATCATCCATAATCCCATCCCCAAGAAATAACTACTGCTAATATTTTGACATATCTCCCTTTTATCCCTTTTTTATACATGTTTTACCCAACCATAGGATTTATTTATTTATTTATTTATTTTTTTTTTTAAAGAGAGAGTGAAAGAGGAGAGAGAGAGAGAGAGAGAGAGAGAGAATTTTTTAATATTTATTATTTTTTAGTTCTCGGCGGACACAACATCTTTGTTGGTATGTGGTGCTGAGGATCGAACCCGGGCCGCACGCATGCCAGGCGAGCGCGCTACCGCTTGAGCCACATCCCCAGCCCCCCCAACCATAGGATTTATATAGTACTTTTACTTTGGCTACACTTATGTTTTGGAATTTAATTAGCTCCAGAAAAGAAAATGTTAACCTTCATTAAACAATATGTTGCCTTCTCCTTCTTCTCTACTTCTTTGCATGATGTCTGTCCTTTAGGTCCAGTTCTTGGGAAGTTTTCCCTTCTATGTTATTGTAGTGCCTAGAAAAGGAGGTATAAATGTCAGTTATATTTTCTTCCTTCTTATGATGCTTATTAACACTTAAAATAACTTATCTGAAAATATTAAAGCCAAGTATGTTTTATACATCAGAATTTCTCAGATTTTAGAAAATATAGTACATATGCTATATATTAACTAACATTTAGTAGAATCTGAGGTAGCAGCTTATAATCAAATCCATTAATATTTACTCAGCAAGTCTGGGAATATCTACACTAATGTAGGAGAAAGACTACTAGTCTCACTGACATCAGTTCAGGTCAGCTCCACATAAAAATTACCCAAAATACTTCAATTTTGAGATGTTTTGAAATTGTAGATTATGAAATTTTAAATTTAAATTGTAGATTATGAACATGGGTGAACATGGGTGCTGATATTGTTCTCCTTAAGAACATGGATTGCCTATGCCTCTTCCTCTAATATTCAGCCATGGTATCAGGCACATGAGTGCTCAAGCTTATAACTTATTAGTAGTAGATATTAAACTAGCAACTAAAATAAACCCAAGAGAGAAATTTAGTAGATTGTGTGTTATTCTGTATGTTTCTTCTTGTAATTCTACTCTTGGGTCTTATCATATATAGGCAGAAGTCAATTCATCTGGAAAGACTATTGCTGAATCAGACTTAAACCACTCTTTTTCACTAAATGATATACAAGATGATGTTCCTACAACATTCCAGGGTGCTACGGCCAGCACATCGGTATGACTTTTATCTTTTAATATATATGTGTATCTATATTATTATTGTTATTTGGAATAGAAAGAGAAGACCCCAGATCAAATATCTGAAAATTTTCATTCTAATAGTTGGATTCTAGCCCAGTTGTCCCTTTAATGAATTACATATATTATCAAGCAAGTTATGAAACTTTCTGGGTTTTAGTTTTCTTCTTTGTTAAGTGGTATTTAATTAATAAATTAATATATTTAGTACTGGAAATTGAACTCAGGGGTATATAACCACTAAGCCACATCCTCGGGCCTTTTAATTTTTTATTTTGAGACAGGATCTTGCTAAGTTGCTGAGGGTCTCACTAAGGTTCTAAGGCTAACCTCAAACTTGCTATCCTCCTGCCTCAGCCTCCTGAGTTGCTGGGATTACAGACATGCACCACTGTGCCTAGCTTGACTAAATAATTTTTAAATTCTTTTGTCCCTCCAGAATTCTGTGAGTACTCAAAATTTTAAGTTACTTTCAGTAACTAGTAGTTCTAGACTCTGAATGAAATAAAATGTTAGCCACTTTCTAAATAGACACTTTCTCGACAGGTTTTTTAAACTGCCATAAAGGCACTGACTAGATAAATATCTGGAACTGAAAGTTTGACACTTGTTCTGTCCAATACACTAACCACAAGCCATATGTGGCTATCTGAATTTAGATTTAAAGTAATTAAAATTAAATAAAATTTGAAACTTAATTTCTCACAGTAACTACATTTCAAGTGCTCCATATGGCTAGTGGCCACCATATTTAGAAGTATAGATATAGATCTTTATTATTACTCACAGTTCTATTGGATAGTACTGCCTTCCACATAGTAAGTGTCTAATAATTTTTGGATGAAAGAATGAATGAATTCTTTGTGTATTGCTAGATGTGCCCTGACCTATTGTCTAAAAAATTGGTGTCTAAGTAATCAAAGAGACTGATTTAAAAAGTATGACTGGATCAGTGCTAAATAATTAGGATTAGGAGGGAAAATAATGACTTTCCTTTCTATATAGAAAAGATGAACTGTTTGGGGGTCTTTTTGGTTTGTTTGGTTAAGTTCATATCTCCCCATCAGTTTATAGAGGACTTTAAAGGGTCAGGAAAATGGAAAAAGCTGGGCAAATGCATATTTGCCCCTTAATCAGGAATAACTTACTCTAATGTAGAAGTGAATAGTGAGTGGCTCTCTCTTACTCAGAGTGAGCTGGGTAGAGAAAAGTGAGTTGGAGAAAAGCAAGGGAGAGCGTCCTCTAGGGGAAGTTCTAGGGGACTGAAGATGGAGGTGTGGGAAGAAAGTATATGTGGATGAATTTAAATTGTTTTTATATGATCCCAATGTAATTTTATGAATTGCAGAGGAATATAATGAATTAAAGTCAATTTGAAGTGTTAAAACTTCCTTATTACTTTTTTTTCCTTTCTTTTTTTTTTTTTTTTTGAGAGGGCTGTGGGGTACTCAGGATTGAACTCAGGGGCACTCAATCACTGAGCCACTTCCCAGCCCTGTTTTTTGTATTTTATTTAGAAACAGGGTCTCACTGAGTTGCTTAGCACCTCACCATGCTGAGGCTGGCTTTGAACTCAAGATTCTTCTGCCTCAGCATCCTGAGCCGCTGTGATTACAGTTGTGCACCACTGTACCTGGTCTGATTAGTATTCTAATTGGTTTTATCATTAGTATTCTAATTGGTTTTTATTTGGTAAATAACTTTTTAAATTATTTTATTACTAAGATGATGTTGGTAATTTTTTTAAAAACCTATTTAGGATGGTCTCTTAATATTTGTGACATATCTAAATCTATCTTTTGTACATTTTAAATCTGTATAAACTGACTTTGTTACATTTTTCAGTTTGTAATTTATTTTGTTATTAATTATTTATTGCCTATCTCATGTCCCTGAGCATTAGTTCTTGAGAGTCAAGGCTCTTTTGACTAATCCCAGTGTTTGGCTTAATGCTTTGTATATAGTAAGTAGTTAATACATACTTGTTGATTGAATGAATTTTAGGATTGACACTTTAAAAAAATACTAGGAATACAGACAAAGAAATCAAGAAATTTAAGTAATTAGACTGTATGGCAATAATATTATTAGAGTATTTCCCATTTTGATTTTAATGTTCATAAAACTTAGATTTTTTTCAATATATATTAGATCATTAATTGAGAACAATTTTAGTTAAAATTACCATAAAAATTAAATTGTCTATATTTGCCAAATGGGGCTTTTAATTACGTTTACATATAAACTATTTCAAAGTGTGATTATATAATTTGACCACTATGGGAATGACTGAAACCTGGTTTTAGCTAGGCATATCTGCTTCACATGCAAGCATAATATAAATTCACTGAGATGTTATACCTCAAATTCCTGATAAACTACTTTTTTTTTTTAATACCTTGCTGGAGTTAGAGATTGCCCAAATTCTAAAATACAACAGGTAACATCAGGCCATTTATTGGTTTCTGATGCAGTTTTTTTAGTTATGTAGAATGATGGAGTTTCATGTTCTGATCTGTCAGATTTTGTGCTCTTCCCAGGGATTGAGTTTCCAAATAAGTGATTCATTTTATGTTCAAGTAGATACTGGTTTTTATAGGTTATTATAGAAAAGTTGATATTATATTACTTAACCTTGACTATGGTTATTTTAAATAGGAAAAATTTTAGAATTTTATAGTATCAAAACACTAGGTTTTAGTTAGCGATCTAGCATCCAAAAGACATCTGAAACATAGGAACCCAATTAAAATATGATATCCATATAAATATTTCCATTAAGTACATGTACTAAAATATCATCTATAGTCAATATTTTAAAGGATTGTTTTTCTAAATATAGTAATCATACTAATAAGGGGTCAAAAAGCTGTCCTAAGTAAATTCACAACTTTTTATTGTCTCCAAAGAGATATATTGATAGCAATAATATTAATAATAACATTTAATAAGCAATTATGTATACTAAGCACTTTATTATCATTATGCCATTTAATCCTCATAACTGCTAAATTGGTTTCTATCCTTGTACAGTTGAGGGAATTGACTTAGGTTAACTAACTTGCTTAGGATAACGCAACTACTAAGCGACAAAGCCAAGCTAATAATGATAAAGCTTTCTGTTTTGGTCAGGATTATGAACAGGATAATGTTCTCTTAAATTAATGGAAAAAGTAATGTGTAAAAATAAAAGTTTTAATCTGACTCAATCTCTAGTGCTAATTTCTAGATTGATATTACCACCATGTTTTTTCTTTTCCTTAAGAACTTGTTTCCCTTTGAGCCTTGAATACTTTGGCTCTATTACTTTCATCTTCTTGGGGTTGAGCAATCAGAAGAATGGGAGATTTCAACTGGAATGTTTTTATATAGGCTATTATAATTCATTTCAACCTATTGAGTATTTGTTAACTCATTTTACGACACTTGTGATGACATAAAAACGCTGAGCTTTCTGTATCAGCACTCTTCAATGAGCAGATTGCTCCTTGGCATCCTGGATTATGGAGGTCTGAGTTCATGCAACTCTAATTCTGTTATCAGCACTTTTTTTCTTTGCAGTGCTAGGGATCAAACCCAGGGCCTAGGTGCAGGTGCTGGGCAATCACTCTACTACTGAGCTCCAACCTTACTACCTACATTCTAGCCCTAGCACTAACTTATGTTTAAGTCAAAGTTTGTAGTTCCTTTTAACCTCTGTATTGTGGGTCACACTGCATTTGAGTGATGCCCAAGGACGTTGTAAGAAATTCAGATTATTTAAGCCTTTCAATATTGAGATAAATGTTAGATTTGAAATAGAAATTCTTCTGTAGGTAACTTAGCAGTTTTTCCCCTAATGTTTAAAGCTATTGCCAACCCAGAGCCCATTCTCTAACCTTTTATTTATTTGGTACTAGTGATTAAAATCCAGGGGCACTTTATCACTGAGCTCCATCCCCAACCCTTTTTTATTTATTTTGAGATTGGGTCTTGCTACATTGCCTAGGCTGGCCTTGAACTTGCCCATCTGTATGCCTTAAACTTCCAAATAGCTAGGATTACAGGCAAGTGCCAGCATGCCTAGCCCATCCTTTTAAAAGTTTTTGAATTATGTTGATTTTTTTCTTCTAAATATTTACATTTTATCTAATGAGGCATTTTAAACATTTTGTAGTTAAAATATTTGCATTATTCTGAATAAAACATGCATTCTTATTTTTTTGAAAGAATGTGTACTGATGATAATGTATAACCAGTACACAATAAATAATATATTTTAATAGAAGAATTCAAGACCGTAGAGGTAGGGTTAAAGTATCTGTATAAATTAAATGGAATTTGTATTTTATACAGCTTACTTGAACATACCATCACCATTTTTTTCTTATATATTAACTATATTTAGTATTTGGAACCATTTGGTATCACGTTGTAGTTAAGCTCTGACTGACCAGTCAATGAAATGATAAAAAGCAGTTACTATACAGTACTTTGTGGAGAGCAACCCATGTGCCGGAAGAGAGGACACACTGAGTCACATTACTACTTCCAAATTTTTTCTTAGCACTTACTTACCCAGGGAACTCTATACATAGCACAGAGTGTTCAGTACTAAGTAACAGATACTTCTGGACTTGAGTTCAGTTCACTTACCAGGAATTGTGAACAAGATTAGACTGGTCTGAAAATTGCACCTGATTTAAAAAAAATATTTGTATAAAGAATTTATGGTTTGAAATTATTTCCTGTGCTCCATTACTGTTGGTGGAAGAATATTGATTATAATAAGATAATATTGGAAAAAACCTGGTTCATGATGGCACACTGTTGAGAACTGTCCTTTTTGCCCATTTAAGATGGGTAATTTTCAAGCAGAAAGTGTTAATAAAACTGTTTCCTTTGTGGATCTCCTGAAAGAAAATCATGGCCGGATGCTTAGCAGGTACTGCTGGAGGTGCATCTTGGGGCAAAGTAGAACGCCATCTATGGGCAAAATGGGTAAATTTTGCCTTATCAATTTCATTGCTATTAAATTCCTCCTCCACTTTTTGGGTGCTCAGAATAAGTTGCTTTACTTGTTTTCAACAGGGTGAGTTACCAGTTTCAGCATTCAGATAGTTGTTGGTAATTTTGTCATTGGTCATGTTTAATACTCAGATATTCTGTGTTTTCTTGGATAGATAACAAGCATATGTAAAAAATTTTTTTTTGCCAATTTTAAACAAAATTTCTTAAAATTTTCTAGTATGGAGTCCAGAATCCATCTGCAGCATCCTTTCAACAACCTACCCAACCTGCAGCTAAGAATACCTCCATGAGCCCTCGACAGCGCCGGGCCCAGCAGCAGAGTCAAAGAAGGTCATCCACCTCACCAGATGTAATCCAGGGCCAGCAGCCAAGAGACAACCACACTGATCACGGTGGATCAGCTGTACTGATTGTCATTCTGACTTTGGCATTGGCAGCTCTTATATTCCGACGAATATATCTGGCCAATGAGTACATATTTGACTTTGAGTTATAATATTGTTTTGCAACTTAAGAGCTGTGACTCAACTGCTTCATTAAACATTCTGCATTGGGTATAATCTAAGAATTGTTTACAAAAAGATTATTTTGTATTTATCCTCCATTCCTTTTTTGATCCTTATAAATTCAATATAAATATGGCTAGATATTTAGACTATATCCAGCAGTGTGTCCTGCTTAATGTAAAGGACTAGAAGTCAGTTTCTTGTCGCACTATTTGATCTGCTTCATAGGGAAATAACTTATTGTTGTTTCTAATGCCTCAGCTTCTGTAAATTTGAAATATTTTTTTCTGTTTAGTCCTTTGAATTTTTCAGATAAATGATGGTATTTTAAGTTCCCCTGAGTATTACTAGTTACTCAATATCATTTATTGAGTGCTATTTCTACCTAGGCAGAATGATCTAGGGACAGAAGAGTTGAAAAGGGAAAACAAGACTCAAGTAGCTTCCTTAAAGTGTCATTCATACTGGGACTGTCCACTCTGTAACTGTTCTAATATAATTTATTTCAATCAAATGTTTATGAGGAAATGAGATTACATCATTGTTATCAGATGTTACTTGAAGAGGAAGTACTTTGTAACCACTTTGATATGCTGTTATCATCCTTTTTTCTCCAATAGACACACAGATTTTAAAAGAAAGAAAACAGTTCTTCATAGGTCTTTGTCTTAAGGAAGAAAGAGTCCAAGCCAGAAATTATTTGATTTTCTTCTGGAAGTTCAGTGGGAGTATCTTAAGATTTGAATGTTTGCTTTGCTTTGAATTGTATATATTTTGAAATGTGTTATATACCTAGCTTTGTAATCACTATAAATTTTAATTACTTCAGGAATATGCATAATGTTTAAATATTTCATGTACCATTTTAATAGAAAACCTCAGGGCCCAAGTATTAGTGATAAAAGTTAGAAAAACTTACTTATAATAGTCCACCTAATCAAAGCCCAAGAAAGATTTTCAGTGAAAAAAATCAGTATATCACTGAATGCTAGTCAGCTCCACGGATGCTGGTGGAGAATTTTGTCATCAAAATGCCTGGTGAGACCATAGACTCAGAAAATATTGCCTCTGGCATGTGCGGTTAGCAGCGTTGACTACTCGTGGAGTGTGGTTAATGAAGTTTTAATTTTTAAATATAGTCCCCAGCCTTCAAACAACTTTTGCTCTAAAAGTGCATTTGTAAACTTTTTTTTTTTGGTACAACTCAATGTAAATGATATTTAAGTTCTAAACCAGTCCATGAAAGTTAGCCCATATATATTTGGATAGTTTGGGGGAAGGTATTCATGAAGTCCTTATGTGGTTTTAACTAACTGAAATTATGGGCTAGAAAAAAGCAATTCATAAAATAATTTTAAAAGCAAATTTAATTTTTACTCCTAACATAGGACTTTGGATCTACTAACCATCAGGCATAATTTCTATTTTTACTTGATGGCCAGTTTTCCATTAAGTCTGCATCTAAAATAAGAACATATTGCATACTATTATATAATATAGAGTTGTCTTAAACTTTAATAAATTAGCATTTTAAAGTTGTTCAGGTTTTTTTTTTCTGTTATATCTAGCTGAAGTTGGTAGTCTGAAAAGCCTAAGGACTTATGAAGACCTCATGTCAGGAAAATTATAGATTCCATTTTATAATTTTATTGCCATGAGAAAATACATCCTGAAGTCTTGGTTTATAACCCAAGATATTAGAAATATTGGGTCAGTTGTCTACCCAACTGGGAAGACCAGGTATTGGCATCACCTAAGAAATAAATCCCATGCCCTCAACCTATGCTGAGATTAATCATGCGCTAGGAACAATCTTCTTTCTATTTCCTCTCAAACTTGAGCCAGGCTCTGGATGTATGTGATCTTGACTGTTTCTACAGGCTGTACCTGTGCTTTACAATTAAGCATTTTGCAGATCCTTCTTTAATCTGATTTGTGTCTCTTCCCTTACCCCTCAAGGAACTGGACACCTGCCTGATTGTTCAGGGTCTTTTAGCACTTGACATGTAGAAGTGGCACGTTTTTCCTCTTTCACCTCGAATGGTCTTCCTAAAAATCCTGAAATTATCAATCTGATCCCCATTGTGTGGTTAATAAACCACATTAAATTGATCTTTGAGGCCATTTTTATTAAAACCCCACTGAAGGGCCTCTTCAGAAAACTTGTTATTTTAAAGCCCCACTTTAACCCTTAATTCAAGCATAAGGCCAAACTAGAAGTATAATCTGGAATATAAAGATGTAAAGGACTCCTTATTACCCCAATTCTCAGATTTAGGTAACTCTTGGCTTTTTCATTGACCAACATAGCACATTACTACTTATTAAGGTAGTTAAAATAGCATGCTTGATAAAAATCTGTCTGTTTCACTTGTAACTGTTTAAAGCCAATGAACTTTCAAATTTTATGTATTGGGGCTTTTATGTAGCACTTTATATTTTCATGCTGCTTATTGTTTTATTCTACTGAAATAAATGAATTTCATCAAGATTCTCAACTAATTTTTTAAAGAAATCTTAAATTGTTTATTGTTTTGACTACGGAAATATACAGTTTCCTATTTCAGGAGAATAAAGGACTCTTTTTGTTATTTTCGGTTTATGAATAAACATTCTGGTATCTTGAAGCTTGCCTGTTTTTGTAGATCAGAATCAGTAAACAAGTAAACCTCACACACTTGAACTTAATTGAGCAGAAACTTAGGGTGAAGTACTGAAAAGCGTACATTGTTTTATCACTTGCAAGTAAGTATAAAGTGAAGGCATTTAGTGAACCTTACTTTAACCAAGAATAATGTGTACATTATCATGTGTGCCATTGAAACCCTCATGGGAAGCTGTGCATTGCTCAGAAGCTGTTTGGAATGTCTCTTGAATAGGTGCCTTCAGAACTAGTTTGAGATGCTCAATAAAACCGGTGACTATTCATACCTTGTTTTTGACCAAAGACTATTCTTTGCCATCTAGTCTGATCACTTGTCTATTCTATTTCCATATCTTTTTTCATATTTTCCACTTCTCTTCATGCTCTCTTGCCACTACCATAATTAGCTGTTACCCCCTCAAAATCAATGCAATTGCCTCTTCATAGGTCTTCAGTCTTGCACCATTCCTCATCCCATAGTCAGAGTCTTCTCTAATACACAGAATTGATCCTCTCCTAGTGTTCTTAAGGTTGAACTAAGCCCTAATTGTAAGATATTGCTGTGTGTAACAGTCCTGCCTAACTTTTTGACGTAAATTAGACCTCAGCAAGTGCAGTTGGGTCCTTCCTACAATTCTGAGCTTCAACCAGTGGGACTGGTTGATCCTTCATTTTCAAAGAAATGAGCAAATGTTACGAGTTATACCATCCATAGCTTTGTGCCATAGACAAAAATTAACTCAAAATGTATGGAAGAGCTAAATAATAATAATAAATGTAGGAGCTAAAACTTTAAAACTCTTGGAAGGAAACTAAATTTTCATTGGGTGGGCTAGGGAGTAGTTTCTTAGATACAAGTAAAAAAGCCCAAACAACCAAAAAAAAGGTTCCATTAAACTTTTTCCAAAGAACACTATTTTGTGAAAAGATAACACAGGAGAAAAATGCATATCAAGCATTTGATAAGGGACTTGCACTGAGAATATCTAAACAATACTTACAATTTAATAGTTAAAAAAAAACACAACCTGACTTTAAAAATGGCAATACAAATGGGCGATGTCCACATGAAAAGAAGGTCAACATCATTAGCCATTAAGGAAATGCATATTATTTCATACTCACAAGTCTGGCTAGACTAAAAGCCAGATAATGAGTGTTTGGCCAGGGTGCCGAGAAATTAGAACACTCCTACATTTTTGGTAGAAACATAAAATTATGTGGTCCCTTTGAAAATGGGTTGGTAGTTCCTCAAAGAAGAAAACAAGCTTACCATATGACCCAGTAATCCTACTCCCACAAATGTATCCAAAAGAAAACATTGTCACACACAAACTCATGCAAATGTCCATAGCAGCATTGTTAATAGACCAAAGGTGCAAACCTACATGACCAACTAATGAATGGATCAATGTTCTATCTAAACCATGGAATATTATCTGCCTATAAAAAAGAATGAAGTGATGGAACATACTAAATATAGAAGAACCTTGAAAACATGGTGAGCAGGTATAAAAAGGCTGCATATTGTATGATTCTGTTTAAAGTCTCTATAATAGACAAATCCATAGAGAGAGAAAGATTGTAGTTGCTAGGGGCTAAGGAAAAGAGAATGGGGAGTGACTGTAACTGGGTGTGGGATTTTTTTTTGATAGATAGACATATAATACTTTATTTTTATGTTGTGCTGAGGATTGAATTCAGTGCCTCACCCGTGCTAGGCAAGCACGCTACCATGGCACTATAATCCCAGCCTCTGGGTATGCAATTTCTTTGTGGGAGATTAAAATATTCTAAAATTAGTGGTGATAGTTGCACAATTCTGAATATGCTAAAAATCACCCGTTAAAAGCATGACTTTATGGTATATAAATGATAATTCAATAAAGTTGTGGTAAAAAGTTATACCATCCATCTGTGGTTCTCTCTCTACTGTTATCACAATAGTTCTTATGAACTATTCATAAGAATAGTAACAAAACAACTATTTCTTGAAAATTAACAACATCCAGGCACAATTCTAGAGTTCCAGTTGGTCCTTTAGAGACTTATTACAAGTGGAAGAAAGGAAAAACATCTTTTTGAACAAAACCCATAAAAAAGAACTTTGTTCTCATATTTCACTGCTAAATTTTAAAATTTCTGATCTGGGTTTGATCCCCATTACTGTAAGCAATAAAATAAAAATTCCCTGGATAATTTTGAGAAATAGCCAGATTGGGGAACCACTGAAAGAGAGTCCCTGTACAAATGCATTCCCATTCCCATTGTGATTTATAATTACAATTTGTAATTACATTGTAATTTGCCTTCCCAGCACATCCCACAACCGAAACTGCACATGTCAGGAATGATGTCCAAGTTGGCAGGTTCAGTAGCTGTCTCCTGCGCTCACCTTGCTTGACCTCTTCACTGCACTGACTGTTAACTATCTTCTTCCTGAAACTCTCCCTCTTTGGTTTCATAGCCAACTTCTTGTTCTTCTCTCCTTTTGTTCTGGCTGCCCTATGGATCCTTCAAGAGTATCAGTTCTGCAGGGTGCAGTGGCAGATGCCTGTAATCCTAGCAACACAGGAGGCTGAGGTAGGAGAGTCACAAGTTCAAGGCCAGCCTTAGCATTTTAGAGAGGCCCTGTCTAAAATATAAAATAAAATGGGCTGGGAATGTAGCTCAGTGGTAAAACACCCTTAGGTTCAATCCATAAAATGAAAAAGAAAAGAAAAAAAGCATAGATTTTCCAAGATCCTGTGCTGAAACATGGGCTTTTTCTATGCCCCTGAAAGATCTTACTCTTTCTTGGGGTTAAACTACCATCCTATCCTAATGACTCCAAAACTATTTCTCCATTCCATGCCTTTTTCCTGAGCTTCAGGTTCAGACTCCAGCTGCTGCTGGCCATATAGAAGTCTGATGTCTCCTCAAACTTCCACTAGTCAATATTTATCTCATCTCACCACCACGCTTGCCCACCTATAATGGATATCATCAGTTATTGGTAGTACCCTCCAACTAAACTTCCAGACCTACCTGCAAATGAGAATTTTGCTGTCGTTGATTTCTCTCTCCCATTCTCTCATCACCTAGAGTAGGAGTCACCAAATGTACTTCACTTCCGAACTAACTTGGTAATCTCATTCCTCTTCTTTTCTCCTTCCCTTCAAGAAGGATCTCATCCATTTTACTTTTTATAGTTTTCCTGTTCCAACTTATCCCAAGTAGGGATTCCTTAAAAAGTTGAAATGGACTGTGTTGTCCTGCTTTGCTGCTTTCGATTCTTTCTTCCCTACAGGATAAACCACAATTCTGTTTCCATTCTGCCTCTCCCTCCTTGCCTCTGTTCCCATCTCCCTACATTCCTACCACACTAGATTCTCTATTTCTAGGACACAGAAGCAAGCAATAAATAGTTTTTAAACATGCACTATTTTGTTCTGCAGTTAAACCTAACTGTATATATCTCTGCACCTCTAATGTACATAATTCCATATTGCAGGACAGGAATCAAACCTAATTTATGATGTTTGACTTCACACATTTCAGGGTCAGAGACCAAAGTTAATTTAACACCCATGATAGGAAAAAGAGTTTACATAATCATGAATTTGCATTTGGTTTATGCGTTACAAAACAAGAATATGTTTTGATTTGATAAAATATGTTTTCACTGAAAACAAACAAGCAAACAAAAAAGTTTATCTGGGGAAAAGCAGGAATCCTTCTCCATCAGAGAAGCACATTCTTAAACCAAGAAAGAAAGCAACATTCTGAAAACAGGTCATTCATGTGTTTCTCAGCATCTCCTGAACATGTTCGTGCACTCCTCTCCATGCACAAATCCACGCTGACTCCCTGCTGATGTGACAGACTGGTTTTATGCCGCCAGAGAGATGGATTAATGATCTCAGCAAAAAAGCTGGCATGTTCAAGAGATTTAATTTTTTTTTTATATAACAGTTTTAGCCAAAGCCGTTCTAGGGTTGAACGGAAGCAGAGTTTCCCAGGAGGGCAAACTTCTTGACTAATGGCCAATCTCTAACAGCACGGAAGGCAAAGCCTGGTGTTTGTGTCATGGCCTGGTGGGTGGTGTGTGTGGGTGGAAGAGGCACCAGAATCAAATAGTGACTCGGGAAATCAGTCTCACCAGCCATGCCCTTGCAGCCCCTCGGAGCAGCACCGTCAGGAGGCTGAAGACGGAATCAATGGTTGAGCCAGGGAAGACCTGCCCCATTGAAGGTCACTGGAAAGCAGGCTGTTGCATCGTAGATGTAGACAAAATGCCTTATTTTACAAGACTCGTTTTGTTTTTGTTTTGCCTGATGGTTCTTGTGGAGAGCAGAAAGCCCAGGAGGAAGAGATGGACAGGACAGCTGGAAATGCCCAAGCCAAGGTAAGGTCAGGAGGGAGGGGAAGGAGGCCACTCTGCAGTAGCAGCTGTGGCACAGGGAGGAGGGCTGGGGGACACATCCTTAAATGTCCTATTGGAAGCCTTTCCCAGCCAGAATAAAAGCACAAATACTGTGTCGCACAGCAAGAAGGAAGCTGGACTAGATTGAGCCTTGCGTTCAGATGCCTCTGTTCAGCCACAGCATTTTGAATTAAGGCAGATAGGCGTAGATGATGGGTAAAAATCTCTTTACCCTTCTTAGATTGTGCTGCTTTGTTTCTCAGGATTATGTCCAGTAGGAACCATAGAGGCCTGCTAAACAATTATAATCAAATATTTTGGCATGAGGGAAAAAATATATTTATATATCCTGAACTCCTAGGAAAAAAATGTAGGGCTGGGGTTGTGGCTCAGTGATAGAGCATTTGCCTAGCATGTGTGAGGCACTGGGCTCAATTCTCAGCACCACATATAAATAAATAAAACAGGTCCATCAACAACTAAAAAACATTTTTAAAAAATTATATGTATAATATTTGAAATGATGCCTACAGTGTATATTTACTTACAGATTATATGCATGTACTTTTATACATATGTACATTAAATTAAGATTTGATTGCTTCCTTATTTTTAGGAAAAATACAAATAAGAGTTATAATCTCTATCTCTGGCACCCCGTAGAGACTGCTTTTCTAGGAGACATAAATATTCTGTAAGGCCTATTTGTACTCAGCCTGAAAGCAAACAGATCAAATCTTCCAGAAGGAGAGGAAAGAGGCCCACCCTGGAGGGCTTATCCTGGTTTCGTGGCTAGAATCATAGGCTTGGAAGGACCTTGGAGGTCACGTGGTCCAGCCACTTCCCCAAGCTCTAATTTTAAGCCATGTGAACAGGTGATGTGTGAAGAGGAGGTTCTGGGGTCAAAGGGGATTGGGAAATCCTGGTGTAGGTCATTTTAAATAGATGTCTTTGCAGCAGAACTTCTAAAAACTTCATTATGCAAATAGACATTGTGAAACTTGAAGGGGGGGGGTAAGTGTTGCAGTATTTCTTAGAAACAACAACAACTGTCTTGTGGAATTCCTGTCCCATAGAACATGCATTAGGAAATTGCCCACAGGGGCTCATTTTACAGGAGCATAAACAGTGACTCAGGAGCATGAATAAGTTACACAGTGTGCTGGTGGCTCCAAGGACTAGAACATAGGTTCCCAGTGCACTAAGACTGGAGGAAAAGTATCATCTGAAATTGTCTATCCTGAGAATGGTACTGGGGTTCAGCAGGAGCCCTGGGATTCTCAGGGACCTCAGCTGCAGCATCTCTATCACTTCTCAGAAGACCCAAGAGTCTCATTTCCAGGCACCTGCATGGAGGGAGGTCAGCTTGAATCTGATTCTTAGGGGCAGGACATTTTCTTGAATTCATCCCAGGAAGTGTTAAAAGTGGGAAGAGATGAACATACATATTCAAAGAACATAAAATAATTCTTGATCCAAAGCTGGGGAAAAGGATACCGAACACAGTTCTGGGCATTTCTGAATCTACCTGGGAATGCACATGGTCAGAAAATTACATAGCTGTATCTCCCTGTGACAACTTTCAGTCAGGCCTCTGACACTTAAGTTTCCAAAATTACTGTAATTATGGACACAGAGGAGGTACACTCTACTAGTCAAATGACCAACTCTTTCTGTTTAGTCTTACATTACTTCTTAGAAGTCCTGATCACACACTAACATGCATACCCAGTCATACACACCCATCACACACCACACACAAGGTTTCATAGTCACACACACAGTGTACATGGTCACAGTCACATGCCCCACAGATGTCCTGCACCCATAGTCACTCCCATGTAACACATGGTCACACTCACACACACTGTCAAGACCTCTTGTATCCTGTCAGCCTTCTGGGCATTACCCTGGCCAAGATGCTCATGCAAATCAACTATTCCACTTAGCAGTGGCTGTCTCGATGACTGCTTTCAGTTTCCTGATCCTTCATGTCCCTACTTATTGAGTCACTGCAGCTCCCTGAGTGCTTGCTCTCAGCTGTTGTTTTGTTCTATTCTTCCTGCTTCCTCTCCATGTTATCCCCACTACTGCACAAATTGGCCTCGTGACCACATGCTGGCTTTCCTTCTCCCTTGAGAGCTGAAAATATAAACCAAGCTCTGGACCGTGGGAGTCTTTGTCCTCTCTGGTCTCAGAGCCTGGAGTCCTCTTCATGTTTTATGTTCCCATCTACTGCCTCCTTGGGACACCTGCCTTCTCTTGGTTTTCATCATGTTCTGTTTTGCTGGACCAGTAAACACATTCACCCTCTGGCCACCCAGGGACCGTGACCCATTGCTAAGAGTCTGGGGAAAGAAAAGGAGTTAAAATGTTAAGGGAGCCAGGTTGAGACCGGGTTCTGTCACTCTCTGGCCATGTGGCTGTGTTTCCTAATCTTCCTGCTCAGTTTCTCCTGTTGAAGAGGAGATATGAGAAAGGGGTGAGGTGTGTCTAAACCCACAGCCAGGGCCTGCACAGAGAAGGGGTGCCATGTGCCAGGGCATGGTTATCATGATAACTACTGTTGCCAAACAGACCACAACAACATGACCCAGCCCTGCTTCCAAAGGCATGGTGATCACATTTTCTTCTACTCTCACCTCCCCCTACAAGGCTGGGTTTGAGTCCTGTGGAGGTCTGGCTGACCTGCTGTGGTTCTGAGGGCTAAGGCTGCCTGTAGTGAGTGCGGTCATATCTGTGAGAGGATGAATGGAGCCCCCTGCTCGGGCAAAGAGCCCAAGGCTAGGATCTTGGTGACTTGAGTTATCAAACAACTGGTCCCTTACAAAAATTTTGAGCCCTTAATGGTGGTGGGATTTAAATCTCCTTTCTCTCATTGGGGTAGTGGCATTCTGGGACTTCCGGTTCCTTAATCCTTCTCTAAATAGACGTGGAGACTGTGTTGACAAGAGGGATTTGCTCCTGTGAGGCAGAGGGGCAGTGAGCCGGCTGCACTCACAATTTAATGTCTATGATCTGCTAAGCCCCTGGCTGAGCTCTTCATCCGCCTTCCCTCGTGCCTTTGCTGGGGTTTATGGTCACGGCCCTTCACACTGTCACTGCCCAGAGAACCAGGCCTAGTCCCACTTGACTCCTGGAGGCCAGGCTTGGGGAAGAGATGAGTGAGTGAGGAAGTTCCTGGCCATGACCACACACACCCTCCAAGTCGCACATCCAGCTCTAGGGGATGAAGTTCAATTGAAATTTCCCTCCAGGTGTGTGTGGCTACAGTGAGTCTTTCTACAAGCAAATCTGATTGTGGCCTCTTCCTCTATCTGCTCAACACCTTTGGTTGCTTTTTTATTGCCTTTGGATAAAGACAGACTTCTTCATGTAACGTCCAAAGTTCCACCTGGCCCCTGTGTGTCCCTGCAGCCATACTGTCTCTCAGTTCTTTCTGATCATCATCCACTCATCCTCCAACAGAGGTCACTTCACACTTAATAAGTCCCACATCAAGCTGGATGTGTTGTTTGTCTTTTCTTCCTTTCTTCCTCCCTCCCTCCCTCCCTCCCCTCTCCTCCTCCCTCCTCCTCTCCTCCCCCTTCCCTCCTCCCTCCCTCCTCCCCTCCTCCCCCTCCTCCCCCTTTCCTCCCCCTTTCCTCCTCCCCTCCTCCCCCTCCTCCCCCTCCTCCCCCTTTCCTCCTCCCCTCCTCCCCCTCCTCCCCCTTTCCTCCTCCCCTCCTCCCCCTCCTCCCCCTTTCCTCCTCCCCTCCTCCCCCTCCTCCCCATTTCCTCCTCCCCTCCTCCCCCTCCTCCCCCTTTCCTCCTCCCCTCCTCCCCCTCTTCCCCCTTTCCTCCTCCCCTCCTCCCCTTCCCTCTTCCCCTCCTCCCCTCCTCCCCCTTCCCTCCTCCCCCTCCTCTCCTTCCCTCTTCTCCCTCCCCTCTTTTCCTTTCTACCAGGGATTGAACCCACAGGAGCTTAACCACTGAGCCATATTACCAGCCCTTTATTGTTAATTTTAAAAAATTTGAGACAGGGTTTCACTAAGTTGCTTAGGGCCTCACCAAGTTGCGAGGCTACCTTTGAACTTGCAATCCTCTGGCCTCAGCCTCCTAAACTGTTGGGATTACACACTTGCGCTGGATGTGTGGTCTAAATGCCTCTAGGACATTCAACTGCAGGTGTTCAGTTAGGTAGTTGTCAGATGTAAAGGGCTAGAGCAGAGAGATGACGATTACTTAGTAACCATCAGCATATTGATGACAATATAAACCACTGGCATAGGTAACCCTGATGAAATGAGTGCAGGGAGAGAAGAAAAGGTGGCTAGGACAGGGTCTTGAGGACCCTGGATGGGCTGAGAAGGAGGGGAGGCAGCAATGGAGACTGAGAGAGCATGTCCTACTGCTTTGTCCTAAAAGACAAAGTTTTTAATGGAGCCAGGTTCTGCCTGTTCTAGCAGGGGTACTGCAAGACCTGCGGGTGGACGTGAGTTGGGAGAGAAGTGCTGGTGAGTGAGGAGGTGACAGCAGTGTTGGAGCTCATCTTTGGGAAATGAGTGTTTCTTGTAGGAGGGAATCAGTTTTTGTGGGGCCTTTTTTGTTTGTTTGTTTGTTTGTTTTGGGTAGAATCCTTAGGATGGTGAAACTGTTCTGTATGATGCTGTCGTGGTGGCTGCATGTCCTTATGGGTCTGTCCATGTTCACTGACATCCGTCACCAAGAGTGAACCCTAATGTAAGCACAAATGAGAAATATGCCAGTGCAGGTTCATCAGTAGTCACAAATGCACCACTGTGGTGGGGGAGGTACACCTGGGAGGGCAGGAGGTAGGTAGGAATCAGCCATGCTGTGAACCTAAGACTGCTTGAAAGGTTAGGTCTTCAAACATTGTTTTTAAAAAGGAAAGAGTCGAAGAAGAATATAACACCTATATTGCTATCACTGTCAATAAATTTTGCATGAAGTATGAGTTAGAGGAGAACAGGGGGTATAGACAGTTTTTCTGCCTACAGTGCAGGAAAGGTTCAAGAGGGGAGACTCTGGAATCCAGATTGAATGCTGACAGGAGTGCATAGGGAAAGAGGGAGAAGCTGAGGAGCTGGGGGGTTGAGGGCAGAACTCAAAGGGCTCTGTGGGGAGGAGGGTCAGGCATGTCTGCTGAGCCCCCAGGTCCTTCAGAACCGCCATTGCTGAAGAACGTGAAAACAGGCAGGGTTCAAGGGGTAGAGGGTGAGTGCATTAGAAACTAGATGAAACTGAATGAGCTGGGTGAGGAGGCTCTGCTCACAGCTAGACTGTTCCAGGGCACCACCCATGCTGTTCTCTCTTCCTTCAGATCTTCTCAAGCTCCCCATCTCCCTCCCTCACTCCTTCCTGGTCTCACACTTCTCTGCCACCTTCTAATGAGCTCTCTACCCCAACCCATCTCTCTGCTTGTCATTTTTTATGGCACTTGGCCCTTCCTGGAGTTACTTTATTTATCTGTCCACTTGTTCAATTGTCATGTCTCCCACTAGGTTATAAGCCCTGTGAGGACAGGGTATATGCCCTCCCCATGACTGGAACAGAGATGGGCCGAACAGTAGTGCATTGGAACATGTTGAGCAAATGAACTGGAGACCGGGAATCTAGGAACTGTGCCACCAGAGTGTGGAAGGGCAGTCTATATGTATGTCGACATTTGGGAGGGACAGAATGAAGAGAAACAGGTGGTGCCAGAACCCTCACCGGAAGTGGGGGAATGACTGGGAGGTCTAGGGCTGTAAAAGGGGGCCAGGCGGTTCCCAGAGTGGGGCTTACAGTGGAATCTGTTTGGGGCCCGGGCAACCCAACCTCAACCAATTAGTGCAGAACTAACAAAGGGTTTTTGCATGTTGAGGAAATGTTATATATCTGCACTATTCAGATTAGTAGCCACTAGCACATATATATGGCTCGTATAACTGAGAAACTGAATATTAATTTAATTTTAATTAAAATTTAAACAGTCACATGTGACTAGTGGCTACTTTATTGATCAGCACAGCTTTGATTTCCCTTTGAATCACACCATCTGAGGCAGAGCTGGTAGAGAATGAATTAAGAATTTCACAGGGAGAGGTCTCAAAGATCCCAAGAGGGGAAACATGCTGCCTTCCTCTTATAGTTTAAATTGGAAACACGCACATTTGTTTCAAAAGCAAATAAGGTGTAATGACATGGAGAGTGAAATTGGGGTATGTACAAATGAACACTCGAAACCTCTTCGTTTATTTCTGAAAATCTTCTATATGCTGCATGTAGCAGAATCACAGTCCCTGAGAGGCAATCAAGTTCTTTCCGCATGTGAATTAGTTTTCTCACCTTTTTACACCTAAATCATCAGCATGAACAGGAGCTCTAGGCAGTTCCCTGGACTCTTTCACAGATATTGGATTCAAGTGTGTCCTAGGGGTTCTTAAACATGGCTGTACCTTGGAATCACCAGGGGTTTCGAAACCTCTCAGTGCTGTGACCAAACCCATTAAATCCAAATCTCTAGGCTTGGGATTGGGTAGGCTTCAGTAGTTTGACAACCTCCCCAGGTGATTATTGTTAGTAGCAAGGTTTGAAAATCACTGGTCTAACCAACAAGACACAAAGCCAGATAGAGCTTATTGTAGCAAGGGATTGCACGATCTAAAAATGCTTAGTTTAGAGCAGTGCTCTTCAGCCTTGGCTCTCTGGGGATTAGCCGGGGAACTTTAAAAAATGCTGATGCTCAGGTCCCACTCAGAGATATGGATTTGATTAGTCTGGGTTGTGGCCAGAGCACCAGGATTTTTGAAAGCTCCAAGAATGACCCTAATATGTGGTTAGGCCTGAGAACCATCTGGATAATTTTGACCAAATAGGCTAAAATGAAACTGGTTAAAATTCCTTCTAGAAGCCATTGTCCTGTCATGCTGATCCCATTTATTGAATACCCACTGTGTACCAGGCATTGTGCTTAGTATGATAGACACAGAGCTGAACTCAGACCCAACCCTTTTAGAAGGTTAAGTGAGACACATGTAAAATAATTCAGGTGTTAGGCACAAGCCAGTGAGCCTGTAGGAAGAGCAGACGAGATGCTGTGGATTGGGTTGGCTGTGTGTTTCCCCTCTTCCCTTCTTTTCCTCTTTCCCCTCCCGCCCTCCTCTTCTTTTCTTCATTCTTTTTTTTCTATCCTTTTCTTTCTCTTTTTCTTTTCCTCATTTGGTGATAACCTTGTCAGTAGACAATTGCTGTAGAGTGTATTGGATTTGACTGCTTTGGGATTGTGTGTGGTTGAGGTGAAGACCAGGGTCTAGAAAGAACCAGGGCCTGCAGTGCTGGGTGGCAGCTCTGGCTGTCACCATCTTGCTGGGTGTTCAGAGCAACTCAATCCACTCTTGGCCCTGACTTGCTGACTTCGCCTGTCTGTCCTGGGATGGAGGCCCCCCAGGGCCTCTGCAAACCTGCCACTGGGACTGATGGAAGAAGCATCAGGTCTGGCTGGATAAAAACATTATTTTATTTTATATTTGTTTTAGCTGTGGATGGACCTTGATTTTAATCATTGATTTATATGCGGTGCTGAGATTCGAGCCCAGGGCCTCCCACATGCTAGCTCTGCCACTGAGCCACAACCCCAGCCCCAAAAACCATTATTTTAAAACTTTGACCACATTTTCCTCAGAAGCATATTAATCACAAAACCAATACTATAATAACATATGAGAAATTAAAAAAAAAAATAAAATAAAAAGCATCCCCCAACACTCAAACCCACTATTTTCATTCAATCAAAACTTTCGGCAAGACATTTAGGAGCCTTGTGCCAGGTAGAATGCTGCTCTGCCCAGGAGGTCATCCACCTTAGGAAGGCCTGGTCCTCAGGGTGGTCTTCCTGTGAGGGTTCTAGGTGGTGGTGGTGGGGTCTTTCAGCCCTCCCTCTCCCTGGCTGAGAAGAACAAGGCAGGATGGAGAAAAGTTGCCTACATACAGATAGATCCTGTTTTCTGGTTTTTCTTTGCAGTAACTCTTACAAAAAGAACCTTGACATGACCAAAATCGGAACAGGAAAACCTCGGCAGCTTCTCAGAGTGGATGACCATGACTTCAGCATGAGGCCAGCCTTTGGAGGTAGGACCATGTCCTCCCCTCACTGCTGGGTAGGGCCTTGTCCCCAGGGCCACTGCACATGCTGCCCCTTCTGATTCTCTCAGCCACAGTCCCTCCTGGGGGCAGGTGATTTTCCCCCTCACAGTCAGAGAAGCCCAACCCAGCTTGTGGAATCACTCTTCCTTGAGAGAGCGGGCAGGAAGTGGTGGAGCTGTTGAGTGAAGTAGAAGTGGGTGACTCAGCTGTTTACCTTCACAAAGGAGACAAGCTGCTGCTGCCAGCTTTCTTTTGCTAAAAAAAAAAAAAAAAACCAGCAGGCAGGGAGGATCTGGATACAAAACAGTTCCTCTGCTTGGCCGCTCTGGCTAGCTGGAGGTTTCTGAGCAATCTAACACTTTATAAAGACCCCTCAACACACCTGCCCCCAAAGGAGTGATGCTGCTTTTGAGGTCAGGGAGGGGAGGCAACACTGGTGACTCCTCAGGAACTAAAGAAATGCCACAGGAGACCCTGCATCCTAGTTTGGGCTGCCATAACAAATTAGCACAGGCTGGATACCTTTGAAACAATAGAAAAATTCCTTCTCCCAGTTCCGGAGGCTGGAAGTTCAAGATCAAAGCACTGACATTCTGGGTCTGATGAGGGAGGGCCCACTTTCTGGTTCATAGACAGCGTTTTCTCACTTCACATTAGGAAAGGGGTGGGGGACGTTTCTGAGGTCTCTTTTATAAGGTCACAAATCCCATACGTGAAAGGGCCCCACCCTCAAGGCCCGATCACCTCCCGGAGGTCTCACCTCCCCATGCCACCACCTTTGGGGTTAGGATTTCAATGTATGCATTTTGTGGGGACATACACAGTCAGATATAGCAGCTGCCTGCTGTCTGGCCAGGTAGGGAAGAGGGTAAGCAAAGTGGGTTGCATGGGATCCTTGGGTCGACTCCCTACTTGTCCATGAGGGGAAACTGAAGCCCAGAGCGTTTCAGCAGATTAGCTACGGCAGATACAGACCCAGGCAGGCTGCTTTCCTTTTGCCTTTCTCTCTGCCCTTGATCCTTTCTCAGGACTCATGGTTCTCTGGGGGCAGTAGGAAGGAGTAGGATGACCTTTAGGCAGGTCACCAACCCTTTCTGAGCCTCTGTTTGCTTGTTTATAAAATGGGGACAGTAATCCCTAAGAATGGGGCTGTTGTCCAGATTAAGCAAGATAATGTATGTAAAGACCCTGACACATATTCGTTCTTGTCCCCTCAGAAAACCCAGCTGTCAGACCTTCCTCTTGTGTGACTGTTAAGGGATTAAGAAATTAATTTATCCCAGAGGCCTTTACATTTTAAAAGGCACTAAATTCCCTGAGTTCTGGCACCTGCTAAACAGATGGAGAAGAGTAGGCGGCAGATTACAGTCCTGTGATTCCTCGTTCCCACTGGTAACCTCATTTACCCTCTCAGGTCAAGAGGACACCACCAGATTTCTGGTAGTTCAGATTTCCTCGGGGCTCACCATGGGCAATTCTGCCAAGGAATTTTATAATAAATTCCTTTTACTGTATGACCAGCTTTAAAATGGTTGTTTCTGCTCCAAGGAATCTAAGTGAGATATCCCTATAAACTGGAAGCACCACCTTGCTTTTCTAGAACAGTGCTGGTTAAAAGTTCAGAGGGTTAGCAAGGTGGCTAGGAGCAACCACAGCAAGAATGTAAATGATAGCTAACTCTGTTATAGAGAGCATCGGTGCCAGGCATCACTTCAACCAAGGTACTTATATAATGTAACTCTCCACCCCAAGCACTGGGATCAAACGCAGGTTCTCATACATTCAAGACAAGCCCTCTACTAAAGAGTTGTGTCCCCAGCCCATATATGATCTTCCCCTCCCCATATATAGTTTTAATGTAATCCTCTCATAAACTCTTTGAGGTAGACAATATTATAATTCCCAGGTAAGGAAACTGAGGCACAGAAAGGTGAAGTGAGTGGCCCAGGTCACACTACTGGGAAGGTTGAACCCTCCCACTTAGCCATGTCTCTTGTCTCTACTCGAATGTCCCTTGATGCAGAACTGGAATAGACAATAGACAGGGGAGGCTCTAGCCACAACACTTTTAAGGTTCCCTCCAAAAGTTTATTTTATTTTTTGGTGGTGCTGGGGGTTGAACACAGGGCTTTGTGCATGTGAGGCAAGCACTCTACCAACTGAGCTTTATCCCTAGCCCTATTTTCTTTTCTTTTTATAGTTTAATGTATTTTAATAGCAAACTTACAGAAACAGCACAGAAGACAACATTAAAAACATGTACTTGCATGTAGGACAACTCAGAAAAGTCTCGTGAATGGGTGGCATCTACTGTGATAAAAATGCTACAAACACCATTTAGTTCCTGTTAATAAAAAAATTTACTTGTTTTAAAAAATCCAAATGCTGGCATTGTCCAGAAAATTTTAACAGTTTTATTTATAATTGTTATAAAGTTGAACTACTGAAACTTGTTCACTGAAAAATTTTGACTTTCATTAATGCTCTATATCCCTGCATTTATATTAAAAATTCTCACACAGGGCTGAGGATGTAGCTAAGTAGTTAGAGTGCTTGCCTCACATGCACAAGGCCATGGGTTCAATCCCCAGCACCACAAAATAAAATAAATAAATAAATAAATAAATAATAAAATAAGAGAAAAAGAAAGAGAAAAGAAGAAAAGAAAAAAAATTTACACACAATGAAAATGAAAAACCAACCAATACCTGATTTCTGTCCCCTGTTTTTCCATTCACAATCATATACTTAGGTATCTTTTGAGCCTTTGGAAAAAAACCATCTAACTTCCGAACTACCAATAATGGGAAGAAGAGAAAAAAAATTTTTGAGAATGAAATATTCCCATCATAGTGAATTTTTAAAAATATTTATTTTTTAGTTACAGGTGGACACAATATTTTTATTTTATTTTATGTGGTGCTGAGGATCAAACCCAGTGCCTCACTCATGCCAGGCCAGCACTCCACCTCTGAGCCACAATCCCAGCTCCCATTATAGTGAATTTTTTAAAAATATTTTTTTAGTTGTAGATGGACACAATATCTTTATTTTATTTACTTATTTTTTAGTGTAATGCTGAGGATTGAACCCAGTGCCTCACCCACCCAAGGCAAGCACTCAACCACCGAGCTACAACCCCAGCCCCCATCATAGTGAATTCTTAAGCATGTTCTCCACATATGCAGTGTGCTAGTTGGATGTCTTTTGGCATAATTGTTACACTTTGGCATGGATACCACACAAGTGGTGTCTTCAAAAATGCCAACCAGATAGGCCTTGCCTGCCTTCTGCAAAGCACGAATAGCTGCACTCTGGAAGCGCAGATTTGTTTTGAAGTCCTGAGCAATTTTTCGCACAAGACGCTGAAAGGGGAGTTGCGAATCAGAAGTTCAATGGATTTCTGATAACGTCTAATTTCACGAAATGCCACAATACCAGGCCTGTAACGATGAGGTGTCTTCACCCCTCCAGTAGAAGGTGCACCCTTGGGAGCAGCTTAGCCATGGTAGAAAGACCTCCTTATTTACCTGGCTTCTTCTTTAGTAGGAGCCAGGGAGCTAGAGGTGGCGCTGGTGTTAGAAAACCACCAAAATTCTTTTAAAATCAGAAGGAAACCGAAATTTTAGGCAGAAGAAATCATTTTACTATATACTATTAACATATTCATCTTTATATCCATGCAATGTTGAAATATATGTATTTTTTATATTTTATATACTTTGCATACAGGAAGAGGTCCCTGAAGGCAAAAGTGCCCAGGGTCCTCAAAACTCCTAAGTGGACCTGCCTCATGGAGGTTCTGTGGGGCGAGTGTGCCTGGGTGTGAGTGGTATAGAAGCCCTGTGACTAAAGCATACTGGGGCACAGGGGGCTAATAGTTGGTGGCAGAACTTTGGGTTTTTCTGTAACCTCTGCTGCAAAACTGAAAGTCTTATAAAAACAGTCTCTCCTTTGGGAGAAAGCAGGAGCCAGCTCTCAGGAATGGCAGGTGAAGGACTGCCTGCCTCATTCCCAGAAAACCTGGCCCTGAGCAGAGCCATGTAACCAGCTGCAGCCCCAGTTGGGGGCTCCTTCCCCAAGCCCCGTTTGAAGAGCACATTGGACTTTCTGTGCCCTGATCACTGCATCTGCTGGGCCCATTGGTGGGGGTCCCCAGAATGGGGAGGGTCAGGACAGTCCTCTACCCCTGTCTAGGTAAGCTTCTGACCCTCAGGAAGGGTTCTGACCTGGGAGAGGGAGGCCCTTGCAGGGGAAGGAGGCTTCACCTCCCACCGAGTGCTTTAAGACTTTAAGACACATCAACTGTCAAGATTGCAGTTACCAAAGCAGAGTGGGGACATCCCTCCTTTCCTAGATGTCCAGTTGTCACTTGGATGTGAAACAGGGAGGGGAGCACACATATGGGGGCTCCATGCCACTTTTAGCCCATAAGTAAAATTTGCTGTGCTGGGAATCCTGGCTAAGCAGGTAAGACAGGAAAATCCCATAAGGTGGCCTCCTACCTGTGGCTTCAATTGGTCTTTATAACCTATAATTCCTGGGGGCATCTAGAGATGGCTTAGAGCCAAGGAATCTTCCTCCCAGGAGTCCCCATTCCACCCATGCCTCTATCTGGGTCTCTATCAGCATTGCTCAGGGTAAGGGAGCTGTGAGAAAGAAGGCTGGGCAGATAGCACATAGGTGACGCTGTGCAACTCTACAAGGTTCTGATGGGTGTGGTGGTGTATGCTTGTAATCCCAGGGGTTTGGAAGGTTTAGGCAGGAGGATTGCAAGTTTGAGGCCAGCCAGCTTCAGCAATTTAGTGAAACTGTAAGCAATTTAGTGAGACTCTGTCTTAAAACAAACAAACAAACAAAGAAACAAACAAACGGGCTGGGGACTTAGCTCAGTGACAAAGTATCTCTGGATTCAATTCTCAATATCCCCCTCCAAAAACAAACAAACAAAAAGTTTCCCTGTGACAGGCTCCTGTTTAGCAACAGAGCCCAATACCCCCTCCTCTAGCACCATGCACACCTAGCAGGGCATTTAAACCAAGATGTCCCCAGATAGCACATTGTTGTGGGTGTGTCCTCATTCCCATCCTTATTACCAAAGAGGACTTCCTTGTGGATTGATGTTTAAAAGTAATTGAGGAGAGGAAATTGTCTAAGATACCCTTGGATAACCTTTTCAGTCTGGGAAGAGAAAAGATTAAAAATCTAGCAGCTTCCTAATAATCCCAGGGATCAGTTGAAACAAAAATACCTTGTTTAAGCAACCAGCTGCCTGATGCAGTTGTGTGCCCTGGTTAGAACTTCCAGAGGCCCAGGGTTTCTCCTCCATTTGTTAGGAAAAAATTTAAAAATTAAATTTTAATTTTTACAAGTTGTAAAATATTGTGCACTTTAAATTTATGTAGTTTTGTTAGTCATAACTCAGTAGAGCTGAAAATAAATAAAATTTTGGTGAAATACATGTAACATAAAATTTACCATTTTAACTACTTTTAAGTGTACATTTGGCAATATTAAGTACCTTTATATTACTGTGTAACCATTGTCAGCATTTCCATAATGTTTTCATCTTCCCAAAATGAAACTCCAGAGCCACTAAGCAAAACTCTCTGTTCCCCGTGGCAACCATTATTCTAGTTTCTGTTCCTATGATTTTGACTATTCGAGGTACAGTTTTCAATTAACTTTTGTGACTGGTTTATTTCACTTAGCATAATGTCTTAGAAGTTCATCTGTGTTACAACATGTGACAGGATTTTCTTCCTTTTTAAAGTGGAATAATATTCTCTCGTATGTTTATACCACATTTTGTTTATCCATTCATCCATGGGTGGGCATATGGGTTGTTTTCATATTTTGGATATCACAAACAATGTTGCCAGAAATATGGGAATACAAATATCTGTTTGAGCATAAACTCTAAGGATCATGCCTGACTTGCTTACTCCTGAGTCCTATTCAGGGGAGCAGAACATTTCATCCAGGGTTAATGAAATCCTCATGTGGGAACAAATTATGAGGGTTGCTAGGAAAGAAAGTCCTGGAGCTGTGGGGGTACCATAGGGAAGGGCTGCTCTGAGGAGAGCCACTTTTGCCTGGGAAGCTCACATTATTGGAGTCCTTTTTACATTCTTTATCTGAAACCACATATTATTCTCAAGCAGCTAACAGCCTCCTGAGGAAACATTGGGGATTTAATTGTACCCATGCACCGCAAAAGCAACTAGGATGTCCCAGCTGATGGAGTCGGTGAAGTGAGGGTGTGGCCCATTCTGCCTAGAGAGAGGACCTGAAATGCCTGCATTCAGGAGGCGACACCTGTAAGGAGTGTGGAGCAGGTGTAGTGGTGAGCCCTTGAGGGCCAGGGGAAAGTGGGGAGATAATCCAGGGAGAAAGCGCTCATGGAACTGGAGCAGCTCCGCAAGGCTGTATTACTCCCAGGTGGGCATGTCTAGACCAGGAGGGAGGGCAGGGCAGGGGCACAGAGAGCTTCGAATGGCTGGGGCAGTGATGGGCAGGGGCAGCTCCAGGAAGGCTGTGCTGCCTTCTGTCTCTCAACAACACAGCCTAGACTGAGGAATGACAGTTTCAGGCTTGTGTCCTAGACAGCTCACTGGGGGCCTGCATGGAGCATGCTGGAGGGGCTGTCCCTGGAGGTCAGCTGCTTGGGTAGGTGGAGATGGGACTGGAGGGGAAACTGAGGCTGCCAAGACAGACTCTGAGGTCAGCTTTGGGCAGGTAGATTCAGTTGTCAGGGAAGACCAGGGGAACTGAAACCAGCCCTGAGCCGGGCAAGTGGGGCCCCTCTGGGCCTGTAACACCTTCCCCAGATCAACTTCTAGAACATAGAACCCTTCCTGCACCAACTTCACACAACACAGGGCAGACACGTAGGAGAAAAAGCAAGAAACATCAGCTCCCGAGCTTTCTTGAGATAACTGCAAAGCCCAGAGCTTCCAGCCCTCCTAGTGACCTGTCAGCTCTTCCTCAGGTGACTCTACTGGGAACTTGGACCCCTTTCTGATCTTGCCTCCTCCTTGCCCTTTCCCCTTTCTAGAATCAATCCACCCTTCGGCTCTGCTACTCCCTCCCCACCCAGGCCCCAGGCCCTCATCCCCTTATATACCTGTTATCCAGGCAATCTTCAGTGGCTAAACCCTCCCCAGAAAAATCTTATTCCTTAGTATTTAATTTTAAATTCATTAATAAACTAAAATTTAATTATATATTTCTTTTTAGGATACAATAATAATATGAAAGTTGAAAGTACTGACTTATAGCAACACCTTGGCCTTGATCCTCTAGTGTCACCCTGCTCCCCCCTTCTCCTGGCCATGTTCACCTTCTGGGAACATACTTTCCTTGGTGTTGCTTCCTCCAAGACTCAAGGGTTTCCATATTCTACAGGATGCAATGTAGTCGTCTCCTAGAGTCAGATCCCTGCACTGTTCTCCCCGTCTTTGCACACAGACTATGTAACCTTGGGTAATTAAGAAGCAGTAAGGCTCAGGATCTGGCTCAAGTTCACACAGCCAGTGAAAGGAAAAATTGAAATTCGCACCCAGGCAGTACAGCCCAGCGTGGGGGTTTTCATTAACACTCCTAGAAAAGACAATTGCATTCCCTTCCCCTTGAACCTGGGATGTCCTTTGAGATCAATTTAATGCATAGACTATATCAGGAGGATACTGTTGCAAAAACTCTACTATCTGTACAAAAGTCTCTTCCGCGCATGTGGCAAAAGACTAGGAGCAGCGGGGGACACTTTCTTGATGCATCTCACAGATCTTTTAGGACCTTTCTGGGAGTGAGGGTGTATACTGCTCTGTTACTTCTCAAGTTATAGTCCAGTTGCTTCCCTAGCTGGACTGCATCCAATGAGACATCTTCCTAAGTAATTTCCTAGGGTAATTTTGACACATGATTTTAAAATCTTGCTTACTACTTCAGAACCACCTCATGTAATGTGCCCTGAGTTTGTGAGTGGAGACCCCTCCCCGCAGGTCCCTGTGGTTCTCCTGGTGATTTAGTCTGTGGTCTCCTTTCTAGGAGAGAATCAACCCCTGGACTTCCAAGCCACAGGATTCTGGCCACAAAGTCCCAAATATCATTCATCTTATTGGAGATTTACATTTTGCAGGAGAACATTTCAAGCAAGACATGAAATGTAGTAAAAGTATAGGAAAATGTTTCAAGAAAGAAGGTACAGAAAGTACCCCAAGGGAGAGTTGGGTGATTTCAAAGAGGAGAGGACCACTCACTCCTTTATTCTCCAGTTTTATTAGGGCTTCTAAGGAAGGTTGTTAAAGTCCTGTCCAAGCATCACCTCAGGCTCTGTATTGACAGCCTCCATTCTATTTCTAAACCTCTATTACTCATTCCTTTATCTGTAAGTATCTAAGTGGAATACTGCTCCCCAGGAGGGGAGAAAAGCTACAGCTTATAATGATAACATAAAGCTATGCTAACAGCCTCAGGCATCCTGGGTCATCCTCACCCAGCCAAGAGGTCCTAATTGGAACTTGTTTTATAGAATTGATAGGTGGGTCTGGTCTTAATCATCTTGCTGTGCTGTTTGACAAGGATTTGTCAAAGATATTTTCACAATGGGCCCTTTTGAGTAAGCATTGCTGTAATCAATCAATCCCCTGAACCCCAGTTCAGGGAGTTTCAGAGTTTTATACCCAGCATGTAAGGGGAGGGGCTCAGAAGTTCACAGTCTGCAGAAGTTCACATAAAAACAGCTTCTTCTTTCACTGTTCTGGGCATGTTAACTCTTCAAGGACAACACCTGAGAAAGGGAGAATTTCTTCTCCCCTTTCTTTCCTCCCCCTGCCAGCTGTTCCTATAGAGTCCATTTGTAACTTATCTTAAAAATGTAGACATCTCTGTGAAGCCCCAGCTCAAGGCCAGAGGCCTTGTTTGCACATTTCTTCAAAGTACCATACTGGATACGTTTGTGAAAAACTAATAAGGGGGTGCCCAGCACCCAGAGTGCTGGTATCTTCTCGGCCAGTGGCCAAGTAAACAGGGTGACACGAAAATAGGAAGTTTATCTACAATGGACCCTTTTGCTGACAGTCCTAAAATCAGCCATGGTGAAGAGGGCTTTTCTGTGGAGAAAGGGGGTGCCACTTCATACCCTTCCCTTTGATTCTTACCTCCTGACTTGATGTTCCTCCTGTTATTAGAGGAACGGTTTATAGGGCTGAGATCAGTCAAGGGTCCTGGAATAGCTATCATGTCAGATCTTGCAAGATGAGACGGGACTGGGGATTAACTGATTTGCTGTATACTATTTTTTTTAAACCATGACCCACAGCTCATGTCTAGCTGCTACTCAACAATCTGGCCTCGTAAGGCCCACAGAGCCAACAAAGGCAAGAACATAGTGGCCCTTCTCTCTTGGGGACTATAGCCTCCTCTTCTGAGTGCTTCTTGGACTTCCTGGTTCTGCCTCCCTGTCCCCACACTGGGTGAGGTGAGCGCCTCTCTTTAGAATAAACAGTGTGGGAGTGAAGCAAGGGAGGATCTGGCCCTCTGTGGCTTCTGCGGGCATCTTCCCAGCAGATACTGCCCTGGGAGGAGGAGATTCCTTGGAACCTTCCTTGGGAGCACAGATCCCAACCTGCCACCCATGTCTTGCTCCTACTCATGTCCCTTCTTCCTCTTTGCCAAAAATAGCCCCTCCTCTGCAGCCCCCCCTTTTTTGGCTGTGCTTCATGACTCTGTCTGAGGGAGAGACTGATGAGGTCACCATGCTCTGAGGGAAAGAATGTTGGCAGTAGGGCAGGTCTGGGCCCCCACTAGACAGGTGTGTGTGTGTGTGTGTGTGTGTGTGTGTGTGTGTGTGTGTTTGTGTGTGTGTGTTTCCCCAATTAAATTTTTCAGCTGAAGTATAATTGACAAAAATTTAAGGTATACAATTAATGTTTTGATACAAATGTATACTTTGAACAAAGCACAATGCTCAAGCTCATTGACATTCATCATTGTACTGAATATGTGACATCTGCTAAGAGGGTAGATTTTGAGTGTTTTCACTGCACACACACACACACACACACACACACACACACACACACATACACACACATGCTAACTGTGAGGTACAGTTCACAGAAGTCCTCAGAGCTCCAGAACTTACTCATCTTGCATAACTGAAACTCTGTACCCTTATTGTAGGGCACAGACAAGGCATGACACCAAAGATAGCAAGAAACAGTTTTATTTGGCTGCAGCCAGGTTCAAAGGGTACAGCTTTTGCTATAATCGATTAATCCCCTGAACTCCGAGTTCAGGTAGTTTCAGAACTTTATACCCTGCATATAAGAAGAGGGGCTCAGAAGTTCACAGTCTACAGAAGTTCATATAAAAGCAGCTTTTTCTTTCACTATTTTGGGCAAGTTAACCTTTTAAGGACAACACCTGAGAAGGGGAGAGCTTCTTCTTCCCTTTCTTATCTCCCCTGCCAGCTGTTACCATGGAGCCCAATTGGTAACTTCTTTTATCTTAGAAATGTAGACATCTCTGTGAAGCCCCAGCTCAAGGCCAGAGGCCTTGTTAAAGGATTTATATTTTTTATCACATTTTTCATTTGCAAACACACTTCTACAAATTACTATACTGGATACATGTTTGTGAAAAGCTAATAAAGGGGCATTCAGCACCTGGAGTGCTAATTTCTTCCAGGCCAATGGCCAAGTAAAATAGAGCAACAAAAAAATAGTAAGTTTACCTACACTGAACTCTTTTGTAGAGACTCTTCTGCTGATACTCCTAAAATCAATTATGGTGAAGATTTCTGGAGAAGCTTAGTTAAGATTTTTCTGTGGAGGAGGGGGGTACCACTCACTATACCTTCTGACCAACATCTCATTTCCCTCATCCCCAGCCCCTGGCAATCACCTTTCTTCTCTCTGCTTTTGTGAGTTTGACTATTTTAGATCCATACACTGCTCAGACAGGTGTGTTTGGAGACATGAAACTTAAGAAATTGGTCAGATACCCTGTGGAGACTATTCTAGGCATTTAGAAACAATTTGGGTAATTGGAGTTGGGTCAGAGATGAGGCTCAGGAGAAGACGTGAGCTGTCAGAGAGCTTGTTGTGGGAGGGGTTGAGTGTCTGCCAGGAAGATAGGGGCCTGAGGGCTTCAGGAGGGAAAGGAGGAGTCTGGGAGAGCTGTGACCCAGAGATAGCAGAACAGGAACTTTCAAAGAGAAGGCCACCCAGTGAGGAGAGGTTTGGAGCCCAGGAGAGCCTGGAAACTGGGCAGGGAAATGGGGAGACTGAGGTGGAAATCCCAACCGCTGGAGGCCATGGACTAGTGGAAGTTTACGGAGGTGGCTACCAGGACTGAGCCACCTCTTGAAGTAGTCCACTGGTTCTCAAACTGGAGTGTGAATCAGGCCCACCTGGCGGGCTTGTTACAACCAACTCCTGGGTCCCAACCCCAGAGGGTCTGATTCAGTAGGCTTTAGGTGGGGCCCAGGAACTTGCATCTCTAACAGGTACCCTTTATGCTGATGCTCTGGTGGAGGGGAGAGCCACTGGGTCTCACCACCATCCCCAGCTCCCTGCAATTAAATAGTCAGACGCCTGCCACCAAGTGGAGAAGGCAGCACTCACCACCAGAAAAGTCAGGCTTATTGGTAAAAGTGAAATTCATGATTAAATCTGCTAACAAGGGAAAAGATCTTATGGTCTTTATTTAAAATCCACTCAGACCCTACAAGAAGCCCATAACGGGAAGGAACATGAAAAAATGCAAAACCAAGCCATACAAGCACCAATACAGAAAATGCTTCTGCTCCAGCAATATCCAGGACAAGCCTGGTCACTTCAGGGCCATGGGGGCAGGGTAGTCCAGCTGCCTGGCTGGTTCAGGGTGTCTGGAGAGATGACAATTAGTTCTTCATCTTTACAGAGGCAAGGTACAGTGCACCTCCTCACTTGGAAGCCTGTCCCCCACATATGCTCAGGCCTCCTAACATCTCAGGGAGGAGAAAGAACTTCAGAGATGGAGCATAGAGGCAGGTGGCAAGGGCAAGGCTGCTCACAGGGTGGTGTGTGTTTACAGAGAACAAGGCTCTTCCCCTGGGGAATTCCATGAACATAGTTTCCCTTTGTTATTCCATTAACATTGTTTATGCAGGCCCAGGACACGTGATCCAGTGTTCTCTCCATCCACCTCAGATAATACCTTCTCTTCACCTCATCTCTTATTTTCTTTTCCTCTTTTTTGGTAGGGGGAAGTGATGGGGATTGAACCCAGGACCTTGCACATGCTAAGTAAGCATGTACCCCTGAGCTACACTCTCAGTCCTTAATTTGTTTATTTTATTTTATTTTTTAATTTCTTAATTTGTTTTGTTTAGGTATGACATCCATTTTCTATATGTTCTAAAGTAAATTACCACAAACTCAAGGACTTAAATTAACACAGATGTTACCTTACTGTTCAAGCATTCTGAAGTCCAAAGTGGTTCTCACTAGTTACCATCCAGGTATCAGTTATGGCTGTGTTCCTTTTTAGAGGATCTGTGGTGAATGGTTTTCATGTCCTTTCTGGCATCTAGAGGCTGCCACACTCCTTGGCCCTGGCTCTCTGCCTCTGTCTTCAGAGTCAGCTCTTACATGTTCTTCACCTTATTCTGATTTTCTTGCCTGCCCCTCTCCATCCACATTTAAGGACGTGTGTGTTCACCAAGGGCGCCCCCACTAAATAACCCAGGACATACCCCCTATTTTAAGGTCACCTGATTAGCAACCTATGTTCAGGTGCTATGCTAATTCCCTTAGCCCTGTAACCTCACATGTTCATAGGTTCTGGAGATGAGGATGTACATCTTTAATGGGGGGTGGGGTGGGCATTATTTGCCTACTATAAACAATACAGTAAAGTACACCCCTCTTACGTGTCTGGCTTGAATTTCTACATATACAAACATTGATGATTGAAAATACTACCCAGATTAATATGCAAAACATTCCCTGCTCCCCAGAAGGCTTCCTCATGCCCTACCCTAACCGTTCCCCGGTCTGCCTGATTTCAGGAGCACAGAGCTGTTGCAGGATCTTGGGAATGTAAAGAATCTGGAAAAATCTGGGAAAGTGAGGATCTGACAGGAGGAGACTGGAGAGCAGAAGTGACTATTTTTCTGATCCATGAATAAGTTTTTACTTTTTTATTTTTTTTTCCGGTTTTTGTTTTTGTTACCCAGGATTGAAACCAGGGGCACTTTACCACTGAGCCACATCCCCAAACCTTTTTTGATTTTTATCTTGAGATAGGGTCTCACTAAGTTGATTAGAGCCTTGCTAAATTGCTGAGGCTGGTCTTGAACTCGTGATCCTCCTGTCTCAGCCTCTGGAATTACAAACATGCACCACTGAACCCGGTCTTGAAGATCAGGATCAGGTACTTGTTCCCTCCAGTGTTGAAGACGGAACACTCAAGAAACCCTGAGGCAAGAGCAAAAAGTAAATTTATTTTTTTTAAGAAACAGAACAGATGGGGCTGGGGATGTGGCTCAAGCGGTAGCGCACTCGCCTGGCATGCGTGCGGCCCGGGTTCGATCCTCAGCACCACATACAAACAAAGATGTTGTGCCCACCGAAAACTAAAAAATAAATATTAAACAAATTCTCTCTCTCTCTCTCTCTCTCTCTCTCTCTCAAAAAAGAAAGAAAGAAAGAAAGAAAGAAAGAAAGAAAGAAAGAAAGAAAGAAGACAGTGTGTGACACTCTGTCCTGAAGCAACCTGGTCCATTATTGGAATTTTCAATGTCAATCTGTCTTTCTGAGGTTTCTACACATATCATCTTTTGTGACATAACAATAGTGCAATTCAGAAAGTCTCTTCCAATAGTTGAAAGTCTCTTTCAAATAGTTGAAGACTGTTCCCTCAAAGACTTAATTTTTATAAAATCTATACATTATGCCCTTCAACATTTGCTAATGTTGTATGGCCATGAATATATAAATATGCAAATATACCCATGCCCTGCAGTTCTCCCTGGGTCTGTGCTGCTCACAGGGTGTGTGTGCATGTGTGCCTGCACTCATGCTTCAGGTTCCAAGTACAATTCCTCCTGATGAGGCTGCCTCATGCAGAGCCAATGGAGTCATTTCTTCTCTTCTTCTAGAAGCCTACGGAATCTTTTTCATGTCCTTCCAAAGTCATTTTATGCATACAAGTAAGTAAGCATATATATTCCCCCCACTTCACTTTTTAGACTATTTTGCTATACATTCTCTTGTATAGCTATGCATACTCTGTTGTTCTATGGTCCATATTCTTATGCACTTTTTTTCTTAACATATATCTTGGAAATCTTTATCAATTTATATAGAACTTTTTCATACTTTTAATGGTTGCTTAATATTCCATTGTATGGACATATAATTCTTCATTTCATCAATGTCTTATTGAAGGACAAAATATTTCAAACATTTTGCTATCATAAATGATATGTAAATATGTCATTTTTGTATTTTATGTATTTTTAATTCTGATATTGATAAGATTCTCTGAAAGATACAGAAAAATTCCTTGATAAAGAACAGTATCTATTGAAGACAAGAATGCTTAGCAAACTAGGATCTCCTGATCCAAGCAAAAAGAATGAAAATGGAGTAGAAAAAATGGGCAAAAGACAAACAGCCAATACAAGAGATGGACTCCTTGAGGTTACAAATACATAAGAATGCTTAAGCTCATTGGTAATTAGAAAAATAAAAGTTAAAGCAACAGAGTTCTCTTTTTTTTTAATGGCAAAATGTGAGGCTTTATTGAGAATCTTGCAAGATCAGGTGTTGAGCGGGGAGCAGGTACACCCCTGAGGCTGTTACAATTTGCATTTTATCCCCTAGAGTGCCAGGTCCCTCCCTCACTTCCTCACTGAGTACTATGGGTTTCTCAATCTCCCTGCCTGTCACCTAGGTTTTACTGTCTCCTATTGGATTATTTAAGGAAATATACTTTTAATTATTCCCACCTTCCTTTGTTCTCTGGTGGCAGGAAAGCCTTTCTGGGATTGAGTGCAAACAAAGCCCATCCTTTCCCCTTCCCTCCTATTTGTCAAGGGGCTATGAATCTGACAAATTGGGTGTAAACCCCTCCTAACCATTCGTTCTATTTCCTGTTCTACTGATTTTCTTACATATTCAGTAATTTCTTACATATTCAGAACTGTTGTATTTTTAAGACTAAGCACTATATTTTGAAAATGGAAAACTGGACTTTCTATTTCCAACATTATTCAGTCCCATTTGTACTCAAAGTGAATATGAGATACTGAATTTGGATATGTGAATCAAGAGGAACCTGATAAACTCAGATCAAAAGACTAACTTAAAGTATTTTATAAAACAGTACCTTAGAGTTGGGGTGAGAAGTGCAGGGTTTGCAAGAGATATGGAAGACAAGGTTCTGATGCTCCTTTTAGACAGATAGCAACCGTCATGAAACTATGCTAACTTATATTTGTCCCTTCACTTATTATAAGCCAGAAAATGTGTGTGATTTATTTAAGGATTTTTTTTCCAGTACTGGGATCAAACCCAGGGCCTCTTAGCTGCTAGGGAAATAAACACTATCACTAAAATGCATCCCCAGACCTGTATGACCTGTTTAATTGCTCCTCTTGAAAGGAGAGGTAGGTCACATGTTGACCAGACACTTTTAACTGTTCTCTCAGCTGGGACTTACTATGAGGAACATGATTCTGCTTTGCTTATCAGTGCAGGCTATGTCCTTAAGAGGTTGCTTGTTTCTGCCTTTTCTTGCTAGAAATACAAGTCATAAACTTGGTTTTCATTTCTAGGGAAAACATTTACCGATATCTGCTTTGTCTTTTATATAAATTTGTGTGATTCTTTTTAAAAAATTTTATTATTAGTTGTTCAAAACATTACAAAGCTCTTGACATATCACATTTCATACATTTGATTCAAGTGGGTTATGAACACCCATTTTTACCCCATATACAGATTGCAGAATCACATCGGTTACACATCCACGTTTATACATACTGTCATACTAGTGTCTGTTGTATTCTGCTGCCTTTCCTATCCTCTACTATCCCCCCTCCCCTCCCCTCCCCTCCCATCTTCTCTCTCTACCCCATCTACTATAATTCATTTCTCTCCCTTTTTTTCCCTTTCCCTTCATTTCCTCTTATATGTAATTTTGTATAACAATGAGAGTCTCCTTCCGTTTCCATGCAATTTCCCTTCTCTCTCCTTTTCCCTCCCACCTCTCATCCCTGTTTAATGTTAATCTTCTTCTCATGCTCTTCCTCCCTGCTCTGTTCTTAGTTGCTCTCCTTATATTAAAGAAGACATTTGGGCAACAGAGTTCTTGAGAAAGAACTTTATACACATCAGAGAGGCTAATATTAGAAGGCTGGATCATGACACATGAAGCCCTTGTGAGCAGCCAGTGAGCAGGGTCACGTGGGGCACACTGGTGGTGTAGGCACCATAGTCACCAGGAGCTCAGATCTACCTGACTTCAGAGCACAGAGCTGTTGCAGGATCTTGAATATGTAAGGCATCTGGAAAAAGCTGGGAAAGTAAGGGTCTGACAGGGGGAGATTGGAGAGCAGAAAACAGTCACCAACTGGTTGGCTGAAGCCTGCTGGGGTAGGCAGGTTGACTTTGAAGGAAGGCACACTTGTGCAGCTGTCTATGAGGGCCTGGTGGTGGGTCAGAGGAACTTTCTAGGATCCCATCAAAATTTACCTGCCACACTTTCTCTTCCAAAACAAACTTTCACAGGCCCTGTGCTACTCAGATATATTTTTATTCCCTGTTCTCCAAGCACAATAAACCATTAGATTGTTTTTAACTGTGACAAGGATAATGATGAATATTGAGGCAATGTATATTCATCTGCAGAATATCTTTTTTTTTTTGAGGGGCACTGGGGATCTAACCCAGGGTTACTTTACAACTGAGCTATATCCCTAGCCCTTTTTATTTATTTATTTTTTATCTTGAGACAGGGTTTCACTAAGTTTCTCTGAGCCTCATTAATTTACTGAGGCTGGTATTGAACTTGCAATCCTGTCTTAGCCTCTGAGTTGCTGGGATCAAAGGTGTGTGCCTTGTACCTGGCTCATCCACCAAACATCTAATCCAAATAATTCTAGGCTCTCATATCAAGAGCCAAAACTACTTAGTAGGCTGAGTTTTCACTGTGAGGATAGATGCCACTTTTCTCCTCAAAGCAGCAATGGGAGACGGAATGTCTCTGGGAACTAGATGAGGAATTCCTGACAGACATGAAGAGGACATGGGAAGCTATCCCCTGTGGGGGCAAGGGGACACAGATGGCAGAGTATACCTCTCTCTGCAGAGCATGGGGCTCAGTGGTAATATCCATGTGTGAGGGGGCCTGGGAACTTTGTGGGTGTGGTGGGACCTGCAGGCTGGCAGCCCACTGCCTGGGTGCAGCATGGGGAGATTGTGTGTGTGTGTGTGTGTGTGTGTGTGTGTGTATCATTTGCTGCCACACTGATCATGAGTGAGGAGTGGTGATGTACTTGTGGTGTAGGGAGGTAACTACACAGAAGAGCCAAGGTCCAGCTCCTGGCCATCCCTGGTCTTACAAGGGTATGATGAGCCTCTAAAAGCCCACATAGGCCTATGAGCAAATAAAAGCAATGAGGTGAACAGCAGACCAGCACGGGCTTCAGGTCTGCGCTCAGAGGTTGTGGCCTGGAGGACTTCCCTGCTAGAGGCCAGAGGACCATGGATTTGCCACCACAGATGGCAGCCGTTGTTGCTCAGCTGATAAGAATCCAGAGCAAGTGCTTAGTGGGGTTCCTTTCTCCTCTAGGACACAGAGTCAACTAAGGTGGAAGGAAATGAAAGGCTTCATTAACTAGAGATGACTGAGCTGCTGTTAACTGGTAAATAAAAATTTCCCACACTTAAGACGCACAGGGTTTTGTGAGAAAGATCAAAGCTGCCTTTTAAAACAAATTATTGTTTTGCATATCTGAGAAATGTGGGTTAATGATCCACCTTGCTATACTATGCTTTGTTCTTCCTACAACCTGAAATGCATTCTTTCTCCCACACCTGTTAGGAGTGATGAGTGTTCCAAAGCCCTACCCAGATGGGGCCGTTTGTTGATGCTCTCTCCAGTGTCCGTGACCCAAATTCATCAAAAACTGCTTCTTGTAGAATTTCCTCCAATGCCCTCAGTTGGAATTAATTGAGCCTTCCTCTAGTTCCTATTATATCTGTGAATGCTCCTGTCATCTCTTCTGTGATATCACATAGAAGAGATAGAGCTAGTTGTCTCCCTTCTTGGAGAAAGAAACCAGGTTTATTGACTTCCACATCCCAGGCTGCATTGCTCAGGACTTGGTCTAGTGGACACTACAGGACTGAGCAAAGGAATAGTAAATGAAGATGTATGGACCTTGGGAAGCACTACATATATGTAAGGTTTTATTCAAATTAGCCTGCCATGTTGATTGATTTCTTTTCTGTCTCTCTTTTTAAGTGTTGGGAATTGAACTCAGGGCTCCATGCACAATCCCCAGGCAGATCTTTTTCTTAAAATATTACAATACCTAAATACTATATTAAGAGGAATAATAAGAAATCATTATTGCAGTTTTATTTTTCATTTCAATTAATTTTCTAAGAAAATGACATCATAAAAAGAAACATTGTAAAAGAACATGAGGAATTCACTGACCGCAGCATTTTCTTTGGCAAACCCTTGATGATTTATTTGTTCAATTTAATGTGGCAAGTTCTCCTTGACTAATACAGTCTTTTTAAAACTCTCCATAGTAGCTGGGAGCATGCATGGCTAACAGTTACCTACCTTTCTTTGACTGTGGCCTACAGACAGATTTTGCTGCTGCTGGGCTTCCTCATTTTATTCCGTGACACAGTCTGGAATTTCTCACTACTCCTCTGCCCTCTGTTTTTGCCCACTCTGCTGGAGGTGAGCAAACCTGCACTTCACCATGGCAGCAGCCTAAGAGCCCAGGGCCAGGTGATGGCCCAGGACCTTTTTCTGGGTATGTGAGGTCCAGGCACAGTGGACAGTATGCTGGTGTGGTAGGGGTCCCCCCAGGCACCTGCAATCTCAGGATCCAGATTTGCAGAGTATGGCCCTTTAGTGATGTGGACACCAGTACTGAGAGGTTGGCAGAGACACTCTTCTCTCCAGCGTGGATTAAGCCCTCTGAGGCTAGCGCCTCTACCCAGTAAGTGCAAAGGGAGATTAAGAAGGAGTAAGATTCAGGCTTTACCTTCTAGTAAGTAAGATAGGTCACGGTGATAACGACATGATAATGTAATTATTTATGGAGAACATCCTATAGAGCAAAACTTGCTATAGGCTTTACACAGAGTAGCACAATTAATCCTCATAACAATCATATAAGGACAGTATAATTATTGTCCTTATTTTTCAGGCAGGAAACTGAAGCACAGAGAAAAATGTATGCCAAAGATCACACTGCTAGGAAATGATGGGGATGAAATTTAGACCAGGCAGTGTAATAAGTGATTTATTTATTTAAATTTTTGAATCATAGAGTTCTCTGAAAGTCTATTTCTTTCCCAGATTAAGGACAATTCACACTCTCTCTGTCTCTGTCACACATACACATGGTGAGCACACAGAGACACATGTGGAATCCCTGCACCATTCCCTGGTAGCTCTATGGACTCAGGACATTCCTCCCCACCCCTCTTCGCGGCCACCTGCCTTACACAGTTGATCTCAACGTGGGGGCATGGGTGGATGGCAACAGCACCGACTAGCAGTCAGGAGCAGGTGGGAGGTGGTGTGAAGGACGTCTAGGGGAGGGGAAAGGACAAAGTCAGGTGGGGGCCTGAGGGATAGAGAGATGGTCCATCCTGCTCTGCAGCCTACGTGATAACTTTCACGGGCTTGTTTCTCACTCTCTGTTTTTGGTTGTTCTTATAACAGAGTCTCCTCGCCCCACTGAGGAACTGGTTGGGGAAGATAGGAGTGGTGAATTCAAAGGCCTGCTTCCTTGGTCTAGTTTAGAGCTGAGAATGACCTCATTCTTCTCCACCTGTGGGACCACAGAGCCTGAAACATGTCCTTCGTCCCCCCTCCCACATCATTAGAGGAATTCTGTACCATTGGCCTAAGGTCCTGTCAATATTGGCATGCCAACTGCCTGCCACTCCCTGGTGTGTGCCGGTGGAAGTCAGGCGGGTGGGTAGAGAGGAGGTTCTGATGAGTACAGATTTTGGAGGTGGACAAATTAGAGGGACAGCCTTTTCTGGAGGTTGATGAAGGAAATGGATGAGTATTATGGGGTGCTATTCTTTGGATCTTGAATGTCTCACAAAGATCCATGTGTTAAAGACTTATTCCTCAGCTGGGTGCTATTGGGAGGTGGAGAAAACTTTAAGAGTTGGGGCCTACTGGGAGGCCCTGGAGGGGAACATGCCCTTGAAGGGCCCTGTGGGCCCCTGGTCTCTTCCTCTTCGTTTCTCTCCCTAGCTCTAAGGGGAATGGTTTTGTTGTAACACAGGCTCCCCCCTATGATGTGCTGTCCCTTCACTGGAGGCCGAAAAGCAATATGTCTTCCCAATCATAGACAGGAACCTCCAAACCTGGGAGCTAAAACCACCCTTTTCTCTTCATAAGTAGGTTATCACAGGCAATATCACAGGTTATAGTGATGGAAACTGACTAGCACATGAGGAAAAGAACATAGGATGGTGTGGGGCTGTGAAACTTCACCTAGAGTGTCAGGGAAGCCTCTGGGAAGAAAATAGCATGTAAGCTAAGACCTGGGCAGTCTGACTAGATTGAAGAGTTTCTTAAGCCCTCTTACCCTCATTGGCTCAGACAAAAATTTAAGCCACTGCTTAAATTTAAAATATTAATAGGTGTTACTTTTTTTTTTTTTTTTACTATTTCTTATTACTTTGAGCTGTAATCAGCATTAAAAAGGGGGCTCTAAATAAGTGCACAGAGAAATGGCTTAAAATAAAGGAAACACCAGATAACCAACACTCAGATCCAGAGAAAGTATTTATCTTCCCTGTTGGAGGATATATATAAATTATGGTTTGTTTGAGCCATTAAGGCAGGGAGGCCACTCCTCTGGGAACTCCTGGGTTGAAATTCCCGAGTTAAGAATGCCCAGGGATCATTCTGGCCCCTGTCTTAGCTCACAACCTTAGGTCAGATAGACTCCTAGAGATGGGTGTAGCCTGCCAAACACCAATCAATCTGCTTACTGCAAGACCTCTGGCCACACTGAGAAACAAGCACCGAAGCAAGACTCCTCTCATAGAAACCTTATCCCTGCCTTTGATGTACTCCCCTTTAGATAAAGAATTGGGGCCTTTTTCAGTTGTTTAGTTCCAGTTCCTATTAGGACTGGAAGACCATCAGATGCTCCACTTTTTAAAATCTAATCTTTGGCTTTGTCTTATTTCTTACTGATTATTTCAGACCTTGTATTTCCTCAGGCAGCTCACACCTCCTGAGTAGGACGGTGCTCTGTCTTGGTGCTGGTTACCCTATTATACTTCCCCATAGATCCACAACTTCTCCACATGTTCTTCCAGTTATTCCATAGCTTCCTCCCTTTTCTTTATAATCTTCTTGCCAATGTGTGCAAGCTTCAACCCCATTATTTAGTTTGGTATGTTTTGGGATTTTATCATACTATGCATTCATCCATGAGATGAGTCATCCACATCATTGCATGTAACTATAATATTCCATTGTATGACTATACCAGAGTATATTTATCCTATAGTATAGATGGACATTATGGAAATTTTCAACTCTTAACTATTACAAATACTATTTTGTGAATAATTTGTGTATGTCTACTGGTGCTTATTCACATGTATTTCTAAACATGGAATTCCTGGGTCATGGGTTATGTATGTCCTTCATTTTGCTGGATAATGTTTTCCAAGGTGATTGTGCCAATTCACACCCCTGTTGGCAGTGTATGAGAGTCTCAATTACTCTACATCCTTGTCAACACTTAGTGTAACTCTTGCATTTGAGCCAGTTTTGTTGGCATATAGTAATTATGTCTCATTGCGGTTTTAATGGAGTTATTAATGAGGTTGAGCACTTTTTCATATGTTTATTGTGTACTTATTATTTTTTGAAGTGCTTGTTCAAGTCTTGATATGTTTTATGTTTCTGTTATTTTTGTATTGGGTTTTCTGACTTGTTCTTAAGAGAACACTTAGGAGTTATTTATGTCTTCTGTATATAAGCCCTTTGTCAGTTAGGTATTGCAAATATCTCACTCTATCATTTGCTTTTTAAATTATTCATGGTGCCTTTTGATAAAATTCTTGATTTTTTTCAATGTAAAATTTTCAGTGAACCATAATATGCATACCGAAAAGTGACCATGTATAGCTTAGTGAATTATCAAAAAGAGAACACATTCATTTAACAATACCTATGTTAAGAAATACTGTTTCCAGAACTCCAGAAAAGCCCCCTTCTCTTACCAGTCAACATCCCCTCACTGTTATCCTGACTCCTAACAACAAGCATGAGTTTTGGTAGGTACTCTTTTTTTAAAACATTTTTTTTAGTTCTGGGTGGACACAATAACTTTTTTATTTGTTTATAATTTTTTATATGGTACTGAGAATTGAACCCAGTGCCTCACAAATCTAGGCAAGTGCTCTACCACTGAGCTACAACCCCAGGCCTTGCTAGGCAGTCTGAATTTTAATTTATATCATTGGTCTTTGCCTCATAGTTATGCTTTTGGGTCCTCATTAATAAGTATATGGATATATTATAAGCCTGAGGTAGAAATACATTTTCTTGTGTTATGTTCTGGAGTTTGTTTTTGCCTTTCACATTTGGATCTATAGTCCACTTGGAGGTATTTTGTGTTTTGGATAATTTTCATACAGATAGCCAGTTGTCCCAGAATTGGTTATTACAGACACTATTTTTCTGCAGTGCTCTGCCGTGATACACACTTAAGCATCCTTGAGGCTGTGTGTCTGTTTCTGAACTCTCCACTCTGTTCCATTTGTCAGTTGTCCATCTCTATGCCAGTCTTTTACTATCTTAATTACTGTAGCTTTATTGCAAATCTTGACATCTGGTAGAACAAAGCTTCACCTTCTTTTTCTTCAAGAAGATTTCTCTTAGACATTTTAATTTCTTAATGATCTCTTTGTCACAAGAAAGTCTAATGGAATTTTGATTGGAAGTGCCCTGAGCCTTTTGGATAATAAATATTGGATAATTAATATCTTTACAATATTGAATATCTAGTCCATGAACTTGATGTATTCTCCACTTATTTAGGTTTTCTTTAGTTTCTTTTCATGTTTCAAAGTTTTCTAAATCTTGCACAAGGGCCTATCTACCTTCACTTTAGGGTCCGTGTGCAAAACAGTCATCTGGCCCTGTTGTTTACTTTGAAATTTTTAATTATAGACTCAATTTTTAAAATAGTCGTAGGACTTTGCAGGTTTTTACATTTGGCTTCTTATTGATGTCGATTGACAGGTTGTATGTTTCTGGTATGATCGTCTCGATAGACACAGAGAAAGCATTCGACAAAGTACAGCATCCCTTTGTGTTCAAAACATTAGACAGGAACTTACCTTGACATTGTAAAAGCTATCTATGCTAAGCCTCAGGCTAGCATCATTCTGAATGGACAAAAGTTGAAGGCATTCCCTCTAAAATCTGGAACAAGACAGGGATGCCCTCTCTCACCACTTCTATTTAATTTAGTCCTTGAAATACTAGCCAGAGCAATTAGACAGACAAAAGAAATTAAAGGCATAAAAATAGGAAAAGAAGAACTTAAATTATCACTATTTGCGGACGACATGATTCTATACCTAGAAGACCCAAAAGGATCTACAAAGAAACTACTAGAACTAATAAATGTATGTTTCTGGGAATTTGTCCATATCATCCACATTTTGAAGAGTGTTGACAAAAACTTGTCTAGAATTACCTCTTTTTGTCTTTTTTTATGGCTTCTGCACAGTGATGTCCTTTTTATTCCCTACACCTGCTATTTTTGCTTTTCTTCTTTCTTGGAAGATTGATCTTATCAGAATTTTATCTATTCTTTCACAGAACCAATACTTGGCTTTATCAATCCTCTTAGTTGTATATTTATTTCTATTTCGGTGCTTATTATTCTACCTTTATAATTTCCTGCCATCTACTTTAATTTGCTATTCTTTTCCTAACTTCTTATGAAGGGTGATTAGTTTGTGAAATCGAATCATTTCTTCTTTTATGATATTCTCAGTTAAGGATATAAATTTCTGTGTAAGAAACACTTAGCCTACATCCCATGAATTTTAGTATGTTTTTTTAAAAAATAATTTAGCTAAAATTTTCTAGTTTGTATTATGATTTCTTCATTGACCCATGGGTATTTCAAAAGTATATTTTTCTTTTTTTAAGACAGAGAGAATTTTTTAATATTTATTTTTAGTTTTTCGGTGGACACAACATCTTTATTTTATTTTTATGTGGTACTGAAGATCAAACCCAGCGCCCCGTGCATGCCAGGCGAGCGCGCTACCGCTTGAGCCACATCCCCAGCCCCAAAAGTATATTTCTTTATTCCCAAATGTATGGAAAAAAATACACACACACACACACACACACACTCACGAAATAATGACACACAGAGAAATACCTTTTCCTTTGGGTTCTGTGATTGCTCCTCTGACCCAGCTCCCAAAAAAGGAGGCAAAGCAGGCAAGAAAAGGAGCATGCCTTGAACCCGGTTTTATTGGGGAGAAGCTATTAAATGAGGCAAGGGGTAGGATTACAAAGGAACAGGTGAGTGTAACTCAACCCCACTGGGTAACGCTTACTTCTGGAGTCACACCTCATTATCCGAATGGAGCTAAAGTCCAAATCATTCCGGGGTGCGATAATTGTTCAGTATCTCTTTCTCAGGACTTAAGGGTGTGTATTTCCAGATTGGCTCCTGAAAGCTCACTATGTTTTAATTTTCTAATGAATATTGAGATAACACCTTATATAAATTCTAGTGCTTTGAAATTTGTTGAAATTGCTTTATAGCACAATATATAATAAATTTTTATTCTACTCTGTCCTTTCTACTATCTAACCAACTCTATATTCATTTTTTTCTCTCTGTCTTTTTTCCTTTTTGACTGGTCATTTTTATTATTATTATTATTCCTATTTTTGTTTAGAAGGTAAAAACTCTTACCATTACCTGGTGGTTCTCCTGAAAACAGAATGAGGAGTCCTTGGCTTATCACATTTGTATGTTAATCAGCTGCTTCTACTGTTCTGGACAATGCAAAGACCTCAGAACACTCTTAGGCCATTTATGTCCTTGTCTGCTTAAAAGCTATTTTTGTAATGTATTTTAGTTCAGGCTTTTCCATTGCACAATAAATTATCAGTAATGTTTTGCATAATTGATGTTCTTTTAGAATTTTGCATATATTTACTATTTGTGTTGTTTTTTTTTATTTCTTCTCACATGTCTAGCTTTCCCCTTCAGATCACATGCCTTCTTCTTGAAAGACACCTTCATTTGGGGTAGGATGCCTGTTGGCAAATTTTCACTTTAGTTTACCTGAAAATTCTATTTCATGTAGATTCTTGAAGAGTCAATGACATAAATATTCATTCACAAGTTGAGTCCTAACAGTGCTTTCTAGGATCATGAGAAGAAAATAATGGTGGGAAAGAATGGAACTGAGGAGAGCCCTTTGCTAATTATGCATTTCCCTTATGCTGCCTTGAATTTGCCACCTCTTTAGTTATCCTACCTGAAATCCCATGGACTTCAAGTTGGCTCATTAGAACCCAACTTAAAAAACAACAACAACAACAACAAAAAACCCATAACAGTGCTAAGTGACCAAGTCATGAACACCTAGTTTAATTAGACTACTTTCCTTCTGAAAGGACTCAGCCCAATTCAAAACATAAAATTGTTAATGGAAGAAGAAAAAACATTAATTCAGAAGACTGTATTCCCAAAGTAGTCTGGGAAGGGCCACAAGTGGAAAACTCAGACAATCCCAGCTGTTGTATGGGTTAGAGGCAAAGCTTAAATCATGGAGGGCAGCGACATTGGTATCTTTTTCTAAATTCTTATGAAGATTAAACTCAAAGCAGTTCTCAAGTCTCCTGAATACACATGGTCTAAGGTGGTTTGCCTACAACAACCCAGGGCACATGAGATCTTGACCTGCTCCATGTGGGCGTTATCTTGAGAATACTGAAATCTTCCCGAGAGGTTTTGCCAAACTTCTTAGTTAAAGGGCAACTGGAGGTGTGGGAGCGAGCTAGGTCATGAGACAGAGAGGCACAGGAAGAGTCAGTGTGCCTGCTGATGTATTTTATCTGGAAAATGCCCTGAGCCAAACAGCTCCTGGTCAAACACTGTGCACATTATCTGAAAACCCGGTCACTGAAAGTTTATCCAAAGAAGGCAATTGCTATCCTGTTTCTTCCCTTTGGCTCTTGGAACTATGTAGCAGGTCACCTGGCACTCCAGAGGAAGGGAATGAGAGGGTAAAGGAGACCAGATAGAGAGTGTAGCACACTTTGCACAGAGCACAGTGGTGTTTTAATATCTCAGACTGAGGAAGGATCAGAAGACGAGGTAATTAACCAGCCCCTGTCCTCTGATGGCAATGTTGGGAACCTCAACACTGAGTGGAGATCTGAATACTGGGGAAGAGGGTCCAGGTGTCAGGCTGGCCTCCAGTTGTAAGTATCCCCCCTCCTGGGGGATAGAGTGGGTGCCGGCTGGTTGGCCCTGAGGAGGGGCTCCTCCCACCCTTACCATTCCACTTCTGGAACTTTCAAAGCACCCCTGCAGCCTGGAATAAGTAGAGAACATGGCTATTGGAATAGGGCTTTCTCATGGGCCCTGACCTAAACCATAAATTGAGGAACATGGTAAACTAGAAAGATCAGTTTACATTCAGATTTATATGAGAAGGAAAAAGAAAAATAGAGAACAAAGCAATGCACTCATGTGCTTTCATGTTTAAGATCACAGAAAATATTCTCTCAATCCCATAGTAATAACTGAAATACTTTTCCATTCCATCAGCCTCAATCAAAATCCCAAATTTTAATAGTGGTTTTTCAAATATTAGCAAACCTATGGGGTCTGGTGGGATCAGGAGAGAGTCAGTGAGCCCATCCAATGCCCTGGGCTACTTCTTGCATTTGGGCTGGAATTGAGGAATGAACCTTTTAAATCTTACTTTGTCAGTATCTCTGATCTCTTTCCCTGGCTTCAGTTGAAGTCCCTTCCAATTCTTCTCGTTCCCTGAGACCCAGACTCCTCTGTTCCCTAAGGTTTTCTGGGCTCAGATCACAGCAGCTCAGGTCAAAATGTCCTATTCCTGCACTTCCTGGTCAGAGCTCAAGGTCCTGGGTGCAGCTGGACTGGCTGCCAGACAATTTCCTCTCTCCAAAAGCCTCTCCCACAAGCTGCCACTGACTCTTTCCAGGAATATGTTTTTGACTGTGACTTATAATGACATTTGTTCATATGTTTTGACAGACACAGGTTTTGAGGTTTTTTTAAAATCTAAATTTTTAAATGTTAAGATCTAAAAAAAAAACCACTTTACTGAAGCATAACAGACATAAGGAAGAATACTCAAATTATAAGTGTACAACTCACTAAACTGTCACAAAGTGAATTTACCAATGTGCCCATCATCCAGCTCAACTAAAAGGACAGGACCTCATAGATAAATCCATAGACTTATGGATTTAGAAATCTTTCCAGGATCCAGATAAAATTGAATATTCATTTAGGTGCTATGTTATCTCACCTGAAAAGATTTCAGAATCACGTAGATTATTGTCTTTCCCTGTGATTTAACTTTGCATAGAGACCTTATCTCACTTTAGATTGAAAGTTTCCAGAAGGCAGGACTTCAACTACTTGCTAGATTCTCTGTAGGTAGAATTTCAGTAGTTGAATGAATCCAAATCCCAGCACACAGATAAACCAAACTCAGGTCAGAGGCTCTCAGGACTTGTTCTATCCTTCTTGGATTTTTACAGGAGGACAAATGACCAGGGTCTCCACTCAGACACTAGAGCTGTTTTATTACCTTCACTCCATAGAGACATCCCTAGGATACAGGAGGTAGTGATTCAGCTCATTGATTCACCCAACAAGCATAAATTAAACACCAAGCTTGGACCAAGAAAGGCACCTAAAGCAGACACAGTCCCAGGCCTCAGTGGAGAAAGCTCAGCCTCTAACATACCTGGAACTAGCACGAAAATCCACAGGGGATTCTGAACCACTGCCTCATTACTTTTGCAGTCCTGGCTCCCCGGGGAGGTGGGTGGGAGCCGTCTCCCACCAGGAGTGTGCCTTAACCAGCTCTCTCTGCTCTTCTGCAGGCCCTGCCATCCCAGTGGGTGTGGACGTGCAGGTGGAGAGTCTGGACAGCATCTCTGAAGTGGACATGGTATGCAATATCCTGGGCCAGTAGCCCCCAGGGAGGGATCCATAGCTGAGTTACTGTGAGAGCCTGTGGGTTGGTAGCTTTGATATTGCAGGCTGTGCCTGAGAGGGCAGGGCAAGAGCTGGAAGTGACCAAATGTGGGCTTGGGCATTGGTCTAGATGCAGTAAAGTCTCTCGAGCTTTATGGGTAGAAATAGCTTATAGTTTCTGGGCCCCACTACATACTCCCTGGTTTCAGAATCTCTGGGTTGAGGCCCAGGACTTTGCTTTTTGAACACACTTCTCAAATGCTGAGAATGGTCAGATGACCCATTTTGATTGAAATACTGTAGTTCTTAGATTTTCAGTTCCTTCTGTGTGTACAGCTTCCCCACGCACTCCACAGAAATGCCCTCCACTGTATTTCTTGACTAACCCCATACAGACACCTCCCGGCTGTTTGCAAGACCTTGGTTTGGAGAGGAGCCTTCCCTTCAGTGTCCGACCTTATCTCTTTTCCATTCTGCATTTCTAGTTTGCAAACTACTTCTTTCCTCATACACGTTCCCCCTCTGGCTCTCTCAGGCATCTCTTTATCCTTTAGGTCTCAGTTGAGATAAGGCTTCTTCTAAAGGGCTTCCCTGACCACCTGGTCTAAAAGTTTCCTGTTTTTCCCTCTAGTTCACATCATTCATTTAAATTGTGCTATCAATTTATTTTGGGGGAGATGTCATGTTTATCGGTCATCCCCTATATTTGACTATAGGCTCCACAAGTACAGGAACTTGTCTTTCAGTTTTTTGCCCCCATATCTCCAAGCCTAGCCCACTGTGGGACCTATGGAGGCTCTCAACACATGTATGGAATGAAAGAAACGGAGGGAGGGTTTCCTCATATGTCCATGAAGGGAGGAGGCTTCCCTGGCTCCCTTTTTGTTTGTTTGTTTGTTTTTCTGGTGCTGGGGATCAAACTGAGGGCCTTGCACTTGCTGAGCATGTGCTCTACCACTACTCCCCATCCCTTCCCTGGCTATTATTGGACCCAGCACAGCAAGGCTGATATGATACTGATGCTGTGCACCCTCATAGCTCCAGCATCTGGAAAGGAGGGTATCCAGGTGTGAAAGGTATGAATGTGACAGTCTCCAAGATGCTACAGTGCACACTGCCAAATCCTTTGGATATCCAACAGTTAGGTTCAGCTCCAGAACCATTTGGGTTTAGGCCCAGCCTGGCTGCTTTAAATCTGAATCAGTACAGATGTCCACTCTGGATGTGAAGGCTCTTATGAAAGTGTGACTGAGGACCTCAGAGAGAAGTGTCCAAAATGACTTGCTTGTCTTAGAACAATCCACCAGTTGCTCTACCACAAAGAAAATGGTAGGTAGGTACTGTCCAAGCTGGCCTTGCACATGTTTGTGAATTTACAATATGGCACTCCCCCTGAGCAATGTCCCTCAGAGCATGGTCTCTAGCTGTGGGACACAGAAGGGACATTTGGCTCACATCTCCTCCTCACATAATTGGCTGTTTCTTCATGTATGGAAGAATTTGTGGCAAGTGATGGTCAGTCTAGGAACAGACTTTCATGTAAGCCCAATCTCTGTGCCTGTTCTTTCTTTCTTCCCTTCCTAGGGCTTCTTCTTGGCCCACCATCATTCACTCTCTTCTCTATCCTTCGTCCACTTGCTTCCATTTGCATCTTGTGACCTATCTCTGGCCATGGTATAAGAACCAAACTCTTGGGTTTGACCATCAATTATACAGACAAGGGGATACTTTATTTTTATTTTTGTAGTGATGGGAATCCAAAGTCAGGGCCCAGCATATGGTAGGCAACTGCTCTATGACTGACTTCCATCCCCAGCCCAAGGAGACAATTTTTAACAGGATAAGCTTTAGAATTGAAATTATAGTAGGTGTGCAGTTGCCTGTGTCCTCATCCATTCATCTTCCCATTTTTCCATCTAACACATATTTATTGAGTACCTAACATATGCTTTTCCAGACATTACATCTAATGATGAACAGGGATTCAGTGATAGTCAGGACACAATTCTGCCTTCAATAATGGGAGAAATCTAATGGTAGAAATCTTTCTAAGAGGAACCCTTGACTGTTTAGGTTTCTGAAACAGGCCACCATGCCAAAATGAACTGGTTAGCCAGATAGGTTAAAAGCCATGTACTCAGGGTCTAGTGAGTGAGAACCGAGCTTTGGAGGAAATTCCTGCTCCTGGCCAGCAGGACAGGATGACAGCATCATAGCTGTAATTTTTCTTTGTGGGTTGCTCTGTCTCCTGGGCTCCAACTTTACAAGGCACAAAAATGAGCCCTTCTCATCTGCAGCAGCACCATCACATTGGCTATGGTGCCCAGGGCTGTGGAACTGTCCCCCCGACTCTGGAAGCTGATACAGTGGAGAACAACAGAATTCTAAGGAAGGAAGCTCTCTGAACCATTTCAGTCTGGTCTTGCCCCTGGCTCCCATAGGACTTCACCATGACCCTGTACCTGCGGCATTACTGGAAGGATGAGAGGCTGGCCTTCCCCAGCACCAGCAACAAGAGCATGACCTTTGATGGACGGCTGGTGAAGAAGATCTGGGTCCCAGATGTGTTCTTTGTTCACTCCAAAAGGTCATTCATTCACGACACCACCACTGACAACATCATGCTGAGGGTGTTCCCAGATGGTCATGTGTTGTACAGCATGAGGCAAGTGTCCATGGGGCCATGGTTTCTTGTCCAGTGCCATTCCACTATGTATGATCAGTTCCTTTGGCCTGGAAGAGTTTGTCGCTGTGATCTGTGGGATGGCATGAGCCTTCTGATGCCAGGCAGAATTGTCCAAAGATGAAAAGGCCACCCAGTAGGTGGAGACCTCCATATCACTGGGGGTCTTAAGCATGGCTTAGAAAACTACTCTGGTCTAATTGAGTTGTTGGAGACAATGACCTACGTACATTCCATCCTTGAGAGTGTACTATTCTAATTGATTGGTAATAAATAATAAAATACTAATAATAGCAAAGACTATTGTTTGTTGAGTGCCATTATAGATTGGCTTCTGGATTAACTAACCCATCTTTTTCCATATCTTACTTGCCTGATTTTATAGTTCACCAGAATTAAATAATAAAACTAGATACTTCCTGGTCTTGAGTGAAGGAGGGGGCATGCTAATCTCCCAGGCTCCTCTGGGGTAGGCATCCCTGCTGGTTGAGGGCAGTGCCCAGAGAAGGGTGCAGGTGTGGGCCACTAGTAGTCAACACCCCTCCTCTTGGCTAGAGAAGGGGTGCAGCAGCCCAATAAAGGGGATCCAGCAGAGCACTTCTCTGTCAGAGAAGACCAAACTCTAGAAGTTAAGGTTTTTTAAGTTAGACATCTATGTAACCAAACTTCTGAAATAAACACAAGGAGGCAGCTGCTCTTGGTCATGTTCTGTGTCTTCCTTACTTTGGGCGGGTGCATAAGCCAATAGCTTGCTGCACAAGTCAACTGTCATATCTGGGTTGTGCAGGATTACTGTCACTGCCATGTGCAACATGGACTTCAGCCACTTTCCCCTGGACTCCCAGACCTGCTCTTTGGAGCTGGAGAGCTGTAAGTATCAATGTTTTCTATTCCACACCTTATTCCCTACCCAATCTGTGCACTGCCTGCCAGTGATAAGAACTGTTTGCCCAGGCAGGTGCAGGACTACTCTATTGGTGCACACCACCCAGAAACAAAGGCATCCGATTTAATTTATTTTCTTCTCCCCAAAGATGCATATACAGATGAAGATCTGATGCTGTATTGGAAGAATGGGGATGAATCCCTGAAAACAGATGAGAAAATCTCCTTGTCTCAGTTTCTGATTCAGAAATTTCACACAACTTCCAGACTGGCCTTCTACAGCAGCACCGGTAGCTACCTTTTTGTCACAGCCTGATTCAAATGTGAAAGAAAACTCATTAGAATTTTTTAGTCTTTTCTCTCCTCAGTGAAAATAAATTTTGATTTTTGAGAGAATCCATAGTTCTAAAATATAAACTGTGTTTAAAATCAGGAGGCAGAGAATAAAACAAAATTGCTATATTCTTAGACTCTATCAGCAGTAGCAACACAACTTATCCTTCAAGACTTCCAGTTTTACCTGTGTAATTTAACAAGGGCTGGGTCCTATTCTACATGCTATTCTATAACCTGATTTGTGATCCTACTTAGTAAGATGGGCAGATAGCTTTCCAAGCACATATACTTATTATCCATATCAAGACCATTGATTCTTTTTTCTTTTTTGCAGTACTGGCAATTGAACCCCAGGCCTCATGCATGCTAGACAAACACTCTACCACTAAGCTACAGCCCCAGCTCCAATGAAACATTTTTTAATGTTTAATTTCTTCTTGGATCCTGGGCTATGTTTGAAAGTTTAAGAGAACTACTTGTCAGCTCTTCTCTGATCTCACATTTAACTCTTGGGATACTTTATTTGGACCGTTGTAATGAAGCACCATAATTGGATGCTTGAAACAATAGGAATTTATCTGTTGCTGCTCTTGTCTAGGAAAAAATCCTTTCTGCCTATGCCCAGGTTCTGGTGGTTGCCAGCAGTTCTTGACAAATCAGGGAATGGTTTGTAGCCACACTTCATTCTCTACCTCCGCCATCACGTGGCGCCCCCTTATCTCTGTATACTCACCAGGTGTCCTCTGTGTGTGTAGGCCCAAATTTCCCTCTTCTGTAAGGATACCAGCTATTGGATTAGGGCCTAACTTAATCCATTATAATATAATCTCATTTATTATAATCTCATTATAATCTCATTTTACCTCAATTCTATCTGCAAAGACCCTATATCAAAATGAGGGCAGGAGGTCACCTTCACAGGTACTGGGAATTAGAAATTCCATATATATACATATAATTTAAAAAAAATTTCTTTTGCAGGTTAATATTGTAAGTTTATTGCCATATCATGTGAGTCTGGTGAAGAGACAGAGTAATAATGTACTTTTAAGAATTTTTATGATCTTATATTTTTATTGGTGCATTATGATTACACATAATAATGAGATTCATTGTGACATATTTGTACTGGCTCATAGCATAATTACATCAATTTCATTCCTCAGTATTTCCCCTTTCCCTCCCCTCCTTACTCCCCCAAACACTTTCCTCAGCTCAACTGGTCTCCTTTCTATTTTCCTGAGGTCCCTTCTTAATGTTTTTATTAGTGCATTATAATTATATGTATCAGTGGAGCTCATTGTGACATTCATATGCACATAACATAATTTGCTTCAATTCACTCCTCAGTACTTCTCCTTTTCCTCTCCTTGCCCCTTCTGCCTGTCCCTTCATTTTCTCTTCTGGTCTTCTTTTTATTTATTTCCAAGTATATGTGTATATTTTTTTCATTAATGCATTATAATTACACATTAAAGTGGGATTTGTTGTTGTATATTCATGCAAGCATATAACATAAGGTGATTGATTTTATTCCCTAGTTCTTCCCCTTTTCCCTTCCTTCCTCCATCCCCCTTGATCCACTATCCTTCCTCTACTAATCTTCATTCTATTTTCATGAGATCACACCTTTGTAAAATTCTATGCTTCTCTGTAACTTCTACATGTGAGGGAAAACATTCAATCCTTGACTTTCTTTTTTTTTTCTAATCCAAACTGTATCCAGCTTTATTAAAGATAATTTTCATAAACAGCTATAGTATTTCAGGCAGACAATCATTAACAGTATACAACAACTTTCAAATTCCCTTCTTGGATGGACACCAAAATTAGAAAGCTACTATAAAGCCCTATTAAGTCTTCATTTGATGCTCTGAATAGGGAAAGTTTAGAGTGAGTGTTGACATTTCACGTTTAGCATGTTGTTTAACAACTTTTCATGAGTTAACCCTGACTTTCAGAAAATGACAGAATTATCAGTCTTAAGGTCCACAATCTAAAAAAGGAACTACTGCTTTTCTGAGGAACACTATCTCAATGATGTCACTGGAAAGTCCAGATTGCCTGACACATTGGTAAAACCAATTGTTGGGAGTCAGGTCCCAACTTGTCTGAGTTTAGGGACATTAAGTCTATGCTGTTGGTGGAGAGGGAGAGGAGGACATAAAGATGAATTTCAGTTTTTCCATACTGCAAGGCATTTGTGCCAAGGTGGCTATGTGTGCCAATATCAGGAAGCCCCTTCTCTTGGGAGCCAAGAGAAAGTCTCTCAAAATGGCAGGGAAAGGTGTTCCCCACAGGAATCCAGCTTTGGAGACATTCTACTAGTGACATATGCTCCCTCCCTCCCAAACAACAATGAGGTGTTCTGTGTGCTAACAACATAGCTTTTTAAAAAATAAAGTAAAACAAAATTCTGCATTTTTATAAAACTTGATAAAAATAGTATTTCAAACTGTACAGTCACCAGAAGGACCCAGTTATCAAAAATGCATACACTTCCTTTGGCAGCAATGGCACCGTTAACTTTCGGTGCCTGGTGTGTTTGGGTATCTCCATTTTCTGCAGGGTTATTCCCATTTTTGTCATCATCAGGTTTTCCCCTTTCCCTTTGGATACCTTCTCTCCCTTCTTTGCAGGAGCCTTTTTAGGCTTGGGCTCTGGCTTTGGAGGAGCAGGTTTAGCAGACAACCTTGTGGATCTTCTCTGTGGTTTGTCCTTCACTTGGCTTTATCTCCTTTGGCATACCCTTCAGCATAGTGATATTGGGCATGATGGTGATGGTCGCAGGACACAGGTACTGGACACAGGGATGCAGCAGAGTGCAGCTTTGGTTGATCCAGAGGTCGTTCTCGCCTCTTTCTCTTCACACCACTCAGGCTCCCTCAAACCTTGACTTTCTGAGCACTTAGCATGATGTTCTCCAGTTCATCCATTTACCTATAAATGACAGAATTTCATTCTTCTGTCTAGCTGAGTAGAACTACAATGTGTAGATATACCATATTTTCTTTACCCATGTATCTGTCAACAGACACTTATGCTGGTTCCATAACCTGGCTATTGTGAATTGTGCTGCTATAAACATTGGTACGCACGTATCATGGTCGTATGCTGATTTCAGGTCTTTGGATAAATAATAAGGAGTAAAGTAGCCGGATCATATGGTGGTCCCATTCTAGTCCCTTGAGGAATCTCCACAATGATCTTCACAGTAGTACTAATTTACAGTCCCACCATTAATTGTTTCTTTCTCCCCATATTCTTGCTGGCATTTATTATTATTTATATTCTTGATGACTGTGATTCTAACTGTTTTGAGATGACATCTCATGTAGTTTTGACTTTCATTTCCCTGACTATTAATGATATTGCACATTTTTTTTCATGTATTTAATGGCCATTTGCATTTCTGTTTTGAGAAATGTCTGTTTAATTCATTTGTCCATTTATTGATTAGTTTGAGTGGGTGTGTGTGTTAAATTTTAAGTTCTTTGTATATTCTGGATATTAATCCTCTGTCATAGAGTAACCAGCAAAGATCTCTTCTATTTTGTAGGCTCTTTTCATGTTATTGTTTCTTTTGCTATGCAGAAGCTTTTAAAATTTGCTGCCATCCCACTTATTTATTCTTGGTTTTATTTCTTGCACTTTATAAGTCTTATTAAAGAAGTCAATGCCTGCACCTGTATTGGAGTGTTGACCCTATGTTTTCTTTTCTCAGTTGCACAGTTTCTGATTTACCTCCTAGGTCTTTCATCCACTTTGAGTTGAGTTTTGTGCAGGGTGATAAATAGTTTACTTCTTCTCTAAGTAGTTATCCAGTTTTCCCAGCACCATTTGTTAGAAAGTCTTTCTTTTTTCCACCTTAAGTTTTTGGCACCTTTGTCAAAGATGAGATGATCATATCTGCGTGGGTTTATCTCTCTGTCTTCTACTCTGTCCTATTCCATTGGGCTTTGTATCATGTTCTTTTTATTACTACTGTAATACAATTTGAGGACAAGTATTGTGATGCCTCCAGCCTTGTTCTTATTACTCAGGATTTCTTTGGCTATTCTGGGTATTTCATTCTTCCATATGAATTTTAGGATTACTTTTTCCAGTTCTATGAAGAATGTCATTGGAACTTTAATGGAGAGTGAATTTGAATCTGTAGGTTGCTTTTGGTAATATGGCCATTTTAATAATAGTAATACTGCCTATCCACGAATATAGGATGTTTCCTCATCTTTTAATATCTTCTTCAATTTCTTTCTTCGGTGTTCTATAATTTTCATTGTAGAGCTCTCTTACCTCCTTGGTTAGATTGATTTCCAGGTTTTGTTTTCTTTTGTTTTGAGACTATTGTGAAAGGAATTGTTTGCCTAACTTTTTTTCATTAGGTTAGTTATTGGTGTAGTGGAAAGCTATTGATTTTTATATGTTGGTCTTATGCCCTACTACTTTTCTGAATTTATTTATCAAGACAAAAAGACTTTTAGTGAAGTTTTTTGAGTCTTCTAAGTACAGGATCATATCATCTGCAAACAGTGATAATTTGACTTCTTCTTTTCCTATTCATATCCTTTTATTTCTTTCTCTTGCCTGATTGCTCTATATAGAACTTCAAGAACTATATAAAAAAATAGCCATGGTGAGCCCAGCACAGTGGTACACACCTGTAATCCCAATGGCTTGGGAGGCCGAGGATTGCAAATTCAAAACCAGCCTTAGCAACTTAGGGAGGCCCTAAGCAACTCAGAGAGACCCTGTCTCAAAGTAGAAAACAAACAGGTCTGAGGATGTGAATCAGTGGTTAAATGCCCTGGGTACAATCCCCATGCCTCTCACCCACATACCTCAAAACAGCAGTAGTAAGAGTGAACTGAGAATCTTGTTCCTGATTTGGGAGGAAATTCTTTAAACTTTTCCCCATTCATTCAGTATGGTGTTGGCTTTGGGCTTGTCATAGTATTTATGATGATGAGATAAGATCCTTCTATCCCTAGTCTCTTCAGTGTTTGTATGTAACATGAATGGGTGTTAAATTTTGTCCAAGACTTTTTCTGTATCTATTGAGATAAACATGTAGTTTCTGTCCTTAATTCTATTTTTGTGATGAATTGCATTTATTGAACCAATCTTGCATTCCTGGAATGAAATCAAATTGATTGTAATGTACAATGTATTTTTGAATGCAGATTGCTAATATTTTATTAGGGATTTTTGCACTTAAATTCATCAGGGATATTGGTCTGTAGTTTTGTTTCCTTGATATGTCCTTATCTGGTTTGGTTATGAAGGTGATATTGACTTTATGAATGTATCTGGAGGTGTTCTATCCCTTTCTATTTCATGGAATAACTTAAGGATCATTAACATTAATTTGTCTTTAAAAGTCTGACATAATTCATCTGAGAATCCATCTGGTCCTGGATTTTAATGACTGCTTCTGTCTTATTGCTTGTTATTGTCTGTTTAGGTTTTCTATATCTCTTGGTTCAATTTGGATGGTCATATGTATCTAGAAATTTCAACATTTTGGGGGGGGGAACACAATTCAACCTATAATAGTTCCCTAATGGCTTTGGGACACCAGCAGCTTTTTCACATCATTTCCCTTTTGTCCCAGCACTGAGAAATCTAATCCCTTCTTCAGGAGGTTTTAGCATGACTTCCTGCTCCTGCTGGCCAGCATCTGCCTCCACAACACCCTTGGGTTCATAGCATCAAACATAGCAAAAGATTGTTTTGGTGTCAGGGCAACTCAGGTCTGCTTGATTATGGCCATGGCACTCATCCTCTTCCATCTCTCCACTTTCACTCTGATGATGTGTGCCACACAATTTTCTTTTCTCATTGTTCTCACCAAGTTCAAATCAACAAAGCCATTATTGAGAGTTTCTTATATAACTCCTATTATATGCCACTGTTTTAAGCCCTTCATGTTAATTAACTTATTTCTACCCAACAAATTTGTGGTGTAGATATTATCACTTCCAGTTTGCAGATGAAAAAACTGAGACTCAGGGATTAAGCTACTGGTTGAAGTTGCACAGCTGGTAAGTGGCCATGTAATCTCCTTAATTCCCATGTGTACTCCTCTTAGATATTCTCTTTACTGGAATAGCATGCTTGTCTGTTTTGTTCCCCATTCAAGTCTTTCTAGAGTAAAGATTAAAATGCATCTTCACTCCCATTATTCACCATGTACCATACAAGCAAGGTCTTGTGTTCCTTGCCATGGGAGCGGTGATGCCACCCAGGAGCGCTCTGCTTGCCACACAGAGTATACCTGTTCAAAGCTTCTGGATCCTTCCCAGTGTTTTCTGGAAAGCTTGTTCTGATTTTCTTAGAAGGGAGGATAATTAGAATTAATAGTCTAATAAAAATAAAAGCATCTATTGGTCCTATAAAAGGTCCTGTGCAAACCTAAAGATCAATGTGATTTGCTTCAAAGATGTCAATTTGAGTAGGGAAAATAAAGCCAACAAGATTGAACAAAAGCTGTTAGATGAAAAAATGATTAGTTGTCTCACTAGAGTTGAAGATCCCTTCCTATTTATTTATTCCCCTAAAAGCACCTATCCCATTCAACAACTCAGGAATCTACCCATATCCAGGTGGCAAACTTGTCAGGACTCACCCGGTGGCTCCAGCCTGGTCCTGTGGACACCCCCCACAACCTACCCTGACTCTGCTAACTTCCACTTGAGCCAGATGGACTAAATCAGAATCTCTCTGGGAAAGGTCAAGGATAGGAATGCTATCAACCTTAAGAGCAGCCAAGTTAAGTCACAGTCCTGAGTCCGTATTGCTCACTCTGTCTCTGAATCTCTCCTCCTTGCTGACGTATCCCGTGTGCACTCAACTCCTCTATAAGCCTTCCTTAGTCATTATAGCCAATGGGCAATTTGGGCTCTGTGTCTCAAAACCTAAAGATTTTCCTGTTTATACTTCAGATGGACATTTTAGCACTTAGATATGCATGGTTGCATACCTTGAGTATGTCAGCGAGCATTTCCACTTCATGGGACCTCCACTCAATTCTTTATAAATCCTTGAGGGAAGAAAGCAAGAGCTGGGCTTCTATGATCGCCCCTCAGGCCCCAGCATGTGACCACCTGCTCAATTAAAGGGACACTGTGTGAGAAGAGCCCGACCTGTAGATAACTCAATTGACCCAAGCTCATCCAAAATTAAGGTTGAGTTCTTGGAGAAGCCTCTGAGAGTCTCATCTCCCCATGTCCCAAATAAGACAGATTCAATCTGGGTTTCCCAGACCTCAGCAAACTTGCATAACACTCCTGCCATGTTTGTCTTACTTGGTAGGTTACGCATGTGGTCATGGATTTAATTTTTTTCTATAAGTCACCTTTTGTACCTTATTTTGAAAAGAAATCAGTGGAAAACTGGTATCATTTGTGATAACAGAAGATGATTTTAATAATGAACACAAACAAAAAAATACCTTCTTCTGAACTTCACAAGTCATCTTGTTCTGCTGTTATGTGTTCTCCACTTTGGGACACCAGTGAGTTGTGGTGTTCTTGGAGGAGGCTGGACTGAACCAGAAGGCAGATGAAGGTGTGCAGGCAGCTTTCACATTCACACTGTCCTTCGCCCCACTTTGGGTCTCAGTGATTGTGGGTCATTTGAAGTCTAACAATGTCAATCACTTTTTAAAACCATTAATCAGTGATTCTCATATTTCCATAATGAAATAGATGCATGCTGCCATTTTTTTTCTGAGCAGTGGCCCATGAGGTAACAGGTTTCCATAAGGAGGATGGATGTCAGGAATAGAACTCATGTCAGACTGTAGAACGGGTGGCCTATTTCTTCTTGTGATGGGGTGGAACGAATGACTCATCTCTCAATAAAGAGGACAGTGATGAGCACCCAGCTGTCCTGGCTCCTGCCTTGGTGGTATAGAACCACTCCAACTTCTCATGCTCCTGAGCAGCCAATCACTCAGCAAATATGGTTGTGGTCTGCAAATAACACATACCAAACCAACAACTAACACATATCTGTTTTGCTCTACCTTTCTCCAAACAGCTATGAAGTTAGATAATATTGTCAAGATCTTATTCATAGGAGAAAGGGCTTAGATTGTGGAAAGGAAAGTACTCAAAATCTCACTGACTTCTGTATTCCCCAGGCTGGTACAACCGACTGTACATTAACTTCACTTTGCATCGACACATCTTCTTCTTCCTGCTCCAAACCTATTTCCCTGCCACCCTGATGGTCATGCTGTCCTGGGTGTCCTTCTGGATTGACCACAAAGCTGTGCCCGCCAGAGTTTCACTAGGTAAAAGCATTTGATACGGTGTGGTCGGGTGGCTATTTTTTTTTTTTTTTAAGATCACTAGGCAAAGGAAAAGTAAAACCATATTCAGAGGTTTTAAAACCAATTCAGAGGTTTTTACCTCTTGGAATCAGAAGAAGCAACCATTCCACTTGCCTCTTAGATGAAGCCTCTGTTTCCTCTACAACATTATGAAAACCACAGGGAGCTAGAACTATATCAACTTGGGTTGCACCAATTCAGAAGGATATAGCCTGTCTGGGGCATAGACTTCTACAACTGGCTGTATTGGAGCTCAATATTTAGATGAATAAAATGATTCTGCAAATGCCAAAGTTATTCTATAAATACAAAAGTTTCTTTTGCTGGTCTTGTTTAGATAGGGCTTTGAGGCAGGGATCATATCATATAATTTAGGGAAAAGGAAGAGCTGCATTCCTGGGGCCTTGGTTGTACCCCTTCCCAGACCCTAAATTCCACAGTCAGAGTTTACAACCCATCATCCCAGTGTGGACAAAATCAGGTTGGACCCTGAGGAATGGGAGGGTTTAACCAGCAAAGCACAATAGAGAAAAAACTAGCATGGTAGGCTTCCAAGCATTTCCACAGTTGGGCTTAATAAATGGACTCAGATGAGGGAGAGTATGCCCATTCTTTCAGGGTTGGGAAAGTTCCTTTAAAAGTGCCCTCCAGTCATTGTTGTCAGTTCCACAGCAGAATAGGTCCTTTCCTAATCACTTCTGACCTTGTCAGCTGTGTCATAGAAACCCACTCTCCCAAGCTAGTGGAGGGGACTTGGAGAAGGGGCTGGGTGGAGGTGTGCTGGGGAAGGGGTTGGGGTGCCTGGCTGCTTGGGGAGCAGATCATCCCACCCCCACAAGGTAAAAACATGTCCAGGGAATTTCTCATTCCATCTAAGAGTCAGAGAATGTAAAACGGTGACTCTGAAGCTCTGAGCCTTGTGCCAGCTGACCGGTCTGGGTGTTGCAGGCATCACGACGGTGCTGACCATGTCCACCATCATCACGGGCGTGAACGCCTCCATGCCCCGCGTGTCCTACATCAAGGCGGTGGACATCTACCTCTGGGTCAGCTTTGTGTTCGTGTTCCTCTCGGTGCTGGAGTATGCAGCGGTCAACTACCTGACCACGGTGCAGGAGTGGAAGGAACGGAAGCTGCGGGAGAAGGTGAGGGTGGCCCCTTCATTTCCTTATAGCTGCTGCTTCTGGTTGGATGAGAGTGAGAAGGTGGTTGGTAGAAAAAGGAGGTGCTTATACCCAAGGAAGAGGGTCCTGTGTTAGAATAGGTTCTAGCTTCTACAAAAAAGGATCCCAGAGAATAGTTTTTGATCAAAAACTAGGAAAAAGAAAACTTAGGGGCTGGGGATGTGGCTCAAGCGGTAGCGCGCTCGCCTCGCATGCGTGCGGCCCGGGTTCGATCCTCAGCACCACATACCAACAAAGATGTTGTGTCCGCCGAGAACTAAAAAATAAATATTAAAATTCTCTCTCTCTCTCTCTCTCTCTCTCTCTCTCTCTCTCTCTCTCTCTCTCTCTCTCTCTCTCTCTCTCTCTCTCTCACTCTCTCTTTAAAAAAAAAAAAAAAAGAAAACAGATTTAGGCACAATTCTGCCATCTGAGCCTGGCCTGTTTCCTCATCTGTAAAAAGGGGATTACAGAACCCACTTCTACCTTCCTCCCAGGGCTGTTGTAAGAGTCACATAAGACAATATCTAAAAGTTATTTTGAAACTGTAGGGTCCTAGATACACAAAATATCACCAATGTTATTGAACATGTCAGGGAAAATACTTCCTGGTTCTGTGACCAGAGGAAAGGAGAATTCTAGAACATAAAGCTGCTTTATTTTTTTTTTAATTTTGTTTAGTTATTGATGGGCCTTTATTCTTATTTATTTATATGTGATGCTAAGGATCGAACCTAGTACCTCACACATGCTAGGCAAGTGCTCTACCACTGAACCACAACCCCAGCCCTAAAGCTGCTTTGTTGATAGGTGTTTTGACCCTGGGAAAATTTAGGCACAGTAAACATAAAGGCTAATATTTTAGCCATTAGCCTCACTGGAAATACTACAGGGTCTACACTGCACTATATACCACACCACACTGTGAGGTAGAAGGCAAATGGGAAATCTTACAAAGCAATGTTCATGGGCCTTTAGCACAGAAAGAAAAGTCTATTTCATTCATATTCTAATGCTTGTTAATCACAGTAAGAAATAAAATGCTGACTTATTACCAAGTCATTACTAATCACTGCACTAATCAAAATGTCAATCACCTAAAAGCTATAGAGATCAGAGAACATGAAAAATCACACATTTGTGCACATCTGGGTGACTGTTTGTCCCTTAGCACAAGGGAGCTTTAAATTTTAAAAAAAGAAATGTTTGCTTTTAAAAAATAGCCTTTCAAGTATGATATGTCAAGATCATTGTAATGTTTTGAGCAACTAATAAAAGAATTTTAAAAAATAGCCTTTCAATACACACATAATACCTATCAAATTTTTCACATTGTCTTCAAATATATTAAGAATTTATTTTTAATTCAAATTTTTTACATCAGTATTTGCATACTTGAGTTTTCAATTATTGTCACATTGTTATCAAATGCCTTTGGATTATATTTAAATGCTTTTGATTTATAATCCATTAGACTTACCTGTTCAAAAAATAGCAAAGCTTTCATCTGACAAATACAGGTTCATGAACCATTAACCACACGTCCATCCAGGCAGTTCATTAATACTATGAGGTCATGATCCTTGTCAGTGATTTTTATAAGACTCTGTTTACAGAGTAATAGGGAAAGGTCATTGGGCCCTTACATCTGTCTGTTTGTGTGAGAACAGATGGGGGATGGGAAAGTATGACAATTTCTGTTCCACTGGGGTCAGTGTGTGAATTAAAGATGGAAAGGTAGTAGCTGCAGGGCAGGCAGTGGTGGGAAGACAGTAAATCTCTCTTCTGCTGCGCCACAGAGAAAGCACACTTCATGATCATTAAACGGACTCCCAGAGAAGCCCAGGTTCCCAAATCTGAGCCAAGAAGGACCTGCCCTGGAATCACCTCCCATGTCTGTTAAAAATAAAAATTCCTGACTGGGGGTGTAGCTCAGTGGTAGAGTGCTTGCCTAGCACGCATGAGGCCCTGGATTCTATCCCCAATACTGCAAAGCAAACAAACCAACAAATAAATAAAAAGATTCCAGGGCCAAACCCCAAAACTTTCTGATTCAGAGTCTCTGAGGATGGCATCATGGATCTGCACTTATAACAAGCTGGAGTCTGACTTTGTCTGCATAAAGGTCAAAGCCTTCGTGCCTGGGGCCTGATAGGCTCACCCCTGGTTCCAATGTGGAGCCACTGCTGTTTTGGAGCATGCGGGAGGCACAGGGATGGCCTCCCCTCAGTGGCTGTAATATGCAGGCTGATTATCCAGACCTAATAGGCTAAGGGCCACTTGCCCTTTCTGAGAAACAAGCTGGTATGAAAAACGGGAATTTCTCATAATTTTTGGCATTTCCTATTCTAACTCCAAACCCTAGGAGAAAAGTGTTTTCATTTTAGCAGAAAGAATTTCAGTTTGAGCAAAGTAAAAGCCTGTGCATTTATTAAGAAAGTACCTAAATAGACCCCCATGACAATACCTCACAAGTTTATTAAGGATTCGGTGTGATTATACCTAAGTGCGCACAGTTGGATAGATGATCGCTTACTGACCTTTTGATCCTATGAGTCTGTTAATTGTTCAGGAAGGTATCTCTTCAAGCATAAGAATAGTTCAAGTAATCTAATTTTGCAAGAAATCATTCATCTATTTTTGCATTTGAAAGCTTCATGACATTCACCTGAGCATTTCAAGACCTATAATAGTAGGAGGCAGGTTGTGAAATGTCATTATTTCACTTTACCAGATGGTAAAGACAGAGGCAGTAAAGGGCTGAGAGCCAGATCAGAAATATAATTAAAGTCAAAAGATGGAGAAGAATAAGCCCATGGCCAGTTGGCTGTATCTAGTAGGCCTCATGCTTTTGGCCAACACGGACCAGCCCAGATGCCTACTGGAGCCTGCTCACTACTGACTCCAGCTGTGAGGAGAAAACAAGAGAAACCATGTCCTCCCTCCAACTTAGAATTCCTTATAAACATTTTCATACTTGCAGAAATAATTTAAAGAATAGAATAGTCTACATTTATATACTCCACAACCAGATCTAACGTCATTAATTTGCTATTTTTATGAGCGCTCTTTCCCCATTTAAACATATTTTTGTTGGTGCATCATGACCCTTTACTCTTAAATGTTAACTATTTGGAGTAAGGACACTTTTCTACCTAATCATCTTTAAAAAATTTTTTTTAGTTGTAGATTGACACAATATTTTATTTATTAATTTTCATGTGGTGCTAAGGATCAAACCCAGTGCCTCACATGTGCTAGGCAAGCACTCTACCCACAACCCCAGAGCCACAACTGCAGCCCTCTAATCATCTTTTGATTCATGTACAAAAAGATGGAATCCTGCTGGGTGCAGTGGCACTCGCCTATAATCCCAGCGGCTCAGGAGGCTGAGGCAGGAGGATTTCAAGTTCAAAGCCAACCTCAACAAAAAGCAAGGTGCTAAGCAACTCAGTGAGACCCTGTCACTAAATAAAATACAAAATAGGGCTGGGGATGTGGCTCAGTGGTCAAGTATCCCTGAGTTCAATCCCCAGTACTAAACAAACAAACAAACAAAAAAAAAACTGGAATCAGAATCTATGGGTTTAAATTCCTGGCTCTGAAACTACCTGTGGAAGCTCAGGACAATTGTATACCTCTCTGGGTCTGGGTTTTTGCTTTTACAATTGGGCTATATCAGTTATTCTCAATTCTGGCAGCACAATAGAATTACCAGGAGTTTTAAATTAATTAGTTTGGAATGGGGCCTGGGTTTGGCCTGGGTGATTCTGATATGCAGCCAGGATAGAAAATCATTGGACTAAATGCTCTCTGGAGATCCTTCTAGTTCTTTCTGTGGTTCTGAGTAGCACTGGGGCTTTGCTTTCAAGCCTGGCCATCTCTGCCCAGCTCTCAAGGACTAACCAAGTCCTTTGTGCTTGCTGCCCTTAGGTCCCATGTATGTGTGGAATGCCTCATTCCAAAACCATGATGCTGGATGGAAGCTGCAGTGAGTCTGAGGCCAACAGCCTGGCTGGGTACCCAAGAAACCATATTCTGACAGAAGAAGAAAAGCAAGATAAAATAGTGGTCCACCTGGCCCTGGGCAGTGAGTCTAGCTCCTCCAGGAAAAGGGGGCTTCTCAAGGGCCAGGTGGGGCTCCGCCTCTTCCAGAATACCCATGCCATTGACAAATACTCCAGGTTGATATTCCCTGCCTCCTACATATTTTTCAATTTAATTTATTGGTCAGTGTTTTCCTAGGGGCTCCAAGGCCATGCCTATGTAAGGCATGGACATCCATTGGTGGACACACACATAGATCAGAAGCTCCTGGACCGCCATGAGCAGCACCCCCGTCTCAGAAGAGCCTGGGGGCCTTCTGGCTGCCCTCACCCTGACCTCATGGGTTTACTCCTTGTTTGCACTGTGTCTGTGTCACTCTTTACACCTTTCTGAACAGAACTGTCTTCTGCTCTTGCATGAGAACTTGTTCACAAGAAATCCCCTCCTGTTAAAAAGAGAGAGAGAGAGAGAAAGTGATTCTAATGCCTCCAAGATGTTCCAAGACCCTCATAAACCTAGAATTCAGCTGTGAAAGGGTAGGGAAAATGACAGGCAAGCTTACGAGTATTCTAGGTAGGAGACAGGAAATAGGGAACAAAATATTTGTGAACCCATACAACTGGATTAAGTGCCTAGAAAGGAAAACAAGCAAACAAACTAGCTAGCTAACTTGGATCCTAGATAGGAAGTGATTTAGCCCATGTCACTCTGGTAACACATGTGATTTTGTAATACATTCACCCATCCATTCAACCTTTCATTAAATATTAAGGTCCCACCCTGTGCCAGGAACTGTGGAAATGAACAAAGTCTCTTTCCCCATTGAACTTCTCTAAGCTGTGCTTATTCGACACTCATCATAATGTGCTTCTGCCCCTCTGCTCCCTCAACCCTATTTACCCTACCCCACAGACCCATTTTGTTTACTGGTGATTTTACTCCAGGTTTATCTACAAAAGCAATTCTGTCTCCGGTGATATCCTCATGAAGCCAGCTCTATGTTTCTCTCCTGGAATCTCCATGTGGTAGAGCCTATGACTGGGAGAAGGATGGGGACTTGAGAACTAGGGAGAGTACAACTTGGTTTTAGGGAGAAGGGGTGTGGGTCTGTGTGGAAACCAGTTTCAGATATCATCTTCTGTTTCTGGGCTCTTTTCCTTCTTCTCCAGCAGAATAGTGTAAATAATGATGAGAATTATAATCCCTGTGTCTAAGTCTGGTCCCCTACCCCAGTGATCCCACCTACTCTAACCAGAAGAGCTTCACACTCTGGAGTGATTTATCCTTTACTTCCACAAGCTAGTGACCTTTCCTCTAATGCAGCTAAGTCCGGAGTTAGGAAAGCAATCTGATTTATTGAATCTGTACTAAGTTGTGGGTCATTTCTCTGAAGCCTGTTTCAGGAGATTGCTAAAAAACTGGAGTGGATCTCTAACTAGTGGAATTTTAGGTGGTATAAAGGATATGACTTTGCTAAGAGGGCTCTTCCTTTAAATTACAGCACTGGGAGTCAGAAATTGGGGGAGATACAAGGAACACCCACCCCATGTTTCCTTGCTCACTGAAGGACATTGTTTTGCTTTCTTCCTCATTGCTCCTGCCAGCTTCTTCCCAGGGTCTGAGTGTTTAGTCAAGAGTAGAAATATGATCAGCAAAAGACAAGGCACACCCTGTCTTAAAACAAATCTGGCCTGTGGAGTCTGCTCCACAGTTCATGACTGTCGGGGGTAGGGATTAGCTCTGAGGACTGCAGTGCACACGAATACCAGGACCTCTAGGAGTTTTAAGTCAGGGGCCTGTGGCTACCTGTCCTTTTACTCCCTCACTTGGACTGACTGTGTGGCTGCCCTATTCATTCCCATTTCTCCGTTTCTTCCCCAGGGTCATTCATCTACTGATTCCCTCTGTCACCTTATATACTCCTTGTATAAATCTGGTCCCAGACACTTGTCTCATCAGTCTCTTGCTCATGTTGAGACACAGACTCATCATTTTGGATGATCAGGCCACCAGCCTTGATCTTCCTGTGACTTTCTGCCCACCAGTCCAGAAGCTGTGTGATGGGGCAGGACTCAAGGAGCTGAACTCTCAGGTGGGATAGCTCCCGGCACTGTAATGACATATTTTATCTTGGGAGACTGCAAGTTCAGTAGGTTTCTAATACCATCTTAGGGTTTAATAATTCTCTAGAAGGACTCACAGAACTCAGAAAAACCAATACCATTATGGTCACAATTAATAACAGCAAATGAATATGGACTAAAATCATCAAAGGGAAAGGGAGGGTCTAGGAGAGACAGGTGCAGAACTCTGAATTGTTCTTATCTATTGGAGCTATTTGGATTTCACTTATTTTTCCCATCAATTATGTGTGACAATGTGCATGGAATAGTGTCAACCAAGGAAACTCAAGCTCATCAAGGTGCACAGTTTCTATTGGAGATGGGCCACATAGATATACTGATCACACACATGGCTGACTTTAGCCTCCAGCCTTTCTAGAGGTTGGGCTAACACTGGTGGCCCATGGTGCCATCATAAACTACATTAGTAGCATAAACTACCTATTGTGATCCAGGCAAAGGCCCTACTACGAAGCAGGACATTTTAAGGGTTTAGAGGCTATCTCCTGGGAGCTAGGATCCAAGGAGCAAACATTTTTTTGAAACACAAGGTTAATCTTTTACTACATGACAATCTTTGCCAATTCCTTACTGTTATTGTCAATTGCTGTGCTACTGCTATATATTCAAGCAATAAACATTTTACGGCATCCCTGCACTGGATGTGGTGGGGTCCAAATTAAGAAGAGTAGTCACAGCTCTCAAAGAGGATATAAGCAGAGGAAATGACAGATAAATACCTGTAAATTTAAAAAAGTGTTGTCCTAGTCCATTTTCTGTTGTTATAACAAAAATGCCAAACACTGGGTAATTTCTGAAGAATAGAAGTTTACTTGGCTCACAGTTCTAGAGCCTGGGAAGTCCAAGAACATGTCAACATCAGGTAAGAGCCTTCTTGCTCTTCATGTCACAAGAGACTCATCTGGCAAGACAGAGCAAGTGTGCTGGTTTGGGTCTCTCTTTCTCTTCTTATAAAGTCACAATGCTATCATAGAAACCTATGCACTTGACCTCATCTGATCTTGACTACCTCCCAAAGGCTCCACTTCCAAATATTATTAGCATATTAATTTAGCAATCGAGTTCCCAACAAATGAAATTTGGAGGGATGCATTCAAATCATAAAAAGTGCTTAACACATAATGGTTCAATGGATGCTGAGAATCTTGAAAAAAGAAAAAAATGAATTCCACTTGGAAGACTGGAAGATGGGACCTCATGGAGAAAGCAGCCCCTGAGATACCCCTTGAAGGTCAGGAATTTTAAGGAGAAAAACTGGGGCAAAAAACATGCTAGGTATATTCTTTCTAATATGGTAGCCATTATCTACATGTCTGTTTAAGTCTAAATTAAAGTTAAATGAAACGGAAAACTCAGTTTCTCAGTTGCACTAATCACACTTTAAGTGCTCTGTTCCATAGCCATAAGTACTGGTGGCTACTGCAGTGGACAATCCAGAGCTGTAGAACATTTACACAATGGCAGAAAGTTCTGTTAGCACTCTAGATGAAGGGATTGGCCTGAGCAAAGGTATGTAGGGAGGGAGGAAAGTTTGGAAGTGAAGATTCTAGTATGGAGAATAGGGTTTGTAGGGCAAGCTCCCTATCATGCGGATGCTAATGAGGACAACTTCCCCACCATGGACTTGCCTTGCTCAAGACCACTGGATTTTCCAGCCTCACAAATCAGTGAAGAATGAAAATGTGCAAACAAAAATGATTGGATGATACGGGGCTCTGGACTTGTTGAGAAATCTTTCATATCTTGAGACTCTCCCAGGCCACAATGCTGCTCAAAAAATAATAATTATGTTACCATTAAATATGTCATATTGCTTTGGTTGTAAGTCTTATTTAAATTCAACACTATTTTGCTTCTAACTATGCTGTTTTCATAAAGTATGATTCATGTAACATGGTTGCCTGTTCATAACTTAAAACAAATAGAGTATTTTTGCTAGTTTATACATTTAACTGGAGTTAACTCTATAGCAAACATATTTAGAATCATATACACTGTTTTGTCATGTGGGACCATGATGCAATGGTAGCACTGACTGATTGTAATATAGTGGTCTGATTCTATTTCAGAAAGTGAAATTAAAGGAGGTGAACTAGAGACAACAACAATAGTAGGAATAGAAAAGGGAACCAAGGAAATGTTGAAAATGTGGAATGATTTACCCTAGAGGTAGGAAGACAGAGAATCAAATGCAATTGTTATCAGGGCTGGAACAATATTTTATTTTACATAATCTAAAATGTTATCAAATGTAAGATGCACTCATATTTTATGTACCATTAAGAGAGGAAAAATGTTAATTAAATTATGGCATGTTGATGATTATAAGATGAATCTTGATTATGCCAATATTAAATTGTGAAAAATGTACATGTTAGAATAAAAGAAATGCATATTATCAAAAATTGGTGGCTGGACATACTCTTATTGAGACTAAGGAATCAGAATTTATCAAGCACTTGTCTTCAAGGTCTTGTGCTGGGGGATGAAGTGGTGGCAGATACACACATGGATGGAAAATATCCTTCAACAAATGAGAAGCTTACACCATAGTAAATGTGGTTCAAAAGAGGTACAGATCACAGAAGTTGAGGAGTCCTGTAAGTGGTGAATTTTGAGCAGTAGATAGATATATATAGTTTCAACTTCTAGAAAAGAGGAAGAGAGAATGACAACATTGAAGAAGGAAAGCTCAGGTATGAGACAGTGAATAGACACTTTCTAGGTTGTACACACACAAAAATATAGTATTGGGAAAGTAAGAGCAAGAAGTTTTGAGGAGGGAAGAAATAATATTTGCCACAGTCTTGGCTGGGCACAGAATCACGAGCCACCACACACCTTGTAGATTCAAACAGCAATTCTTTATTCCCGAACTCACACCGGCCTCCACACACGTTCTGGGGAAATCCCAGTTCTGCCGCACAATTCACATCCCAAATACTTTTTTAATTCCACGAGAACTCAACGGGAACTCAGGCAGCAGGATACGCCCTATTCCCAGCAGCAATAACCTTAAACCTGGAACTTCCCTAAACCCAGGTTGTCTTAAACCGGGAACGCCTTAAACCCAAATTATCCTAAACCGGGATACTTCCTAAAACCTGCAGGATACACCCTAAACCTGGATCCACCCTCGTCCTTGAGCAGGGTCACCTTTCTCAAACACACATGCAATGTCACAGCGAATTTCCAAGGCAAGTCCATTTAACATGGGGTATGCTGGCAAGGAAATTTCGATGTGTCATTCCTACTTGGCAATGGCCCTCAGCAAATATTATGGAAAATGGATTCATTTGTGAACAGAATATGAACGGTATATTCTCAAATCCTTTTGGTTGCTGCTGACAGATATCCAACTAAAAATGGTACAAGTAAAATTGGGATTTATGAGCCCATAGGGCTCATAGAAAGAAAGAACTCACTAAAAGTAGAGAAGCTCCGGGAATTTAAGTGTTTGGAATTAGGCTCAATAACGTCCCTCCAGGATCTTCTCTCCATCCATTTCTCTGCTTTATTCTTAGCCACTGCAGATAGGCTTTCCGTACCTGGTGGTTCTAGGAGGTGAAAAGGCAGCAGCCATGACAGTCTTGGCCATACAGTTTTAGAGTTCTATAATTCTGATTTTATGATTCGAAGTTCATTCTACTTGAAAATAAACTTAGGGAAAGAATTTGAGTGGTCTCGTCTGGGCCATGTATGTTGAAGATGATGAGAGTTCTATGCTCTGTTTAAGTTTTAAAAGAACCCTTCAAAGCCACTTCTATTTGGTTCAATCTTTTTGTAAATATATGCAGAAGAGATACCATGAATTTGAAAAATGCAGGAATTCTTAGTTTGAAAAAAAAAAAAACAATGAATAAGGAAAATAATGATAATGGTAGTGGAGAAAGTTCACGCTAAGTCCAGTTATGTGTGAGAGAAGTAGCCTATATGCTGTTAGTCAAGACTGGGAAGACAGGAGGAAGAGCTGTTATTCATGGAAGATGAGGAGTTTGAATTTGGTCAAACAGTGGACAAGTTACATAAAAAGTTTTAAATGCTGGTCTAAGGCTGGGAGTGAGATAGATTTGGGACTCCTAGATATTCTCAATGAAACTATGAAAGTGGATGAAATGCTTGAAGGAGAAAAGCAGAGGAGGAGGTCTGTGGACAAGTGCTTGGGAGTGTGTATTTAGGTGGGAAGGGAACTGATTAGAGAAATAGATCAGTCAACAGAAGAATGTTATATTCCAGAAACTGGGAGGAAGTGGAGGAGGCTGAGTCTGGGGACAACTAATAACCATAAAAACTGAGAAGAATAGAAACTGTGAACAGATGTGGCAAGATGTAGTCAGGAGGCTAAATGGGAGCAATCCCCAAGGGGACAGCTGTCCTTGACAAAGAAGAGAACCGTTCTCTCAACCACAAGTGATTTAGATGAATAGAAAGAAGAATGTCCAGAGAATTAATACTGTTTTTTATGGAAAGACTGTTATGAATTCTTATTTTTTGGAGGATTTAAAAATGACATGAAGGTATTCCCAACCTGAATGAGAGTTGTGCTCCAGTACTATTGTACTGGAATTTGGGGGAGTGGTACAAGAATAGTACTTACAACTGGATCATTAGGTGTGTGGACCAGAGTTTGGGAGTATTCATGCTGTCTTCCGTCCCCACACCAATGGGGTGGGCACTGCCTCAGACATCACAAAAGATAGAACAGACATTAAAGTAACAACATTGTACAAAGAGCCAAGTATTGTACGCATTCTGCTTTTAGCACCATGGTAAATGCTAGATGTTCAAAGACTAGGTTCCTATTTCAGTTCTCACATAAATTCCATTGTAATAGGAAGGATTTCCCCCTACTACATACCAGTAAGCTGTGTTGCCTTTAATAGCTGTATTCAAAACATCTAGGCAGGTGGACTTTGCATGAAACAATCCATTTATCATATTTTCAAGGAAAGGGTGACTCATTCCTTACTTAGAAGGACAAAGAAGAAGTTGGAAAGAGTAGAAAGAGAATTCAAACTGATCTAGGTTGTGCTGAAACATGCTGGAACAGAAATATACTTACATTCTGGTGGAGACTTGGCATTTAGGATAAAATGTTAACCCCCTGTGGCTGGAAGTGTGCTTTGTGAGATATGCAGATGTTCAAGATGGCCAGGGCAGAAGCATTATGAGTTTCCACTGCCAATGCTCTTTAAATGGTACCATTAATTTAATGAATGCAGAATTCATAGTCCTCATCTTCACTACCCTCGGAAATGTTTCCCCTTTTCTACTTTGTTGCAAAACAATGGATGGCTATGGCCCAGAGCATTAATATTTGATTAGAAGCAGCTGATTTCCTCATTCCTGCTGACCTCTAGGAAACATGGCATGATTCAAAATGGCACCCACAAGGAAGACTGTGTACCCCACATAAGTCTGAGGATGAGTGTGTTAGTCAACATTTCATTGCTGTGATAAATATCTGAGAAAAACAAGTTAAAGGAAGAAAGATTTATTTTGGCTCATGGTTCAATGGTTTCAGTCTATGGTCAGCTGGCTTCACTGCTCTAGGCCTGAGGTGAGGTAGAACAACATGGAAGAATGGCATGGTGGAGACAAATGATCAGCTCATGATAGCCAGGCAGAGATAGAGAAAGGAAGAAGTCAGGAATAAGACAGCGTCCTCAAGGGCAAGATCCCAGCTCCCTCTAGCTGGGTTCTACTTTCTATATTTTCCACCACTTCCTAGTAGTCCATTCATCTATCTATTGATTTACTGATGAAATTAGAGCTCTCACGATCCAATCACTTCCCCCAAAGCCCTACCTGTGAACATTATTGTGCGGGTAAACAAGTTTTTATGATTTAATTATGAGACGTTCCCCAAAATCTCATATGTGAGATTTTATAATACATATAATTCATATACATATAATTCATATAATACAAGAATATTCAGAGGTGAAATGATTGGATTATGAGAACGTTAACCTAATCAGTGCATTAATCCACTGATAGGGAATTAACTGGATGGTAACTATAGGCAGGTAGGGTGTAGCTGCAGAAGATAGGTCACTGTGGACAGGCCTTTGAGATTTATATTTTGTCCCTGGTAAGCAGAGTTTTATCTCTCTGTTTCTCTCTCCCTCCCTCCTTCCTGATTGTTATGTCCTGAGCTGCTTTCCTCTGCCGTGGTATTCTGCTTCACCTTGGGCCCAGAGTTATAGAGTCAGCTTTCTGTGGCATGAGACCTCTGAAACTGTGAGCCAAATAAATTTTTATTACTCTCATTGTTTTCATTTGGGTCTTTTGGTCACAGAGATGAAAAAGCTAAAACACAAGCCTTCAACATATGAGTTTTGGGGACATTCTAGAACCAGACCATAACAATGAGTGTGTTAGACTATTCCTACCGAGAGCTACAATTCATGGCAGGAAGGCCTGTGGTCCAACCTGACCAATCTCCAAGACCATCTGCAGAATGCCTATAACTGCATCATAAAAACATCTGCCAATAGCAGACAGGAAGAAAGTACCAAAAGCATTTTGTGCCTTTGCACATCAGAGCACTTCCTTTATGTTGAGATTATTCTTGATCAGTGGTTTCTAGCCCTGGCTATACATGAGTCATCTGGAAACATTTTTTTTTAAATGCCTGAGCTTCAAACACAGAGTGTGAAATACATTTTTCTGAGAGAGCATTGTCTAGACATATTTTGCAAAATGTTCCCTGGGACCCAAGGAGTCATCAGGGGGGTTGCTTCAGGGTCTCCTACAGGGATGAAAGAGATGGAAGAACACAAATGAGCAAAGCATGGGGTGGGGACAAAAAATAGGCAGAGACATAGAAAGACGAGGAGGGGAATCCCAGCCTTCCTCTTTTCTCAATAATTTGTTCATGCTGATTTTAAGCAAAGCGTAGGCCCCGACATAAAATACTTAGCTACAATGGTCAGGAGCTTTTTCAGAAACCTAATCCTTTAATCCTTTCGAGAACCTAATGAAGTAGGAGATAAGAGGCAAAGATGGCAAGTTACAGGGCTAGACTACAACTGGGACTTCTAGCCCCAAGTCCTTCTCAATTTTCATGGTTTTCTACAAGAAAGCTATGGAGATCAAGAAAAAAAAAATGGCCAAAAGGAAGTTTCAGTCCTCTATTATCAATGATCCTCAGATCAATTCAGAAGGCACCTGAGTTCCTGGTGACATGGGTGAAATAGGAGTCAGGGTATGAGGGCTGGGTAGGCACCAACCATCCATGGTGCTTGAAGAAGCTTCCAGCCCAGGGTCCTGGTTCTATTTGCCTGTCCTCTTCAGGCCTCTAACCCTTCCCACTTTCTTCCTTTTCCTTCTACCTTTCCTTTCTCATCAAAGAGCACCACTCCCTCCACTAGGAAGCTGGCAGTCCCTGACACCATTCCTCCTACTCTCCTCTGAGTTCTGCTGTGCATTTGAGGGGCTGTAGCATGGAGTATGGCTACAGACCTTTTTCATTCCCCTGAGATCAGGGAGGATGTATGGGGTGAAGCTAAAGCAGATGATGTAATTGCAGATGTAAAATAAGATCTAGAAGAATTTTCTTCTCTTTTGGTACTAGGGCTTGAACCCAGTGAAGATTTACCATTGAGCTACATCCCACACCCTTTCATTTTGAGATAGGGTCTTGTTAAGTTTCTTAGGGCCTCACTAAGTTGCTGAAGCTGGTCTCAAACTTGCAAACCTCCTGCTTCATCCTCCAAGTTGCTGGGATTATAGGTGTATGCCATCATGGCCGGTGGTTTTTTTCTTAATTGCTGTATTTCAGGGTCTGTAACAGTGCTTGGCACATGGTAGATGCTCAGTAAATATTTATGAGAGAAATGAATGAACAACTCCTGTATATAAGTGCCTAGTAAGTACTATACACAATGCTAGATGCTTATATCATGTCATTTCTTGTTAGCTATTAAAATATCTCATTCATGTTCAATCTGGAGGCAGGAGCCTTGAGAGCCAGAGAATGTACGTTGTTAATTATATGATCTTGAGCTGTTTACTTAATCTCTTTGAGTTTTAGTTTCTCCATCTGAAAAAAAAATAAGGATGGTAATTTTTGCCTCTTGGTGTGGATGTGAGGAATAAGTGAGTTAATATGTCTAAATTACTCACTCCTGTGCCTGGTCATGAGAAAATACATAGTATAAGAAGAAGAGGAGAGCCAGGTGCGGTGATGAATGCTTGTAATCCCAGCGACTCCAGAGGCTGAGACAGGATTATCGTGAGTTCAAAAGCAGCCTCGGCAATGGCAAGGTGCTAAGCAACTCAGTGAGACCCTGTCTCTAAATAAAATACAAAGTAGGGCTGGGGATGTGGCTCAGTGGTTGAGTGCTCCTGAGTTCAATCCCTGGTACCCCCCCCCACCAAAAAAAAAAGAAGAAGGAGGAGGAGGAGGAATATAAGAAAAGAGGAGGAGAAGAATAGGAGATAAAAGAAGCATCTTGGGGATGGCGTGTGGGGGGTGGGGGCAACGGTTGCCTAATAAAAACATTTAAAGCTATCCACAACTCAAAACAGTACTCCTATTTCTATCACCATCGTTTTGGTTTTTTTCCTGGGGATTGAACCCAGAGATGCTTTGCCACTGAGCTACATCCCCAGCCCTTTTATTTTTTATTTTTTTATTTTGTGGCAGGGTCTTGCTAAGTTACTGAGGGCCTTGCTAAATTTCCCAGGCTGACCTCAAATTTGTTATCCTTCTTCTGTAGCCTCCTGAGTTGCTGGGATTACAGGTATGCATCACCACACCTGACCTTGTCATCATTTTCAAAACAACAGAAATTTTATAGTATTTGTGGGGCATGGTGGCACACACCTGTAATCCCAGCAAGTCTGAAGGCTGAGGCAGGAGGATCATAAATTCAAGACTAAACTCAGCAACTAAGCAAAGCCCTAAGAAACTTAGCAATACCCTGTCTCAAAATTAAAAATAAATAAAAAGTGATGGGGATGTGGTTCAGTGGTTATGAAACCCCTAGGTTCAATCTTTAGTACCCCAAAAAAATTATATGGTAACTGACTCCAAAGACAGTGAAGTGGATGAAATGCTGGACAAGTAATTAAGAAGAATGACATTAAAAGTGACCAATGAATTTTTGAAAAAGTTACAAATAAACAGCTGAATGTATTAAGGAAGAATATGCAGGATATGGAAGAGCAATTCAATATAGAGAGAGATTCTGAACAAGAACCAAGCAAAAATTTTGGAAATGAAAATTCAAATAAAAACCTAATTTGGAATCATCACTAATAGATCAGATCAAGCAGAAAAAAAGATATCAGGACTTGAAGACAAGGTTAATAAATTATCATATTCAGACTGTAAAAATGAAAAAATAAAGGCTGGGGTTGTAGCTCAGATGTATGCATGCATATATAATTTAGAGACATACATATATAATTTAGAGACAGGGCCTCATTGAGTTGTTTAGGGCCTCACTAAGTTGCTGAGACTGACTTTGAACTCATGGTCCTCCTGCTTCAGCCTCCCAAGCCACTGGAATTATAGGCATGTGTCCACTACGCCCCAGCATTATCCCTGACATTTCCATCAAGAGCACAGAGGAAATCTTTATCACAGACCCATGGTACTTTTGGGGACCACCTATGGAACAAAGGACTTGTTTTTTGTTTTGCAAATGAGAAAATAGATCCAGAAAGACTGAGTGACTTATCTAAAGTCAGACTGCTAGATTTTAAAGGAAAGGTACTCTCCCATTTACCCTCCTCGGCCATTTACTTTTTTAGGATTAAAATTAGTTATACTTGAAATTACTTGAAATTGGTGACTGCACATGAGCTAGGTTGGGACTTCTTGGTTTGGCTAGAGATTTTATTCTCCCAGCCTCAGACCCACTGGGACATCTGTGAGTATTCTCTCGGAAGCTGAAATGTTAAAGATGGATCAGCTTTCAAAATTCTTCATTGAATCATTCTTTTTCCTGAGTAAACTAAAGCATATTTTTGACCTTAGGAAAAAAACCCTTTGAAATATTTGCTTGATGTCATCCAGTGTCACCAGATTTTGCAGTTGCTTTCAGTGACTTGCTGAATGACCCCCTTTTCAGTTTTAATTAGACTCAGCTACAATGGAATAAAAATAACATGAGGGAGCTGGGGATGTAGTCCAATGGTGGAGTGCCTGCTTAGCTTGGCCAGGCCCTGAGTTCAATCGCTGGCACACTACAACACACACACACACACACACACACACACACACTCACACACACACACACGGTTAAATCAAATAGAAGTCTGGAATTGGACAAATGAGGGTGGTACAGTGGTTCTGCTCCACAAAGTCTTCAGGGGCCTAAAGCTCAGGCATTTACCAGCTCACAACTTCCTGCCCCAGAAGGTTAGGTTGTCCTTGACCTTGTGATCCAAGAGGGTGGCAGCAGCTCTAGTCATCATTTTTGCATTTGAGAAAGCACTGTGGCTAAACAGACAAAGATGGGCAAAGGGAGCATGCCAACTAACTTTCAAGTGAAATTCCACGGCCACCACACTCCTCTTCAGCCACATCAGCTGCAAAGAATGCTGGGGAAAGTATTTGCTCTCAATAGGCCTATACCTACATAAAAATAGGGGATGCTGGAAGAAAAGGAAAATCATCCAGTGGAGGAAGGAGCAGTTCCTGACAGAGCATCCAAGAACACAGCTAGTTGTTTTTATGGCGCACTCACCATCTGAGGCCTATTAGGAAGCTCAGGTCTAAGGACAAGGTGGTCAGCCATCACCTCCTTCCTCCATTCCTCTCACTCAGATACCTTCCTGTTCCTATCTCAAGTGTAAAGCAGACAGGTCAGAGACGAATGGGTCTTTCTAAAGCATTGCACTGATGCCTGGAGCCTACTGCAACTGGACTCAGAGGCTCAGAACCTTTCTGTGCCTGAGTACTGAATCCTGGCCACGGTTTATTCCAAAAAGAGCACAGAATTTCTTTCTTTCTCCCTTCAACTCTGCCTATTTAGGAGCAATCAAATGGAGTCAGAGAATTCAGGACAGTTTTCTTTGGGACAGATGGTGATAGCCCAAAGTCTTCTCCTTGGAGTAGACTGTGAAGGCCATTCCACTAACTATTCCACTGCCCCACACAGCCTTCCTGAGGCTGAACTATGCTGTCCTCCCCACACTCTTAGGGAGCCCTGACTAACCAATGGGAAAGGGCAAGACACGGAGAGTAATACTTTCATGACCTCCTGTGTGATTCAAGTCTTAGGTTGCTTTCCTGGGAGGGGTGAGGAGTTTGCCCTGAGTTGCCTCATCCTCCTAGTGAATAATAGTGCAGTGTTGTTAAGTGTCATGTGCTTAAAAGGATGTCAATGCCCGCAGAGAAGCTCACCCGAGCTTGAATATCTTGAAGAAGTTGAGTCACTATACACATATGAAATATGTACATTAGGAGAGAAGAATACAGGGATAGATAGCTAGAGTTTAAAGTTCTAGATATTCTTTCTTTATAAAAGAAATAGACATTTATAAGGAATGTGAATAATAATGTGTCACTAAATGGGTTAGTAATCTAGACCATTTGTATACCTGAGATGTGAGATGACTTAAGGTCATCATACCCAGGAAAAAAGATCTTTTTTTTTTTTTTTTTAAATTTATGGTGCTGGGTATTGAACCCAGGGCCTTGTACATGCAAGGCAAGAGCTCTACTACTGAGCCATGTTCCAGCCCCCAAAAGTATCTCTTGTTTTCCATAGTATTACTCTGCTCTTACCTATTGCATATCATGTGCACGTTCCACACAAATATGGGATGAAATGCGTAGTCATATCTGTGTTTCCGAAAAAGCTACAAGTTAATAAACTATTATTAGATAATTTGTATAACTATCTACAGCTGATAATTTTATTAAGGTAAATTGCATGCAGGAAATCCACAGACATAAGTGTGAGTTTTAAAAATGTATATGCCCATTAATCCTTATTTCTATCAAGACAGAACACTTCCGACACCTCATGAACTTCTCTCAAGCCTCAGGTCAGTCCTTCCCTTTACCTCCCTCTTACCTCACAACCACTGTTCTTAGTTCTGTCACTATCAGATTAGTTCTGCCATTTCCGAAACCTCATCCAAATGCAATCATAAGGTGTGTACTCTTCTGTGTTTGGCTTTTTTCTTTTTACTCAACACAACATTTTGAGATTAATTTATGTGCTTACATATATTAGTAATGTCTTTCTGTTTGCTGCTGGGTAGTATCTTATTGTATGAATAACCGTAGTTTCTTAATCCAGTCTCCTGTTGAAGGGTTGTTTTCTTTTCTTTTTTTTTTTTTTAAAGAGAGAGTGAGAGAGGAGAGTGAGAGAGAGAGAGAGAGAATTTTTAATATTTATTTTTTAGTTCTCGGGGGACACAACATCTTTGTTGGTATGTGGTGCTTGAGGATCGAACCCGGGCTTCACGCATGCGAGGTGAGCGCGCTACCGCTTGAGCCACATCCCCAGCCCTGAAGGGTTGTTTTCATTTGGGGAAATTAAGTTTCTTATAGTAAATTATAACTAGTAAAAATAAACTATAAATTTATATGTAAAGTTTCTACAAACATTTGTGTGCAAGACTTTGTATGAACAAATGCTGTCATTTCTCCTAGGCATATGGGTATAAGATCAGAGTATTTATACCTGTTTATAAGTCAAAGTACTTTTTTCCTCAGAAATATTTGTATTGACATACAATTCACATACCATACAGATTGCCTACTTGAAGTTTTCAATTTAATTCTTTTTAGTATATCATATAATCATTTAACTATTAAAACAATCAATTTTACAACATTTGCATCAAGTCAAAAAGAAACTCCTTGTCTTATTATCCCTAATTTTCCTGTTACTGCCGTACCCCAGCCCTAGGCAACCATTAGTTAACTTTGCTTCTGTGAACTTGCCTATTCCACACACTTCATATAAATGAAATCATGCAATATGTGGTTTTTTGTGATGATTTCTTTTACTTTGTCTAATGTCTTCAAGTTTTATCTATGTTGTTGTTGGTTCCTTATTAATTGCTAAATAATTGCCTGTTATATGAATATACCACATTCTCTTTATCCATCCATCAGTTGATGGACATTTGGTTTATTTCTACTCTCGGCTATTATGAATCATGCGTCTATGAACATTCATGCACAAGATTTAGTGTAGACAAATTTTTCATATCTCCTGGGTATAAATCTAAGTGTAGAATTGCTGAGTCATATGGTAACTATGTTTAACTTTTTGAAGAACTGCCAAACCATTTTCCAAAGTTAAGGCTTCATTTTACATTTTTACCAGTTGATAGGTGAGGGTTTCAATTTCTTCAAATCCTCACCAATACTTACTTTTGTCTGTCCTTATTTTAGTCAACCTATGATGGGGTGTGAAGTGGTACCTCATTGTGGATTTGATTTGCATTTCTTTGGTGACAATGATGTTAAATATCTCTCATCTGCCTATTGGTTACTTATATATTTTCTTTGGAGAAAAGTCTATTCATATTGTTTACCCATTTTTAAATTTGGTTTTCTCTTTTTATGATTGAGTTGTAGGAATTGTTTATATATTCTAGACAAAAATCCATTATCAGACATGTTCTTTGCAAATATTTTCTCCCAATCAGTTGACTCTGTTTTCACTCTCCTCATGGTGCCCACTGAAGCACCAAAGTTTTTAATTTTGATGAAGCCCAATTTATCTATTTTCTTTGTGCTTTTGAGATCATATCTAAGTCAGGTGTAAATTTAACTTTCTAAAGAAACTAGCAGGTGTATGTGTGAGTTGTTTAGCACAGAAACATGCCCAATAGAGATAAATACTCTTGACTGAAGCTCAGATGCAGCAAACATAAAATTTGAACCTTGCTTTGGATGGATACTGGGTTGAGTGAGGAATTTGTGCAAGAAGGTAATAGCATGAAACAACAACAACAAAATAACTCTCCCAGAATGAATCCATGCAGTATTTAAAAGTTGTTAAATACCAATTGCAATCAAATGAAGAAAATGGGTTTAGTCTGAGATGCATGTTTACAATTTAGAAATTAGTTGTCCCTTCCTGGTTGGTTATTATTGCTCCATTTTATATTAAAAAATATTCTTGGAATCTGTTTTCCTATGTGTAAAATGGGGAACTTGATCCTGCCTCACCTACCTCACAGAATCTTTGTGGGAAGCAAATGAGAGAATGCATAGAAGAGCATCTGTTGGCTGGGTGTATCGGTGCATCTGTGTAATCCCTATGGCTTGGAAGAACTTGAGGCAGGAGGATCCTGAGTTCAAAGTCAGCCACTGCAACTTAATGAGGCCCTAAGCAACTCAGCAAGATCTTGTCTCAAAATAAAATACAAAAAGTGTTGGTTATGTGTCCCTGAGTTCAAATCCTGGTACAAATGAAGGAGGAGGAGGAGGAGGAAGAGGGGGAGGAGGAGGGGGGGAGGAGGAGGAAGGGTGTTGGGGCATTTGGCAGGGGGTGTTGCAAGCATTCAGTCCATAGCAAACATTTTACATGTGTCATGCATGATTTTACACGTATTAACTAATTTACCTACTTAAGAAATCAGTACTGTCACTATCATTCCCATTTTGCAGATAAAGAAATTAAGGTCTGGACAGACTTATCTCCCAGAGGATACACAGCTGTAAATGGCATACATAACTGGGATCTGGAAGTGGGTGGAACTGGCTTAGGCTGAGCTGTTACTATCACGCCATCTGCTTCTCTAAGATGATGTCATTTCTCCTCCTAGCATCCCCACTTTGCAGTAACTCCCTCCACCTTTGTTAATCGTGGGAGGGTTGCTATATTCACACCCTCTGGAGTATTATCCACTAGACATAACAGAAGAAAGCTGAAAGTTTGCCTAAAATCTTAATGATTTCCCATTTTGGTCCTCTCAGAGGTTTGTAGTGAGATTAGTGAGTCAGGCGTATTCTTTGTGCACACCATGACAACCTTTGTGCCTATAGGACAATCAGAACCACCAGCATGATGGAAAAGACTCCATGGGCCCCTGCACATGGCTGTCTTTCCTCCATATGGCTGTCTTTCCCAGGATACTTAGTGTCATGTCCGACTGAGGTGGGAAATGCCTCTTGGCATGGAATGCTAACAAAGGAGCATTCCTACATCCGAGGACTTGTCATTGACTCAAATCTCTTTGTCCTCACTGCCTGGACAGTTTGGCCTTGCTCTTTAGTAACTTCTCTACTGCCTCAGGATTGCCTCTTTTTCTGAAATGTGATGTATGACTGAGTTCAAGAGGCACCTTACATGACTGGGTGGGGCAGGTAAGACAGACACAGTAGCTTTTTTTTTTAATCTAAAAATTACCAGGGAATACTAAGTAACACCTGTAAATTGACTTAAATAAGCACAGTTTTTAAGCAAAATGATCACAGTAAACTAAAAAAAAAAAAAAATTACATGTTCCTATTACTGAGGTTTCAAAGCAGGAACCGTGGTATTCAACTCAAGAAAAACCAACTGAGAAAACCACCTGTGCTTCTATCTTTAGCTTTCTATAGAACAATCAGATGCAGAAGTTAGAGCTTTAAAGATCACATCAGTAGGGATCAGCCAAGTCTATCTCCAGCATTGACTAAACAGACAGGAAATTACCTATTGTATCTACATGGAACCAATAAAACAAGAACCTCCTGTGCACTTGGAGAAAGCAACCAAAATCAAGTAACCCATCTAGACCAGTTTTCTGATGGTAAATAAAATAGATTAACCTGGGGAATCTCAAAATTTTCTCTAGTTAAAATAGTCATGATTCTATAGGATGTCTAAGGTAAGCTCTAGCCACCAGTGATCAACTACCTGCAACTTCCCAAAGCCTGCAATGTATGTCCATGGGTGTCCTGGATGTCCCCCAGGATGGCAGAAAGGTGATTTCAGAAGCCGCTAGGTAACACCTCTCTTTAGGGAGAGATTCACCCTAAGCCTCAGTGGGCACAAATCTACAGAAATCATTACTTTCACTGGCTCATAAATATCCCTAATGTTTTCTCTTTCCCTTAAAATGAAGAACCAAGTCATCTGAAAAATTAGAAACTAATAAAAACACTCAGAGACTTGCTTTTTTGTTTTTACGTTCCAAGAGATCTGAAGAGAAAGTGGAATTTAAATTGACCAACTTTTAAAAATTATTGACAAATTTATTAAATGAGTCAAGATAACTCTGTACTCTAAAAGTTGAATAGTCATACATTAAATTGCACAACTTAACACTGTGTTATGTTGTTCTTACCTTATGTGGTTCTTTTCTATTGTACATTAACCTGACTCCAATTAAATCTGTTGTTTGTTATCATGAAATTAAACTATAATCTTTTCTTCAAGAGTTGACAGTTCCAAATATGGCTTTTTATTCAAAGAATTCATTCTTACCATTGCCAAAATGCCTCTCCTTCATTCAAATGAATCAGCTCCTTTAATTAGCAGGGAATAATCTGTAATTAATTAACTAAAAGATTTGGGTTGTCATCAAAGCACCTTATTGGGTAACATGGTAAGTGAGAAGACTGTCATAAAGAAAATCATTTTACAGATCAGCCATCTCAGGAAGGGAGTATAGAGTCCATGAAAAAGCACCAGTTCTGGGACGGAAATTACCAATTTTCCTATTTATTAATCATATGTCTTGGGCAAATATCTTCATGCCTTGGGGCCTGAGCTTCCTTAACCATGAAGTGGTGGTGCTAACCTGCTATGCCTCATTTGAAGGTTTGTTCTTGGGACCGAATGGAATCATGGATGTGAAAACAATTTGTGAAATGCCAAAAAAACATTCGACTGCAAGCTATAATTATTCAGCAGCAGTTGGGTTTCTTTGGGAGACAAGAAAAGAAGTCTGTGTTTTGCATTCGGTCCTCAGACAACTTGCAATGCTGCTGAGAGGAACCGCCTCAGCACCCCCTCTTCATTCCGGCAACCCCATGGGGGGCTCCTCAGTCACGCACCACGAACCAGCTGGATCTCACAGCATTTCCTCTTTTCACCACAATATCTGCCACAGGGACTCCCTGGAGATGTGACAAGCATACCAAACCCCATCAATGAGAAATCAGGGGACTTTTTGTGAAGTTATATTTGAGCCTAAAAGCCTATGGGTTTCAATTAAAGTCAGAGTTGGAAATAAATAAAAGGTTGCCTTAGAGATTTTCACTAGGATTCCAGCAGAGGGAGACAGGGCTGCACTTTTCCACTGGAAATGCAATTTAATTTAAAAGTTGACATTACGAGGAAACAAGCTTCCTTTCTTCCATATCAGATGATAGTAGCCATATTTTAAATATCTCCTGGTTGAGAAAGCACATGGCTAAAGGCCATGACAAATCCAGCAGGACTTCCAAAACAGGTTTGCATGTTGTTGATCATAAACACACTAGGACTTTGAAAACAGCAGCACATGTTACATGTTCGGCCTACAGACAATGCTTTGTACCTGTGATGGGTTCCACTCGTGATTGACTAGTCATCCACCCTGTCTTCTTCCTGATCAGAGCAAGTTTTGCTCTACATCTGCCTCATTCCTGGTCTAGAGTGAGATCCTGATTAGCACAGGCCAATCGGAGCACATTTCCCCCTGGTAAAGGTAGGGAGATGACTTGTGACCTTACTAGACCCAGTCAGACTGAGGGGAAGGGCTTGTCTTCCATGCTGTGGGAAGAGGTTTTCCCTTCCTCTCCCACTGGATATAAATGAGGAAATGGTTACTGTTAGCAGCCATATTGCAAAATGGCCGGAGGGGAAAAGAGAATACATGGAAGAAGGAAGAAAGGAAAGAGCCTGTGCTTTTTTTATGACACCACTGACTCACTATACAGAGATTCTGAAGACAGGGTGAATCTGAATTCAGAGTTACATGTTCTGTAGCCGGAAATTCTTGTTGTATGAGAGAATATGTTTCTGTTTAAGACAGTTTGAGTGGAGTTCCTTGGGACAGCCTCTATTTTATTTTTACAGATAAAAGTATCTTGCAGATACAGCACCTGCATGCATGGATGGTCCCCCTTCCATTTCCCTGACTACCCAGTGTTGTCAGTCCTGCTACTTTTCACTTTAAACTACCTGTTGTTTCTCATGGCTCACTTGTTGAGGATGAGGTTCATATCATTTCTGTGGTGTTCTGTTTCATTGACACAGCCCTCTACGAATAGTTACTATTTACGCATCATCCTAGATGGAACTATAATTCAGAAGGATTGTTTCCAAGTGAAGAGGTTATAGTACAGAAAGTCAATACTTACCCTGAATCACCCAAGATGCCCATGGTAGTGCTGGAAATACCATGTCCTTCATAAATGCTCCTCTCTTTTCTAGTTCTAGCCTGATGGAGGGGGAAAAATCAAGTCATTTAAGATAGCAAGTCATGGAAGTTTCTGTAAATAGAAATCTTTGATTCTGTCTTCCTTCTCTCCTCAGGTGGACTATATCAGTTTTTCCTTCATTGCTAGTTCACATTTAAAACCTCTAATTAACTTACTCTAGAAACCACTTTCTTTTTTTGGGGGGGTACTGGGAATTGAACCCACGGGTGTTTTTCCACTGAGCCACATCCCCAGTCCTTGTTATTTTTGAGACAAGGTCTTGCTAAGTTTCTTAGGGCCTCACTAAGTTGCTGAGCCTGGCCTCAAACTTGTAATCTTCCTGTCTCGGCCTCCTGAATTGCTGGGATTACAGGCATACACCACTGTGCCCAGATAGGAGATCACATTTTATTTTTAAAATACAGTTTTACATGGTAGTTTGGTTCATCCTACAAAATCATACATGCATGCAATTTGATTACTGTTCCCATCCTCCCTTTTCTCTCCTGTCCACCCTCCCCTCCCCTGTTCTCCTCTAGTCTGCTAGACTTTCTTTTGTAGAGACCACATTTTTAAAGCCACTTTGGGCTCTCCGTGGAAAGAGCTGCAAAATCAAGGATTAGGGGTTGACTCATAGAAAGTAGACCACAGTGCCCAATTTGCCAACAAGGATTTTGGCCAAGTGTTTAATGAATTACTCAAAGAATCACTAGATAATTAGTTTCAGGATTCATAAAAGATCTATTATTTGACCACAATTATGTGAAATAATGAATCATAAACAAATCAAAATTTCATCCAATAGTAGACAATCTTGTGCTGGATGCTGTGTGTAATGAAAAGACAAATAAGACACAATGATGATATTTACATTGTGCTTCGACAAAGAGGCTTGTGTATGCGAAACAGAAGCCAACCGTTTTAAGCAGCAGTAAATCGAACGCTAAAGTTATGTGGTACATAGTAAGTAAGTGCCATCATTACACCAAGGAAGGGCTATTGTGTCAGGAGAGCTTGTTTTGTAGAGGAGGAGCTTCACATGATGCTAAGATTTGGACAGACTTTTCAAGGTGAGAAAAATTAGAGTAATTATGGTATGATATTTTAAAAATAAGATCAATGCTAATCAGAAACAGTTTTTATTTAGACTTTGTTGAATTTTTTCTGAAATATATTAAGTAACACACGGACATTCATCTCCTATATTTTGTTTATTTATTTACTTATGTATTTATGGTTCATTATAGACATACAGAATATTGGAGTTCATAATTACGCAAGCATGGAATATAATTTGCTCCAATTCAGTTCCTAATTCTTCCCCTTTCTCTCCCCTCCTCCCTCCCCTGTTCCCTTTTCTTTACTGGTCTTTCTTCTATTTATTTACAGTTTTTTTATATTGTAAATAATCCATCTTTAATCTTGAGATTTTTTTGCATTTTCTTTTTTAAATTTTTATTTGTTTTAATTAGTTACATATGACAGTAGAATGCACTTATATACTTTGATATATCATACATAGATGGGATATAATTTCTCATTTTTTGGAGTATACATATTGTAGGATCACATTGGTCATACAGTCACATACATACATACAGTAATAATGTCTGTTTCATTCTACTATCTTTCTTATCCCCACATCCCCTGCCTTCCCCTCCTTTCATTCCCTCTACCTAATCATCTAAGGTAACGCTATTCTTTTTTTTTTTTTTTTGCATTACAATTCTTAATACACATATATACCACAATTTTTGTATCTCTGTATATAAAGTATATTGACACCCAATTCAAATCTTCATTCATGTACTTTGTATAATGATGTCCATCACATTCCACCATCCTTGCTAATCCCCTGCCCGCTCCTTTTCCCTCCCACCCACCTTTCCTCTCTAGAATTCATCTATTCCTCCCATGATCTCCCTCCCAATCCCACTATAAGTCAGCCTCCTTATATCAGAGAAAACATTCGGTATTTGTTTTTTTGGGGGGGGGATTGGCTGACTTCACTTAGCACTATCTTCTCCAACGCCATCCATTTACCTGCAAATGCCATGGTCTTGTTCTTTTTTAATGCTGAGTAAAATTCCATTGTATGTATATGCCACATTTTTTTATCCATTCATCCACTGAAGGACATCTAGTTTGGCTCCACAGTTTAGCTATTGTGAATTGTGCTGCTTATTTACAGTTTTATTAAACAAAAATAAAATGAATAAAAGGAAATAAAAGCTGTGAGCATTTGATAGGTCTATTTATTCATTCACTAAACATTTATTGAGCAACTACTATAAGTCAGGTAAGGTTCTAAGTGGTAAGCAAAACAGATATGCCTTACTGACCATTAACATCTTGATCGGGGAGGCCAACAACAAAGTAGTAGTTTGAAAGGCTTCAAAGGAGAAGAAGACATTGAGAGAGAGAGAATTTTTTTTTAAATATTTATTTTTTAGTTTTCGGCGGACACATATCTTTGTTTGTATGTGGTGCTGAGGATCGAACCTGGGCTGCACGCATGCCAGGCGAGCGCACTACCGCTTGAGCCACATCCCCAGCCCAGGAGAAGAAGACATTGAATATCTACAAGGTTCACTTATGTAGGGGTCATTTGGGAAGCCTTCTCCAAAAAGGCAATGCTTGTAGAGACCTAAAGCGTGAGCAGAACCAGCCCTGCAAAGTGGGGAGTGAAACTCCAGGCAAGGCCAGAGGGGTTTGAGGTCTTAGGGTATATATGTAGAATAGATAGCAAGACATAGATACAGATCCTATATGTTCTGCATAGCCTATTTTAGTGTGCGGTTGCTAGGGCTGCCAATCAGCAGTGTGCAGGGCAGGCCTCTAGGCTGCCATTCTTGGTAAGGAGTTGGTGCCGTAGTCTTGAGGCAGAAATCCTTCTTCAAGAACCTCAGTTTTGCTCTAAAGGGCTTTCAAGTGATTAGATGAGGCCACCTGCATCATCAGGGGTAATCTTTACATGAAGCAACTGATCGTAGATGTTAACCACATCTACAAAACACTTTCATAGCAAAACCTAGATTAGGACCTGATTAAATAACTGGGTACAATGGCCTGCCACCTGGCATGTGAAACTACTGCATCAGGAATAGTAAGATGGGCAAGAAAACCAGATACATTTGGGAAGCTTGGCAGAGGTCTTGGAAGCTAAGGTAGAGTTTAGCTTTAATTCAAAGCAACCACAGAAGTATATCAGCAGGAGCGGAGGGCACAGTCACCTTATGGCCAAAAATCTATTTTTCAAGCTGAGCATGGTGGCACGGGCCTGTAAGTCCCAGCAGGTGAGAGGCTTGCTTTAGCCTGGAGATTGAAGACCAGCCTGGGCAATGTAGTGAGTCCCTGTTTAAAACAAACAGAAACTGTATTTTAATTTTCTCAGTAGACACTCAGTGGATCAAAAAAAAAAAAAAAAATAGCATAGGGAGTGTGTCAGTCACAGTCTGGTCAAAAGGCAAAAACAACACCAGCAATTTGAACAGGGAACATTGAAATATGAGTTGTTAACTAGAATAAGGAGCTGACCTGTAAGGGACTGCAGAGGACCCTGAGGTATGCAAAGGTAGCTACCGCAGGGAGCCTTTCTAGGGCTGAGGAACAAACAGAGAAGGAACTTCGGAACTTGGAGGAAGTCCTGTAAGGTCTGAGACCCAGATTCTAACAAGAATGTGGCTCCTGCAGGAACAAGCTGCCCAACACTGGGAAGAAGAAAGAACTCCCTGGGAGCTGCTTGCTGGAACCCCAAGAACCCCAACCTCTTTGGGGAAAAGGAAGCCATTGCACATGGGCTCTTTATCCCCCCTTTAAAAAATTAAAACAGTGAGAAGAAAATTCTCCTTTCTCTCTGCCAGCCTGGCAAACTCTGACTTTCACCCTCTATAGGAAGAGCCTGGCACCACGTTGGCTGACTAAGGAAAACATGGTTTACAGAGTCAGCTCTAGTATCACAAAGTAGGGCCAAGAAAAGTGGGCGTGGATGGAGAGCAAATAAGCTGATAACTGGCAGAGTCAAGGGTAGACTTGGGATGGGGGGACAGGTAAGAAAGTATTTGTGGCAGAGCACGGTAGCACACACCTATAATCCCAGCAGCTCAGGAGTCTGAGGCAGGAGGATCTTGAGTTCAAAGCTAGCCTCAGCAAAAGTGAGGCACTGAGCAACTCAGTGAGACCCTTTCTCTAAATAAAATACAAAATAGGGCTCAATGGTAGAGTGCCCCTGAGTTCAATCCCCAGTACTCAAAAAAAAAAAAAAAAAGAAAAAAAAGCTATTGTATGTGTGTGTTAATCCTGGAGATTGCTAATAACCAAGCAGTATTAGAGAAAAAAAATAATAGTATGCAATATGTAACCTTACATTTGTTATTTATATTGTGATTGATGATGTCATTCCTACTCTCATGGGAAAATCTAATTAAATGATCATCTCACACTCACACAAAAAGAAGCTAATGTGGTTGTCAAGGGAGGAATTGATGGGGTCAGGATGAGAGTTAATCAGTGCAATTGAAGACATAAGCTCATTGAAATTATTTATTGGACATAAGTACTCAGAAATTTGTTATTTTGCCTCCTTCATCATTCATTAAAAGATAAGTTGAAAATAAGAAAATTCTGTGGTAGGACTCAGGCTCTTAACTTCCACAAATAATTTCAAACATGATATCTTAGTGGCAGTATAATTAACTCATTTATTCATTTATTTCATTCACTATGAAATCAAGAAAAATTAATTAAATGGAATGATAGCTCTTGTTAATGGATAAGAAGTTTCAATATTGTTAAAGTTTCAATGCTTTCTGTAGATTCAATCCAATCCCAATCACAATTTCAGCAAGTTATATTATGAATATTGACAAACTGATTCTTAAATTTATATAAAAAGGGGAAATGCAGGGTGGGGTTGTGGCTCAGGGTCAGAGCACTTGCCTCGCGCAGGTGAGGCACTAGGTTGAATCCTCAGTACCACATAAAAATAAATAAACAAAAATAAAGATATTATGTCCATGTATAAATAAAAGATATTAAAAACAACAACAACAACAAAAAAGTGGGGGGGGGGAATGCCTAGCCAATGCAACACTGAAGAACAAAGTTGTAGAACTGACACTACCCAACCTCAAGTCTTACAATGAAGCTATGAGAGCCCACACAGTGTAATACTGGGTAGCAGAAGTAGATCAATGGAACGGCATAGAGATCTTAGAAATAAACTTAGAAATTTCTCTTTAACAAAGGAACAAAGGCAATTTTAATACAAAAAGTTTATTTCTTTTTTCAACAGTGTTGGAACAACCAGATACCCACATGCCCACGTGCAAACCTAAAATCTATGCGCTTTTAGTCATGCAGCAGATATTTATTGATTTCCACCAAGCTGGTGGTGGTGCTTATAATGAAAAAAAAAGTGCAGATAAAATTAAGGCTCTGTTATCAAAAGGTCTTAGTCTAATGGACTATTGATCCTTGGCACTGTAGTTGTGATTGGAGCAGTCTTAGACACTAGGCTTGATGTGTTCAGACAAGGCTTAGACTTTAAAAAGCTAATAGAAGCTAATTGCATCTTCTCCTTCATCTGTATTTCCCATCCACCATGAAAATTTCAGTACAGATGGTGATCAGTCTCCAAATAGCCTCACATCATCATCATATTCAATAACTTGAGTTAAATAAGTTAAGTGCTTTCAGTGTGACACTGGCTGGTTTATGGGAAGGGGTGACAGGGAAATGATAAAGAGAGTACATTACAGATGGGCATTAAAGGACCTAGAAATCACGGAGTCTGACCTGACTTAAAATAGCAGAGATGGAACAGGGGTGGCTACTTTGGAAGCACACTATAAGTACCACAGCCTTGCCTGATATGCATGGTCTAACTAACATTTTGTCCTCTCTTCATTTAATTTGGAGGTTCTCACTGACCTGAGAATTTAGCTTCAGACATGAAACGAGGCAAAGGGAACAAAAACCAAGCAAAGGAGATTTATAGGAACAGAATCTAGGATTCAAGTCACTGCTGCCTGATCAGGAAGGAAAACAAAATTGGAGAATTTTTCAGATTGATGATTGTGCCCCCAAACCTATTCTCCTTTATTTCATAGTGATAGAGTTTTAGACAGGCAGCAGGTGACTTTAGAAACTGCATTTCTTAGACCCTTCATAGTTAAGAGTGGCCATGAGGTCAAATTCTTGCCAATGAGTGTGAATAGAAGTGGTGAGTGTAGCTCCTGTATCCCTTGCTTAAGGAAATTGCTTGCCTTTTATTTCTGCTCTTTCCTTCCCATGGCCTGTGCTGCAGCTGTGGTGGCAGCCAGCTCTAACTATTTACATAAGAATCGTGCCCTAAGAAGGGACAAGATGGAAAGAACTTCACCCTGGAGCAGGTATCTCTATTAGCCTGGACTACTTACCCATGAAAATGAAAAATAAACAATGTTCTATCTTATTTGTTGATCTTTGTTGTGATAGTTTGCATCTTAAATATCTCCCAGATACCAAATATCTCAAGTATTTGTCCATGTATTAAAGGCTGGGTTCTCAGCACATGGCTCTATTGGGAGGTGGCAGAACTCTTAAGGGTTGAGGTCTAGTGGGAGGTTTAGATAGATGGAGATGTGACCTTGAAGGGAATTGTGGAAACTAGTTTCTTTCTTTCTCTTTTGCTTCCTAACCATGAAGGGAGTGGTTTTGCTCCAACATGTTCTTCCACCATGATGTATCATGAGAGGCCCAAAGTAACGGGGAAAACTGATCATGGACTGAACCCTTTAAAACTCTAAGCCAAAATGAACTGTGTTCCCTTTACAAGTTGATTATCTCAAGTATTTATTAGGATAATGGAAATCTAGCACAAATGCCTTGATTATAGCAGCAGCTTAAATTATATGCTAGTCATTTCGGTGATGCAGCCGCTTCAGGAATGACTCCTCTGGTCATTGTTTCATCAAATCCCTTTGTTTTTCTCTAACTCATTCCTAATTCCCTGCCTGGGAAGGTTCAGTCCAATGCTGAGAGACCATGTTTAAAAACTAAGTTCAGAGTCAGAAAAAAAACACGGGTGTGAAAACAGTTCATGGGCACCTGGGGCCGTTGTCTGGGAGCAGGTGGAGTGTGGTATCTGAAGTTAACTCTATCAGTCATTATGTCTTGTGTGTCATGTTCTGCTGGTTGGGAGGGCTAGAAGGGACACTCAAAGGCCATGCAAAAGTCAGTTAGAGTCAATAATTGCCTGGTCTTTCCTCCACGGAAGGAGGGTTGTTTTTAAAATTTTTTTTAGCTGTAGATGGACACAATATCTTTCTTTCTTTCCTTCTTTCTTCTTTCCTTCTTTCCTTCTTTTTTTAGCTGTAGATGGACACAATATCCTTCCTTCCTTCCTTCCCTCCCTCCCTCCCTCCCTCCCTCCCTCAGGATGGAACTAAGGGCCTCACACATGCGAGCAAAGTGCTCAACCACTGAGCCAAACCCCAGCCCCCAACCGAAGGAATTTTTACCCTGCATACCCCGCATTGGTGAGGGGAAGGCCATGATGGGTGAAGAATAAAAAGTGAGAAGACAGAAGAAACTGCTACACTGAGCAAAGGAAAGAGAGAGTTGGGTCAAAATGCCTTGTTTTAAAAATTGGTCTGGCCTGGGCGTGGTGGCACATGCCTGTAATCCCAGTGGCTCAAGAGGCTGAGGCAGAAGGATTACAAGTTTGAGGCCAGACTCAGCAATTTAGCAAGGTTCTTAGCAACTTAATAAGACTCCATCTCAAGGTAAAAATCTCTCCGACCCCAACAGTAAGTCCCTCCTCCGGAATTCCCTCCTACCACACTTCCCCAACCAATGGGAACTCTCCAGGAGTCCTGTAGCAGGCCAAGGTGGACAGCAGGAGTCCAATATCCATATGAATGCAGATCTTAACATAATCATATCATCTCAATGGCTTGCTGGCGTCACCTTTCAACCAAAAATGCCATGCATCATAGTACTTGGCTGTGGCTCTTAGCACTTGCCCTCAAGCCTCTGCCTGGGAGCTTCCTGGTGGAAGAAGCAGCCTTGTTGCAAAGGCTTTATTAGCCTGTCCTCCCATTGGTCTAACTCAAACCTGCTGAGCCAGCTCTGCTAAGAGAGGGCAGGAAATGCATGTTTGAGGCTTTCTGAATTTGCTCCCTTTAGTCATGCCCAGGTTTCTGGCCCCTGGAGATAGTCCAGATCCTCTAAACAAGAAAGAGAGGCATTTTCCAATCTGGTATCAAAGGTTCATTCATGTCCCCTACCCCCCAACTTAAGGCCTTATTGTCCTGGACTTTTCAATGTGCTTAGCCCCAGAATATCTCCTCTTTGCCACTTGGTTCTCCAGATCAGCAAATCACGACAAAGAAGTATCTAACCATGCTGAGTTACACAGAGTCTGGAGACAACACATGCTCTGCCTTTATTTCTATGTGTTGGATTATTTTCAACATCTATGTATCGGCAGTGCTGTTGAAGGATGATTTATACACCAGGATATAAACAAGACTCTCATAGACCTACAAAAGGCACTGATATGGTTTGACTCTGGAATGCCCCCTGAAAGCTCATATGTTGAAGGCTTGGCCCAATGCAGAAAGGTTCAGAGGTAGGACTTTAGGAAATGATTAGTTCACTCACGAGGGTTCTAACCTTATTTGTGGATTAATCATTAATGGCTTCATAATTTGAATGGACTGCTGGGAGGTGGTAGAAACTATAGGAGGAGGGACCTAGTTGAAGGGAGTATTTCCGTGGCTGTGTGCCTTCTGGATTATAACTTGTGCCTGGCCTCTTACCACCTCCCTCTGCCCTGTTTCCAGGCTGCTATGAGATAGCACTCTGCTCCACCATGCTCTCTTTTCCATGATTCTCTGCCTCACTGTGGGCCCTTAGCAATGAAATCAGTCAACCAAAACCTCTGAAACCATGAGCCAAAATAAACCTTTCTTCCTTTTAAGTTGTTCATCTCAGGTATTTTGTAACAATGATGAAAAGACGATTAACATATGAATAGACATCAAAGATTTATTTAACTCAATTAGTGAGGGGACCAATAAGATGCTACAAGTAGTTCAAATGAGAATTTGATTTACAGAGATTTATATTTTCTGCCAGACAAAAACAATAATTTGTATAGCTCTAGACAGGAAAGATATTCATCAGTATCAGTTTTCTACATGTTATCAGTTTTCTACCTTTACAGAATTATAAAATAGCCTAGTCAAAGACAATCAGAGACACACATCCTATAAAATCAGATAATCCCCTGGGGATTCACTGGACAGGGCTCAGCATTCTATTGAAAGGACACTCAGTAATCTCATTTGCCCACTCAACGTATGACAGTTTTTCCTGACCAGTTTCATTTTCATTGTGACTGATTATATATCATTTCAAAGAAAGGTTATTCTTGATTTAAAAAAAAGGCTGGTCTCTTTAGATTTGGCTGATTACTTTCATAAATTCATGAGAGTATTATTTACCATGGAGACCTCTTTCAGTTTGTTTTGTAAAATCTAGAACCATAGGTATTTGAACAATTCCAAATTAGCTTCTGTCTAGAAGTTACCATAAGGAATCCTAGACTGGACTTTTAAAAGCATTTATCACTTGCTATTTACTGAGACTAAGAAACCAAGCCCAAGAAACTCCACCTGTACCTGTACATTGGGTGAATTATTTTCTTCTTGAGGCTTAAAAAGTTACCCCAAGGTGACTGGGATGTAGCTCAGTGTTAGAGTACATACCTTGCATGTGTGAGGCCCTGAATTTAATCTCAGTACCAGGTTAAAAGTCATTACCCCAAGAACTTGCCAGGAAGCGATAAGCCTGGACCCTATAAATTGGCCCCAGGATCAATTTTCTAGGGAGGACTTTGCAGACATTGATTTCATAAGTACATCTAAACTTTGTTCCTTAAAATGGCTTGCCACATTAGTTAAGTGAACATCAGTCTCAAATAAGACATTCCAGGGCAAGGCCTTGATTGCATAATTGATTCTTCCACTTATATCCTGGCACAAAAGAAGACAGATTTTTACTGAACCTAAGCAAACAATTATACTGCCATGAAATGTAAATGGATGGAATGTTTCTGAACTTGAAGGAGGGGAATTATATCAGTGGGAATCACATATCATTTTAAAATGCTTCATCATGGTTTACAAAAGCAGAATTTTAAAAATTATTGTTAATTACAGATAGCATAAGAAGGAAGAAAAAAATTCTTACATATCTAGGAAATAGGAATCTAAAACAAATTGATGATAATCCAAACAATCTAGATAAAATTCCCTCATCAATTACATAAGCCTATGTAATTATTCGTCTATTTTTTGTTGCTGTAACAAAATGCCTGAGTAATGTAAAAAGAAAAGAGGTTTATTTAGCTCATAGTTTTTGAAGCTAAGCATCCATGATCAGCTGTCTTCACTGTTTCAGCCTCTGGTGAAGGTCTGATCACATGGAAGTCAGGCAGATGGTATCTTGGGAGTATATCAAGAGGGAGAGAGCAGTCATACAAAGAGACAGGAATCAAGGCCCAGCATGCTGGAGCATGCCTGTAAGCCCAGCAGCTCGGGAGTCTGAGACAGAAGGATTGTGGGTTCAAAGCCAGCCTCAGGAAAAGTGAGGCGTTAAGCCACTCAGTGAGACCCTGTCTCTAAATAAAATACAAAATAGAGCTGAGGAGGTGGTTCAGTGGTTGAGTGCCCCTGAGTTCAATCCCTAGTACCAAAAAAAAAAAAAAAAAAAAAAAGAAAGAAAAGAAGAGAGAGAGAGAGAGAGAGAGAGAGAGAGAGAATGAATCAGGGGCCAGGCTTGCTCTTTTCATAACAACTCCCTCACTAATAGGGTCCCTTTAATTCCTTTTGAAAGCAGAACCTCCATATGAACTAATTACTTTGCACTAGGCCCCACCTCTTAAGAGTTCCACCACTCAGCACCACCATGCTGGGAACTGAACTTCCAGGACACGAACCACTGGGGAACATGTTCAAACCGTATCCAAAGCACAACAATTAATTCTTGTTCTGCTGGATCTTGGGTTAGTAGTTTTGTGAAACTGTCTGCTTTTCAACTACAGAGTTCTGGGAATCGTGACTCAAGTCTGCCAATACAGACTCAAAGTTCAGCTTTGAAGAGGCAGTGGTCTGGAGTACAGAGTACAGTCCTCTCCCGCAAGGCTCTGAGACTGTCCTTTGATGAAGACACAAACTCAGGCCTACAGATTAGAGCAGAGTCTTTGAGCAAGCATCAAAGGAAAAGAAAACCTATCTGTAGCTAACACAGACTTGATGGCTACAGTTCATTTATTACTGGCATTTTTCAAATGTGAAAAGTACAATGAGGTTTGCAGTAAGAATAATGCAACTGACAAGGAAATTTAGTTCTTTCTGTGCAGAACAAGGATTTTAAAAACTCTGCTCACCCTCCCAATATCTACAGAGATGACCTGCCCAGGTGCTGATCAATGTCTGAGGTCCTAGGGATTCAGCCACAAGAAGGAGTGGGGGCCGGGAGCTGTCCAAATCCAGCCCTCAGCAAAGCAAATAGTAATGGCTGGAAGCTTAAAATAGATCTGGGGAGGAGCTATTAACATGGCATATGAAGCAGTTCAGCACCTCTGGACTTTTTCATTTTGGAAATTGCTGTGGTCCATTTTTACTTCCTTCTATGCAATGGACAAGAAAATACAGACGTTGACTAACATATTTGCCCCATTTGATGATGAACTAATTTAGACCAGCCAAAATAATTGTTCCACAGGGACACAGGAATTCAACCTCAGTTCAGAAAATCCCTGACATCTGACGTAGGAGGATTTATAGGTTTAGTGGAAATTGCTTTCTCCTGCCTGCCAGATTACATACTGCTGGTTGATTTTTTTTTTTCTTTTTGCATGAGTAAACATCCTTCCAATAATGAACAGACCAATAATGTCTTAAGAGAGAAAAGAACATCCGTTTCCTTTTTGTGGTTTCTTGAGAGACGTGTTTGGATTTTGAAACCCATGTTGGCTGTCCAGAATATGAAATTTGGTATCTTCCTTTTGTGGTGGGGATGGGTTTTGGCCACTGAAAGCAGAGTGCACTGGCCAGGAAGAGAAGTGCACGAGATGTCTAAGAAAGGCAGGTGAGTGAACATTGAGCGACAGAGGATTTTAGGGAACGAGGGTGTGCAGAGCAAGCTTGGGCATTGTTCTGGGAACCGAGCATCATTTTCAGTTTCTGTGTTCTGTGTGGATGCCCTTTCCCTTTGTTCTCCCATTTCTCCCCTTTTCTTTTATAATGATGCTAGATTAGATGATATTATCATCCTATATTCTTAAACTCTTAACTAATAATTGTTCTGAGTGACAGAGATTCTGGAAAAAAGAATATATGCACATTTTCTAAAATATTAAGGGCAATTCTTTGATATCCGTATCCTAGGTTTAGAACAAATCTGTGAGTTCTCAAATCACCTATTGGACCTTTAATCTCATAGAATTATTTTATTATTTCTATTAGATATGTGGGTCCCTTCTTAATCTTAAAAAAAAAAGGTAGATTGTGTGACTTGAAGGACCCTTTGATCATTGCCTACCTGTAAACTGGGAGGGGGCAGGGATGGAGCTGCCAACACAGTACGTGCCGCCCCAGCTGTACCAGCTTGTGCAGATGGAGCTTAGACAGGGAGCGACTCCTCACTGGGCCTTCTGCGCTTGGCCTCACCTGGGTGCTCTGATGGCAAGGTTGCATGTATGTGCACTGCCCACCTGCTTGGATGCCATTAGTCAATAAAGCAGGACTGTGGATACAACCTAGTCCAGCACTCTTTCTTGACTGATAAGGAAATGGAGTCAGTAAGGGCATCTTTGATTTTTGATCCTTAGCCTTATCTCCAAGTCTGATTTTGGCTTTATAGAAGAGCTGGAAACACCAATGAATATGAAAGGAAATTGAGCTTTTGGAAGTTTAGGGCTGGGGGCTGTCTTGCTTCTCAGTGCCCTGCCTCTTGGGATTTGAGAGACACTTATACGAATGGGCTCCTACACAGCCAGTATAGCTCATAGCACTTATTTCAAGCTGCTTTGCAACAACATAAAACTAGGAGCTTAAATATCTAGAGGCTACCATGAGCCCTGGTGTACTGAGAAAGCCCACTGTGCCCACCAGGATCAGCTTGGCAAACAGTGTAATTTGTGGAGTGAAACAACCATAGAGATTGCTTGAACCAAATATGCTCATAGGAATTAAAAGTAACAATAGCAATGAACCATATTGGTTGTCATCAAAAACTTCTCATCCTCTCTCCCAAGTTAGAGTAAAAACCTATTAGCAAATGCTGGTGATTAAGAAGTCACAGTTAATTAGACTTTTGTTTAAAAAATTTTTTAAAAGTAAAGATTTTAATTTTATTTATTAATTTTTTATTTTATTATAAACTCATAAATTATAACTATACATTTATGGGGTATAAAGTCATGCTATTTTTATGTATTACATATATTTATATGTGTATAAATACATACACAATGCAAAATGATTAAATCAAGCTAATTAACATATTCATCACCTCAAATACATTTCAGGGTTTTTTTGTGTGTGTATGAGAACATTTGAAATGTATTCTCTTAGCAATTTTGAAATGTAATGTTAATAACTATAGTAACCATGCTGTGAAATATATTGCAAAAAAACCCACTAATACCTCTGTCTATTTGAAATTTTGTCCCCTTTGACCAGTATCTCCTCCCAATCCCTCTCCCCATGTGCCTCTGGAAACTGCATTCTCCTTTCTGGTTCAAAAAGTTCAGTTGTTTTAGATTCCACATATAAGTGACACCATGTGGTATTTAGACAGGTCTATTTTTGGACATTAAATTTAAGAAAGTGGTCAGATAGTCTGTGGAGATCTCTTTTAGGCATTTAGAAACAATTAGTCTATTGGAGTTGGAGCTTAGAAAGGAGACAGAGTCATTGGCTTTAGGTATTTGTCTCTGTGCCTGACTTGTTAAACCCAGAATAATATCTTCCAGGTTCATTTATTCTGTCACAAATGACAGACTCCCCTTCTTTTTTGAGGCTAAATAGTATTCCATTGAGAATACATACCATTCATCCAACAATGGACCCCTGGGTTGCTTCCATATCTTGGCTATTGCAAATAGTGCTTCAGTGGACCTGGAAATGCAGGTGTCTCTTCAACATCCTGAACTCGGATCCTTTGGGTATATACTATGAAGTAGGATTGCTGGATCTTATGGAAATTCTATTTTTCTTTTTTTTTAAGAACCTCCATACAGTCTTCCATGATAGCTGTATTAACTTATATTCTTACCACTAATGTACAAAAATTTCCTTTTCTTAACATCCTCTCTAATGCTTAGCATTTATCTTTTTTATAACAGCAATTCTGACAGGTGTGATGTAATATCTCATTGTGGTTTTAATTTGCATTTCCCTGGTGATTAATGTTATTGAGCTTTTTTCTTTTTTCATTTATCTGTTGGTCATTTTTATGTCTCCTTTTGAAAAAACAAATTGGCCCCTTGCCCTTTTTTAATAGTTGGGGAGAGGGGGTCTTACTGTATTGTCCAAGTTGGTCTCAAACTCCTAGGCTTAAGCAATGCTTTTGCTTCATTCTCCTGAGTGCTGGGACTATAAGCATATATTGCTGTTTCTGGTTTGCCCTTTGTAAAATCAGGTTATTCACCAGGCATGGTAGTGCACTCTTGTAACACCAACAACTTGGAAAGCTGAGGCAGGAGGATTACAAGTTTGAAGGCAGTCTCAGCAACATAACAAGACTCCATTTTGAAACAAAACAAAATAAAAAACTTAAAGGGCTGTGGATGTAGCTCAGTGGTAAAGCACCTCTGTTTTTCATCCCCAGTGCCACCAAAAAATACATAAAAATTAAATCTAATTATTTGCTTTTTTACTATTGGGTTGTTTGAGTTCCTTATATATTTAGGGCAGTAATTCATTCTCAGATGTACACCTTGCAAATATTTTGTCCTGGTCTATAAGTTAGCTCTTCACTCTGCAAATTGTTTCCTCTGCTGTGCTTTTTAGTTGGATATAATCCCATTTATCTTGCTTTGGTTACCTCAGCTTTTGGAGTCAGATTTTAAAAAATCATTACCTAAACCAATGTCTTATAATTTTACTGCATGCTTCCTTCTAATATTTTTATAGATTCGGGTCTTACATTTAGGTCTTTAATCCTTTAAGAGTTGATTCCCATAGGATGTGAGATGAGAGTCCAAGTTCATTCCTCTGTATGTGATCCAGTTTTCCCACCACCCTGTATTAAAGAGACTGTCATTTTTCCATCATTGTGTTCTTGGGACCTTTGTTGAAAATCAACTGACTATAAATGCACAACTAGAAATGCTGTATATTCTGAGCCATTGGTTGATGTGTCTATTTTTATGCCAAGATCATGCTGTTTTAAATACGATAGCTTTGTAATACAGTTGGAAATCAAATAGTATGATGCCTCCAGCTTTGTTCTTTTAGCTTAAGATTTTGTTTTGGTTATTTGGGGTCTTTTGTGTTTCCATGAACAATTTTGGATTGTTCTTTCTATATCTGTGAGAAATACCATTGGAAATTTCATAGGAATTGCATTGAATCTATATATTGCTTTGAGTAGTTATGGATATTTTAATAATATTAATTAGATGGGCACAGAGGTACACACCTATAATCCCAGCAGCTCGAGACACTGAGGCAGGAGGATTGCAAGTTCAAATCCAGCCTCAGCAAAAGTGAGGCGCTAAGCAATTCAGTGAGACCCTGTCTCTAAATGAAATACAAAATAGGGCTGGGATGTAGCTCATTGGTCAAGTGCCCCTGAGTTCAATCCCCAGCAACCCCCCCAAAAAAATAATATTAATTATACCAATTCATGGGGCTGGGGATGTGGCTCAAGCGGTAGCGCGCTCGCCTGGCATGCATGCGGCCCGGGTTCCATCCTCAGCACCACATACAAACAAAGATGTTGTGTCCGCCGAGAACTAAAAAATAAATATTAAAAAATTCTCTCTCTCTCTCTCTCTCTCTCTCTCTCTCTCTCTCTCTCTAAAAAAAAAAATTATACCAATTCATGAATGTGGAATATCTTTCTACTTACTTGTGTCTTCTTCAATTTCTTTCATCAGTTTTTATAATTTTTAGTGTAACTGATACCTCCCTGGTTAAATTTATTCTTAAATATTTTATTCATGTTTCAATTTAGCTATGAGGCTGTTTTCTGTATTTAATTATTAGAATATATAAATGGGGCTGTTTTCTTTACTTCATTATTAGAATATAGAAACCCCAATGATTTTTGTGTGTTGGTTTGTATCCTGCAACTTAATACATTCAAATAGTAGTTGAATGTAACAGTTTGGGGATGAAATCTAAGTTTTCATTTGTAAGATCACATTATTGGAGCTGGGGTTGTAGCTCAGTGATGGAGCCCTTGCCTGGCATGCATGAGGCACTGGGTTCAATCCTCAGCACCACATAAAAATAAGTAAATAAAATGGGTGTATTATGTTCATCAACAACTAAAAAAAATTAAGAAAAAAGATCACATTGTCAGAAAATAGCAACAATTTCATACTTTGCTTCCTTTCTTTGGATATCTTTCATTTCTTTCTCTTGTATAATTGCTCTGGCAAGGACTTTTAGTTCTATAGTTAAATAGAAATACTGAGAGTAGACATTCTTATTTCTGATCTTAGTGAAATAGACTTCCTTTTTAAATATTACTTTTCAAATTTTCTTTTTTTTATTATGTCAACACATATAACCAAAAACCCTCCACATTTTTATCGGTGCCTTAGGCATAATGGTGAGAATCATTGTTACATATTTGTACTTGCACACAATTAACAATATAATTTGTTCAGTATCTTTTCTAGTAATTCTGCTTTCCCTCCTCTCTTTCCTCTCCTGGTTCCTTTTCCTCTACTCTACTGATATTCCTTTAATTTTTATGAGATTCCCTCTCTCCACACACACATACCTTTCTTTTCCTTTTTCCTATCTCGTTTCCACATATGAGAAAAAACATACGCCCCTTGACTCTGAGTTTGAGTTGTTTCACTTAACGTAAGGTTCTCAAGATCCATCCATTTTTCCTGCAGATGACATAATTTTCTCCTCCTCCTCCTTTTCTTCTTCCTCTTCCTCCTCCTCCTCCTTTTTTTTTTTTTTTTTGTACTGGGGAGAGAATCTAGGGTACTTAACTACTGAGCAATATCCCCAGCCCTTTTTAAAATTTTTAGTTTGAGGTAGGGTCTCTCACTAAATTGCTGAGACTGGTCTCAAACTTGTGATCCTCCTGCCTCAAATAGCTTCCCAAGCTACTGGGATTACAGGTGTATGCCATTTTTTCTTTAAGGCTGAATAGAACTCCATTGTGTGTGTATGCTACAGTTTCTTTATCCATTCATCCACTAATGAACACCTAGGCTGATTTCGTAACTTGGCTATTGTGAATCGTGCTACTACAAACATGGGTATGCATATATGGCTATAGTATGAAGACTTTAATTCTTTAGGATAGACAGTAAGGAATGGTATGGATGGATTGTATGATGGTTCCATTCCTAGTCTTTTGAGGAAACTCCATACTAATTTCTATCGTTGTTGTACTAATTTACAATCCCACTGAGAGTGAGATGTATTCCTTTTCCCCAACATCCTCTCCAGCATTTATTATTATTTGTATTCTTGATGGCTTCCATTCTAACTGGAATGATGAAGTAGCTTTGATTTTCATTTCCCTCATTGCTAAAGAAGTTGAATGTTTTTTCATACATTTATTGGCCATTTTTATTTCTTCTTTTGAAAAGTGTCTGTTCAATTTATTTGCTCATTTATCAATTGAGTTATTTGGTTTCCTTGGTTTTGTTTTGGGTGTTAAGTCTTTTGAGTTCTTTTTATATTCTGGATATTAATCTTTTGTCAGAAGAGTAACTAGCAAAGATTTTTCTCTCATTCTATAGTTACTCTTATTCTTGTTTCCTTCGCTGTGCAGAAATTCTTAAAATTTATGCCACCCCTTTTATTAATTCTCAATAATATTTTCAGAGGAGTAGAAGTCCCATTGAGGAAGTCATTGGCTGCACCTATATATTGGAGTGCTGACCCTGTTTTCTTTGAGGAGTTGCAAAGTCTCTGATCTAATTCATAGGTCTTTTATACATTTTGAGTTGACTTTTATATAGGGTGAAAGTCTCATTCTTCTATATATGGATAACCAGTTTTCCAAGCCCTATTTATTGAAAAAAAAGTGTGTTTTAACACCTTTGTTGAGGATCAGATATGACTGTATCTGTGTGGGTTTGTCTCTGTGTCCTCTATTCTGTACCATTGGTTTATGTATTTTTTTATGCCAGTACCATCAGTTTTTATTAAAATAACTTTGTAGTATAGTTTGAAGTCAGGAGTTATGATGCCTCCAGCATTTCATTTTTGGCTTAAAATTGTTTTGACTCTTCTGGGTCTCTTATTCTTCCAAATGAATTTTAGGATTATTTGTTCTAGTTCTGAGAAGAATGTTATTGGTATTTTGAAAGGAATACTTTGAATCTATATATTGCTGTTGGTAGTATTATCATTTTAACAATATTGATTGATTTTTCCAATCCATAAACGTGGGAGGTCTTTCCATATTCTAATGTCTTCTTTAATTTCTTTCTTCAATTTTCTGTAGTTTTCATTGTAGGGGTCTTTCACTTCCTTGGTTAGATTACTATTAGGGTATTTTTTTCTTTTTTTTTAATGGCTACTGTGAATGGAATTATTTTCCTGATTTCTTTTTCAGCAGACTCACTATTGATGTATAGGAAAACTTGATTTTTGTATGCTGATTTTGTAACCTATTACTTGGATGAATTAATTTATTAGCTCTATCAATCTTCTAGTGGAACTTTTTGGATCTTCTAAGTATAGGATCATATCATATGCCAACAGTGATAATTTATGGGAAAACAACTTTAAAACACACAAATTACCCATAATCCTCAATCCTGGAAGGAACTTTGTTAGCATCTTAGTGTATTTTCTCCTGGTCTTTTTTCTAATCATATATTGAATATAGACTGGTTTGGGGTTATTCTATGTCTATAGTTTTGTAACCTTTTTGTATCTAATATACTACCTGCATGTTTGCTTATTTTAAAAGTCTATAGAATTCTCAATTGATTGGCTGCACAATAAAGTAAAATACGTATAATAATACACAATGTGCCACTACTTAAACATTTTCCTTTATGTATATTTAGTTGAAACTATAGATATTCTGTATGTACATCTTTGCACATAAAAGTAGTTATCTGTATACATGAATATTTAATTAGGAGAGACTCCTGGGTATGTTCTGGACTGAAATGTATTCCTTTCCCCCAACACCCTCTCCAGCATTTATTATTATTTGTATTCTTGATGGCTTTCATTCCATGAGAACATTTAAAGTTCTAGGTATATTTGGCCAAATTTCTTTCCAAAATGTCAAGTGGACCCAATTTATAACCCATCAGACAGGTTAAATTTTATTTTATGTAGCCTAAACTTTTAAATGGCCCACTTAGTTTCTCCCAGACTCTAAACCCACAAGCTGCTGATAATAATTCATGCTTGTCTTCTTTTCATGGTTCATGCTAATAAAGTAGGAAACAAGGTAAACACAGACATACCTGGGGTGAGGAAGCTGAGGTTCCTAGGGTGCAAAATTTAGGGAGGTGCTTGCATAGCCCTGACAATGACTGTCTCTTTCAATTTTGCCCTAACTTTTGACTGTCTCTTTAGATTTTGCACCTCACTTTTCTAACTCTAGTCTCTACTCTGGCAAATAACTCATATGTTTTCACAAAATCTCCAGGGAAGGCATATCCAGGTGGGCTCACTTTCACAAATCAGATGGTAAAGATCAGAATGCCACAGCATTGGAAAGTGTTTCTAGAATGATTCAACATTACTGTCTCTCCTCCTCCCTGAAGGAAAGGAAACATAACCTGTTCATACCACAGGCTCCAGGAAAAATGACAGCTCAGGCTCTAGGAGAGCAAACTGACCATACCAGAAGCCAGAAGAACAATTATTATACAATGAAGGTAAAGAGGATCTGACCAGTAGATTTCCATTTGGAGAGAGAATGATTTAGGATAATAATAATGGAATAAACAAGGATGGAGGAGGTGGAGATGAGAAATATTATGGAGCAAGAATTTCCAGAATTTGATTGGCTTCAGGGTGAGAGAGAAGTTTAGGTATTTGGATTGTATGACTGGGTAGATGGTGGTGTGGGAACTAGCAAACAGGAGGAGGAGTTTCAGGAGTAAAGATGATAAATTCAGTAGAACATATGGATCTGGATGTACCTGCAAGATACCAACAGACACCTTTCCAGTAGCAGGAGGGGATATAGGTATGCAACTGAGGAGGGATATTGGGCTGGAGATATGGATTCCAAGGTAGTCTCTATAGGCATGGTGGATGAAGTATCCAGAGAGAGCATGTAGCAAGAAATAAGAGCAGGATCAAGGTTAGAATCTAGGGAAGAACAATATTTAAGGAGAAATTAGAGGAAGAGGACTCAGTGGAGGAAACTAGTAAAAAGAGAACAGAGAAATAGGTACAGAGCTGGATTAGAAAGGCACTAAGAAAGGCATTTATTTGACAGTTATTAAATATTTCTAATGGCAGTTAACATCCTGGGCAATGGGTTCTTCACCAATGACTAAATCAGATACAGCCTCAAGAGGCTTACAGACTGGGAGGAATTCCAGTGAGGGGTCCAGGGTTTCCAGGAGGGAGTGATCAGTAGGGTCAGATCACACCAAGGTCCAAATCCATTGGGCAGAGGAGTAAGAAGTGAGCCTTAAGATATAGGATAAAGTGGGCTGGGGTTGTGGCTCAGTGGTAGAGCATTTACCTAGCACATGTGAGCCACTGGGTTCAATCCTTAACATCACATAAAAATAAATATATAAAATAAAGGTATTGTGTCCAACCACAACTAAAAAATAATTTAAAAAGATATAGGATAAAATAATTAAATACCGTTAATACTTTAAAAAGAAGAGACAGGTGTCAATAGAGTGTAGCAAGGACAGGAGAAAATGGAATGACTATAGACAACACTTACAAGAAACTTGACCATGAACTGAAAGATTAAGCTTGAGTGAAGACAAGACAGGGAACCAGGCAAGAATTTTAAACTAGGAGAGACTTGGACAGGGTCAGACGATGAAGGGTAGAAGCCATAAGAGCGCAACAATAAGATTTTGACCTTGCTGCATCAGATGTTGCTATCAAATCTCTGTCACACATGACTAAGTGGGAGTCAATGCATTATGAGATAGATCTCTCTGATCATCCTAAATACCCTGAACTTTGATTTTTCTCTTCAACTAGTAGTGCTCTGTCTTCATCTTGTTCCTTTGTTCTCCAGAAATTTTTGCCTGGACTGTTAAGTCCCCACCTTGCGTTTTCTGGGTCTTTTCTCTCTGCCTAAGATCTGCCCTTCTCTAAGGTTTCCTGAGGCCTCTACACATGCTGCTCCCATGCTCATGACACCCTTCTCTTTCTTCTGATTTCGGCCCATTGAAATATTTAAGAGCTATCGCCTCCTCTCAACCTGCACCATTTATCTTTGTTTCTTCATGTTGAAGTACAACATCTGATTTATGGTGAATGCTTAAAAAATGCTGGACATAAATAAATAAGTGGCTCCTCTTGCCCTTTGCTATTCCTGTACTTCATTAGTTTCTTCATTCATCCATCCAACAAATATGTATGTAGGGCCCTCTGCTCCAGGCACCATGCCCATGGCTTGGGAGACAATGATGGGCAACATGGACCTGCTCCTTCCCGCAAGGTGATCACAGTCTGGGGGCAGGGTGGATGTTAATCAAATAAATCTTGCAGAATCTCAGACTTCAAGGACCTTAGAAACCATCTCATATTAAAGATGAGAAGGGTAAGGTCCCCAAAGGTACAAATCTTATGTTACAGTCCCACAGCCTACCCTGAGTCCCATAGCCTACTTTTTTCCACTTCCTGGGTTCTCCTCTCATCATCATAAAATGAAAACCCAAAGTTATGTTGACAAATATAAACCTCAAGTCGAATCATGAGGAAATGCTTTTGCAAGTCAAAAATGGTTCACTGTCAGCTGTTTCATGTTTCAGATCTACAAGTTAGAAAGTAGTCTTTTCTATAATAAATAGGAAAAGCACAATCTGAGAATCTATCAAAGAGAATAGGTAGGAAGAAATTCAGAGCTTTAAATTCCTAAAAGGAACCAGTGCCTTCAAGGAGAAAGGCACAGGGAACTTATGTCCAAACTTACAAGAAAATAAGGAATGGGCTAGACTGAGATTTTGCCTGAGAAGCAAGTTGACAAAAGTGCCCTTTTCACTCCCTGGAAGACGAATGCAGGCCAAGTCTGTGAGTCAAGGACCCACCAGGTTGGCAGAACAAAAGTCAGTGATGGATGGCAGAAAGATAGCTTGATTTGATGACCCCAAGATAGAATACAGTTGGCAGGTTAGTTCTGCCCACACCCACAACCCTTGCTATTCTTTGGCTCCAAGCTCAGACCTCAGAAGCCAAGGAGTGTTCACACTGTATATTGAGGGATCTCCAGCTAGTAGTGCTCTGTCCCTCCTCAGTTGCATACCTATATCCCTTTCCTTCCAGAGAAACAGGCCAGTAGCATGCATATGTACATGTTCATATGTATGTATGTATGCATGTGTGTATCCATCCATCCATCAATGAGAGAGGGAGAAGGGAAGAGAGACTTAAGAAATCAGCTTCGAGACATTTGTAGAGGGGCCTGGGGTTGTGGCTCAGTGGTGGAGCACTTGCCTAGCATGCATGAGGTACTGTGTTGGATCCTCAGCATCACATAATAATAAATAAATAAAATAAAGGTATTGTGTCCGTCTACAACTAAAAAAAATTAATAAAAAAAAAAAGACCATTTGTAGGGGTTGCCAAGTCTGAAATCTGTAGGACAGGCTAGTTAGCAGCCTGGAAATTCTGGCAGGAGTTGATGCTACAGTCTTAAGTACAAAGGCAAGTTGGCAAGCAGAATTCCTTCTCCTTTGGAAACCCTCAGTCTTTTTTTTTCTCTTCAACTGATTAGAGGAGGCCTACTCACATTATGAACAGCACCCAGTAATGCTCCCTGGTCTGCTAACCTGGAGGCCCCACCTAGCGACATGAGATCAGTATAGGATGTTTTGCTCTGATTGAACTCACACTGGTTTATGTTACTGGCACATGATCCAATGCAGTAATGCTCCTAAGTCCTTTTGTAACCAAAGTTCTAGAACATGGTCAGGAATCAACCTGGAACATAACCTTAGCAGTTTCCACAGGACCCTGTTCCATCTTTTGAATATCGAGAAAGCATTTCCCCATCTTTAGTTGTCTGGCCACTCTCCCATCTTCCAGGTTTTCTTTGCTACACTATCCTTAAATTTCTGGAGATGTCATTCCTCTGGGTCTGCAGACTTGAACTCCATGTTTTGAAATTCTGATGTTGTCATAACACCAGGCTCTGATGTTCTGACAACATCAGAATTTCAAAATATGGGGTTTGATGACTTGATGACTGGGTCCCATGCTCAGGGATTCTGGTTTAATTGCTCTGGGATATGGTGTGTTTGTTTGTTTTTAACTCCTTAGGTGATTCCTCGGATGCACAAGCAGGGCTGAATCATTGAGTTGGTTGATCTCATGCTGTCATGTTCACTCTCCTGGGCAGCAACGAATTCTCTTCACTTTTTCCAGATTGAAGGCTGTTCTCTTTGTGGGAGAATATCAAAGTAAAGCAGGATTCTGTTAGCAGAACCTTAGCCTCACTGTAATCTTTTACTAACATGGTCCCTTCTTCAAGCAGCTTCTTTCCTTCTATGGACTCTCCCAGCTAGAACTCAACTTTATAAAATTTTGCTTTACTTTATCATGTCTTTGAGTCCTATTGATGACATCATTTCTGAGAAGATAGAGACATCAATTCTGACAAGGAAGTAAGAACTAGCTAGCAAAAACAATCCTGATTTCTTGGCATTTGTAATAACCAAGGGGGGAAAATGCTTGTTTGTGGTCCAAATGCCTGGATATTATCCTTGAATCCTCCTGTCTCTCACCCTCACCCGTGGGAACAATTGGGCATGTCCAGTCCAGCTCCACTGCTTGGAGGTGTGTCTGCTCCTGTGCACCAAGGAGGCCTCATAGGTTCATTAAACTCTCTAGAACACACCCTTGGGTTTGTGCTTCTCCTCCCGCATTCTGTTAAGTCTTCATAAAATAAGCTGTGCACACTGCTAAGGGCCTACGAGTTGTATAAGGAAGAGGCTTTCCTTTACTGAGCTCAGAGTGGAGGGAGGTGGTCAGAAAGCTCATTGCCATACAGGATGGTACACATCCTAACAAAAGCCTGTAGAGAATTCAGTGGAAAAGAGAAAGGCCCAGAAATGCCTCCAGAGGCAGTAGTACTCTACCTGGGAGCACATGGAGTTGTTTGGGCAGGGAGGGGGTGAAGAATGGTGGGAAGGACATTGCAGACACCTGGGACATCAGGAGCAGAGTGTAGAGACATAATTGCAAACTGTAAGTAATTGGACCAGAGTGGGAGCCAAGGCAGAGGGTAGAGACTTATTATGGGCTGTGCATGCCCAATGTCTATGGATTTGACTTTGAGGGTGATGGTTTTTAAGAGGGGGAGTGATGATTACAATTCTCATTATGTGGTGTTGATATGATGGTTGGATTAGAGAAAGGCAAGGCAAAAGCAAGAAAGCCTGCTGCCTCCCTTGTGAGAAAGAATGATGCATAGGGCAGTGGGAGCAGGGCAGGGAAAGAAATCTGGAAGAGGTTCAGGATTGGTGGGATGGGTGGTGTGGGTAAGGCCCCAGCTGGTCTATTCAAAGACTTTTTGCACATCAGAAAAGGGTATCTCTACAGCCAGACCTACCTCCAAACAGTGCAGCTAGAGCTGGACATGCCCAGTTGTTCCCACAGTGAGGAAGTAGGGAGAGAAGTCAGGACCATATCCCAGTATTTGGACCACAAACAAGCATCTCTTTCCTTGGTTTTGACGAATGCCAAGAAAGCAGGACTGTTTTTGCTAGTTCATTTTTGCTTCCTTGTCAAAACTAATTTCCCTATCTTCTCAGAGAGGATGTCATCAACTTATCAGGTGCACTCTTGTGCGCTGGCTGAGCCTTCCATAGTCCTCCATCATCAAAGGTCTCCCATTCCACCCTCCCCCCCCCCCCCCCCCGCCTGCCGCCACCACCACCACCCAGTCAACCTGGGAGAAGTTTTAGAGACCTATTGTGGGAAAAAATACACACTAGCTGACTAGAAACTATAGCACACAGACACCAAGTTTCATAGGTGGGAATTTTATTCTATCCAAAATGAAAATAAGCATTCAAAAAAAGTAACTTGGAACATGTATATTCTTTTTTCATAGCCCTCCCTGAGGGCTCATTCAATGAAAACTTATTGGGCACCAATTTTTTGTAAGGTCCATGCTAACTTCTGCATGAGAGAAAGACCTTCGCCTCTGACCCAAATTCCTGGCAGTGGGGAGGCAGATCTTTCAAAAAGACACTGTGACCAATTTTGCTTCCAACCTTTGGAATCAGACCCCCTGTGTCTGACTCCTAGTGCCATCATTTTAAGTTATGTAAGCCCTCTGTGTCTTAGTTTTATCATATTTAAATTGGGGGGTAATGATAAGGCCTGCCTCACAGAGTGTTGAGAGGAATATGTGAGCTGAATACATGTCATATGAATCACAATAGTACCTAGCAGGTCCTAAGTGCTCAGCAGTGTTCATTGTTCCCACTATTTTGTGTTCCTACTATTTTCAACATTGATAATCATATCCACAACCAGTAAAAAGATGTCTATGACATGAGAAAGTATTTCATGGTGTTATAATTTGAGTTTAAAAGCAAGTTACAGTGCCATCTGTCTCTGCGGACTGTAAAGATATTTACAGAATGACAGGTTATTTCTGAATTGCTTTCGTCTTCTTTATGCTTAACCTACTTTCCAGTTTTTCTTACACGGGTATTCAAAAATATTAATCAACAATAAAAAGACTTTAAGGGTCCTGTTTATCAGTCTTCCCTACGCTAGACCCTGAGCTTCGTGGAGGCAACATTGGTGGCATCTCAGAGTGTGACAAACCTCCTTTTGGGCAGTGTCCAGTTCTGCAGGCTGGCCTAAAGTCGGAGTCAGTACTGGACCAAACTTGTTTTCTGTTGTGACCCCTGTGTTCAGTCCTGCCTATCTCTTTTTCCGGGTGCCCATGTAAAGGGGATGGTGCCTTCCTTTATTCAACTAACCTGTGGGACCAGCTCTGCCCAAGGTGCTTGATGTGCTGAGGATTCTGCCCTTCCTGGCCTATTGCCCTCCAGTCTTAGCTTTTCGCCCTTCTGCAGAGCTCACACCTGCCTCTGCTCCACTTTACTTTGAAAAAGCCGCCAAGACTCTGTAGGCGCCGGCAAGCCAAACCCGGTCCTCCCACTCGGGCGTCTACCGGAACCTCCCGTCTCCCCCAACCAGGGGTCCCCCGGACCTCCCCCGGAATTTCCTCCTACTATCCTTCCCCAACCAATGGGAACTCTCCATGAGTCCCGTAACATGAGTAGCAGGCCAGGGTGAACAGCGGGAGTCCAATTTCCATATGAATGTAAATCTTAACATAATCATATCTCAGTGGCTAGCTGGCGTCACTTTACAACCAAAGGTGCCATACATCGTATATTTGCTTGTGGCTCCTAGCAACATAATCCCTGCATGTCCATCCTAATGTGCCCTACTGCATCAGTGAAGTCCTAGCAGAAAAGAGCATTGCACTCAAAAGGGCTTGCCGGGGGCCAGCCCCGGCGGGGTCCAGGGAGTCCCGAAGGAGGAGTGGCGTCGGCGAAATGATGAGACAGGAGTCGTTCCCTTTGAGCAATCTTCAGAGAGAGAGCTAAAGCAGCTTTTCTCTGGGTCCCCCTTTTATTACAATTTTTCTCATCATTATAGATTCACAATACGTCATTGATTATATAACTTAAAACTTTGCCAAGACATGACATTTCCTTAACCATGATTGAGAGCACACTGATCTACATTCTTCCAGGATATGACCCCCAGCCATACAATCATCAAAGTACAGATTCATCAATAAAACATGTCACCAATTTACATCCTTCAGATTTTCCCAAGATTTACTATTTTTCCCAAGATGTTATTTCCTTATTAACTAACGTCAAGCTACGTAACCAGACTCTAAGTCTCCTAATTAATCATTAACCTAAAGTACACCTGCACTTTATTTTTAATCTAAAATTCCCATCTAAAAAAGTCCCTTTAAATCTTATATTTAAAATGTCCTAAAGTTTATGAATCATCCTTAAAGTATATCAGAAACCTATATAACTAAAGACTTAATAATTTCTAAACTTAAGAATCTAAATAATATTTTTAACATTATTCTAAAACTGTGTCTTATAAAGCTATTTTAATTAATTTCTAAATTTATTTTCATAAAACTGGTTGAGCTGCTTTCTCAGAGAGTTTCTTTTGTTTCTCAGTCAAGGTACACTAGTTCTCAAAGAATTTGTTTCTCAGTCAAGGTACACTAGTTCTCAAAGAGTTTGTTTCTCAGTCAAGGTGTACTAGTTTTCAAAGAGTTTGTTTTTCAGAGGATGATTGTTGTCTGTTATTAGGTTTGTCCACAATGTACTAAGATAGAAGAATAGCCTTTTATTTTGTCCTTGATATGCTGAGGGGTGGGTAGCAGAACAGCTTCCAAGGCATGTACTACCTGTTCTGTTCTAGCCATCTGAAATTTAATTGTTTGGCATTTAACATACTCATGCCTCCTGTGAGAAACATAAGCATGAAAATGCAAAGTCCCAATTACATAAAAAAGGGTCTCATGGTTTCGGTTACCCACCAACCAGTGTGGCTTTGCCAGCATTCATCCTCACTGTGACCCTGTCAAGACAGTGGGAGAGCGGCTTTGCCAACACTTTTTCTCACTGTGACCCTGTCAAGACAGTGAGCGGGGGATCGCCTTCACCAATTCCCCCTCTTTTATTTTTTAAATGAAGTAACTTTAGTTCCAGATGGGCTGAACGAATTCCACGACTCAGCAATCTGAACAGGACTGGAAGGACGGAAATAAGGACAAGAATAATTAAAATACTTAAGCCACTATTAATTAAAATGGAAAATAAAGTTTTGTTGGAGACTAAAGAATTTAATTTGGAAACAAAAGTGTTAGCTAAGTGCAGTAGAAATATTTTTTGACAACTGATTTACATGATGAGCAGTATGAACTTCTTTAACTAATGCAGTGGTGGAAGTAACTATGGACCCTATTATACCAATTAATGTTGAAATTCCTAAAATTAAGGTAGCTACAAAACGTTTAGGTCTAACTAAGGCTTGATTAATTAAATCTAATGTTTGTAACCCAGGATCATCATACCAAATAGAATCTAATTTAACAGGCAACATAACATAAGAAGGTTGATGTACAATTAAAATATGGTTGGATGTTGATATGCTAGAATCAATACAATTTGTTAACGTACAACCTTTACAAACAACATCATAAGTTTCATCTTCTAATTTTGAAATCTTTAGTGTTCCTTGATTTTTAAGTAATATTGCATAAGGAGATCCTACACAAGCTGTAACAAAATGACTCTCAGATACTAAAGAAGGCCTACTCATATATATTATGTCTAAAGAAGCCAATAATCTATAAAGTTCTGTATAAATCTGATAATGTTGTTTAATTTTAGTAAAATATAAAGGGGCAATCCATCCATCTGTGAACCATTTATCTGTGGGTTCAAGTGGAACGCTCCTAATAATTCGTATTTGAGGAGTATTCCATGAAGGTCCCTGTTCGGGCGCCAATTGCCGGGGGCCAGCCCCGGCGGGGTCCAGGGAGTCCCGAAGGAGGAGTGGCGTCGGCGAAATGATGAGACAGGAGTCGTTCCCTTTGAGCAATCTTCAGAGAGAGAGCTAAAGCAGCTTTTCTCTGGGTCCCCCTTTTATTACAATTTTTCTCATCATTATAGATTCACAATACGTCATTGATTATATAACTTAAAACTTTGCCAAGACATGACATTTCCTTAACCATGATTGAGAGCACACCGATCTACATTCTTCCAGGATATGACCCCCAGCCATACAATCATCAAAGTACAGATTCATCAATAAAACATGTCACCAATTTACATCCTTCAGATTTTCCCAAGATTTACTATTTTTCCCAAGATGTTATTTCCTTATTAACTAACGTCAAGCTACGTAACCAGACTCTAAGTCTCCTAATTAATCATTAACCTAAAGTACACCTGCACTTTATTTTTAATCTAAAATTCCCATCTAAAAAAGTCCCTTTAAATCTTATATTTAAAATGTCCTAAAGTTTATGAATCATCCTTAAAGTATATCAGAAACCTATATAACTAAAGACTTAATAATTTCTAAACTTAAGAATCTAAATAATATTTTTAACATTATTCTAAAACTGTGTCTTATAAAGCTATTTTAATTAATTTCTAAATTTATTTTCATAAAACTGGTTGAGCTGCTTTCTCAGAGAGTTTCTTTTGTTTCTCAGTCAAGGTACACTAGTTCTCAAAGAATTTGTTTCTCAGTCAAGGTACACTAGTTCTCAAAGAGTTTGTTTCTCAGTCAAGGTGTACTAGTTTTCAAAGAGTTTGTTTTTCAGAGGATGATTGCTGTCTGTTATTAGGTTTGTCCACAATGTACTAAGATAGAAGAATAGCCTTTTATTTTGTCCTTGATATGCTGAGGGGTGGGTAGCAGAACAGCTTCCAAGGCATGTACTACCTGTTCTGTTCTAGCCATCTGAAATTTAATTGTTTGGCATTTAACATACTCATGCCTCCTGTGAGAAACATAAGCATGAAAATGCAAAGTCCCAATTACATAAAAAAGGGTCTCATGGTTTCGGTTACCCACCAACCAGTGTGGCTTTGCCAGCATTCATCCTCACTGTGACCCTGTCAAGACAGTGGGAGAGCGGCTTTGCCAACACTTTTTCTCACTGTGACCCTGTCAAGACAGTGAGCGGGGGATCGCCTTCACCAAGGGCTTAAACAATAATAAAGGAATTAAAGAAATACTCACAGAGACATGGGTAGGGTTCAGGGAACTAACCAGGCATCCTCCTGTTCCCAAGAACTAGGAAGAGCAGGAAGCTTTGACTACCCCCAGGCAGAACAACGCAGGCATTGCTAGTTCGTGGCATCAAAGAAAGGAGTAACATATACTCTGATCTCTCTCTCCTTCTTCTTCATCATTTCCCATAGTCATTTGACTGAAACCATAGCTAGAGGGTAAGGACCAAGGGAAAACAGCTTACCAGACAATGTATTACTCTCCAAAGTTTTATTTATGGTGGATCCAATTTAAAATGTGCAATCTAAGCGTACTATAGGGATACTGCTACAACGATGTTCATAGCAGCACAATTCACAAAAGCTAGTCTGTGGAACCAACCCAGATGCCCTTCAATAGATGAATGGATAAAAAATGTGGCATTTATACACAATGGAGTATTACTCTGCACTAAAATGACAAAATCATGGAATTTGCAGGGAAATGGATGGCACTAGAGCAGATTATGCTAAGTGAAGCTAGCCAATCCCTAAAAAACAAATGCCAAATGTCTTCTTTGATGTAAGGAGAGCAACTAAGAACAGAATAGGGAGGAAGAGCGTGAGAAGAAGATCACCATTAATCAGGGACGAGAGTGGGGAGGGAAAGAGAGAGAGAAGGGAAATTGCATGGTAAAGGAAGGAGACCCTCATTGTTATACAAAATTACATACAAGAGGAAGTGAGGGGAAGTGAGGGGAAAGGGAAAAATAATACAAGGGGGAGAAATGAATTACAGTAGATGGGGTAGAGAGAGAAGATGGGAGGGAAGGGGATGGGAGGGGGGATAGTAGAGGATAGGAAGGGCAGCAGAATACACAGACACTAGTATGGCAGTATGTAAAAAAGTGGATGTGTAACCGATGTGAATCTGCAATATGTATACGGGGTAAAAATGGGAGTTCATAATCTGCTTGAATCAAATGTATGAAATATGATATGTCAAGAGCTTTGTAATGTCTTGAACAACTAATAATAAAAAAAATTTAAAAAAATGTGCAATCTAAATAAGGAAAGAGGATCACAAGTTCATAACCAGACTCAGCAACTTAGTAAGACCCTGTCTCAAAATAAAAAAGGGCTGGGGATGTGGCTCAGTGATTAAATGCCTGTGGGTTCAATTCCTGGTATCAGAAAAAAAAGAAGAAGAAGAAGAAGAAGAACCCTTTGAAAGAATGGCATCAATTTCAGCCTTGGGTAGACCAGAGGGGGAGAGATTTTAAGTCAGTTTTTTTTAATCACTTCTTTAAAATAATTAATCTTTCAGTCCCTGTAGGTACTTGGAAGAAGCTTATTGAAAGCCTAAATTAGTGCTTTGAATCTCAGTTTTTTTCCCCCATATTTGATTCTGGTTAGATTTGAAGCAATCTGAAGTGTGCGGGGGGGGGGGGGGGGGCTTGGTTGATTTGAGTACCCAGACTGTCTCTAGAATGTCTTTATTTTTTATTTTCATAGTCGGCCTCAAAGACAGAGACGGGAAGCACATGAAGATGTCCACAAGCAAGGCGGGTATGGTCATAAAAGCACACGCACCCTTCTAAAGAGGTTTCTTCCCACACCTCAACTGCCCCACCCCACCCGCCACCCAAGGACCTGGAAGCAGAGGGTGGGACCAGAAGAAGGGAAGCCCAGAAGGAAATGGCAGTGGCTCCTGGATGTAAGGGGCCAGGAGGTGGGGGGTGAGGGTGGACTCACCACAGAGGGGACTGGCTTTCCTCCCTTTGTGCTCCAGCTTCCTCCCTCGCAGTCCTGATTCCCTGTTCAGATTCTTTCCTGGGCCAATTCTGCTACAAACTCCGTCCTTTCCTTTTAAGGGACACTCCCTCCTCAGCTGACAATGGGAACAAAGGCTCCTTGCCTCTGTGTGTCGCTTTATAGTTTAATAAAGCTTTCACACACTTTATCCCATTCAACCCTCTCACCTGTCCCTTTTAGCAATCAGGAACCAAACTTTATCAATCAGGCAAACAGACTCCCCAGAGGCACCCAGTAGGCGGTTAGGACAGAGTCCTGTTTTTTCTAACTCCCAGCCTTAATTTTTTTTTTCCTCCTCAATGTTAGCAGGTTTCTTAAGGGAAGCCGATAACCGGACTGAAAGGTGGATCGAGCCAGTCACAGGGAGGAGCCCACGTGGGTTGAGAATAACAGGCACCAGGGCAGAGCTCTCCAGCTGCTCTCTCCTGACCAGCAGCTCCAGCAGCATCCCTGACCTTGTTAGAGATGCAATTCCTGGGCCTCAGCCCAGACCTACTGCATCAAAACTGCAGGGGGGGGGGGGGTGAAGGTTCCAGAATCTAGGTTTTAGGAAGCCCTCCAGGAGATGCTGACTCATGCCCGAGTCTACACTGGGGAAAGGAAGTGTGTGTGATGGTCCCCTAGATCGGACACAACCTGGTGTCAGCATAAGACAGAGCTGGGAAGATGGTTAATTGTGTGTGTGTGTGTGTGTGTGTGTGTGTGTGTGTTTCCCCAGAGCATACATAAAATTTTTTATTGGCTGCAAAGCAGCAGCATGACAATTTCTTTTTTTTTAATTGGTTTTATTTTTTAAATACATGACAGCGGAATGCATCACAATTCTTATTATACATATAGAACAATTTTTCATATCTCTGTTTGCATATAAAGTATGTTCATACCAATTAATGACTTCATACATGTACTTTGGATAATGATGTCCATCACATTCCTCCACCCTTGCTAACCCCTGCCCACTCCCTTCCCCTCCCATCCCTCTTCCCTATCTAGAGTTCGTCAATTCCTCCTATGCTCCTCCTCCCTACCTTACTATGAGTCAGACTCCTTATTTCAGAGAAAACATTTACCATTTGTTTTTTTGGGATTGGCTAACTTCACTTAACATTATATTCTCCAGCTGCATCCATTTACCTGCAAATGCCATGGAAAGGAAGTGTGTGTGATGGTCCCCTAGAGAGGACACAGCATAAGACAGAGCTAGGAAGATGGTTAATTGTTTCTGAGGATTCTAAAGATGGTGTTGATGGGTAAATGAAGAATAGTGAAGGCCACTGCTGCATTGCTTGTAATGGCAAGAGACTGGGGTAACTCAGTGTCTGCCAGTAGAGGACTGGTCACATGGATTATGGTGCATCTGTTTTTGGAATGTTATGCTCTGTAAAAAGAACAAGAAGCTTGGGGCACTCTGGCGTGGAAAAAAATCCAAGACATATTAAATAAGGGAAACGCAAGGTGTAGAAGAGATTATATAATGTAAATCGTATAAAGAAGGGGAAAGCTGATAGGCGCTGTGGTGCACACCTGTGATTCCAATGGCTAAGGAAGCTGAGATAGGAGGATGGCAAGTTCAAGGCCAGTCTCAGCAATTTAGCAAGGACCTAAGCAACTTAGTGAAAACCTTGTCCCCCCTTCCCCAAAAAAAGAGGGAGAGAACCAAGAATATATATCTGTATTTATTTACTTATATCTAGAAGAATACAAGAAACCAATAAGAGAAGTACCTGTGGATGTAGGAAGGGATGGGTAGAGGCAAAGGTAGGAACCAACTTTTCGTTGCATTTTTTTAAATTGCAAAACTCTGCAATTATCTTACTTATTTTTTAGAAAGTGACAATAAATAAAAATTTAGATGTAATTCAGAAGCTGCCTGCCATGGATAAAGGGTGGTTAATTTTCAAGAGAGTCCACCCTCCCAGCACTGTCCAACAAAAGGTCAAGGACATGAAGCTCAATCACACCCACTGGCTTTAATCTCCCCCAAGAAGACTGGGGTATTTTGGGAGGAGTTTAGGCTTCTTAATAAGACCAGGACAGAAGCTCTCAGTCGTGGTTACACATAAAAATCATCTGGGAAGTATGTGTGTGTGTGTATGTGTGTGTGTGTGTGTGTGTGTGTGTGTGTGAGAGAGAGAGAGAGAGAGAGAGAGAGAGAGAGAGAGAGAGAGAGAGCATGTGGTGATGTGGTGCCTGGGGTTGAACACAGCTCTACTACAGAACAATATTTCCAGCCTTGAGAAGGTTTTATTCCCAGATCATCCAAATCAGCATCTTTGAGGCAGGGCCCAAGCTTTATTTACCATGACTCCTTGGAGAACCACTGTCCTAGACCTTCAGGGTCAGTTTATTTAACCCAAAAAGCTGGAGAATGGAAGAGGGGATATCCAGTGACTAGAAGAAGAAATAACACATCCCATCAAACCTGTCAATATGGTCAGAATATGAATAGTTTTTACCTGCCTTGGTTAGGATTTGTGATCCACCTATTTCTTCCCCTCAGCAGCCCAATTCTGAAACGCAGCCCTGACATCACCAAATCACCTCTGACAAAGTCGGAGCAGCTGCTGAGGATAGATGACCACGATTTCAGCATGAGACCTGGCTTTGGAGGTATGAAATGAGCCCTCTTGCGGGGTGTCTTATTTTCTAGGGTCCTTCTATCCAGGAAACCAAGCCTAGGGGCTTTGCTCAGGTCCTGATTGAGTTGGCCTCAGCTGTGTTGGCATAAAGCACCACGCTCACAGCATCTTCTGAGCATCCACCCTCCCCACCCGGGGCTCTCCTGAACACCTTCTCAGGAACGCCTGCTAGTGGGTAGCCAGGCTAGACCAGCCAGCTGTCCTTGGGCCACTGCTCCTGAAAAGGATGGCTCAGGATCAGTGGGGCCAACAGCTGGCTGTTTAAGGTGGGGGCAGCTGCAGCCCAAAGCTGCCTTCTGAAAATGCTCTGAGATTTATTCCAACAACCTTGACTAAATTTGTCCTCATCTGGGAGCTGGCAGATGAACTCTGAGTACATATCTGAGGGAAGAGTGTGGTCTACTTGGTTTAATTACATGAAAATAGCTTAAAAATTAATGATGTAGTGCAGAAGAATGCGAAAGCCCTTTGAAGCTTAGCCTGCAGCTGCCGGTTTCAGCCCTTTTAGTGACAAATAGAGTTTTCCTCTTTGACAAATAGGCTTTTCTCCTGAAAAAAAAAAAAAGCTTTTTTAAAAAGAAATTATTTTTATTCCTTTTATTTCTTCTGCAGGTTCTAGAAAGATATTTCTATTCACTCCACAATCTACCTTTTCCATAATCTCTATAACCTTCCTGGACTCAAGTCTACCTTTTTACTCTGTGATAATTTTAGTGGGCTCTCTGCTTGACCCACATCCTGCAGAGAGGAAAGAGGTAGAAATCTTTCCCCCTTTTAAAAAAAAATTTTTTTTGTTGTTGTTGACAAACTTTTTTTTAATACTTACTGTCATGGTATAATTTATTTATTTTTAAATAATTTTTTATTTGTTTTAATTAGTTACACATGATAGTACAATGATCTTGACATATCATTCATTTGAATCAGATGGGATATAATTTCTCATTTTTCTGAGTGTACAGGTTGCAGAATCACATTGGTCATGCAGTCACGTATATACACACAGCAATAATAATGTCTATTTTATTCTGCTCTCCTTTCTTTCCCCCTCCCTCTCCCCTCCCCTCCCATCACTTCTCTCTACTCAATCTAATGTGACACACTTCTTTGTTGACAGACTTTTTATTTATTTGTACGTGGTGCTAAGAATCAAACTCAGTGCCTCATGATGTTAGACAAGCGCTGAGCCACAACCCCAGCCCACCTATCCCCTTTGTTATGCTTTCTTGATCAATATTAAGTTTTCATGGTTCAGAAATGATAACAAGTCTAATGTTTCAAAGGCCATCCTGGTATATCTTGTTCCCCTAAAAGCTACTCCATGTAGCCAAGATGCAGATCTGTGGATCTGACAAATAAATGATCTGAAAATTACTTCAGTTCTGGGAATTATTTCCAGGCTATGCCTTTCTCGTGGTCAGACAAGAACTACCGGCTTCTATGATGATGCAAAATTAGGAAGTGCATATAGAAAATAAAGTGGGTGGCCTCATGCTAAGGAGTAAATCACTTACTTCTCAGGTTTGACCCAGCCTTTGACCTGGGTCTATCATAGCTTTGGATGAGCATGTACCAAAGAAAAATTCTATAGGTTAACCTCATCATTTCAGAATCACCTGAATGATTCAGACCCAACCCCCCACCTTTTTTTTTTTTTCCTTCTGGAATATCATGGGGAACCAGCCCATGATTTCTTCCTTTTATCTCAGGTTTGACTTCAGGTTGGCATAACCAGACCTTCAAATCTGACTTGACTCTGAAGATCCAGAGAAAATATTTCTTTTGCTTAACTATTGCATAGTAAAAGTTTAAGTTAAAAGAATAAATGCTCTTGTTATGCCCTGTCCCCAGGCCCAGCCATTCCTGTTGGCGTGGATGTGCAGGTGGAGAGCTTGGACAGTATCTCAGAGGTCGACATGGTAAGTGCTTCTCTGACCAGGAATGTGAGCAAGGACATTCACAGGGACCTGAATTCACAGCTTCCTTGGGAGGTGGGCATTCCTGGGAAGTGGGCATTCCCAAGCTGACTTTACTGACGGATCAGGAAGATTGTGACATTTGCCCAAGGCTACCCCATTGGTATGACAAACTTGACCTTTCTCCCTTTATTACATAGTCTCTTGAGGCCAGAATGCACTCTCTGGACAAAGACTGTCAAATATAAACTGCAGGGTCTAAGGTTGCAGCTGCCAAGTAGCCCAACACATCTTACTCCTGCAGATTCTATGCTTGGCTCCAGAAATGCAGAAGCAGCAAAAGAGTGCCCTTCCATTTCATTTAATTTGAATTAATTAACTTATTTATTGGTGGGTTCTGATAAAATATTAGAACATTTTACAGCACTTAACTTACAGAACTTTTTAGGATGTTATCTTAGTTTGGGTCCCTCAGGAAGCACACCTGAGCCAGGCATGATGGTGCACACCTTTATTCCAGTAGCTCAGAAGTCTGAAGCAGGAGGATCATGAGTTCAAAGCCAGCCTCAGCAACTTAGTGAGGCCCTAAGCAACTGAATGAGACCCTGTCTCCAAATAAAATACAAAAAAAAAAAAAAAAAGGGATGAGGAGTTAAGTATCAAAAAAAAAAAAAGTCGGAATCAAGCATTCTAGCATAAGTTTATTGGGGAGCTGATCCTGGGAAACACAGGAACACAGTGGAGAGGTGAGACAGGGAAGGAGAAGGGTGCAAAAAGGACTGTGCTCTCAAACCAGTCATTCCTGGAGGACTCAGTCCCACTGTGGTTCTTCAGGAATCAGAAAAGACCCAGGGTTGTCCCATCCGAAAGGTGAGAGAGCTGGACTATTTACCCACCACCCTCCTCTCTGGTTGAGGGAAGCCCGAAGGCATCAACTCTGAGGCCACGTTTCTGTTTAATTCACAAGTTGGTGAAGCAGCCTCCCCAGCACAGATGTAAATGCTGGAGACAGGGTGGGACTCAGGGACACTGTCTGCCACAGGTCTTTTACTGGGCTCCCCCTCCCTGAAAGTGTTCTCCTGCTGTAGCAAAAGCAAGACCTCACCTGGCTCAGTTTCATTCCCCAGCAAGGTGACTGCTCCCCAGGGGTACAGAATCTCCTGCTGACATTCCAGCAGGTGGGTGTGTGTCTGGATTTTCTCTCTTTGCCCGCAGGACTTTACGATGACCCTCTACCTGAGGCACTACTGGAAGGATGAGAGGCTGTCTTTTCCGAGCACCAATAACCTCAGCATGACATTTGATGGCCGGCTGGTGAAGAAGATCTGGGTCCCGGATATGTTTTTCGTGCACTCCAAGCGCTCCTTCATCCACGATACCACCACAGACAATGTCATGCTGCGGGTCCAGCCGGATGGCAAGGTGCTCTACAGCCTCAGGTAGGAAGACAGGTAGCTCACTGGACAAGCGTGGATTGTGCATCAGTAATTTTGCTTTTGGGCTCTGAATAACTTCTAACTTTTCCATAGCTGCCAAACTTATCAACATCAAGGAAACCTAACTTGACACATGAGTAGAAATTTTATGGAATTTTGAACATACATTTGGGGAAATTTCTCAAGCTGGTCAGTTGTGGCTTATGCTGCATCTTGAATGTTATATTTTAAGTTTCAAAAGTTTACTTGAGGTGACTGCTGGGAATATAGCTCAGTTGGTAGAGTGCTTGCCTCACACACATGGCCTTGTTCAATCCCCAGCACTGCAAAAAAAGAAAAAACAAAAAAGTTTACTTTAATGAAATGCTTACTCCTCAAGTGGGAGTCAGAGAAATAGATAATGTGTTCTCCAAGTCTTGCCTCCTCTGATCTGTTTGATTCCCATTGGGGGGTAAATTTTAGAACCTCGTTTAAAAAAATAAAATTCTTTTGTTCCACCTGCAGGCCACAAACATATTTTCTGTTTTGAGAAACTATGGGTTTCTGGGCTACTTTGTGACATTCAATGACATTTTGAATATATCACTTTTACAACTTTTACAAATTAATGAATAAAATTTTTTCTTCTCATGAGCTCAAATGCCTTAGAAGTTTTTAATTGCTCATGGAGCACTGACCTGTGGAAGGTTTTCCTAAACACAGCACACAGCCTCCGCTTCTGTCCTGGTGCTCACCTCCCCAGGAGGTGGACATGGAGAGGGACATGGTTATTGGCTGTGGTTGAGTTCTCCGTAATTTACTCTGCAGATGGTACAGTTCAAGTTTGTGAACTTTGCTTTGGTTCACATGTTGATTAATGGTAAAGATGAATCCACATTCTATTATCTAAGAAACACACACACACACACACACACACACACACACACACAGATTTACAGGTTGGTAGAGGGGCATTCTACCATGAGCTATATCCCCAGCCCTTTATTTATTTATTTATTTAAATTTTGAGACAGTTTCTCACTAAATTACTGAGGCTGGCCTCAAACTTGCCATCCCCCTACCTCAGCCTCCTGAGTAGTGGGGATTACAGGCATGCCCGGCACACTCTGCAGAGTGGAGCACTTTTCTCTCCAGCTCCCCATTAAGTGACAACAAGTTAGAGCCAGAAATGTCAATGCTAAATTTCTGCCCCATGTTCAAAAGCAATATTTGTAATACTCATCTTGACTTGGAATCTAAGCAATTAGGTTCCAAACTGAGAGTGGGGTTATGGAATTTTCATCTCCAAAGCTTAAAATGCCATTTCTTATAGGAAGTACTTGAGGGATCAAGGACAGACAACTCTTTCCCAAGCCACATTGCTCAGGTTCTCCTTGCAATATTCATTTTTGAAGGGTTGTGAAGGTATCTTAAGGTTCAAAATCCACCAAAAATACAATTTCACAATACACCAGGGCTGCAGAAAACTAGACCAAATCACATACAACCATTGGTGTGCTAATGACTACTTGTCTTGAGACATAGTATGCAGACATGCATTATGTAAGTTTATTATGAACATTACTGTTAGAAAGTATGTATAGCACATGATTTATAAAATTAAATAAAACTTTATACTATTTTTGTAAGTTTTGTGTATATATAACTTGAGCATTATTTCTTATTTTTTTCTTGTTAAAACTTTCGTCAGTTTTTTATAATTCAACCACCAATAATCATTCTACAGAGTCAGCAATGAATAAGTGTTTGTAAATACCTGATCCCTTATATAACTGTCAAATTAGTGTAGATGAATGAATGTTGATGAATGTTGGTGATATTTTTGCTACATTAGTGAGACAAAGTGAAACTATGAAGAACTAAGCAGGAACTTTACTCACTCATCAATAAATAAGCAACCTCCTAGCTAAACTAGATAATAGTTTTCAAATGTTGGAAGAATATGTCCTTAATATGTTGTACTATTAAAAAATGAATAGCATTGGACACAAAACACTTTTAGTTTAATCTACTTTTTCAGTCTAAATAAACAACAAAACAATAAATGAAGCCTCAATTTCTGCAAATACTCCCATCATGGATGATTTCAAGCTTCCAACCTGTTGTTGCTGAATGGGGAGCTGGGGACACAAGCAGGCAGCACACCACTTGGCAGTATTTCCACCACACAGACACATACACAGGCATAAAGAACTTTAGGAGCACAGATAATAGTAAAATGTAATAACATAAGTAGGAGTGAGTTTTGAATATTTTTTATTTTTGTTTTTAGTGTAACTGGCTTAATTTATTTGTGCCACCATGACAAAATACCTCAGTTCAGGTAATTTATAAAGTACAGACATTTATTTTCTCATAGTTCTAGAGTTGGGAATCTAAGGTCAAGGGTCAGGAGATTTGGTGCCTAGTAACGGCCTGTTCCTCATACAGTGACTTTTTGCTGTGTACTCACATGATGGGAGGGTACATGGGCAAGAAAAGGCTAGCTCCTTTCAATTCCTTTCTTTAAGGGCTCTAATCACATCAATGGGGGCAAAGCCTTTTGACCCACTGCCAACAGCCTCACCTCTTAAAACTATCATGTTGGTATTTAAATTCCATTACAAGAATTTCAGAGGTACACATATATTCAAACCATAACAGGAACTTACTTAATTTTAATTTTTATTAATAGCTGTGTTTAACAAATGGCTCACAAACTTTCTGAAAATCTAACAATCAGCTCTCAAGAGCTTATAGACAGCTAGTCCAGCACACCGCTGATTGTGACCACAGGAAGCAGAACAAAGGAAACAGAATGGAAAACCTCCTGTGTGTTCAGGAAACCTCAATCAGCCTTACCAGCAGAAACACGTTCTTTCCATCTCTGTGCCTGAAAGCAGAATATTTGATTTCTCATTACAAATAAAATCATGGGTTTTCTTGATTTAAATGGAAAAAAAAGATTAAGGCTTAAATTACTGAGAATGGTAGAAAACCACTGTCCTTAGTGTGATTGAAGGCTAATGGCCACAGGACAGGCACGGAACCAAATGATCAGAGTGGCTTCCACCAGATAGCAGGTCCTTAGAGCCATGAAGCCACTCAGCCTGAGACCCATCCTGCCCTCTTGCTCTTCTCTCACTAGACATGGGTAGAAACCAACCACTCAAATGCCAGCCTTGTATCTTCATTGAGGAGCAGAAATCTTAATTTGAATGAAGTTTGAAGCATTGATTAATAAGATCTCAGACTAAAATGCTTTATTTCTGAATTGAGACATAATTTGTGACCCAAAAGAGTTTTGACTATCAGGTGAAACTGAGCAGAGAACAAACAAATAAACAAAATAGGACCTGCTAAGTTTCTACCCATTCCATCCAGGGCAAGGGAAGATCCCTTTCCATGAACTAATTAAAAAGACTTGGAGAAACAAAGATAAACATGGGTTTTGATTACACCACAAATGCTTGTGTGATGTAAGGTTTTGAATGGAAAAGCATCAAGCCAGGAGGGGCCAGTCTGATGATGTTTGTGATTCTAAAAAGATCTGCTTCTGTACTGGCTAGTAAAAAGACAGGAGATATTCAGTCCTCTTGTTCATAACCAAAAAAAAAAAAAAAAAAAAAAAAAAATCCTGCATCTGATATTTTAAGTTCTTAAAGTTAGCTCCAAGTATCCCCAAACTTCCTATTTCTTCCTCACTACTGATGCCATTAGGCATAGTTATGCTGATGACGGAACCACAGAAATGGAAGCCCACCCATTAGGTGTCCCCGGCAACTGCTGCCTGAATCCTCGCTCCCGTCAATATTCTAATATACCCTGTTTATTAGAATTTCCAGGGGTCATGAGACTACCTAGCTGCTCATGATCCCAAATACCTTGTAGAACACAGCCATTCCATATATAAAGGAGTGGGGTGGAAATAAGGCAAATATCTGGATAATTGCATTTCTTGAATACTCTTCCTTGAAATTTCTATTTAAATTTCAAATGTATAGTACTTCTTTCTTTTTAGCTATATATTATCCAAATCATTTCCACAATTTATGCAGAGCAGATTTTGTATGGTTGGAGGAAAAATGGTACATCCAGCATGAGCCAACAACCAGTATTGTATCCTGCCATGAAATTTCCCACTGACTAGGAGATTTTCATCTATGACTAATGACCTATATTTGTTTGTTCTTTGATGCAGAAGCCACTTTTGCTGTGTAAACTCTGGAACAGAACCATTCAATGCCAGCTAATGTGTTCATATTAATATAACAATTCTCTCAGTGTTTTTCTGTCACTATGATTGCCATAGAATTATAAACACTATTATCAATATAAAAATATTAGTATATTTTTTTAAATGCCAAATTTGGCAACTGGAGTTAAGTATACATAACATTGTAAACAATGTTGAACATCAAGACAATCAATAAAAGAACAGAAGAACTTGAATTTATCTAAAACATGAGAAATAATATATGCTCCTAAAGCTTGTTTTAAGAGATCATATTGAATGAGTTTTTATTTCACATGGCTATTTGATTGAGACCATTGCTTCTTTAAAATGCTTGAATGTGCTAGCAGTTAGAGACATTCTATGTGCCTCACACTGCTCTTAAGATTAGACATAAATACCTAAGAGTTTTCCAGAGGTGTCATTCATAAGCTTCTTATCTAAATCCCAACACTTTGCTTATGAATTATAAGAGGCAGTTATCATACTGCAAGGAAGCAAAGACCTTTTCTGTTTGCTTTGTCATTTTGCACTTGTCTTTTGCAAGCTCTGAAAACTGGGTGTTTGTCTTTTGTTTCTAGGGTTACAGTGACTGCAATGTGCAACATGGACTTCAGCCGATTTCCCCTGGACACACAAACGTGCTCGCTTGAAATTGAAAGCTGTGAGTAGACTTGTTCCCGGGCGTCGGCACACAGCTCCTAAAGTAATTCTAAAGAGTAGCAGGAACAGTATGTGCTCCTCATTCATGGCTATGCTTTTAAAGTGATTTTTTAGATTGAAGCTGAGTCCAGAGTAATTTTACAAAGGAGCACATGAAGAAGCTGGGGTCATGGCTCAGCGGTAGAGCACTTGCCTAGTATGCTCAAGCCTCTGGGTTCAATCCTCAGCACCACATTAAAAAAAAAAAAAAAAAAAAAAAAAAAAAATATATATATATATATATATATATATATATATATATATATGAAAGGTATTGTGTCCAACTATAACTAAAAAATAATTTTTTTAAAAAAGAAGTACATGAAAAGATGCTCAACGTGGCTAATGATTAGAGAATGCAAATCAGTACAGTGAGTGACCCATTTGCAGTTATTAGGATGGTCACTATCAAAAAAACAACAACAAAAAAGTGTTGGTGAAGATGTGAAGCAATTGGAACCCTTGTGCATTGGGGATAGGAATGTAAAATGGTGCAACTTACTGTGGAGAACAATTCAGCAATTCCTCAAAATATCAAAAATAAAATAACCATAGGTTCCAGCAATTCCACTTCTCAGCATATACCCAAAAAATGCAAGCAAAGCCTTGAAAAGGTATTATTTACAATAGCTAAAATGTAGAAGCAACCCATGTGTCCAGTGATAGGTGAATGGACAAGGAAAATGTGCTGTATACATGCAATGAAATATTATTCAGCATTACAAATCAAGGAAATTCTGAGACATGCTACAACATGTACCGAACTTGAGGATATCGTACTAAATAAGAAAAAGTCCATCACAAAGAGATAAATGCTGTACAATTATACTTTTATGAGTACTTAGAGTAGTCAAAATAATAAAGATAGAAGGTAGAATAGTGACTGTGAGGATCTTGGGGGAGAGAGAAAACAAAGAGCTATTGTTTAATGGGTGCAGTGTTTCAGTTTAAGATGAGAAACTGTTTGAGTGGTGATGATTTCACAACGTTATAAATATATTTAATGTCACTAACCTGTATACTTAAAAATGGTTAAGAGGATTTTATGTTATTCTTGTTTTACCACAATAAAACAACCACCCAAATCAGGCACCGGGAAGAGCCAGGCTGAGGCAGGATAGCCAAGCTAGCCACCACACGCCTTGCTCTCTACTCTCCCGCTCTGTTCTCTCTGCCACAGCACTCCTTCTGATGGGCATAGTCTGGATTCCTCCATCACTCCACTTTGCACACTCCTCCTGAACACTGGCAATCCCTGCAGCATCCAAGTCCTAGTGTGGCCTTGTTTTGATCTTGGGCCCCTTTGTAAGCCAAATCTGGGCTTATGGTGTTGGATCAAGTGGCTCCTGACTGTAATTAACTGAAACCTGGGAGTGTGGGGATGTTGACACCACACATAGCTGGGACAAATGGACCCTCTGTTAGGCACTGAATGTGGGAAAAGGGCGAGGCCTTAGTAGCCTTTAGTGGCTACTAAGTGCACAGTGTCTTTATCTCTGTGCTGTCATTTAACCATCACAAAATCCCTACAAGAATGTTATCTCCATCATTCATGGCACAAGGCCTGTGCCTTGGACACAGAGATGAATGGCAAAGCTGGGCTGAAATATCAAGTTTGCTGGCTCCAGAGCTTCCCCTACCCTCACTATACTAGGCAGCTTCTGCCTCCGTCTGTAAATGTAGCTTCTTCAAGGTTGTAGCAGTCAGGGTCCTGCCAGAGAAACAGAACCAATCCATTACATATGGTAAGAGATGCATTGTGAGGAATTGGCTCGAAGGATTATAGGGGCTCCTCTGTTCTCCCAGGTCTGCAGGGAAAGTTGGGAACTCTTAGCAGGAGCAGATGCCACAGTCCAGGTCAAAGTTCTTCTTTCAGAAAACCTCAGTTATACTCTTAAGGCCTTTCACATAACTAGATCAGACCCACCCAGATTATCTAGGATAATCTTCTTTACTTAAAATCCACTGGTGGTAGATACTAGCCACATCCATAAAATACCTTCACAGATTAGTGTCTGATTGAATGACTGTCTACTAGAGTCAAGCTAAGCGAACACAAGAAATCTATGATCACAGATCAAGGGTTAGAAAATGGGACTAAAATGGTGTCGGGAGACCCAGCAAGAATGGTTTACACATAGGGCTGGGTGCAGTGGTACATACCTGTAATCCCAGTGACTCTGGAGGCTAAGGCAGGAGGATCTCAAGTTCAAGGCCAGCCTTAGAAATTTAGTGTGCCCTGTCTCAAAACAAAAAATAAAAAAGACTGAGGATGAAATAAAGCATCAGCAATAAAGCATCCTTGGATTCAGTCCCCAGTACCAGCCTCCCCCCACCCCCCAAAACAAGGATAAGAAGGAAAGGATCAGCACTCCTGGCTTATGAGGCTGAACCATGTGAAAATATGCCAGTATTTAGCCATTTCTGACCACAAAATAGCAATTTCTTTTGGTTTAATCTTATAAGGGTAGGCTGGGTTGTTGGTGTGAGCCCTTCTGCAGGAATCAGGAGGCCTTAAGCTTGAGTATTTTTCTCTGAAGACTTTTGGAAGGCTAGAGAGAATTATATTTGTCTTTTTGCCTTTTTTTGCATTGTTTATACTGCAGTTTGTTTATTCAAATTATCTTAGCACAATCCTAGAGATTTGTGTGGGAGATCAGGACACAGTTTCCATGTAGCCTGGTAGGCAGACCTGCCTTGCCATACCTCCTGCCTGATGCTGGCTCCCATCTTTTCAGATGCCTATACAGAAGATGACCTCATGCTCTACTGGAAAAAGGGCAATGACTCCTTAAAGACAGATGAGCGGATCTCACTCTCCCAGTTCCTCATTCAAGAATTCCACACCACCACTAAACTAGCCTTCTACAGCAGCACAGGTGAGCATGGGGTGGGGGCTGAGTGTGGGGAGGCTTTGGTTTGGCTGTGGTGGTTCATTTTTTATTTCAGAAAAGGTGTGACTTGCTTGTCAAGTAAGCAGAGCCTGTTTCACTTGCATTTGAAACTAAAGATGACAGTCCTAAGTGAAGTTTAGTGGGTGTCAGGCATTGGGTGGAGGTGATTTTTTTTTTAATACCACCAATGCACCAAAAGTGATAACCTTGAAAATACTATTAAGGACTCAAACATGTAAGTAGTTTTATTTGAGACTTTCACATTGCCAGATTAGTAGATGGCATATCACCCCCAATATACTCACCAGAATTCTCCTATACAGCAAGAAAGAAGTTCGCTTTGCCCTGATTTCCATTCACATTCTCCCTGCTCCAGTCAGTCCCCATGTGATGCTCCACTCTTGGCCAATCCCCTCTTGCTACATGGCTTACATGTTTCTTCTGGATGATCTTCTTCTGAACTGCAGTGCAGGAACCTCTGGTCATTCCCCTATGGGCCTGGTCATTGTTTTTGGAGTTCAGGCAAACAGGTCTGCCCCCTCATTGCTTCCTGAGGGCATGTTCTGTGGCCTTCCTCTGGGCTGCCAGCCTGTATTGCTGGATCAGCTGAGGTCAACTCTCCATCCTTTGCCTGTCTTTTGACCAAAATCACCTTTCAGGATGGTTTTGCTCAAATTTTTATGCAGTCTATATTGCTAAAACCTTGCATGATTATTGGCTGTATGGGGAAGTGTGGCCTTTTAAGTGTTCTCTCTAATCTGCAAACAAGAGAACCAGTTAATTCCAGTGTAGTGTTTCTCTCTCTCTCTCTCTCTCTCTCTCTCTCTCTCTCTCTCTCTCTCTCTCTCTCATTTAAATTTATTTTAACTGATACATAAAGCATAAAATTGTACATATTTGTGGGTTACCATGTTATGTTTCAATACATGTATACATTGAGTAATGCTTAAATCAGGGCAAACATATCTATCTCCTGAAACATTTACCAGTCCTTTATGGTGAAGACATTCAAAATCCTTTAAGCATATCTTCCATATCCATCACCCACAAGCCCAATTTCATGGGAGGGGATGGGAACTGTTCTTTTGACTCTCAGCCTTCTGACAGTTCTTCCACAATAACTTACTGGGGCCAAGAGGCACATTCCTTGAATCACAGTTACCCAGGATGCTAAATTCTAAGTTAATCCTACCAAGTCCTGGGCATGTCATGCTCATCCTGCCTTTCCCTTTCATTCTATCACCCTTCCATTCCCTTCACCTCCTCCTTGCATACTTTTTCCTTGTAAAGAACACAAAAGCAAAGTAAAGCATAGCTGGACCAAGGATTGTGCACTCTGTTCCTAAATACAATATTGTGTTTAGCTTTATCTCATCTTAAAACACATTTCCTCATAAAGAAATGCAAAGGGGGTTATTTAAATCAGTGTTTCTCAAAAATTCGTAATGCATGTGAATCATGCAGGGAGTGTGGTTAAGTAGAGATTCTGCTTTAGTAGATCTGGGCTGTGGTTTAAGAGTCTGAATTTCTAACAAGCTCCCAGTTGATGGTGAGGCTGCTGGTGCTGGGCCCTATACCATATTTTGAGTAAGAAAAGCTTATATGTGACCTTCTTTTTTTTATAATTTTAATATTTATTTTTTAGTTTTCGGCGGGCACAACATCTTTGTTTGTATGTGGTGCTGAAGATCGAACCCTGGCCGCACGCATGGCAGGCCAGCATGCTACCGCTTGAGCTACATCCCCAGCCCCGTGACCTTCTTCTTCTTCTTTTTTTTTTTTTAAATATCTTTAGTTATAGATAGACACAAATCTTTATTTTTTTATGTGGTGCTGAGAATCGAGCCCAGTGCATCACATGTGCTAGGAAAGCACTGTACTACTGACCCACAACCCCAGCCTTTATATGACCTTCTTAAGAAGACCTCTTTGCATTTAGGATGAAGTCCAAAGATTTCTTGACATGGATTCAGATGATATGAATTACTACATAATCCTCTGTTCCCTGATTTTGTGTACTTCCACCTTGTAAAGGGATGATAGGGTTCCAGAGGAATACCAAAGTCATTTATGTTTCCCTAAATAAAATTTATTTTATGAATACTGAGAATTAATAAATGGGATGGCATCAAATTAAAAAGCTTCTGCACAGCAAAGGAAACAATTCAGAATGTGAAGAGAGAACCTCAAAGTGGGAGAAAATCTTTGCTAGCTACTCTTTGGACAGAGGATTAATATCCAGAGTATATAAAAAACTCAAAAAAAATTATCACCAAAAGCCCAAATAACCCAATTTTTAAAATGAGCAAATAACTAGATAGACACTTCTCTAAAGAAAAAGTGCAAATGGCCAACAAATCCATGAAAAATTCTTCAACATCATTAGCAACGATAGAAATGCAAATCAAAACTACATCTCCAGTTAGAATGGCAGCCATCAAGAATATAAACAATAATAAATGTTGGAAAATATGTGGAAAAAAAGGAATACTTTTACACTGTTGGTAGGGTTGTAAATTAGTGCAACCACTACAGATATCAGTATGGAGGTTTATCAACATACTAGGAATGGAACCACCATATGACCCAGCTATAGCACTCCTTGGTATTTATTCTAAAGAATTAAAGTTATCATACTATAGTAACACTTGCATACCCATGTTTATAGCAGCACGTTTCACTTCACAATAGCCAAACTATAGAACCAGCCTAGATGTCCATCAACGAATGAATGGATAAAGAAAACATGGTATATATACACAATGAAGTTTTATTCAATCATAAGGAAAAGTGAAATTATATTATTTGCAGGAAAATGGATGGAACTAGAGACCATTATGTTAAGCAACATAAGTCAAACTCAGAAAGTCAGGGGTTGTATGTTTTCTCTCATATGTGGAAGCTTGAGAAGAAAAAAGAAAAGAAAGATGGGAGGGCTGGGATCTCATGAAAATCTAAGGGAGATCAATAGAATAAAGGGAGAAGGAGAAAAGGAGGAAAAAGGGAAATACTAGAGAATGACATTGGCCAAATTATGTTGTTAAATTATGTGCATCTATGAATAAGTAACAACAAATCCCACCGTTATGAACAACTACAATGCACCAATAAAAATGTGGGAAAAATTTTTATCAAAGGGTATTAGCAGCCATCTCTCCAGAGAAAATGTACAAATTGATAATAAGGATGTGAAAAGATGTTCAACATCATTAATCACCAGGGAAATGCAAATCAAAGTCTCCAAGATATACTGCTTAATTCCTAGGAGGATAGTTATAGTCAAAACAACAGATAAGAAATGCTGATGAGGATGTGGGAACAGAGCTCTCACACTGCTGGTTAATATATAAAATTGTGCAGCCTCTTTGAAAAACAATTTGGCAGTTTCTCTGACCTGAAATGTTTAATGGGATTAGAGATTGTGGAGTAATAGCTATATGAAATATATCTTGTTTTATGTGATTAAAATATTCTAAAACAAAAGATAAAGTCAGCATGCTATAGCAATACATGCATAACCCAATCAATAAATGGGTAAATGAATTAAGCAGACACTTCCCAAAAGAAGAAATACAAATGGTCAAATATATGAAAACAAATGTTCAACGTCTTTAGCAGCATAAGACCAAATTACAGAACTAGCCTTGGTATCTGTCAGTGAATGAATGGATGAAGAAAACCCAGTATGTATATACAATGGAGTTTTATTCAATCATAAAGAAGAATGAAATTATATCATTTGCAGGAAAAATGGATGGAACTTGAGACCATTATGTTAAGCAAAATAAGCAAAACTCGGAAAATCAAGTATGTTTTTCTGACATGTAGAAGCTAGTAAGAAAAAAAGGGAGGGGTGTATGTATAGGTGTGGGGAATCTCATGAAAGAAGGGAGACCAGTAGAAGAAATGGCGGGCAGAAGGGAAGGGGGAGGTACTGGGGAATGAAATAGTCCAAATTATATTGTTACATGTGTGCATGTACAAATACATAAAAATGAATCTCACTATTATATATAATTATAATGCACCAATTTTAGAAAAGGAATAAAAAGGAACACAGCTACCCCCCAAAAAAATCTTTTTTGATGTTGCCGAGTAGCTATGACGTGTGCTCTTTTCTTCCTTATGTCTCTCAGGCTGGTACAATCGTCTATACATTAATTTCACTTTGCGTCGTCACATCTTCTTCTTCCTGCTCCAAACCTATTTCCCTGCCACCCTGATGGTCATGCTGTCCTGGGTGTCCTTCTGGATTGACCGTAGAGCGGTGCCTGCCAGAGTCCCCTTAGGTAAGGAACATCTCAACTGCACATTTTAAGCATCTGAAAATTCAAGTTATTCCAGATAAAATCATTCTTTTCAAATTGGTCCTATACTCCTTTGGGTGCTTGAAAATACTTCAAGGTATTAATTCACAGGCAAAGTTTCATAATTAAGACTCTACATAGCAAGAAGTTTTTTTCAAAAGGTGGCCTAAGGGATCTTTGTGACCGAATCTCTGAGGGAAGTGGTTTAAAATGAACTTTTGAATATTATCTTATTGAAAGAATCTGACTCTCTGAACAAGGACAAGGAACCTGCATTTTTAACAAGCTATCCCAGCTTGTATATTCTCCAGGCTAGAAATCCCCCCTCCATAAGCATTCCATGGATGGCAAGTAAATACTGGACCCATTTAACCACACACACACCACCACTGTGCAGACAGTGCAGGGGCTGCTAGGGACAGTGTGACCCACCAGGTTTTAGTGAAAATGGATTGGAGATGGCCTCTAGGATGACCCCAATCCCCTGTGATTTGATGTTTGCCAAGCAAATGTTCTGAGCTTAATTTGAAATCCTGGGCAAATTTCCACAGACAGATGCCCTGTCCTCTAATGGTTGTTGGGTAGCTAAAACTGTTATTGTGTTAAACAAATATACATTCCAGCTTTTAAATGTGTCTCCTATAAATGAAGTTAACAACATCATACTTCATAAAATTGACTTCTAGATTCTCAAGTGGGCAGCCAGGTCCAGTGTAAAAGGGGCTGCCAGAGATGCCTAATAGCTGATAAGGCAGGTTCAGGACCATAGGTTTCTACAATAGCAGCAAGGACAAAAATATTAAAATAAATCCCATGCACTTTCATTGCCTAGATTGAGCGGTACTTACAAGAAGCATATGTACATACCTGCTTAAGTAGGCAATTTCTTTTTAATAATTGAATTGAAAGAAATGTCTCAATGCCAAAATGTCTGGGATTCTTTGCAAAAGGATAAAGTGATCCTGGGCTAAGATGAACCTGTAAGGTACACAGAGGAGAGAAAAGGTGGGGATGAGGGAAAAGAAAACTTCCATAAAAGCTAAATCTTGAAAGATGAGTAGGTGTTTGCTAGACAGAGGGTCTGGATGGAGACCTTGTAGGCTGAGGGAGCAGTAGGGACAAAGAAGCAGAGGCACAGAGCCATCCAGTATTTGGTGAAGATGAGCCATGTGCTTCATTCTCAATGTCTGCTTCAGGCATCACGACGGTGCTGACCATGTCCACCATCATCACGGGCGTGAACGCCTCCATGCCCCGCGTGTCCTACATCAAGGCGGTGGATATCTACCTCTGGGTCAGCTTTGTGTTCGTGTTCCTCTCGGTGCTGGAGTATGCAGCGGTCAACTACCTGACCACGGTGCAGGAGCGCAAGGAACGGAAATTGAAGCTGCGAGAGAAGGTGACTTTCCCATGTACATAATGGGGCTGGGTCAGGGTGGAGCCTGGTCTGGCTGTGGGACTGTGGGTAAGTCAGACTTTCTTTGTAAAATGGGGTTGTGATACCCCTTCCCCCTCCTCCTTCACAAGGTCGTAGTAAAGAACAAACAAATTGATGTGTATCATAACAGTGTAACATTTACTCGACTACATCTTTCATTCACTGAAACTTTTCTTTAGCAGCTACCATTCACCATGGGCCACTAAGCCAACTTAACTAAGGCATGGTTTCTTTAATCTTGCTGCTGCTCAGAGTTTAATGAGAGAATCCCAGGAGAAAAATAAATGGCAATTTAACACCATGGAACAAATTATGAATGCAGAGGAGGAATAAAAGAACACACCAGGGATGAAGCTCCTCCATTTTGGGAAATTTTCCTTCACATATGACCTCATACATGTCCCATACCCCTTCCCAGGTTATCTTTCCTCCCAGTCTGGCTTTCCTTTCTTCATCCAGTCTGCAAATTGATAGTTATCTCCTCCAGAAAAATCTTACCACACAGTACTAACCTATTTCCACAACCTATTTGCCACGTCTTTCCAATTCCTACCTCCACCACTCACGTGCGTGCACACGCACATAATAATGTGATTTTATAAACACTTTTAACCACAGGCTCAGTATGTTTATAATCTCACAGAGAACAGGGTGATTTTTCTAATCGTGAACCTTCTTGATAGTCTGTTGCATGACACAGCACTGTTTCCTAAGCGTCAATTTGTAGACTTTGATTCAACAAAAATGAATACCTGCTCTTTTAGACTGTTGATAGTGAAAACACTGTCGTTTTCCCACCTTTCCCCCAAACTGGGAATAAAAGAAACTGGAGAAATGCAACATCATCATGCAGTTGCATTGGTAGGGCTTCCTTCCGAGCAATGACACTGAGCTCGAAAGCCAGTGAGTGTTTGCTATGTTTGCAGCTCCCCTGCGCCTGTGGGTTACCGCAGTCGCGGGCTGTGATGTTGGATGGCAGCTACAGTGATGGCGAAGTGAACGACCTGGGCAACTACATGCCAGAGAATGGAGAGAAGCCCGACAGGATGATGGTGCAGCTGACCCTGGCCTCAGAGAGGAGCTCTCCCCAAAGGAAAAGTCCAAGAAGCAGCTACGTGAGCATGAAGATCAACACCCACGCTATTGATAAATATTCCAGGATCATTTTTCCAGCAGCATATATTTTATTCAATTTAATATACTGGTCTATTTTTTCATAGATGCCTGTAATTCTATAAATTTCACATTTTTTTTCATGGTATGTACTACAGAAATACCTGTATGATGAAAAAAGATTTAAGATTTTGGTTTTTTAAAAAATTCCCAGTACCATCTTCACTATCCCTTCTCCAGCTTTCCAAAATTTCATTGGCAAGATAGTTTTTGCATTTATTAAGCATCTATTGTATACAAAGCATCATATTAGGTGCTACAGCAACTGATGTTATTTGTTACCCTGGTCTCCCTGAAAAGCACAGTACCAGTGTGGTGGACACTGTAGTTCAACATCTTTTAGATCCCAGATGCTTGTTCACCTGAATGCTTTCCTTGGAATGAATGTCATTATATTCTTTGGGCTAGTTGGAATTGGAAAACACTTACAGTTCACTTGCATGGAACCCACATGCACCTAAATCCCTACTTCAACAGAAACTCATGCTTCAGTTTATAGTCTATTACCTATTTCTTATGCATCTCCTTGTATTTAATAAAAGGCAATAATATTCAATGTTCAGTTTATTTACAAGTTGCACTTCATAAGACTTTGCCTCTTCACAAGCTCTTTAGATTGGAGCAATAGCTTAATAGCTTCTGGTGGAAACATCTCTGATAGGGAAATTTTGAAGATGAGGATGTATGCATGCCTTTTGTCTATTTTGTCATAGAGATAACTAGGCTAGAAAACTTGTATTTAAGTGTTCACTTGTATTTAATTGTTCCCTTTACATAATCATTGTTTCAAGCCTTGGGGCAGGTTTTCAGTCAAAACGAAGGACTGCTCAGTAACATGGTATCTTCACTGAGGAACTTGGGAAGAGACTAAATAAACAGCATTTAAAGAAAATGCAAAATTCAGGACTACATATAACTCATGAGAATGAGAAGTACTCACCTGGTTTCTTAAAGAGAAAAGAACACCAAAAATCAAAAGAAGTGGGAAGACATCCCTGGATGTCTGCACTTACATTCAGTGAATATCAGCATTTTCTTTTTTTGTTTTTAGTCCTAGGGATTGAACCCAGGGGTGTTCTACCCCTGAGCTATATCCCAGCCTTTAAAATTTTTATTTTGGTACAGAGTCTCACTGATTTGCCCAGGATGGACTCAAACTTGTGATCCTCCTGCCTCAGCCTCCTGAGTAGTTGGGATTATGGTATATACCACCACGCCCAGCTAGGATACCAACATTTTCTAAGAACCACAAAACAATTGTCATTTAGATTTTAGGTTAGGCAGCCTCTGTACCCGGCAGAAGGATACCCAGTAGAAACTGATGTCAGGACATAGGATAAAGGAGTGGGTTCATTTTATGTTTTATTCAAAAGGCATTCTTTACGCTATGTATCTATAAACTGTATAGATCAACTCCAACCAACACCACCCAAACAACACTTGTCGTATTTGAAACTCACTTTAAAAAGTGATTCTTTCCTTTGTCATTTTCATTTCTAAATTAATTTGACCGATTGACACTAAATAGCATCATGGTTATTTTTTTCCCCCGTAGGCCTATTCTAACTTGAAAAAAAAAATCTATTTGCACATATCCTAATTATAAGAAAATCTCTATTCCCCTCAATAAAAGTTCATCAGAAGATTTTTGGCAAACTCAAATGGTAAACTTAAATCTAGATGAAACTGTTAAATGTTAACTTTGGGGGCTAGAAGTGTAGCTCAGTGGTGGTATGCCTGCTTACGATAAGCAAGGCCCTAGGTTCTGGGTTCCATCCCCAGCGCCAGGAAAAAAACGTTAACATTTGATATTTAACAACATTATTTTTAAAACACTGCTTTTTCTACTCTTATTTTATGAAATAATTTCAGTCAAATCCTTCACAGACATCTTTGCCACTGTCTTCTTCCTCATCAGGAGGGCCACCAAATCATCTAGAAGTTTTCCAGGGCAGACCATCTGACTTTCCATGTACCTTGTTCGGGATACTCCACGTTTAAACCAGCATATAGAATGATTTCTTAGTCTGCTAAAACTGCCATAACAAAATTCTACAAACTGGGTGACTTAGAGAAATTTTTTTTTCACAGTTCTAGAGGCTGAAGTCCAAGATCAAGGCGTCAACAGATCTGTTTTCTTCAAAGGCCTTTCTTCCTGGCTTGCAAATGGCTACCTCCTTGTTAGGTCTTTCCTCTGTACCTGCATGTGTCCTGATTTCCTTTTCTCTAGTCACATTAGATTAGGGCCCACCTTTAAAGTCCCTGTTTCCAGACACATTAGAGGTTAGGGCTTCAACATATAACTTTTGGGAGCAGGAGGACAAAATAACATGCTCGTGGAAATTATCTGTTTGCTCAGTAATACATCTGACGCTTTTATTTTGTTTTGTTTGGTATCCAAGAATTGACTCAGGAGTGCTTTACCACTGAGCCACATCCCCAGCCCTTTTGTTATTTTTTTTAATTTTGAGACAGGGTCTCCTTAAGTTACCACGGGCATCACTATGCTAAGGCTGGCTTTGAACTCATGATCCTCCTGCCTCAGCCTCCTGAGCCACTGGGCATATGCCCAGGCATATGCCACCACACCCAGTCATCTGATGCTTTTGTGTGTGGGTAAGGGTGTGTGGTACTGAGAACCGAACCCAGGGCCTCACTCCCTCACTCATGTACTAGGCAAGTGTTCTACCTCTGATCTACACTCCTAGCCCTCTAATACATCTTATAGATATTTATCCTGACTTTTACAACACAAGTACATACAGTATTATTTTTTAAAAGTTTGTTTACACTGATAGCCATGCTAGCCATTGTAAGGAATAAATGATTAAATTTATATTAAATTTATTTATTTATTTGTTTATATTTTGTTTCTTTTCTTAAAATTTTTTTATTTGTTCTTTTTTATTTATACATGACAGTAGAATGTGTTTGACATATCAAACAGATGGAATGTAACTTCTCATTTTTGTGCTTGTATGTGATGTGGAGTTTCACTGGTCATATATTCATATATGAACATATGAAAGTTATGTCCAATTCATTCTACTGTCTTTATTATTTCCATTCCTCTCCTTTCCCTTCGTTCTTCTTTGTCTAATCCAGTGAACTTCTATCCACCCGCCCCTTATTGTGAGTCAGTATTTGCATATCAAAGAGAAAATTCTTTGTTTTGGGGGGATTGGCTTATTTCACTTAGCATGATAGTCTCCAGTTCACCCTTTTTCTGGCAAATGCCATAAACTCATTCTTCTTAAAGGCTCAGTAATAGTCCATTATGTATATGTACCACATTTTCTTGATCCATTTATCTGTTGAAGGGCACCTAGGTTGGTTCTATAGTTTAACTATTGTGAATTGAGCTGCCAAAAACATTGATGTGGCTGTGTTACTGTAGTATGCTGATTTTAAGTCCTTTAGGTATAAACCAAGGAGTGGGATAGCTGGGTCAAATGGTGGTTCCATTCCAAATTTTCTAAGGAATCTTCATGCTGCTTTCCAGAGTGGAAAGTGCTTTCCAATTTGCAGTCTCACCAGCAATGTATGAGTGTACCTTTCCCCCCACATCCTTGCCAACATTTATTTTTGATAATTACCATTCTGACTGAAGTGAGATGAAATCTCAGTGTAATTTTAATTTGTATTTCTCTAATTTCTAGAGATGTTGAACGTTTCTTCATATATTTGTTGACCATTCATGTTTCTTCTTCCATAGAGTGTCTATTCAGTCCTTTTGGCCATTTATTGATTGGGTTATTTGGTTTTTGGTGTTAAGTTTTTTGAGTTCTTTATATGTCCTGGAGATTAATGCTCTATCTCAGATGCAGGTGGCAAAGATTTTCTCCCATTCTATGGGTTCTTTTCTTCATATTCTTGATTGTTTCCTTTGCTCTAAAAAAGGCTTTTTAGTTTCATACCATCCCATTTACTGATTCCTGATTTTACTTCTTGAAGTCTTGTTGAGGCAGTTGGTTCCTAAGTCAACATGATGAAGAGTTGGGCCTACTTTTTCTTCTAATAGGTACAGGATCTCTGGTCTAATACCTAGTTCCTTTATCCACCAGAGTTTTGTGTAGGGTGAGAGATAAGGGTTCAATTTCATTCTGCTACAGAAGATGCTATCTTTTCTCCAATGTATGTTAATGACGCCTTTGTCTAATATGACTGTATTTATGTGTGTTTATATCTGTGTCTTCTATTCTGTACCATTGGTCTTCATGTCTGTTTCGGTGCCAATACCATGCCATTTTTGTTACTATAGCTCTGTAATATAATTTAAGGTCATATTGTGATGCCTCCAGCTTCACTTTTCTCACTGAGGATTGCTTTGGCTATTCTGGGCCTCTTATTTTTCAAATAAATTTCATGACTGCTCTTTCTATTTCTATGAAGAAGGTCATTGGAATTTTAATAGATTTAATAAGATTAATTAAATCTCTATAGACTTTAGGTAGTATGGGCATTTTTTTAAATTGTAGTTGAACACAATATCTTTATTTAATTAATTAATTTATTTTTACGTGGTGCTGAGGATTGAGCCCAGGGCCTCGCATGTGTGAGGCAAGCACTCTACCACTGAGCCACAACCCCAGCCCCATGGTAATATGGGCATTTTTTTTTTTAAATTTTTTTTTTTAATTTTTTTTTATTGGATGTTCACAACATTACAAAACTCATGACAAATCATATTTCATAGCTTAGAATCAATTGGGTTATGAACTCCCATTTTTACCCCAAATACAGATTGCAGAATCACATCGGCTACACATCACATTTTTACATACTGAATATGGGCATTTTGACAATATTAATTCTGCTTATCCAAGAACATGGGAGGTCTTTCTGTCCTCTAAGGTCTTCTTCAATTTCTTTGTTTAATGTTCTGTAGTTTTCATTGAAGAATTCTTTCACTTCTTTTGTTAGATTGATTCCCAAAGATTTTTTTTCAGGCTATTGTGAATGGGATAGTGTTCCTAATTTCTCACTCAGTTGATTAATCGCTAATATATTCTGCTACTTTGGTGAATTTATTTATTCGTTCTAGAAGTTTTCCAGTGGAATTTTTTGAGTCTTCTAAATATAGAATTATGTCTTTGGCAAATAGGGATAGTTGAGTTCTTCTTTTCCTATTCTTATCACTTAAATTTTTTTCTTCTGTATAATTACTCTGGCTAGAGTTTTCAGGACTATGTTAAGTAGAAGTGATGAAAGTGGGTATCCCTGTCTTGTTCCAGTTTTTAGAGGTAATGTTCTCATTTTTTCTCCATTTAGAATGATGTTGGCTTTGGGGTTAGCATAGATAGCTTGTACAATGTTGAGGTATGTTCCTACTAGCCCTAGCTTTTCTAGTGTTTTGAACATGAATAGATGCTGTATTTTGTCAAATGGTTTTTCTGCATCTTTTGAGATAATCATGTGATTCTTGTCTTTAAGTCTATTGATGTGATGAATTACATTTATTGATTTCCTTATGTTGAACCAACCTTGTGTCCCTGTCATATTAAATTTCTTTACTACCTTTTCTTTTTTTTTAATACTTTTTAAATGTTGATGGACCTTGTATTTTATCTATTTGTTTATTTCATCTATTTGTATGTGGTGCTGAGTATCGAACCCAGTGCCTCACACATGCTAGGCAAGTGCTCTTCCACTGAGCTACAATCCCAGCCCCTCTTTAGTACCTTTTCTAGCAATTCTCTTGTGACCTTTAAAGCATCTAAGACTAGCATTGATTGAGATAATTACCATGCTACTGTTTTTTTTTTTCCTCCAGGCAATGCTTTGCTGTCAAAGATAGGTAATTGAAAGAGAGCTCTGAAATGATGTGGTAAGAAATATAAAGCATCTCCCTCTTTTCTAGTGGATAATTTTGGAGAAAACATCATATATGTGGGCATCTATAGTACTTATTAAACTTTTATTGGTATGAGTAGAAAGATTTGGTTAATATTATTGTCTGATATTATGTGACCATATTCATTTTTATAATCTTTAATAAATTTTTTAGTTGTAGGTGGACACAATACCTTTATTTTATTTTTATGTGGCACTGAGGATTGAACCCAATGCCTCACACATGCCAGGTGAGCACTCTATCTTTAAGCCCCAGCCCCAGCCCCACTTTTAATAATTTTTAAAAAATTAAAATACTGCAAAGTATTTGACTAAAACTATATTAAAAGTAATGTAGTCTGTACCTGATAGTTCAGAAGGTACTTCAGGATTTTGTTGTAATACAATGTGAAAATAACAATAATGTGGAGAAGTGTTAGCCAGGAGAGAACTGGGATTTAAGTCAAACCAACTTTTACTTAATGACTATATTCTCTTTCTGTGTTATGTATTCCTAATCAGTATTCTTTAGTTTTTCATAATTCATATTTTATGGAGAAGAATAAAAAATGTTAGGAACAATAAAAGCTAACATTTGTAAATTCACTTTTACAAAAAGCACTTTCACATTCACTGTTTCATCCAAACTTGAATGAAGTTGAGAAAGACCGGCTGACCAGGAGGCAGATCACAAGGTTAGTAAGTAAAAGACTCCTAACCCAATGCTTATTCATCTTATCATATAATAGATGACCACTGGACAAGCAAATAATCATACACATTACATTGCACTGATACAAGGAAATATTTTTTACCAAGCAGTGGCACCATCTTGTTCATTCATCAAGTAATGTATGGTACCTATTATGTAGTAAATAACATTCTAGACCAATGCTTCTCAAACTATATGCACTAAAGGGCCAGTTTTTTTTTTCAACCCATCAGCTTTTACATCATGAGTGTTTTGAAGTGCACTCCCTAACATGATCCAGTTCTGCACCTGCATTCTACCTCTAGGAACATGAATTTATGAGTTTCAACTATGGAGCTTGCTACTGTATGTGGATATAATCACAATTTATCACAATAAACCATGTACAGCAAGAAATATTTCATTTTGAAGTTAAGAACAACTATATTACAACTGAATTTTATTTTTATATGATAAATTTATAAATATGATAAATTTCAGTACCTGCAGTAATAAGCACATTATCCTATACTCAATCAAAAACTTTAAAGTACACTGGTTATTTCACTTCAATATTGTCAGAAACTTTAAAAAAAAAGTGGATGCTCCAACTTTTTAATTCCTTATTTTAAATTTTACTTTTAAAAAAAAAATCTATTTTTGTTGTAGATGGACACAATACCTTTATTTATTTCTTTGTGTGGTGCTGAGGATTGAACCCAGTGCCTCATACGTTCTAGGCAACATTCTAGGCAACATTCTAGGCCACAACCTCAGCCCCCTAAATTTACTTTTAATCTATTTTTGTTCAATTCTTGCTGGTACCTTTGGGTGGAAGGGGACATCTTTACCCTTTTTGAGACCAAAGTATTTTATAAGTGCCCTTTGATTTACCTAAAAAACAATTTACATATTGGTGAATTTAGCGTGTTTTTGGAAACTTGGATGCTATTGTACATAACTTGCATTTGTAGGGTGCCTGGCTGGTACACAGGTCTTGACCATGAGAACTGAATGAAGGTAACTGGGTCTCCTTGAGAATCAAATCCATGCCAAAGTGAGGCTAATTTATGTGATACTTTTTATGTATAACAGGAGGAAGAAAAGGAGAAGCTTCTAGCTTTTTCATTTTCCATGACTTCCATGTTTCGATACTCCAACCCTTAAGTACAGAAACCTTTCATTTAATAATAATGGACTGGAGAATGCATATTAAGAAACATGGACTGAGATGTTAAGGAAGAAGTTAAATAAAAACTCTTGATGAAAATCTTAAAGCTGGTTACTGGAGGGGGAGGCAGGGGGAGGGGGGAACACTTTCCATTTTGGGGCCAAATGTGAGTTAAACACAACCCCCCAATGACTGCAAGATAAACTGCAAACAATTTCTTCAGTCTATAATAATGCCCAACAGTTTGACTGGTATGCTGAATTGAATGGTTGCTGTGGCATTTTTAAGATTGTACACTTGTGGGAGCTGGGGTTGTGGCTCAGTGGTAGAGCACTTGCCTTGCATGCATGAGGCCCTGGGTTTGATCCTCAGCACCACATAAAAATAAATAAATAAAGATAAAGATATTTTTAAAAAAAAGATCGTACATTTGCGACTTTATCTAAACCTGGTGATTCTCCAATAAATAAGAGCCTTTTTAAACTGATAAATCTAATTTATCCTGAAAAGCAAAAATAAGAGGACTAGAATGCTATTTTAAAAATGCAGACTCTCTCCCGGAGTTCATCCATCGCCCTCGGTCGGTGAGCCTTCTGGGTCCTGCAGTGTGGTAGAGTCTGCTGAAACCGGAGCCTAGATCTGTGAGTTTCTGGAAACCTTCAGGGACACTTCAAATCGACAGAGTAGAAACTATCCTGCCTCAGAACCACATGGCTAGATGGGAAGACGCACAAACAAAATGAAAAAACAAGGGAATAAAGTGCTCCAAACAAACCAAGCTATTCCCATAAGAGAATCCATCGAAGAAATGTCAGAGAAGGAGTTCTGGATGTATTTAGTAAAAATGTTCTACGACTTAAAGAATTATATAAGAGAGCAGGCACAGGAGTTTTGCAGTAAAATAACAGAATCTCTTCAGGAGATGAAAGATCACTTCTGTAAAGATATATTAGAGGTCCTGAGAAGAAACAAAGAAGAAATCATTGAAGGGAAGGAATCACTAAACCAACTTAAAAGTTCAATGGAAAGTATCACCCACAGACAAGACCATTTGGAAGATAGAACCTCAGGCAATGAAGACAAAATATTTAATCTTGAAAATAAAGTTGACCCCACAGAGAAGATGATAAATTGCGTAACATTCCCTCACCCAGACACCATGCCTGAACAGCAACTGTTAAAGCCAACCGAGTGGAGCTACTGTGACTACTTCTGGGCTGATAAGAAGGATCCCCAAGGCAATGGCACGGTGGCTGGGTTTGAACTGCTGCTCCAAAAGCAACTGAAGGGCAAACAAATGCAGAAAGAAATGTCTGAATTCGTCCGAGAGAGGATAAAGATTGAAGAAGAATATGCAAAGAACTTGGCTAAGCTCTCTCAGAACTCCTTGGCTGCACAGGAGGAAGGCTCCTTGGGAGAAGCCTGGGCCCAGGTGAAGAAGAGTCTGGCAGATGAAGCAGAGGTTCATCTCAAGTTCTCCGCCAAGCTTCACAGCGAGGTAGAGAAGCCCCTAATGAACTTTCGTGAGAACTTCAAGAAAGACATGAAAAAGTGTGACCACCATATCGCTGACCTCCACAAGCAGCTCGCCAGCTGCTACGCGTCGGTGGAGAAGGCCCGGAAAGCCCTCACAGAGCGTCAGAGAGACCTGGAGATGAAGACTCAGCAGCTGGAGATCAAGCTGAGCAACAAGACAGAGGAGGACATCAAGAAGGCACGGAGAAAGTCCACACAGGCTGGTGATGACCTCATGCGCTGTGTGGACCTCTACAACCAGGCGCAGTCCAAGTGGTTTGAAGAGATGGTGACCACCACTTTGGAGCTGGAGCAGCTGGAGGTGGAGAGGGTGGAGATGATCCGGCAACATCTGTGTCAGTACACACAGCTGCGGCATGAGACAGACATGTTCAACCAAAGCACAGTCGAGCCTGTGGACCAACTGCTTCGAAAAGTGGACCCGGCCAAAGACAGAGAGCTGTGGGTCAGAGAGCACAAAACGGGCAACATTCGCCCCGTGGACATGGAGATCTAGACACGCCTGTGCGGCACTGGGGGTCCTGCCCAGGAGAGGGGCTGGGGGTCCCGTGGAGAGGGGGTGGTGGCTCCCGCTTGGTGAAGCTGTCCTCCCACCCACTCTCCTGTCCACTGAGGAGAGAGGAGAGAGCTGGCAATTCCAGAAGGGTGATCTGGATGGCTCAGCTGGGGAATCCCAAATATTCCCAGGCCAAGAAGACAGACCTGCAACCCTGCCCTTGTCTCCAAAACTGAAGCCCCCCCAAACCCCGTGCCGTGCTTGTTGCTCTGAGAACAAACTGAGGCTGGAACTTTGTGGTCCCTGCTGAGTTCCATAGGCGTGGCCGTCAAATACTTGTGCCCTTGGATGCCCCAAAGCCCATCCTTCACCTGGTCCCTTTATCTCCCGGGGCTTTGGAAGATCAGGGAAGGGCTGTCTCTGCCTCCAAGCCAATGTCAGGATCAGAGTCATGGATAGCAGGCGCCGTCAGCTCAGCATGCACCTAGAATCCTTTACGGCCCCCTCTCTATTTTTCTCATTGAGTTCTGGGAGCCCAAATCTGGCTTTTCTTGGCCACTTTTCATTCCCGTGGGTCTTGGGAAGGCCTGTTTTCTGTCTTCCCTGACCAACCCTGCCCAGAGAGGTCAGGATGGAACTACCTCATTCGGCAAATTAGCCCCAAGTCGGAGCATTGAATCATGGTTCCTATCAGACCAGGCATCATCTCTGAAGTCTCTGGAAAATCCCGATCCCTCCATTCCTCAGCTGCTTTCTCAAGGCAGTCCCCACCCCCACCCTGCCACCGCTGCCCAAAGTTCTCCGCCAGGGAGACCTCCTTCAGCTGTGTGCATGTCCAAAAGCTTTGAGAGATGGAGATGAGCCAGAAACCATATGGGGTCTGTCTCCCACGGTGTCCTGTCCAACACTGGGTTACCGTGACCCCCGCTTTCCCACGCTGCCCACCAAGGGCTTAATAGGGCTAGGTCAGTCCCACATGGGAGACAGGTTAGGGAAAGTCTTTGTCAGACTCCATCTGCTTATGCAAGATAGGGTTTGGACTGCTGTATGAGCATTGCAGACTCTCTCTCCTTGCTATCCAGGTGTGTCCTGCCACCTGGACCTCCAGCTCCTCCGAACTTTCCAGAGCCCTGCACCAAGCTTTCCCTCTGTCCATCTTCCCTGGAGGAGCCTGAGCCAAGTGTGACTCAGGAAGCTTTTCAGCACTATCCCTGGGTTCAGCCCGCCACTTTCTTTCTCGACTACAGCAAACACCATCTCCACCATCTTAGCCTAGAGAATCAGCCTGAGGGGGCTGGGAGAAAATATTGACCCAGTGAGCAAGGAACAGCTTCTAGCCAGAAACCCCTGTCCTGAGAGCCCACCTTTCTTCATCTTTCCCATGGATGGCTTTCGGCTTGACCCTTCCGTCTCCCATGGGGGCAGAATCCTACGAGCCCAATTCACGGATCTTTCCCTCCGTTTTACATTGCTAATAATGGATGTTAATCTTGAATCCTTCAGCATCTCTTCCATTGAATTAGAATGGCTTTCTCATAGTTTATTTTAGAAAGATGTTCAATATACTAAAGCAAACCAAAATAATAATAATAATAATAATAAGTCTTTCCAATTCCCTCCATTTTCTTTGGTTTAAAATTTTTGACATTTCTAAAAGTACTCATTCACACTGGGAAAAAAAAACTACTAAAGCAAGAAAAAAAGACTGGCAACAAAAATAAAAATATAATCTTAAGTTTCAATTGCAATGTAAAACCTAAATGAATGTAATTCCAAAACAATGTCCCTGAAAAAAATGGATTCCAAAGGGAAAGAAATTTTTGCAGGCTAAGAGCTCAATGGAATTACTTGGTTAAAGGATTAAAGAAGCAAAAGTTGATTTAGGGGGTGCTGGGGTTGTGGCTCAGTGGGAGAGTGCTCACCTAGCATGTATGAGGCACTGGGTTCAATCCTTAGCACCACATAAAAATAAATAAATACACAAAATAAAGGTGTTGTGTCCATCCACAACTAAAAAATGAATTCTTTTTTTTTTTTTAAAGTTGATTTAGGAAATGTTATTGATACAATGCCAAAATTTTCCTTGGCAAAGGCCAAGTTTCAAATCTTATTCAGGCATGTCTTAATAGGATTTCACTTGTAATTTTCCAGCGGTTTCTTTTTCTTAGGCCTTCTATTGGAAAGCAATCAACTTATATTGCCCAATTTAATGGTATGCCCAAAGAAACAGTTCAAACATGATGACAGAAGAAAAACCCTCTCAAAAAAATGTCTCAATCTTCATCCAAAAGTGCACCATTTTTTCATGTTATGCGTCTGCACATAGTTATCCTTATTTTAAAATCCTTTTTAATGTTCTGGCTTCTTGCCAAAAATCTGTGAAAAGTGGTCTTTAATTGTGAAATATGGCATGATTGCATATATCTAGCAGTTTCACCTCAAAACTAGATTGAAATATAGCAATCAGAACTATTTTGCCATTTCATAATACTGTTCCATAACAGGATTTAATTACCATGGCATTCCCCAAGTTGGATTTTGATCTTTGAGTCATCATTGCACCTATTTTTAATTGTAATAAATGCAACTAGTTTCCTAGACGTAATCCCAGAAAAAAAACCTCTGCATTGCCTTACTAGGGATGAATATAATTCCAAAACATGACAAAAAAGCAGAATCTTGGGCCCTACCTGAGACCTACTCAATTAGACCCTGTATTTTACAAGATTCCCCAGGTGATTTATATGCACTTTTGTTAGCAAAGCTCTGAACTAAGTTCTCAGAACTACTCACCTTTCAGTATCATTCACTAAAAGTGATATGAGCACTGCATTTACCCATTCAGCTATGTATATAATAACTGTAAGTCTTAAACTGATTTATTGATCTCAGAGAAGTTGGTGAAGTACTCCCTGACACCCTCTCAAGGTCCAGCTGAAAGAACACAAATGCCTCTTCAGAATATGAAGAAATGTTTGTCCAGGAATATTCTTAAAATATTCCTCTGCCACAACACTCAGGCAAGCTTAAAAACTTGTTTTAATTCTGAGAGAGTATGCATCTGAGTTACTTGGGTGTAAGTGCTAATTTGGAAGGCGAATTTCCTTTTGTTCCCTGCCCATCCCTTTTTGGGGGGAAAGAAGGAGTAGTTTGTGAAGTTCATCAAGTTACAGAAGACAGTCAAAAAAAACTCTTTCATGGGTCAAGTGTGGTGATGCAAACCGGTAATCCCAGTGTCTCAGGAGGCTGAGGCAGGAGGATCACAAATTCAAAGGCAGCCTCAGCAACTCAATAAGGCCCTAAGCAATTTAGCAAGACCTTGTCTTAAAAAAAAAAAAAAAAAAAAAAGGAGGGAGGGTGGCCTGGGGATATGGCTCAGTGGTTAAAACAACAACAACAAAAAACTCTAGGTTCAATTCCTGATAACCCACTGCCAAAAACAAAAACAAACAAACAAACAAAAACCCTCATTCATAATCCTATTAGTCAGCAGTAACTAGTATTATTTCCTATCTTTGTGTCTACAAATTTTTATATAGCTGCTATCATGCTTTCTGTGCAAATTGCTTTTGATTCTTTTCCATAACATATCATGACCTTTTTCTACTAAACTTCCCAAGATATATCACAGCCATTTAAATTACTATATACTATGGATATACAAGTCAAAAATTTCCTCTAATAGTGGATAAAAAATAGCATTATGATGAAGAATCTGAGGCATACATTGTCACTCCATTTCCTTATATTAACAATGAATGCATAGAGTGGATGGTAATTGGAGACCTAGGGGTTTTTGTTGTTGTTGTTGTTGTCATTGTTGTTTTGTGGTGCTGGGGATTGAACTCAGGGCCTTGTGCGTGCAAGGCAAGAATTCTACCAACTGAGCTATATCCCCAACACCGAGATCTAGTTCTTTATGTTACAATAGTCTAATTCTAGCTTCCCAGCTTTATTACACTCTAATAATCAGGAACCCATATGAGTCTATACCTCAGCAATACAGTAATTCCCTAGTATCCATAGGGGATTGGTTCCAGGACCCCCAAATTTTGTATTTTTTAAATCTTTCCTAAAATCCAATGATGCTCATCTTTCCTATAAATGGCATGGTATTTTATTTGTGTGTAATCTAAACATATTCTCCTGTATATTTAAAATCATCTCTACATTACTTATTATACCTAATACAATGTAAGTGCTATGTAAATAGCTGCTAAACTGTACTGTCTAGAAAACAGTGGCAAGGAAAAAAAAAAGTCTGTACATGCTCAGCACGAATACATTTTTCCTGAATATTTTTGATCTGCAGTTGGTTGAATCCATAACCTGTATATAAATAGTATGGGCCAGTAACCCACTTAAGAAAGAGAGAAGACAGGAGAGTCTCACAGATATGAAATTAAGGAATTAAAGGGAAGCACAGCTGGCTCTTATGAAAAGTAGCAAGATTCCACAACAGTATAGTTGTGTAGTACCTTCCTTTATTTCTTGATAGGTGATTCCCTTATGCTTTCAAGATTGTCCTTCTCTCCTCCAATATAACATTCAGCTCCAGGCTTATTAACCTCAGAATTCCAGGGCTCATCATCACCTAAATGATCCTGTCTGAATTCTAAGTTCTCAGTAGAGTTAACTCCCACCTTTATCAGAATTCTATTTTAGTTTGTGGTAGGCCTTCTAAAGGGCTGAAAGAGGGATAAATGGACCTCCAGGGAACTTAGAAGGAATAAGTAACTGGAACCCAGTCAAGATTTTTCCTACTAGCTGACTATGAGCTCAACAATAGCCAGAACTAGAGAAACCCTTCAGACTTAAAAAAAAAAAAAAAAAAAAAAATCAGCAACTGGTTCAATATGAAGGACAGGCTTTTGAAATATGCAGAAAATATATTTCTTTGGTAATGGAGCCATAGATCAAGGCATAGAATTGAAAAATAAGAAATACAGCCAGGGGTGGTGCATACTTATAATTCCCCAGGCTGAAGCAGGAGGATCCCAAGTTTGAGGCCAGCCTGGGAAAATTAGCAAGACCCTGCCTCAAAATAAACTTTTTTTTTAAAAAAAGGACTCTGGATATAGCTCGGGGGCAGAGCACTTGCCTAGCATACACAAGGCCCTGGGTACAATCTCCAGAAAAAAAGAAAAAAAAATTTACATATATAGTCTTGTGTGTTTATGTCTTTTATTTATTCCCCAGTTTTTAAAATTATATAAAAGACAAGGAATTATTTTAATGTACTACATAAAATAATGTATGCTATACTGTGCTATATTTACAAATTTCTGTTGATCTTGTTGATTGAACGTGCATGACCAATAAATATTATATAATAAAAAACATTGATCATAAAAAATAAACAAGTGAATATGGTGGTAATATATTGAGGTAAGAACTAAAAACACATTTTTTGTTAGTTTTCCATCACTGTGCCAAATACCTGAGATAATCAACTTAATAAGGGAAAAGATTTGTTTTGGCTCATGATCTCAGGTTTTGTCTGTGGTTGGCCCTGTTGCTTTGGGCCTGTGGCAGTACAGTACATCATGACAGGAGCAGGTGATGGAGGTGGTCTATTCATCTCATGGCAGCCAGGAAGCAAAGAGAAGAAGGGGCTGCATCTCAATATCTCCTTCAAGGGCACAACTGCAACGACCCAACTTCCTTCCACTAGGCTGTACCTTAAAGGTTCCGCTACCTCTCAACAGTGCCAGGGGCTGGTAACCATGCTTTTAAACACACAGGCCTTACCAGGCTCAGTGGCGCACGCCTGTAATACCAGCAGCTCAGGAGACTGAGGCAGGAGGATCGCAAGTTCAAAGCCAGCCTCAGCAAAAGCAAGGCACCAAGCAACTCAGTGAGACCATGTCTCTAAATAAAATACAAAATAGGGGATGTGACTCAGTGGGTGAGTTCCCCCTCCCCCCCAAGTTCAATCCCCAGCACACACACACACAAAAAAAAAACCCACAATAGCAATAACAACAAAAAACAGGCATTTAGGGGACATTCCAGTTCCAAGTTCCAAACTGTAAGTTTTATTAACCAAATTATTGTCATCTTAGGTTAAGAAATGTGTGCTTTGTGAATCAATTTGTTTTTGTAATTTTTCCTCTGGATTGCCTTAATTCTTTTTGTTCAAATTTAGATTCAATGAAACAAAAGAAATTATATTATGGCCAGATTTCAAAATTGCAGAGAGCAGGCTGGGTTAGTAACAACATCAGAATTGAGGAACATGAATTCAAATGTGCTTAGAGAAAATACCTGGAGATAAAAACCCAAGAGAATCATGGTTGCAATCTCCTGCCCAAGATTTTCTATAAATGTGTGGGTGCGCATGCGCGCACACTCACTCACACACAATTTCAAATGAGACTTTCTCTTTAAAAACCCATAGGTGTTTGGGGCTGGGGATGTGGCTCAAGCGGTAGCGTTCCTGCCTGGCATGCCTGCGGCCTGGTTAGATCCTCAGCACCACATACCAACAAAGATGTTGTGTCCGCCGAGAACTAAAAAAATAAATATTAAAAATTCTCTCTCTCTCTCTCTCTCTCTCTCTCACTCTCTCTCCTCTCTCACTCTCTCTTTAAAAAAAAAATTCTCTCCCTCTCTCAAATAATAAAAAAATAAAAACCCATAGGTGGGGACCGCCCACACCAGCCCACAGCAGGACCCAGGCTAATAGTAGGCCCTGGTCCACCCCTCCACCGGCGAGTCAGTCACCCGCCAGAGCCTAGCCTCTGGTGCAGGACCACCCTTTCCAACCAGCAGACTACTGCGGAGTCAGGCAGGCCCAGATCTGCAGGCAGGCCCAGATCTGTCCACACTGACTTGCGAAGGACCCACCCAGGCCTAGGGTAGGTCCAAGTTCACCACCCCCCAACACCTGGGAGCCTAAGCCTAACCTACTTCCATCTTGGGACACTGCAGTCATCCATAGCCTTCCCCACACAGTAGCCCCTAACTTTTTGACAACAGACAGGGCCTACAAGCAGCAGCATCTCAGAGCAGGCACTCCCAAAGGGAGTGTGAGGCCCAGTCTTGCTTCCATCTTGGGGCACCTTAACTATTATCTTGAGTTACCTCTGCTATTGCCACCAACCTTAGATGCAATAGCATACATTGAAGGACACTGGCAGGATCTGGAAGCCCAACATCAAAGTGAGGTATACACAATCTGCACGGGTACTACAAGAATATAGGGAAGAAATTGTAACATCTCAGATCCACACTGCAAGAAAGGAAGACACATAGACATCATGAAATTGTTCATCCAGTGGAGCAATGTCTACTTGATTTTTAAACTAAACAGATGCTTGTCTGTTGAGAGCCACAGCCGAAGAGGCCCCAGCAAACTTCCAGCTGCCAGCAAACTACAGACTGCCAGCTGATGATTGGCTCACAGCAGCCCCAGCAACTTCTAGCTGATTGGCTCCTCTGAGGTGATGCTCATTGGGCTGTTTCCCCGCCCTTTCAGACTACGGAGCTGCTCATTGGGGGAATTTTTTGGCTCCGCCCACGTGACCCAGCCAATAGGCCTCAAGAGCAGGAGGAGTGGGAGAGGTTGAGAGGCTTGGGAGAAGCTGGTGGTGGCAGTTGGGCTCTGAGGGTTTTTCCTGAGGAGCTGTGTGGTGCCAGTGTGTGGTTCTAAAAATAAAGTTCGTTTCTTTTGACAAGTGGTTCCTGAATTGTGCCCAGCCAGACTGCGGCACTTGTCCATTTAGGACTCTGATCTAGATTCTTTTCATTCTATATTTCTCAGGTTATTGGATGCTTTGACCCAAACTAACTAACCAAAACTAACCTTACATTTTAATCACTGAAGAAAAAAAGTATGAATTCTTTTAAAAGCCAACTTAAACAAATAAATTTGGACCCATATTATGTTACTCACATGAGATACTTATTGCATTATTACATGGTGGAATTTTTTTAAAAATGGAAATTCAAATTCTAATTCCTGTGTATTCAATTCCTACCAGGTAAAATTATCGTTTTTCAGCTGCTGAGACTAGTAAAACATTCATATTTAAATAAAAGATTTAACTGTCCTTTTAAAATCGCATTACATGAATAATATGTGGCATTTATACAGTTGAAGGGCAACCTAACACCTACAATACTGATAAATTAATAAAATACAGTATTACCATAGTGCATTTGGGTAATTGTGCTTTATCTTCATGTATTTTCATATACATCATTTTAAAAATAACAAGTGTTATTAAACATACTTAACATTTTATATTTCATACACATTTTAATATATATTAAAATATTACAAAAATTATCATAATCTGATGGTAGTAGAGTGATTGCTTACTTGAAAATTTCAACTTCACACATCAAAATGCACCACCCTCAACCTTAATTGTACTACAAGATGCTTGAAGTAAAAAAAAAAAAAAAAAAGTATTTTGTCATAGCTTGCAGCCTTACAAAAATTGCTAGACAATTTCTGCAAAGGCCGGTGTATGTAGGACATTTACCAAAAGACTTCTCAAGGTAAAAAGTTAGAACTGCACAAAAACTATCAGAAAGGTTTTAATTTTTTTTTTTACAGAATATATTATCAAACAAGACATTCATTCCTTTTTTTTAAAAAAAATTTTGCACATCAATTTCTTCTGTTCAAACAGATTGGGGAAACTCAGATATTTTAAAATATTTTAGAAACACTTTTTCAAAAAATTCCAAGACAATAGCTTTCAGTTGTTGCTTCAGCCCCAGTGTTGTTCAGATGAAGAAAGAATTAAGAAGTGAGAATTTGCCACCAATAGCAAGCTTTCTGAGCAGAGACTTTGTCTTATTCTTTCACCAAGTTCTTAGAAATAGGCACTCTTCAACAAATGTTTATTGAGCTCAAATGTCAAGATTACAAGATAAAATATCAAAGAAAATAACTTTGTGGAAAATCAAAATGCTTTAAGTTCACATACATATTTATAAACATACAAAATGTTCTAGTTTATCCTAAATGCCCCAGCACTTCTGAGTGCTACAGAGAGAAGCAATGAAAAGAGGAAAATGTCCTGAGTAGTTCAAATAAGGAGAATTTGCAAGACTAAAAAGCAGACCAAAATTTTAAGAGACAAGCTAAATACTAACTGCATTCAATCTTATATAGCAACTTGATAATTAATAAAACAGGTTGAATATCCCTAATCTGAAAACCCAAAATGATCCAAAATCCCAAACTTTCTGAATGCCAACATTATACAAGTGAAAAATTTCACACTTGAAAAAGGGAAATTGCATGGAAATGAAGGGAGACCCTCATTGCTATACAAAATTACATATAAGAGGTTGTGAGGGGAATGGGAAAATAAACAAGGAGAGAAATGAATTACAGTAGATGGGGTAGAGAGAGAAGATGGGAGGGGAGGGGAGGGGGGATAGTAGGGGATAGGAAAGGTAGCAGAATACAACAATTACTAATAGGGCATTATGTAAAATTGTGGATGTGTAACCGACGTGATTCTGCAATCTGCATTTGGGGTAAAATTGGGGGTTCATAACCCACTTCAATCTAATGTATGAAATATGATATGTCAAGAGCTTTGTAATGTTGTGAACAACCAATTTAAAGAAAAAAAATTTCACACTTGACTTCATGTGACAGGTTGCAGTCAAAATGCAGGCACACTAAAAATACTCTATAAAATTATCTTTGGCCCAAGTGTATAATATATATATATATATATATATATATATATATATATATATATATATATATATGTGCAAACATGAAAAAATTCTGTGGTTAAACTTGGGTGGCATCCCCCAAGATATCTCATTATGGATATGTAATATTTCAAAATCCAAATAAGCTCCCAAATCCAAAACACTTCTGGCTGGGTGTGGTAGCACACACCTGTAATCCCAGTGATTTAGGAGACAGAGGCAGGAAGATCACAAGGTCAAGGTCAACCTCTTCAATTTAGAGAGGCCTTAAGCAACTTAGCAAGATCTTGTCTCGAAATAAAAAAACAAAAAACGGCTGAAAATGTGGCTCAGTGGCTATGCATCTTTGGTACCAAACAAAAACAAAAAAACAAAATACCACTTCTGGCCCCCAAGCATTTCAGATAAGAGATATTCAGCCTATAACACATAATTGTTTTACAGGGTCCCATATTCAAGCCTGCTTAAAATTGTCACTATAGAAAAAGCATCTTCAGTTTGTAATTATATTTAAACCATTAATTTACATTATATCTTTTAAAGCATACTAATTTTACACAGCCCAAAGTTGGTATTTGAGGAAAAAGCTTAAAGTGTAGGGTATGAGCATGAAAGATTATAAATGCATGCAATAAAAGACCTTTCCACAAAACAGACACCTCAAGAAACTAATTTTAGATCAGAAACTAATTCTTTAAAATCTTTTAATTTTAAACTTTGCATTAAACCAGTGCAGCTTTTTTCAAAAATGAATCTTGTTTTCCTGCATCTGAAGCAAGGTAATATAAGGTATCTATTTCTACTCCAGATTGTACAAAAGAATGCTATGTTCACAAAATTAAAACATATTTTGTACCTATGATCTCTCCACAGAGCAACTTTAATGATTTCAAGCAAGGATGCAGTACTTTCTCATTCAGAAAGGACAGAAGGCAGGAGAATCATGTTTAAGGGAAGCCTGAGAAAATTAAAGATACCCCATTTGAAAATTAAAAAGGTATGGGGATGTAGTTCAGTGGTAGGGTGCCTCTGGGTTCAACCACCAGTACTCCAATCAAAACAAAACAAAAAGTACTGAATATTCCCAGGTAAACTACTATGCTAGATACTGTTAAGAATTTAAAAAGAATCCAAGCACGGTGACACATGTCTGTAATCCTAAATACTCCAGTGGCTGAGGGAGGAGAATCACAAGTTTGAGGCCAGCCTCAGCAAGTTAGCAAGTCTTGTCTCAAATTCAAAAAATAAAAAGGGATGTGGCTTAGTGATTAAGTGGCCCTGGGATCAATCCTTGGTATAAAAAAAGAGGGGGCAGGGGCTAGGGATATAGCTCAAAGGTAGAGTACCTCTGGGTTCAATTCCTAGTATCAAAATAAAATAGAATAAAATTTAAAATATGCACACACCAGCTTCAAATATATAGGCAGTGAAGGAAAACTATATATAATCACAGAATCTGTTAGTGATAATAAAATTTCATGAAACTAATGAACAAAAACTTGGTTATCTCCTTTTTCAAAAACAATATAAATATTCTAAATAAAAGAGTATTGGGCTGGGGTTGTGATTCAGTGTAGAGCACTTGCCTAGCATGGGTGAGGCAGTGGGTTCGATCCTCAGCACCACCTAAAGATAAATAAATAAAGGTATTGTGTCCGTCAACTACAAAATATTTTTTTAAAAAAATGAGTCTTGGGCTGAGGATGTGGCTCAAGCAGTAGCGTGCTCGCCTGGCATGCGTGCTGCCCGGGTTCGATCCTCAGCATCACATACAAAGATGTTGTGTCCGTCGAGAACTAAAAAATAAATATTAAAATTCTCTCTCTCTCTCCCTCTCACTCAGTCTTTTAAAAAAAAAATGAGTCTTATTTGCTAACCATCTAAGAATTAACATTCATCTTGTAAGAATAAAGAGGTAAAGCTAGGTGCTATGACACATGCCTCAAACCCAGCTACTTGGGAGGCTGAGGCAAGAGAACTAAAAGTTCAAGGTTAGTGAGTCCTGGTGTCAAAAAAAAAAAAAAAAAAAAAGGGAGGAGGAGGAGCTGAACAGAATCCTTCCTTTTCTAAAAGGAACACTTTGTTTAGATATAATTTAACACTTCCCTCTTTACATTTTAAAATATTTAGAAATTTGATGTTGTAAAAACCAACCAATGGTAATTTCAGTTAAGTAAAGATTTATGAAAATACCTTTGAAATGTGAGGGTTAAGAAAGAAATTATTTCTAATCACAGCATTAGAAGTCATTGCTAAAAGATATGGGGTTTCTTTATGAAGTTTTATTCCAGAAGATCCGACCATATGACCTAAGTCAAAGAGACACAGATTTTATTTTACTGTTATATACAGCCAGGGCTGGCAACCTTTTTTGTAAAAGGCAAGACAGCAAAGATGTTAGGTTTTGCAGGTCATATTATTTAGTCTCTGTTTTGTTTTGTTTAGCAACCCTTTAAAAAATATAAACCCATTCTTGGCAGGCTTTAAAAGAAGGCAGCTATATGCCAAAATCAGGCACATAATCCACAGACCCTTATACAGAAGAAAGGCAGTTCTTAACTACTAACTCTCCCAAACACAACCACCTCTCTTGCAATTTTAAATAATTTCAGATACAGCAGGAATTAGGGGTTCAAAAGACTGTAAGTAGAAGATCTAACTTTTCAAAAAGTGAGTTGATAGCTCAGAGGGCCCAAGTGACTTGCTTATTATACCATAAAAGCCAAATGGACACTTTCTCTCCTTCCCTTTCCATTTCTGGAATGCTTGTTCAAAGCTGAGGACTTCCTTTAAAATAAAGTACATTGGAGCTTTACTGCATTCGCAGCTTAAAATATCTGTATAACCAAATATTTTTTTCACACATTCTTTTTAGCATGTTCAAGAAATTCACACTAAAATAAGAATCATGGAAAATCTATAATAATTTTTTTAAAATTTTGGGCTAGCAGGAAGCTTAAGGAGGCTCAGAATTCAGTGCAGCCAGGTGGGGCAAGCTGGCTTCTGAGTGGGAGCCTGAGCAGGCTGCTGGCTGGAGGGGCAGTGCAGGATTCTGAACATTCCAGAGAGCAGAGTAGGTGCCAGCCAATGCTCCTCCCCGAGTTCTCCTAGAACACACAGGGCTACCGTTCAAATTCCTTAAAGGAAGAGTCCGATCCTGACCATCCAACATTTACCCTCTTACTGTAACATTGAATTACCAATTACTTTAATGCCACTTCCCAGAGTTGATCATGTGTAAAAACTAGAACATTCTCATTTTTCTTCAAATGGTAAAACTAAAGTTATTTTTTGTATCTGAGTTTCTAGTTGTTACCCGTAAGCATTTCTAATTAAAAGCTACTTTTATTATAAATGAAGAGATTTTTTTGAAGCAAAAACAGAAATATTTGAAACAAACTTTACCTAAATTTAGACCATGAACTTTAAAACTACATTAAATAAGTTTACCACTCTGTACCACAAAACCATTTCATGGGTGTCAATTCTGTATATAAGGTTTGAAACCTCTTGGACCTTTTAAAATATATAATATATAAATCTGTAAATTATTATACAGATTTTATCAGTATTATTTTGACACATCATGTACCATCCATCTTAAGCAGCAGTATCACCTACCAACTCCTGAAATATCACAATTCCATCAAGTATAGATTCACCCAAAAATTTCATTTTAGATATGAGTGAATATGTTTTCACCATACCCTGTTCTTACATATCAGGTAAGAAGAATTTGATTCCTTTAAGATTCAAAACAAGCATGTTCTCTTCATTAAAAAAGATTAAAGAAAAAAAAAATCATCACTTCTTAATGATTCATAAACCACTCCTAAGTCTCCTTTTTATTCTACTGTATTTAAAAATTGTTCTTCCTGAAGTTTCAATTTAAAGTCCTCTCTGATTCTTTCCAGCAATTCTGGTTTAAAAATAACATCCAATGCAGTCATTGCTAGAGCCTTGGCTGTTCGCAAAGTGTAGAACTGAGCTTCTTGTGATCCTAAAGGACAGAGAAAATGAATTAAAATATTTCTACGTTTATTAAAAATCAACTTATTAATTCCTCAGGTTAAGTCCCCCAATCCCTAAGTTGCCTCTCCAACTACCCACCATGGAATCTATTTCTGAAATAACAAGCTAAACTAAATAGTTAGAAAGGCACTACTGATAGGAAAAGAGGGAGCACATGTGAAAACCTGCACTCTCAACAGCCTACCTGCAGCTTTAGTGTACTCTTCAGTATGATTCAAGGCGTTGGATCCAATGTAAAAATATGGATGAATTCCAGGGACCACAAAAGAAACATTTCCAAAATCGGTAGATCCTTGGAATGCATAAAGAAAGATATATTTGGTTAAATACTTTGCATGATGAAATTGTAACCTGAACTTGATTATGGTTCTCTGTCCTGTTAGACCTGGTGAAGTGAACACCCTGTAGAGTTGGCCACAGGCTCATGCTCTCACTGCCTCCCCTTTCACCTGCATCAGTCCCCACACAGCTGTCAGAAAGGTCTCCCAAGACCTACTCTCTCCCAACCAAGACTACTCTCACTTGCCCTCCTAGCAGCCTCCACAGTGGGCTGCTCCCTTTCCTGCCTTCTGTGAACTATGATGGTCCCTTCCTCTGTTTCCCTTGGAGGTTTAACTTCCTCTCTGCAACCATGAAACATTACTATTCAAGTCTCAATTCCAGGCCCTTTCCTCTTATCCTGCCATATTCTCTTTTTTTCTTTATTGGTTGTTCAAAACATTACAAAGCTCTTGACATATCATATTTCATACATTAGATTCAAGTGGGTTATGAACTCCCATTTTTACCCCAAATACTGATTGCAGAATCACATCGGTTACACATCCACATTTTTACATTAGTAACTGTTGCATTCTGCTACCTTTCCTATCCTCTACTATCCTCCCTCCCCTCCCCTCCCATCTTCTCTCTCTACCCCATCTACTGTAATTCATTTCTCTCCTTGTTTATTTTCCCATTCCTCTCACAACCATCCTGCCATATTCTTGCTCAAGATTTTGTTCATACATATTGCTTCAAATAACCACCAACTCTAACTTGGTCTTTTCTGAGCTCCATGCTTGTACATCCAATTGTTAACTGTTAACTCTTTTTTTTAAAGAGAGAGAGGGGGGGGGGGCTGGGGATGTGGCTCAAGCGGTAGCGCGCTCGCCTGGCATGCGTGCGGCCCGGGTTCGATCCTCAGCACCACATACCAACAAAGATGTTGTGTCCGCCGAGAACTAAAAAATAAATATTAAAAAAAATTCTCTCTCTCTCTCACTCTCTCTCTCCTCTCTCACTCTCTCTTTAAAAAAAAAAAAATTTAAAAAAAGAGAGAGAGGGAGAGAATTTTTTTAATATTTATTTTTTAGTTTTCAGTGGACACAACATCTTTGTTTGTATGTGGTGCTGAGGATCGAACCCGGGCTGCACGCATGCCAGGCGAGCGCGCTACCGCTTGAGCCACATCCCCAGCCCAACTGTTAACTCTTCTTGGATGTCTTCAAAGTAGATCAAACACAGCCAAAGTGTTTGGCAATCTTTGCAGTCCCCTAGCTTCCACTTCAAGACTTACCATGTGAGGGAGGACTTCCAGGGAGGGCATCTCTGAACTCCTGCCCTCCTTCCTGAACGCTTACCTGCATCTACTTTTCTCAACTACTCTTTGTGTGTGTGTGTGTGTGTGTGTGTGTGTGTGTGTGTGTGTGTGTGTGTAGGGGGTGCTGGGGATTGAACCCAGCACCTTGTTCAACTATTTCTTTTAAAATCAAAATTCATAAGCTTCCTGTTCTTCAACCCTACCCATCAATACTATTTTCCAAATGCCTCAGAAGCCTAACACTTTTCCCTTCACTATCACCATCACCATCACCTGTCCCTAGTCTACATAATTACCACCTCTTGTTGGAACTGATATAACGGTCTCCTAATTGGTCTAGCAGCATCTACTTTGCCAATATTTTTTCCATTTTTTAAAAAATTTTTTCAATCTTAATATGGTCTGACTCCATTCACCTTCCTAACCCTGGTTTCAGACCACACTCCCACTGCTCCACCTCAGCCACTCTGGACACTATAGGACTTCTACACATGCAGTCCCCTCTCCACCTGCTTTAAACATCATTTCTTCAGTGAACTCTTACTTTATCTCCCTGGTAAGGTCCTCTAGCAAAGGCTCTCACAGTATTGTATTACAATCCTCCATAAAATTTTCCAGGTTTCATTTTATTTTATTTTTTGTACTGGGGATTGAACTTGGGGACACTTGACCACTGAGTCACATTCCCAGCCCTATTTTGTATTTTATTTAGAGACAGGGTCTTACTGAGTTGCTTAGCACCTCGCTTTTGCTAAGGCTGGCTTTGAACTCACGATCCTCCTGCCTCAGCCTCCAAAGCCACTGGGATTACAGGTGTGCACAGAGGTACCTGGCTTCATTTTCCATTTATTGGCTTATTTGGTTAATGTCTCTCATAAAACACATTCTGAAACTCTCTAAGGCAAAAAGCAATATTTTAAATCACCATGCTTCTAGCCTCTCACTTGACTGACACTAACATCTGCTAAATAAATCATAGTAAAAACAAAGCCTTCTGTTCACTCAATAGATATTTACTGAATGCTTATTATGTGTCAAACACTGTTTCTGGCAAAGTTAGACTATACAAGAATGAGTGGTAAGAGAATGAAAGCAAAATATTTAACAGCAGTTAATGTTTATCTGGAATTACCATGTTCCAAATGAAATTCTAATGCTTCATTAACATTTGAAAAGTTCTTATTTTACACAGGAAGAAACCAAAGTGTAGAGTCATGTATCCATAATCTCATAGCTACTAGTTATGTAGTAAAGGCAGACCAAGGCCAAGCTTTGGAGCTCTGGAAAAATGATTCACTGGAAAACATTCATTGAGCACATAGTAGTACCAGGAATGGCTCCAGACACTCAGGATACATGGTGATGGCACATCAGTGGACAAGATGGTCAAATGCCTGCTAAGTATTTTAATATCTTACTTGTGGAGCTAGATCCTAGAGCCTGCAAACCATATCCAAATTATAGCCACTTTATTCTACTGTTTGTCTATTATATAAAATCCAATCTGGATACCACAGGATCTCTGCACATGCTATTTGTCTATTATATAAAATCCAATCTCTGGGTAGATCTGACCATGCATCTTCCCTCCCACAGCTAGACTGCATAAACATGCTAGCATAAAAGTACAGGAACATGAAGGTAGCCTTGACAATGAATTCATGGTCTTAATACTGAGCTGAGTTCTTGATGCTGTTCAGAACATACACACACAACTGATGCCTGGCCAACTCCTGTCAGTGGCAATTCTTTCAGTCCTCCAGCTGCCACTTCAAGGCTTACCATGTGAAGGCAGAACCTCTTAGGGAGGGCATCTCTGAATTCCTGCCCTCCTTCCTGAACACTCACCTGCATCTACTTCTCTCAGCTATTTCTTTTAAAAACCTTTTCTATGTTTTCATCCACTCTGCTTTCCTTTAAAGCTAACCTTCTTGAAAAAAGAAGAATCTTCCTTTGCTATCTCTACTATCTCACCAGTCAATGTAGTGGGTAAAGATGTGAGATCTAGCATCTGGTCTCACCAGCCACCCATTATTTTCTTTCAAACAATCCACAAATTTCTAATTGCTGATGCAATGAATACTAGACTATACTTACCTTATTCAACCTCTATAAGCACCTGACATGATTTATTCCTCCTTCCCTTCTACAAGTTCTCTACTCCTTTGGCTACCATGACCTCACTCTCTCCTGATTATCTTCTCTGAGCATGTTGTCTCCTTGATGGAGAAAGAGTTCTCCATCAAGGAGACAATGTGTCCTTGCTTATCTCTTAAAAGCTGTTGACCCCAGTGTTCCATCTTCGGGCATCTTCTCCCTCTTCATACTTGGGCAATCTTACTAACAACAACCTCCCTAAATCTCCTACCTGGACAACTTTTGTGGTTCCAGATTCAAAAGACTTCTGAATAGCTCCACTTCAGAATTTCTACACTTTCTCTTGAACTTCTTCTCATAAATGATATCAGTACTCCATTTTTATTATGATGTATTTTTGGTTCTACTTCACAATATCTATTTTTCTATCTTAGGAGGTACATCTGTAACTTGCAGGTCTCTTTAGTAATAATATTCTTTAAAAAGAAAAAATCTAAATAGTCCAAATATTATTTAACATATTAATTATGCTATTTAATGCATGCATATATATTTTAAATCCTAACAGCTGTCTGTGACTCTTCAGAATGTGAAAATGCCCCAAATAACTAAATACTTTATAACCTGCTCATTATAATAACTGAGAATAAATTAAAATTCTACATCCCATTTTAGTAGCTTATTCAAAAATTAGAACTAAGGAAACTGAAACACTAGAAATATTCAGAAAACAGATCAAAAATTAGGTTGGCTACTTATAAAAACAAGTCTGCTAACTTGACAGTCAATACTCACTGAAGAATCCATTAGTTTTCCCCCAACCATTAAGTTTGTGAAAATGTCATTAAAAACATCAGCAGTCCTTCCTTACCTCCAAAACCATTTAATTGAAGATGGCATTACTCATCCTCAGGTAGCTCGAAATACAATAAAAGAACTTAATTACCTGAAGTTTCATTCAGCATTGTATCTTCTGAAATGAACTCCATTCCCAGCTTTTCTCCATTCTCCATGTAAGCTTTCCATAGGCTCTTGTTGGGTAGAACATTGTAATAATCATGTGCTCCACCTTTAATTTCTACCTAATAAAAAAAATTACAAAACAAATCTTAAAATTTAAAAAAATGCAAATTCTCTAATTTTCAATCCAGTGAGGGTTCTCTCTAACAGGAACAGATTTGTTGTTTTTGGCCAGGGATGGGGGGTGTACTGGGGATTGAACCCAGAGGTGCTTAACCACCAAGCCACAACCCCAGCCAGTTTTTATATTTTATTTTGAGATAGAGCCTCGCTAAATTGCTGAGCCTGGCTTTGAACTTGCAATCCTCCTGCTTCAGCCTTCCAAGCCACTGGGATTTCGGCATGTTACCATGCCCAGCCAAGAGGGGCACTTTTCCATCTAGACATAAGCTTACTCAAATTCCCTAACTTAAAAAAAAAAAAAAAATGTATCTTATAATGAAAGTTTTTAAGACCCTATCTCCCTAATGTTTTAAATTATCTAAACCACATAATGTCACCAAGCTCTAAACTAGCCAGCAAGTGTCAACTTCAGTCACCTGAAGAAGGTGTAGGGAGAACCCAGAAATTACTATTTTAACCAGCATCCCCAAGTAATTCTGATGCAGGTGGCCAAAAAAAAAAACAGTCTGAGGAATACAACTCTAGTTTCAGTCTCCAAAAGAAAAAAAATTGAGCTTCACTAACATTCAACATACAAAATGACACTGATACCCCTGCCTGGTCCGAAAGGTACCCTGCAAGAAATACCAAAGTTTCACAATGAGAAGGGGTTGACAGTGGTCCTCATTTATTAATTTAAGTGTATAAAGATACAGACAGTGTATGTTAAGTGTACTAATAGTAATGTGGATAGTAAGTGTCAGGAAGAATCTGAGGCAAGAAATCACTAGCCTGGGGTGTGTATGTGCCCAGTTAAGTGGATTTATAGATTCAGGACTAACTCAAATCGGCAATTCCCTTGGACTAAATATAATATCAAAAATGATAGCAAATGCCAATCATGAAATAGCAGAGATCACATTTCTTCTCTTCTTGGTAACATCTAAGGTAGAAACAATGACAATTTAGTCACATCTTTCAAGTCAGTCAAAATATAAGAAATTATTAAAACATCACTTAAATAGATTTAAATACTATAACAATAAACTTTACTAAGGGAATATTGTACACTTTGAGAGATAGGCTAATGGTAAGAGTTCACATATATATTTTATAAACAAATATTTAAATATTTATAGGTAAGTAAGGGAATAAAAGCTTAGTTTGTACTGCCCTAAACTATGGATGCTTTATAATTATATACTAATTCTATACCTACTGTCTGTAATGGCATTTGAGGCTATGTACTTTCTCTTACAATTGTCCATGTATCTATTTATCTATTCATAACAACACATGAGCTTTTACAGAATTCTTCCCTTTGTTGATCACATTTCCCATCTGTGCACTCTCACTCTCTGTCCTTCACATACCTGAAAGTATGATCATCCTTAAAAGCTCCATTCAGATCTATAGTCTTCCATAAAATCTTCCTTTTTACACCCCCAGGCCAGTGATTTCCTGTCTCAGATTCTTCCTAACACTTACTATCCACATTACTATTACTACACTTAACATACACTGTCTGAGAATTACTGCTACCATGAAACACTGCTACCATGTGAACAAATCATACATCACTAGACTACGGAGGACAGAAAAAATGTTAATACATGTGAAGGTTATGCTCTTACCTGTTCACAAACACTATTTCATTTATCTCTCAAAAGAACTCTAATATTGTGTCATTATCCCTATTTTCAAGTGAGAAAATGGAGACTCAGAGATACAAATAATGTTTCGAGGCTGAGCAGCACAAGTCAAGATCTTGTCTCTCCAACTAGACTATGTGCAAAATTCTTATTTTATATAATCCTAAAACTCACCCACTTTATACCATACATGACTGATACTTAAATGCAAATCAGCAAATTCTCTTGACTAACTTCTGTGTTTAACTTCCATTCCAGCCATCTATGAGTATTTATATCACTATTTTAACAAAAACAGCTTTTGTAGATTTTGACATTAAGTTCCATTTACTGTAAGCATTTCTAAAAGCATAATTGCCAACAATGAAGGTTGTAATTTGCCAAAAGGCAGGGATTCTAGAGCAGCAATATCCAAATTACTCTATAAGATGATGTGTAAGCCAGGAGTGGTGGCACATGTCTGTAATCCCAATGGCTGGGGAGACTGAGGCAGGAGGATCACAAGTTCAAAGCCAGCCTCAGCAAAAAGCAAGGCGCTAAGCAACTCAGTGAGACCCTGTCTCTAATAAAAATACAAAATAGGACTGGGGATGTGACTCAGTGGTTAAGTGCCCCTGAGTTCAATCCCCGGTACCAAAAAAAAAAAAAAAAAAAAGATGTGTAGTCTTCCCTTTTCAGACACTGAGTAAAATACATAAGAATTAATAAAGGCTTTCATATTAATTATTAGACCAACTCACTTTACAAATTCCAGACATCACCAGTGAGTACAGGCCCTGGGTTCAATCCCCAGCACCAAAATATTACCATCATCAAATGAGAAGGAGGCAAGCAAGTTAGGTTTCAATCTAATTTAACATAAACAGCCCAAGCCCACATATATACCTCTGATTATAATTAACTCTGAAAAGTTCTTACTGTGCACCCTGTAGCCAAAGCTGCAGATCTGAAGCAATCTTCTGCCTTTTTGGTCAAAACTTGAAGTTCTTTCAATGAGGGTGCACGGAAGTAATAAATTAATTCAGAGTAAGAGGGAATGATATTTGGTTTTACACCACCATTTTTTATTATACCTATAAAAAGAATCAAATTACTGAAATTAAGCCTGTGATCATTACTTTAAGGTTAAATATAATCCATAAGTTTTTTAGACAATATGTACATAAAGAAAAATAATCTAAACCTATTTACTTCACTGATATACCAAAATCAAACATTTTAACAGTTATACAGCGTAAGTTTCTACTGAGAGAGTGACATTTCCTAGCTAAGAGGGAAAAAATTGCTTATAAGTACTTTATTCTAAGGAATCTATATAACATTAGGAAATTATGATTCAGGGCTGAGGGTATAGCTCATTGATAGAGCACTAGCTTAACATAAGCAAGGCCCTGAGTTCCATCCCCAGCACCTCAGAAAGAAATTATAATCTACATTATTAAAAAAAAATTAAAAATGTATAACTATAAAAAATGTGGTAATATCATAAGCTATCTGGGAAATTTTTTCATTATTTTACTACAGTTGTACTGTTTGATAAAATTTTGACATTAAAAAAAAAAACAATGTTTGAGGTTCTATAATTACCCTCATACTTCAAGAATTCCATAAATCCTCTAAATGGTATTTAGCTCTGGGAAAATAATTTTCATACCAAAAAGAAATCACTCAGGTCAGGATCCTAAGTACTATAAACTGTCAAAACAAACACATTTGGAACTACACAGAATGAAGATTTATCCAAAGTAATAACAAAATAGATATGCACAATCTAATTCTATATGACCTACTTAAAAATGTCTTTCTTTTTTTAATTTTTTTAAAATTTATATATGACAGTGGAATGCATTATAATTCTTATTACACATATAGAGCACAATTTTTCATATCTCTGGTTGTATATAAAGTATATTCACACCAATTCCTGTCTTTATACATGTACTTTGGATAATAATGTCCAGCACATTCCATCATCTTAAAAATATATTTCTAGGGGCTGAGGTTGTGGCTCAGTGGTAGAGCACTCACCTAGCATGTATGAGGCCCTGGGTTCAATACTCAGCACCACATAAAAATAAATAAAATAAAGGTATTGTGTCCAACTACAACTAAAAAATACATTTTAAAAAATATATATTTCTATTATTTAAAAATTCCTATTTTTTTTCCTTTTAAAGAAAATAAGGCAGGAAATTGACAAAAGTGCAATTACTAACTGATTTCAGCCTATAGCAAAATTAACAGGTAAAAAAATAGATATTAAACTATAACAAAATATGTACCTTTAAGACAGTATACTTTATTACTGTATTTATATTATGGTGATAACACATAATTTTAAAAGATGCTCTTAATGGGGCCGGGCTGTGGCTCAGTGATAGAGTGCTTGCCTAGCATGTGTAAGGCACTGGGTTCAATTCTAAGCGCCACATTTAAATAAATGAATAAAATAAAGGTCCATCAACATCTTAAAAAAAAAAGAAGTTCTTCAGGATGTAACAACCTTTATTAAAATCCAGTAATCCTTACACCTTTTTAAATTTGAGGAATGGACAAAATGTTGTTAACATTAAGAGACAATGGGATAACCAGAAAATCAAGTTCTTACTTTCAAACACTGACAGAAAAAACAGTTCCCCACATAAGACTTCAGCTCTATTGCTCATAGATGGCCATTCCATTTATGTACAATAGTTGTAAATATCTTCCTATCCGCATATAAATATCCTAGTACCCTGTCACATGAATTCTGAAAATGTTCAAAATTTTAGAATTTTCATATGAAGTACATAACTATGTTTCCAGTTTTTTAAAAAATCAAATATTAGTTATATTTCACTGAAATATATTAGGCACCATTATACAAAATATATGACAGTAATACCATGAACTCTCCAGGTTGGTTTCATTTGCTGTCTTAACACAGACAAATTGTTGTAGGCAAGAACAGCAGCATCTAAGGCATTGACTCCTTCCCAGGGGTAAGCAGCAGCATGAGATGCTTTTCCATAGTATTTCACAGTCACACTAGGAAATAAAAAAAATCATTGAAAGGGCTGGGGCTGGGGCTGAGTGATACAGCACTTGCCTAGCATGCATGAGGCTCTGGGTGGGATCCTTAGCACCATGTAAAAATAAAATAAAGGTATTGTGTTCATCTACAACTAAAAAAAAAAAAAAAAAATCATTGAAAATTACTCCCTCCAGTATCACTAAAGAAAAAAAAAAATGCAGGTAGTTAGAACTACCAAACTATTATTCAAAATTAATTCACATTGCTGAAATTTTTACTTGCAAATTATTTGCAGTAAAAGCACTACATTTACTTGCATTAGTTACAACTTATTATTATGTGACATAGTACTTAACTCAAAGAAAGCATTCTAAATAGAGAAAGAAAATGTTGCTCAACCAACCTCCTACAGATTAAATTTGTACACAATTCAACTTGAACACATATGCAATACTGTATTACATGATGCAATTATAAAATAGGAGTTCTTGCATCCTTTTACACTGTATGATGATAGCTCTCTATCAAAAGTCTGCAAAAACTCAGATAAGGGCTGGGAAATAGCTCAGTTGGTAGAGTGCTTATCTTGCATGCACAAGGCCCTAGGTTCAATCCCAGCACCCAGCACCACAAAAAAAAAAAAAAAAAAAAAAAAAAAAAAAAAAAAAAAAAAAAAAACCTCAGATAATTCTTTATTAGAAAGTAACATTTGAAATGGGCTAAGATAATCTTTGAAAATCACTTTATACTCACAATTTTATCATAAGATACCCTAGCAATATTTTAATGTTTCCAAATACTTTAGGTGGCTAACATTTTATTTAACTTAATTTGTTTCCAGCACTGGGGATGAAACCTGGGCCTCATACATGCTAGGCAAGCTCCCCACTACTGAGCTATATCCCCATACTTCATTAATGTTTTAAAATTCTATAAATTATCATTACTTCACTCCATGGTTTTCATATTCTCAGATTGTGAATTAAATACTTATAACTTTATAACTAAATAATAGTGTAACTAAGTGATTGACTTACTTAGTTAACACTTTTTAAACCTAATTAACTAGTATTGTTCACATTTAGACTAAAAAACCATTCTGGACATTCAGGAGTTCTTAGAATGCTACCAATTCTTATGTCATTCCTCACATTCTGTTAGCAGAACAAAGATAAGTAAAAACATTCAAACACATTTATAAGATTGTAAGATACTTATTTCCTTGACATATATCTTTTCACCATCACCTTGAAACTAGAGTATAAAATGGAAAAGGAAGTCCTTTATGAAAATGGCTCTAGTACCATTTCTTTTTTTTTTCAGTTGTTGACTGATCATTATATATTTATTTATATGTGGTGCTGAGAATCGAACCCAGTGCCTCACATTTGCCAGGCAAGCGCTCTTCCATTGAGCGCTTAAATATACAATTAAAGAACAATAAACTACAGGAAAAGAAATATTAAAAGTTATTTTATATCAGCATTAATATTTTGGCCTTTAAAAACATACTTCAAGCAAAATAATATGAAATTATTTTCAAAACAAACTGTTTGATTTTGTTTTAACAAAACAAGGGCCTCTGAACTAGTTATGGTGGCACTTGCCTCTGGTGCCAGCTATTGGAGGTTGAAGCATGAGGATCAAGAGTTCAAGGCCAGCCTGGGCAAAACAGAAAGACCCACTTCAAAAAAAAAAAAAAAATTTAAATTAAAAAATAGGGCCAAAACAATGTGTGTGTTTGTTTGTTTGTTTACTTATTTATTTATTTATTGGCAACAGGGATTGAATCCAGGGGTGCTTAACCACTTAGCCACATCCCCACCCTTTTTTTTTTTTCCTTTCTTACTTGAGACAGGGTTTCACTAAGTTACTTAGGGCTTAAATTGCTGCATCTGACTTTGAACTCACAATCTTCCTGCCTCAGCCTCCTGAGTCACTGGGATTACACACATGTGCCACTGCAACTAGCTAGAACAATATATTGAATGCCTGTAATCTCAGTGACTCAGGAGGTTGAGGTAAGAGGACTGTAAATTCAAGGCCAGCCTTAGCAACATGGGAAATCTCTGTCTCAAAAAATAAAAAAAGAGCTGGGGATGTTTCTCAGTTGTAGAAGGCCCCTGAGTTCAACCCTGAGTACCTCAATAAAACAAAATAAAATGTGTGTATGTGTGTGTGTTAAGCTGAATTCCTCAGAGAGAGAAAAAAAAACCAACCTTCCTTCAATATTTAATTTATACATGTACCTATGCATGTCCTATAAACCTATGCATGTGCTATAAATACACCTCTAAAGAGGGGACTGGAGGGTTAGTGCTGTAGCTGCGTGGTAGAGTGCTTGCCTAGCACGTGTAAGGATCTGGGTTCCATCCTCAGCACTGGAGAAAACAACAACAGCAAAGAATGGACTGGATATGGGAAAGGTGGCCAATAGGAAAAACTTGCTTTATCTTATTCATTATTAGAAATTTAAAGAGATAAATTAATAACTTTCTTTAAATTCTTCATCTTGTTCCTCTTTTGTGGAAATCTTAAAAAGATGACCCATGAAAAAACAAAGAAGCCAGACATTGAAACAGGCCTGGGGCCAAGTAGGCTGACTAATAAAACCATCTCTTACATATCTTTTCAGTTGCAAAGGCAACTCCTTATCAAAGAACAGAAATCAGATTCCTCTCAGAGTTCAAAACAGAACATAAATGTCACCATGTTCTGTTTGCTACTCCTGTTTTTTAGGCACTATTTTAGCAGCCCTATTATGAATACTATAATAAATCTCAATTAGAAGAGTCTTGCCAAATGTCACTCAATGTTAATCAAGACATCACATTATCTTTCAATACACTTTTTGTTTTGTTTTGGAGTCTTACCAAATGTCATTCAATGTAAGTTAAGACATCATATTATCTTACAATATACTTTTGTGTGGGTGTGTGATGGGGGGTTGCTGGGGATTGAACCCAGGGCATTGTGCATAGGAGGCAAGCACTCTATCCCCAGCCCTTACAATACACTTTTTGTTTTGTTGTTCTGGGGTTTCAATTCATTGCCCATTCTGGTCTCCAAATTCATACAGGATCAAGCACTCCTCACGCATGCCTCAGTCTTCCAAGTAACTGCAGCTATAGGCACACACCACTGCATCTGACTCAATTTACTGGGTTTTTGTTTTGTTTTGTTTTTAATTGGAGCATTATAATTATACATAGTAGTGGGATTCATTATACCATATTCATACATATCAATTTACTTTTTAAATGAAAAAAAATTTGGAGTGTTGGGCCCTTAGACATAAAAGTATTCTATAGTCAGTTATCCTCTAAGAAGTTTATCTGCAACTTGATTACTTACTCATGTTCGGCCACATCGGGTAGATAAGCAGCATTCTCTTGGGATGGATGGGCCATGAAAACAACATCGAGGTTTTTAAAAGCTCCTGCTTCAATTAGATCAATTTTGCCACCACCATCTTCTTCTGCAGGGGTTCCCAGGACACTTATCTAGAGGGAAATACCTATTTCAGAGCAAAACAACAAAAAGTCCTAATAGGAAAATAAATATCAAACAGGTTCCCTCAAACATGTACTCACAATCTATATTAAGGTTCTTAAACTATGGAGACAGAGGATTTATGCAGTGGGCATAAAATATATGGTGCTAAATTAATCACAAAATTTAATTTACATTATTATACTAATTTGAAGTAATGTATGTACCAGGGACACTATAAGAAACTTTCCCAATATTTATTAATAGTTATTTGTAATAACTCAAATTTGTATAACGAATGGCAAATATGAAAAAAAGTTGAATATTACATACCTAGTTCCTCAAAATTTGCAAGGACTTATTTCTTAAAGCTTCTTCATGACTTAGACTTTCAGAACACGTATAGAGCTATTCACCAGCATTTTACTGGTAAGGAATTTTTCAAGTGACTTGTTAATCATTCTCACAACAACCCTGTGAGGTAGATGAGTAACCAGCATCATCATTTTGGGGAGGGTGGTTTTGAAAGTGTCTTGCCCCAGGTCAAAGAGCAAATCTTCGGGTACAGCTAAATTACCTTAGATGCCCTAACCTGCTGGCCTGAACTATTCCCTACTAAGATACCTACTTAAAAAGTCTTAACTCATTAATCCCTTATAAAGAGCATTAAACAAATCTTAATACCATGGTAAGAAATGGCCAACTACTACACAAACTTACTAATCAACCAAGGCAGATTTACTGGTCACCAAACACCTAATTAAACAAAAGAAAACTTTACAGAATAAACATTTTACTTTGAAACTTAAGCTTAACTTCTTCAATTTTAAAAAGCAAAGGAAAATTATCTATAAACAACTCATACTTTCAAGGTCATGTCTTTGAACACAATAGAACAACCTGGAAAAAAAATCTTGGCTTGCAAAGAGAATCAGCTCAAATTCCATTTTCAGATAACACAGATAACCTTGCTAAACTGAGAACAGATAACCTTGCTAAGACAGATAACCTTGCTAAGACAGAAAACCTTGCTAAACTGAGAACAGATAACCTTGCTGAAACTGAGAACAATCATTTGGAATGTGAAGTTGGTACATTTCTCAAACTCCAGTTTTCTTTAGAAACCATAAAGTGTCCACACTCTTAAACAAGCTGCTCTTTATTCTTAACTCTAGACTTATAAAATTGATGGTCTATTGCTGACAGCTCCGAGTCTTTCATAAACCTGGTTAAAACTAAATCTCTCCAATGTTTTATGCAATGACAAAGGATATTCCCCCTTCCCAACAAAACAAAAAAGCTAATCTAAGGCAAAAACCAGCCCCCAGCGGCTGAAAATAGAAGGTAGCTAAAGAGAAAGCCTAGAGAGATGGAACTGTTAGGACAAAAGAGAAAAGTTACTGACATTGGGGGGAAATGGGCTAAATAATATTAAAACATTTGTCTTCCCTTTAACCTGAGTGATGATGATTGAATATTAGCTCACAGAATGAAGAATAATATAACATCTGGAAAAACAGAATAACACAAGATTAAACTTGCCTAAGACAAACATAAACAACATTTCCCGTTTAAGGAATTGGTATATTTCTTAAAATTGTGAAATAAAAATTAAGACTTAAGGATGAACTTATCTTTGTACTAAATGTTCATTTGCTTTTCCGTTATTAGTATAATTCTAGAAGTTAGAGGATTCTAATGGCTGAAAATTTCCTATTCAAATACCAAGCAAATCATAACACACACACACACCTCTCTCTCTCTCTCTCTCTCTCTCTCTCTCTCTCTATATATATATATATATATATATATATATATATATATATATATATATGTTTTCCTACAAAAATTACTTTCTCCTGAAGTAATTGGAGGAATTACTTGTCAGCAAATTGCAGTTGCCTCTCAAGTCACCAAAAATAACCCGTAACAAAAACCAGGCTTGGTTCTCAATTCTTTCCAAGAGAAGAATCTCCTGAGTTGTTTATAACTACAAAAGTGGAAATAAAAAGTCTGCAGAAGGTCGCTAGTCGGCAACACGTTTAGTCCGGACTTTCTTTCGGGGATTCTTTTCTGCCTTTTGCCAAAGGGATGGCCACACGTCGAGCGCACTCCCTACACCGGCCCAGGGACTAAGGTGCAAGGGATGTACCGGCCCCACCTCACCTTCACCGACCGAGGAGGCCCAGGGAGGCTCTCTAGGGCCCCCCTCAATCCCAGAGCGGCCGCCGCCCCAACCTCGGCTATGAGGTTGTGACCGCAGGCGTGGCCGATGCCGGGCAGCGCGTCGTACTCGCAGAGGAAGCCCAAGTGCAGCGGGCACCGCGTGGCGCTCCGTGTCTCCCATTCCGCGCGAAAGGCGGTCGGCAGCTGATAGTGCGGCTGCACCACCCAGGAGGCGGCCGGCTGCTCCTGCTCGAAGAAGCCCGTCAGCACACGGTGGGCACGGTGTTCCTCGTAGGCCAGCTCAGGCTCGCTCCAGATGGCTTGGCTCAGGGCCCCCAGCCGCTCAGCCGCCTCGTCGATACGCTCCGCCGCGCGCAGTTTCAGCAGCTCCAGCTCTGAGAAGCTATCGCACGCAACCCCGACCGTCGGCCGCTCCCCTTCGGGTTTCATCGTGCCCAGGTCCCGAAACCCTTCAGGACTCGGCCCGGACGCTCTACTGCACCGAGCGCCCCGCCGCACTTGCTCACTTGAACCCCGCCCTGCGCGCCCTGGCCGGTGCTCCACCCCGCCGGGGGGGGGGGGTGGCTGTGAAGAAGGCGGGGCCCGGGAATCCACGGTCTTACTGGCTGTCTGGGAGGTTGATTTACACTCCAAAACTCATTCTTACTTTTCCGTCTTATTTTCCATAGCCGCCAAAAGAGTACGTTCTTTTGGTTAATAGCCATCATCGGAGGCGGGCAAGCTGGAGATACTCATCTTAAAAACGCCACTCTCTTTTCTAAATAAGTGATACAAGATTTTTAGTTTTTAAAAGATTACGTCAGTATAAATGCTGTATAAAGAACACAGTCCTCAAGACGACACGTTTCAATTCTCGGTGCTGCCCTCTCTTTCTTCTCCTTGAGGCTGTATTGTCTAAAAGTTGCGACTGCTTTAAATAATTTTCTGGTTAGAACAAAATTATAAAGCCACCTGGATTACATAGAAAGCTCTTGATGTGTATTAGCTATCATACTATAGTTCATTTGAACAGAATAGAAATCAGAATTTAAAATAGATTTAAGCCCAGGAGCAGTGGCACAGTAATCCTAGCGACTGGGGAGGCTGAAGCAGGAGAATTGCAAGTTCAAAGCCAGCCTCATCAATTTAGGAAGGCCCTGCCTCTTGATAAAATATTTTAAAGGGGGTGGGGGGGGGGCTGTAGCTCAGTGGTAGAGCGCCAGCCTCGCATGTATGAGGCACTGGGTTTGGTCCTCCGGCACCTCATAAAAATAAATAAATAAAGATATTGTGTCCATCTACAACTAAAAAAAAGAAAAAAAAATTTAAGAAGGGTTGGGGATGTGGCTCAGTGGTTAACCCTCCTGGGTTCAATCCTCGGTACCTGCCCCCCACTAAAAATGGATTTAGAAAACACAATTAAACAAAATATTTATGGTAAAGATATTCATGCTACTTTATTGATTTGGACAGTTGCTTTGAGTTTGTTGATTTGGACAGTAACATCTTTGAAAGGGAACATATGACTAGTTTCATTTACAATTTTAATTGATGCTGAACTCAAGTAACATGATATGTGCAGCTGGTGTTCACATTATAACTGAGTTTTAAATTACCCAGTGAACAACTTCAAGATGTCATGCTCTTGTTTTTGTCCAGAGTGAAGCATAAAATCTGAAAATCTGTTGTTGATGATATGCCTATTAATAACATTGTAAAGGTTTATGTCTGAGGTTTTTCACATATTAAAAGCTTCTATCAGCTCTTCCTATCTATGCTCTTAATTGTCCAACTGAACTAAGACACAATATATTTGTATAAAAAGCCAAATGTATCATTTGAAAAGTCTAAAGGAAGCTAACATGTGAAGACAATCAACTACTGTTTTTACTTTATCTAACAGTGACAGAATAAAATGTCATATTCTAACTTGAAAACACTGTCTTTATCATTTAACACCCTGATACTCAATATTAAAGACAATAAATATGGTACTAAATTCCGGGATTCCCTTAGCTGTGCTTAATAGAGCTTTTCTGGTATACCCCTGACAAAAATCTCCTGTATCCATGAGATTCAATATTATTGTGCTCAGTTAGTTGGCTAAAAATCCAGGACTGTGTTAGAGAAAAACAATAGATGACATTTATATAGCACTTACTCTGTACCAGGCACTGTTCCAAGTGCTTTACATGTATTAGCACATTTCATCCTTATCCTAAATTTGAGGTTGTTAATGTGATTATATATCTTCATTTTACAGATTAAAGTCTGAGATTACACAACTATTAAGTAGTAGAGCCAGTGTTATACAGAAGCCAGAGTCTTTAGCCACCATGCTCAATTGCTTAGGTAAACAGTCATCCAAATTTCATAAGTGAATCTACCACTCATCTATATTAGAACTCACAATAATCACACATCTCGAATAGATTTTACTGCAGTGACTCTGTCTACCAGCATCAGTAGAACCTGTTTGTTTTCATCAAGCAGCAATAAACAGCAGCAGAAAAAAGGTACATATAAATTTTATATACAAGCTTCTATTTATATTACTTGTTACAAATAAACAAAGCTGTCACTTAAGGTAGAGAAAAGATAAATTCTAAGCTCTGGTCCTTTTGAATATGTGTGCATGTGCATGCATGTATGTATTAGATTTCTAGTGTTGACCCTCCCTATATTTCTTGCTCATGGTATACTGTAGCCTTTAATTCATTTATTTAGTATATTGTGATTACTTGTTGAATGTATAACATCTCCTCCAGTCTTTAAACTCTTTTGTTTTCCCACTTTGTTTCCAGCACCTAACATTATATATTCATGATACAGTCCTTCCTGTGTCAATAAATATTTGTTAACTGGTTTTTCTTCTTGAATCTAATAAGCTAATTGAGTAATGGTAACAATTAACTTCTAAACTACGTTAAACTACATGCAGACACTGTGTATGTAAATATCATGCTTCCTCCTAGACTTCTCATTCCTTTAGCTGGAACTAGGGTGCAGGAAGCATGGCTTCTAAAAGCTGAAATTGGAAATGTTGTATTTTTGAAACTAATAAGTTCAGTAATGCTTACTATTACTTTTATTTCTACCCATAATATTCTTACAACTGTCTGCCATATCTATGTGCTGCTACTAAAGAGCCTATAGTAATTTTTACTAGGATTAAAAAACATGTAGAAAGATCCTGTGTGGCTCAGCGGTTAAGCACCCCTGGGTTCAATCGATGGTACCAACAAAAAAAAACAAACAATAATTCAACTGACTTAAAAACTTTGAAGCAGGAAATTTATGAAAATTAGTTGTGTGCTTTGGTGAAAGGAGGAGAGGAAAAAATTTCCTTTACCATAGAAAAATAACACTACTCATGGCTTAAGTACCTTACTGTATTGTACAAGACTATATAGTACATTGCATTTTGGCCTTCAGATCCATCTTGTGACAACAGGCTTTGATATGGTTTATAATCCTTGAATAAAAATAATAATTAAATAAAGTTCCCAACACAAATGGATAAAGTATGACCTAAAAGAGGGAAAAAAATCGATATTTTAAGAATAAAGAAATATTGGGGGAGAAAGGAATGAAATAATTTGATCCCTGGAGAGAGTGCATCTCTCTCTCTCTCTCTCTCTCTCTCTCTCTCTCTCTCACACACACACACACACACACACACACAAACTTAAATTAAAACCTTTAAAATGCAGAATAAGAGGTATTTCCTAAAGTACATTTGTATTTTGATTACTTTTTTTCAGCTTAAGTATATTTGGAATGTGATTAATTTTCTCCAAAATAAATCAGGGCATACTACATGATTTGGGGGCTGCTACTATCAACAAGCAGAATAAGCAAAATGCTGTGTCACTCTAGTGTACTGACCATTTACAATACTCCCTAAGTAAACACATCCCACCCAGAAATTATAGTTATCTTGAGAAAGCTCTCCAGCTAAAATAACATGTACCTCACACTTGATAGCATATTAAGAAATCAGCCTTGGCTAAGAAGTTAAAAGAGCTGGTAAAAACAAAACAAAACAAAACTTAATTGGGGGTGAAGGGACATGGAAAAAATACATTCAGTGCTTAGGAATATTAACTATCCAGACAATGGGCAAACTATTGGATGTGGTTAAGCAGGAGAGAGGTAAGATCAGAATTTTGTTCTACAAGAATAATTGATGACTAGATGAGCAATAAATTGGAAAAAGAAAAGTCTAAGGCCTGAGATAAGATGTTCCTGCAAAGTCCAAGGCTTCCAGAGACATCCACAGGTAGAAGTGACCAGATGTGATGCCCAAATGAATAACTATTAATATTTGGCTACATGTATTTCCAGATGTTCTCTCTCTCTCTGTATGTGCATATGCTCACATGTATGTAACTAGATTAATCTGTGTATGGCTGGGCCCCTTATTCCAGCCTCCTTTCATCTTTAGGCCAGACTTAATGCATTAAATTCAAATCTACACCACTGATGATTTGACAGACTGCTTTGAAAAGAGATAAAAGAGAACATCTTGTCTAATTCTGCACTGTAAAATTTCCTCAAAATGCTTCAAACATTTCTCTTTTCCCACAAAGCCCCTCCCTTATGACCTCATTTAACCTTAATTACTTCCCTAAAGGTATTACCAAATATAGTCATGTTAGGGGTTAGGGCTTTATTCAACCCATTAATTTTAAGGGAGGACACAATTTGGTACCTAACATGTGCCGAATAGCAGCAGCCCAAGATGATTACACATCAGCAAAGCAGAGGATTTATTTTGAATAAAGGTCTCATTATAGCCTGTAATACTAAGACTATAAAAAAGAGGCATCTGTGGCACACACAAGCACAGAACTACACAACTTGTTTTTGAGATGGAGGGATGTCTCGCATTTTTATCCAGGTTGGCCTTGAACTTGCAGTCCTCCTGCCCAACTCCTGTGTAGCTAGGATTATAGACATGAGCCACATGTCCAGCTCTAAACAATTTCTTAATGAAGATTTTCCAAATATTTTCCTTGAGAAATTAAAAGCTCTTAATAGACACTTATGATAGCATTAGAATTGAAAACATTCATTTCCTCTTAAGAAATCATTCCTTGAGCCAGATGCGGTGGCTCACACTTGTAATCTCATCAGTTCAGGAGGCTGAGGCAGGAGGCTTGCAAGTTCAAAGCCAGCCTCAGCAATTTAGTGAGGCCTTAAGCAACTTAGAGAGACCCTGTCTCTAAATAAAAAATAAAAAGGACTTGGGATGTGGCTCAGTAGTTAAGTAATCTCTGTTAGAGAGAGAGAGAGAGAGAGAGAGAGAGAGAGAGAGAGAGACCTTTCTTGAAATTTCATGTTTTTTTCCTCAGTGATAAATATGAATCAGATTAAAACAATCCTCACTTTGTTTTTTATGTCAACTAAATTTTTTTCATTAAAATAAGCTGCTTCATTAAAACCAGTTTCCTTGGTTAAAAATTAATTTGGCTTAGGAGAAAAGTTCATTCAAGCTGAATTATAACAGATAATTAATTCAATAGTTTTTTGTTGTTGTTTTCTTTTGTTTTTGTGATGCTGGTGATTGAACCCAGGGCCTTATGCATGCAAGACAAGCACTCTATCAACTGAGCTATATCCCCAGCTCTATTTTTTATTTTTAAAAACTTGATAACTGGCCAATTTTTAAAATATCTAGAATGCCACTTTTATTATTATTAAGGAAAGGCAAATATTTTATTTACTAATTCATACCAAATGGCAGCAAATGTTCTGTTGTTGTTTTCATTGTCTAAAATTAGTTTATAATTTTACCCAAGAACAGAAGGTGTTGCCAAGTGAGAGGTCAATTTCTTTCTCCAGGAACACTTGACCATGCAGAGGTCTCCAGCCATGAGGTCATCCAATATGAGTCTATCATATTGCTCTTGAAAGTTTGAAAGCCCAGATTTGAACTTAGCAGTCAATATCAGGTTTTAGCACAGGACAAAGCTAACTGTGCAACAGTGTATACCTTTAAATGGAATGAACTTAAATTATATTCCAAGTGGAAATAAAAGTCTATAGGGCAGACCCATGATAGCTATATTTAGACTCCCTATCCCAGGCTTCCAGCAGGCTATGTAGTCAAGGTCATGAACACCCTGATTCAATGTATACATTCAAAGTTATAAACATTTGCTTGTGAGCATGTGCCCACTTATGTAACCTATTGGCAATGAGCCTTCTTTGGCCTGCATATAAAAAAGACCTGTGGAAAGTCTCAGCTGAATGGGGCTGAGTAGGGTCTATTGCCCCCTCCAAATAAAGAACCTTTACTATCCCAACTGTGCCTCACATCTTCTTTCAACTACCAGAGCCCCAAACCTTGCTTCCTAGACCTAGATTGAGCCCCCACCAGACAAAGGCCTAACATCAAAGTAGTTTAACTGGAATACCCAATAGTTTATAACTTAAATTAACATAATTTTAGAGTATTAAGCTACCAAAGGAAACTAATAACAAAATGTGTATGAAGGAGAGAATGAAAAAGAGCAGAAATAAAAGCATACATTTGCAAACTTTTTACAGTGTTGCAGTCTGGTCTAAATATTTTTATTTTAAATTTTAAAAATTAAGTCTACATTAAACAATAAACCACAAAACTACAACATGCATCTTTAGAACAAGTATTACATATTAAAGGCAAAATTTAAGCAAACAAGGTTAGCTAAGTAAATATATAGAAAGGCCAAATTGCTAACTCATAACTAGCTTATTTGTTTTCAATTAATGGCTAAATAGTTTTATTTAGCATAGAAAACTGGGTTTCTACATTGCACTCTAGGATCATCCACTGTAGCTACTAATCCAAGAGAAGCTGATCTTCAAATATTTAAGGCTGTGAAATAAATAAATTATATATACTTAGATCTAGATTCTAGTTTCTGACTCCAAAATGCTTCTTATGTCCCTTTTCTTACTTTTCAGGACTAATATTTCCATTAATTTCATTGAATATTTATAAATTAATGTGAAAACTCAGTGAGCACTTGTTAGTTGACTTGTGTTGTCTTGTTATCCAATCTAGAAAAAGAATTTTGAGTAAGCTTCAGTAGAACTGAGACCTGTGTGGACTTGGTTTATGGCTCAGTGGTAAAGCACTTGCCTAACATTTGATTCTCAGCATCACATATAAATAAATGAATAAAAGAAGATCCATCAATATTTTATATATATATATATATCGAATATAAAGAACTGAGACATGCGTATGCAAAGAAATTACTTCACTTACAGAGAATCAGCTTAACCAAGCCTTGATTCTGACATATGAGCAAGCTTATGGAAGTCAAAAATTCTTAAAAACTGACAGTATAATGTGGAGGAAATATCTTATACAAAATATTGATTGGCCTATAAGGGGGAAATACATTGCTATAATGGATTCTACCCTGTGTTAGCCAGCTTTTTGACCTTGTGACCAAAATACCTGACAAGAACAAGTTAGAAGAGAAATGGTTTATTTTGGTTTACAGTTTCAGAGATTCAGTCCAAGGTCAGAAGACACAAAGGCAGAACAACATGCCAGAGGTAAGTTGCTGGAATAATAGCAGATAGGAAGCAGAAGGGGAGAGAAGGTCACACCCCTGTGACCTACTTCCTCCAGCCACGTCCCACCTGCTTATAGTTTTACCAGCTCCCATTAAGTCCATTCAAATTATTAATCCATCAACTGGATTAATTCACTGATAAGGGCAGAATGTTCATGATCCAATCATTGCCTGAAAAGTTACACTTCTGAACCTTTTTATAGTGGGGACCATGCTTTCAACACATGAACTTTTGGAGGGACAGTCCAGATTCAAACCATAACATACCCTTAGCCTCCTGTACTCATATCAAATTCCCAACATCCCATTGTTCTTTCTTCTGGTAACTTACAATGAAGTAGGGAGTTGATTGAAAGAGAAAACAATTTTGAAAAAAAAACTCACAAGATTGAGTAATAAGTGTTTAAAACATGGAACTTTTTCCAATTGTAAAAGGATATGTACAGGCACAGTGGCACACGCCTATAAAGAGTCATGGTTTCTTTTAAGAGGAAATAACATTTAGAGTCTATGGTCTGAGCTCTTAGGGATGCTGAATGCTACTGGGGTGGGCACCCATGTTTAAAGCCTTTTTGGTGAAAAAAACAAATATTTTTTTCATAGATGGACACAATACCTTTATTTTATTTATTTATATGTGGTGCTGAGGATCAAACCCAGTGCCTCACACATGCTAGGCAAGGCCTTTACCATTGAGCTACAACTCCATCCTCAAACTTAAAAAATATTTTTTTTAAAAGAGCAAGTATAACACATGCAAGAACCTTTCAACTGATGTGTTTGTACCAGTCTCCACTACTCCCTCCAATTAATCCTCCACATCCCTGTCAGAATCATCCTTACAAAACACAGATCTAATCTTCTGACTTCTCTGCTTAAAAGTGTCTGATAGACTCCCATTCCCTACTCCAAAATAAAGCCAAATCTTCTTAGCATGACATACATTCATGGCTTCTCCAAACTTGCCTCTGCACCTCCTCCATTCCAGCTTCTTTAGCACTCAGCCTTCCTTCCCACCCAGCTCAGCAATACCCCGCTGCTCCTGCAATTGTGTACTTGCTCACCCACTCCACTCTGCCTAAATGCTTTTTTTTCTATTCTTAGAATTTATATTTAGCCTTCAATAAATAGCTAGAATATTGATTTCCTCTAATATAACCCCCAGTCTCCCTCCCCCAGAAGAAACTAATTCGTTTCTATTGTGTCCTCCACAGTACTCTAAAATATCTTTTTGTAGACTAATGAATCTGTATTAGGATGATTTGTTTACATGAGAGTGTACCTTCAGCTACACTGGCTCCCAGAATAAAAACATTTACCAGTGGTGGTACTGCAGTTTTATGTATTAGACTGATGCAACACTAAGTGTGGAATTGCATGGTGTGAGGGTTATTTCCTTTTAATTTATCACATTATATTAAGGAGGAAGTTCTAGTTGGGAGCCAGTATGTCTTCAACATCTCTCTATTGGGTAATTAATTTTCCTTTTATAAAAGAGAGCTGACCTCAAGCTTGGAAACTTTGTAGATAAACATTTTTTTTCATGATACTTTCTAATGACTACCTTTTGCCTATGAAATATTTAAAATTAATGTTGGTGACAGTTTGCTTTTAAAATAAAAGTGAGCTAATTTTAAGTAAACATTATGGTAAAGAGGTACAACATTATGGTGAAAATCTCAGAGAATGTATAAAAATTACTTATGTCTGGGAAACCCTGGACTAGGTCCTTGAGAATTAGAGAGCATAACTTCTGTTTTCATTTTAGCTCCTAGAACTATGTTTAATAGGAGATTAACACTGAACATTTGACAAAATAAGAAGAAACACCCACCTCCAACATTTCAAAAACCTAATTTCATTTTAGGGAATATACAGGTATAGTGACAAGTCTTCTCCAAGCTGACTTTCTGAAAGAGATTAGCTTGTTCCTTTCTATTTACATTATTATCATAAAAATGACTTTTTACACATTTCCTCTAGCCACAGCATAGGAGATCAAATTCATAAAAGCATACAACTGTAAATATTCCAACAGGATTGAGTGGAATGTTTTATAAATTGGTGCGGGGCGGAGGAGACTTCTATCATTCCATATAAATCCATACATCACTTTTCAACTTCAATGTCATGGAACATGTTAAGAAATGGTATAGGAGGTCTTGGGGAATGAAAAGGGGACAAAAAGGAAGGAAGGGAGAGAGAAAGAGACCAAGGGAGGAAGGAAAGGGTGGCCCAGGGCAACTCTCGCTAGAGGAAAGCTAGCACCACCTGTTGGGGAGTGAGTTCACTGCATAAGATGACATCCACTGTGGTGATTTTATGGATCCTGATCTTTGTTTCTTCAATGTACTTTCCATCACACAAATTTCAAGACACTCATACATATCCAAGCATAATTTAACTTTCAAATCGAGTCTGGAGAGATGGTGCACTTCTGTAATCTCAGCAGCTCAGAAGGCTGAGGTGGTAGGATCACAAATTCAAAGCTAGCTTTAGCAATTCAGCAAGGCCATAAGCAACTTAGTGCCAAAGATGTGGCTCAGTGGTTAAGCACTCCTGGGTTCAGTCTCTGGTACCAAAAACAACAACAAAAACCCCCAAAACATTTCAATTAGTTCCATTTCCCCATAATGACACTCAAAACCAAAACTAGTTAATTAACCTAATTAAAATATACTGGCATTTCATGATTTGACTCCTTGATTTCAGACCTACCAATTAGCCCATTTTGATCCAGTTAAGAAATGAAAGAAAGGTAGTTGTATTATACAACCACACACACATTTAGATTGCTTTAGAATAGCAAATATGACCTGGAAATATAGCTCTGTGGTTGGACATGTGCCTAGCATGTGCAAGGCCCTGAGTTCAATCCTGATACTGAAAAATAAATAGAATAACAAATACATGTTGCTCAATGTTATAAAGCAGGCTTGGCAAGTCTTGGTTAGCCATGGTAATTAGAAATAGGAATAGCCTTGGATTTTGAACTTTACTAAGAACCCCCAAACAATACATTTCTACTCTCAAACTCTTCTCTCCAGAATCTACTGATGAAATTGAGACGGTTGTATTTGTCCTGAACATTTACAATAGTTGTTCGTAAGTGACAGAAAGAGTATAAGAGACAGTCAGTGGATTCAAGCCACCATGTGGGGGGTGTTAGAATGTGGGCAATGAGGTAGAGAATAAGAGGAAAGGTCTTAAGTACTCGGATTCTAAATGACAATAATTTTGCTATCAGCAATTTTCCCAGAGACAGGTCTCAAGATTAAGCAATTAAACATTCAAAATAACTTCATATGTACCTTTATTTTAAATATAGTAGACTACTTTTTTTTTTTTTTTTTGTACCAGGGATTGAACCCAGGGGAGCTTAACCACTGAGCCACAACCTGGCCCTTTTTATATTTTATTTAGAGACAGGTTCTTGCTAAGTTGCTGAGGCTGGTTTTGAACTTTTGATCCTCCTGCCTCAGCTTCCCAAGCCACTGGGATTACAGGTGTGCGCTACTGTGCCCAGCATAGACTACTATTTTAATTTTTTATTTGTTCTACTTAGTTGTGCAAGACAGCAGAATGCATTTCAATTCATCTTACACAAATGGAGTGCAACATTTCAATTCTCTGGTTGTACACGGTGTAGAGATGCACCATTAGTGCAATCATACATGTACTAGGTTAATGATGTCCATCTCATCCCACAAGCTTCCTATCCTCATAATGCCTCACCACTCTCCTTTGCCCAATCCAGAGTTCCTCCATTCTTCCCATGGCATGCCCCGCCCATTATAGATCAGCATCCACTAATCAGAGAAAGCATTCAGCCTTTAGTTGTTTGAGATTGGCTTATTTGCTTAGCATTATATTCTCCAACTTCATCCATTTACCAGTAAATGCCATGATCTCTTAATGCCGAGTAATATTCCATTGTGTATATATACACAGTTTCTTTATCCATTCATCTCTTGAAGGGCATCTAGGTTGCTTCCACAGTTTAACTATTGTGAGGTGAGCTGATATAAACATTGATGTGGCTACGTCACTATAGTATACAGATTTTAAGTCCTCTTTGGGTATAGACCAAGGAGTGGGATAGCTGGGTCAAACAATGGTTCCATTTTCAGTTTTCTGAGGAATCTCCACACTGCTTTCCAAAGTGGCTGCACCAATTTGCAGTCCCATCAGCAATGTATGAGTGTACCTTTCCCCCCACATCCTCATCAACATTTATTATTGCTTGTATTCTTGACAACTGCCATTCTAACTGAAGTGAGATGAAATCACAGAGTAGTTTTTATTTGTGTTTCTCTGATTGCTAAAGATGTTGAACACTTTTTCATATATTTGTTGATCTCTTGTATATCTCTTATGAGAAGTTAGACTACTATTTTAAAGACAAGTTTTAACAAGTAGAAAAAAAGATTCTGAATTTCATTTTCAACACTTTATACAACTGTGGTTTCAATGAAAATAATGAAATTTATTTACTTTTGAATAGTGAAATAAAGTAATGACAGTATTTAAATGGAAAAGAACACCAATTTTCCTAAAATATATTTGAATATAATCTTTGGGAAAAATTTAAGAAGCATGAAATAGGCTGTAATTTTTAAAGTGTATTAAATAGAAAAGGATAACAGTAACTGCAAAGAACAATATATTGAATTCTGTTGTAAAAAAGAAACTACATCTGGGGTTGGCTCAGTTGGTAGAGCATTTGCCTTGCATGTGTGAGGCACTGGGTTCGATCCTCAGCATATAAAAACAAATAAATAAAGTGAAGGTATTGTGTCTGTCTACAACTAAAAAAAAAAAGATTAAAAAAAAAAAGAAAATATAAAACTACATGGTGGTGCGCCGGTTATCCCAGTGATTTGGGAAGCTGAGGCAGGAGGATTGCAAGTTAGAAGCCAGCCTTGGTGATTGAACCCAAAGGCTCTTACCACTAAGCTACATTCCCAGCTGTTTTATTTAATTAATTTGTTGAAACAGGGTCTTCCTAAATTGCCAATGCTGGCCTCAAACCTGTGATCCTGACTCAGCCTCCCGAGTCACTGGGATTACAAGTATGCCTGATCAGCCTTGGCAACTTACTGAGGCCCTTAACAACTTAGTGAGACCCTGTTTCAAAACAAAAAATAAAAAGGACTGGAGATATAGATCAGTGATAAAGTGCTCAGTGGGTTCAATGTCCAGGATCAAAAAGAAAAAGAAAGAGCTACAATTATTAAATAATTCTCAGATTTTCTAGTAGTACATTCCTTGGGAATCCTTTGGGAATTTAGAAAGACTATAGAGTACCATTTGGTGTCTTAAAGTAATGATTCAATAAAGTAACACTGCTAAATAGGATTTAAAGTTCTAGGACATAGGCTAAATGTGAATGTTTTTGAGGTTCGATGCATTGAAACCAGGGACATTTAACCACTGAGCCACATCTGTAGCTGCTCCCACTAACTTTTTTTTTTTTTTTTTGCCTCAAATCATATCTGAATATAGGAAGAGCAGACATTTTAATGTAATATAAATAATTATGGTTCCACAACTTTTAAATCAGTTACAACTATCTTTACATTTCAAGTTTCTAATGGAACTTCCTTTCACAGTCTGACTCTTTCCTCAGATACTTCATCTATAGGGACAGAGATCCTATCAGAGATGCCATCTACACTGCCTTTTTTGGGGGGATGTGTGTGGTTATACCAGCAATTGAACCTAGAGGTGCTTAACCACTGGACCACATCCCCAGCCCTTTTTATTTTTTGAGACAGAGTCTCTCTAAGTTACTTAGGGCCTTGCTTAATTGCCAAGAATGGCTTTGAATTTGTGATCCACCTGCCTCAGCCTACCAAACTGTGGGGATTTAGGCTTAAGAAACCAGGCCTGGCCACCCAGTCTTTTCACATTTTCCTAGATTTTTTTTTCTTTTTAACTGTAAAGCACTTTGTGGTTGTTTTGTTTTGTTTTTTTCTAATTATAAAAGCACTTTAGCAATAATCTGAAAGTTTCAAAAGGTAAGCAAAAGAAAGTAAAAATCAAACTATGATGCTTTCACATGAAAATTCTATTTACACATAACATACAGATAAACAGGCTTTTAACTAATTAGGTTCATAATTTACATAGAGGCTAGCAAATTATTTTTCCTCTACTTAACAATATATAGCCTAACTGGCCAATCAGCAAATTAAGTTTCATTTATGTGCAAAGTCAATGCATTGGGCTAAATAGAGACCTTCAAAAAAAGAATGTCCAAATTATAATCCCTAGTCTGGAAAAAGGGTCTTTGAAGGCATAATTAAGTTATAGATGAGATCATTCTGGATTAACTCTATGACGAGCATCCTCATATAAGTAAAAAGAGAGAAAACAGAGGTAAAGGTGGTATGAAGACAAAGATAGAGACTAGAGCTATGCAGCTATTGTCAAGGAATGTCTTGGACTACCAGAGACTGAAAGAAGAAGAAAGGATTCTCTTCTAGTGCCTTCTGGGGGAATATGGCTCTGTGGACACCTTGATTTTAGACTTTTAACCTCCAGAACTGTAAGAAAAAAGAATTTCTGTTGTTTTAAGCCACCAAATTTCTGGCATTTTGTTATTACAGCTCCAGCAAACTATTAACAGTCAGCACTCCAAAGTTTCCTATGAAACTTTGTTCTCCAGCCTTACTTTCTCATTTTTAGCTCTATGCCTTTCCTTTCATTCCCTATATTGCCTCAGGGCCTTTGCACATGGTGTTCCAATGCACCAACTGATCTTCTCCATTCAATTCTCTCTTCAGGGAAAAGTTAAGTGATTTTCTAGCCGTGCTCATCACCATAAGGTTCCCTCTCAGTAGCATATAGTTCTTTTCAATAGTCCTTATTGTAGTTGGTATCTTTACCAGTATATCAGATTCTATCGTCTTCATGGCGGGCCGAATAGCTCAGTGATAGAATGCTAACAAAAGTAAGCCTCTGGGTTCAGTTCTCCACACAGCAAAATTAATTGATTTAAAAACAAAAAAATTTCTCTACCAGATTGTAAGCTTCATGAAAAGGAACCCTGCCTCTCCTCCCCACCATTATATTCCTAGTCTAGCCTTGTGCCAGCTGTGGCATAACAATCCTTTTTGAATAAATAATCACTTTCCAGAAGCATCACAGACCTTGGGAGCTTCTATCCTACAACAGGGTAATAATTGTGAATTACCTGGTGGCCATCCCACAATAGAAGCAAACAAAAAGGCAAGAGGAAAACTAGAAGGAGATGGACTACAACATTTTGAAGAATGGGGAGAGTATCATTTAAATCTGTTTAACTGTTACTGCATCAACTGCTTTTTTTTCTACAGTGTATGCGTTTGTTCCACGTCCCCCTCTCTACAATGTAATCTCTGAGACTTCCACTGCTAGGTTATTGCTCTATCCCACACCTACAATAGTTCCTGCTGCATAACAGGCTCTCAAACATCTGAATAAATGTTCTCAAAGCTGAATATAACGCCCTAAGAGAATAATGGATCAAAACGCTAAGCGGGGATGGAGGAACTACCTCCCTCCCTCCCGCTGAAGATACCTCGAAAACCTGAGGGCCGAGAGGCCTAACAATTGCTCAGGTTTGGGCCTGAGAATATTGCAACGAAGGCCCCAGCGGCGGCGACGCTGACTCTCACCTCCACTACCGCCTTCCTCTCTCGGGATCCTCTCCAAGCCCGGGCTCGCCACCTCGGCCCCCAGACCCTCTCCCTCCTGGCACAGCCCCGTCGTCCCCTCCCCAGTCTTCTGGGACTCCGCGGGCCTCGGGCCGTCCCGGCTCCCCTCGGCCCTGGGGACCCCCGCCCCCTACCCGGGATCCCCGGCCCGCGGCCCCCGCCCCACGCTGTCCGTGTGGACAGGCTCGCGCCGCACAGCGCCCCCTCCGCGCCGGCCTCTGCGGCTGCGCGCTGGCGGGGCCGAGGCCGAGGGGAGGGGGTCGCGCCGGGGGCCGTCGGAGCTGCTGTGGCAGCGGCGGCAGCGAGAGAACGAGCGGGCCCAGTGGCGGCAGCGAGAGAACGAGCGGGCCCAGTGGCGGCGGGCAGACCGGAGGGAACGTAGGAAGCGGTCATGTCTCGCTACACGAGGCCCCCCAACACCTCCCTGTTCGTCAGGAACGTCGCGGACGCCACCAGGTGAGCGGCGGCGGCCGCAGGTTGGGGACGCGGGGGAGGGGCGGGGTAACGGCCGCGCCGCGGTGCCGGGCAGAGGCCCGGCGGGCGTGCCCGGAGCCTCCTCGCGGGCCCTGCCTGCGCCGGCCGAGCTGCCTGCCAGGCGGCGGCGTGAGCCCCGGGCTACGCGGGGCCTGGGCGGGACTCGCGCCTCCGCCTCCCCGCGGGCGTTCCGCCCTGGCGCGGCGCACTCTCGGCCCGCTGCGTTTTACGCGTCTCCGCACCGCACCCGGCCGTCAGAGCATCGCAGGGGGCGCCTCCCCGGTAGCCGCGTCCCTCTCCGCCTCTAGCCCAGAGTGCTTTCCCCCGGCGGGTGCCTGCGTTTCAGCCTCTTTGTCGCCGTGCCCGGGTACAGCCGCGCGCCCACCCCTCCTAGACGAAGAGGAATTGGGGATGATTGAGAACGTATCATAAAATAATAATGCGTACCTTGGGCCTTACAATTTCCGTTACCCCAGTTCTGGTCTACATACAGATAGTGCTTATGGCTAAATTATATCCTTTACACAGCTTTACACTATATACTTAAGATGACTCCAGTGAATGAGATTTACATCTTTTTCATTTAAAGTTCTGAGGATAGTACTAACACCTTTATAACGATTTGGATGGACCTAACTGTTGATGCTCTGAGTCCTCCTCGTTTCCTCCATCCCCCTTTGAGAATTTTTGTCTACATAGTGTCCAGACATAAATCTTAAGAAATGACTTTTCCCTCCCCCCGCCTTTCTGAATGACTTATCATGAAACACTTTTCCCTCTAATAGGAGCCAGAAGGAATTGGGGGGGGGAGGGTGGGTTAGACAACATAGACATTTCATTGCATTGGACCACCCCCATTTTTCTAGTTATGCAATATTATCTTGTGCATAAGGGACAATTGAAACAGTTGTAATGACTGACTTGAGGGCTAGACAGCCACAAATATAGAGCGGTCTTGACTTCCTAGTTATCTGGAGTAATAATAATTTACCTCTGAGAAGTAAATGTTAAGTAGTTTTAAAATTTGTCACAACTATAGACTTTTGATTGAATATATCTTAGTTAACATCTTAAAAGATGTCTGTGTTTACATTTATCTCTATCTGTTTATTCATACATTACATAGAAAAGCAAATTTTGTGAGGCAAGGTAAAAAGCATTACACATTAAATAGCCCACTTAAAACCTGAATAAGCGCTGGGGCTGTAGCTCAGTGGTACAGCACCTGCCTCACACTTGTGAGGCACTGGGTTCCATCCTCAGCACCACATAGAAATAAATAAAGATTTGGTGTCCATATACAACAACAACAACAAAAAAAAAAACCTGAATAAGAATCAAGTCTCTCTAGCATATTTGCAAAACTAACAAACGAAATCAACCGACCAACTAACCAAAGAAACCCCAGAGATTTTCAATTGGAATGACTACAGGAACCAATCAGTTAATATAAATGAGTAAAACCATCAGGTTAAAAGGCACAACAGGATGGTGTAAGCAAATGAAAAAGGACATGTGCCATCTAAAGGGAACAGCATCTGCTACTAAACTCCAGCTGATAGATGCCCTGTAGACATTTGGACTCCTTGTTGTCACATCTAATATTCAAGAGAAATCAGAAATCTAGATTTTGTCAGGCACAATGGGGCAAGCCTGTAATCCCAGCAACTCTGGAGGCTGAGGCAAGAGGATTGCAAATTCAAGGACAGCCTTTTTAAAATAATTTAAGGGCTAGGGAGGCAGCTCAGTGATAAAGAGCTTTCTTAGCATGCATCTGTCCCTGGGTTCAATCCCCAGCACCACAAAGAGGAGAACAAAAAATTCTAAATAAAACACATCTACATGTGACAACTAACTTCTGGTCTAGGTAATCCACCATCAAATATTGAGATTGATATTTGAGATTTACTGATTTCCTTTTTTCATTCTTTCACTGCAATTTAGTACTGCTACTGGGTAGGCAATCACAATCTCGGAGATTATACTGTATTAATGAAATAATAATTGCTAATATTTGTTAAGTATTTGCTATGTGCTATACTAAAAAATTAATATATTATTAAATTTTTGTATTAATCTTGTAAGTTTTTATGACCACACTTATAGATAAAGTTTAGAGAGATTAAGTATCTTGCCTAAAAGTACATAGCTGGTGAGTTGTGTTAAGACAGTCAAGTCATTACATCTAACCTACAGTAACCTTTTTGTGCAAGTGGTATATAGTGTAAATTAACTAGTATTGTGATACCTGGACATATTTTAAGTTAACTTTATATTTTAGTATTAGCTATAAATAAAATAATTGGAATAAAATTTTTAAACAGGGTGTAAAATTTTATATGCAGTATGATTTCAGTTAAATGAAAAACAAAAGGGAAAACTATAGAAAATACGACTTGAAAAAATTCATTTGGGTGGTAAGACTTAGTTGATTTTTCCTATTTTTAAGTATTTTTCAATTTTCACTTATTAAGAATATTTTAGGATTTCTTGTTTGTTTTTGGTACAAGGCATAAAACCCAGAGATATTCTACCACTGAGCCACATCCCCATTCTTTTTATTTTTTATTTTGAGACAGGGTCTCAGTAAGTTGCCTCAGACCTTGCTAAATGCCTGAAGCTGGCTTTGAACTTGTGATCCTCCGGCCTCAAGTTGCTGCAAGTAGCCATTTTAATACAAACTATAAAGCACAGGACATTAAAAGATATTGTGGGTCGTGTATACCTAAAAAGAAAAAAAATATATTGAGGGTTAGTGTAAAATTTAATAGGAACGACACTGAACGCAATAATTGTTAGAGATTTTTAAAATAAGTTTTAAATTTTGAGTTAGGTTTCTTTCAGGTGTGAAACAAAATGTGGATCAAGAAAAATACTAACTTTGGTAATATCTTTGTTTATTATGTAGAGGAATAGTTTTTAAATGGTAAATATAATATCCTAATTAATGTAACAAAGTAATAATATTCAAATCTCAAATGTAGCATTCCCATATTGATGTGTAATATCATATTGGGTTGGGGAGCAACAATCAAGTTGCTCTGGAACTGTTTTTTTTTTTTTTTTAGAAATTTTTTTTTAATATTTATTTTTTAGTTCTCGGCGGACACAACATCTTTGTTGGTATGTGGTGCTGAGGATCAAACCCGGGCCGCACGCATGCCAGGCGAGCGCGCTACCGCTTGAGCCACATCCCCAGCCCAGCTCTGGAACTGTTTAACGGCATTCTTTGGTTACAGTATATGAGACTGTATATTTTGATATAGAAAAAGCATTAAAGAAAACATTTATGATAAAAAGGCCTAGCAAATTGGAATAAAAGGGAACTTCCTAAGTCTAGCAAATGGCATCTGTGAAAAACCTATAGCTCGGGCTGAGGTTGTGGCTCAGCGGTGGAGCGCTGCCTAGCCTAGCACGTGCTATCCTAGCACGTATACCACATAAAAATAAATAAATAAAATAAAGGTATTGTGTCCAACTACAAATATATATGTGTGTGTGTGTGTATATATATATATACACACACACATATATATGTATATATATCTTCACTTAATACTAGAAGACTGAATGAATGCTTTACAAATATATATATGTGTGTATATATATGTGTGTGTGTGTGTGTGTGTGTATACACACAATATATACATATTGTGTCCAACTACAAATATATATGTGTGTATATATATATATATATATACACACATATATATGTATATATCTCTTCCACTTAATAGTGGAAGACTGAATAAATGCTTTTCCTCTCAGCAGGAACAAGATAAGGGTGCCCACTCTCACTATCTCCATTCAACATTTTATTGCAGGTCCTAACCAGTGTTTGTTGCAAGAAAAGAAATGAAAACCATAAAAATTGGAAAGGTAGAAGTAAAACCAGTCCCTATTCATAGGTAACATGTTTTTTTCTTTTCTTTACATAGAAAATACCAAAAAATCAACAGTAACTACTATAACTAATAAATAAGTTACCCGAATACAAATTAAACTTATAAAAACTTTATTTCTATATATTAACAACAAGCAGTTGAAAATAGTAAAAAAAAAAAAATCCCATTATCCTAGTTTCAAAAAGTATACTCAGTAACCTATGCCTATAATTCCAGCAACTTGGGAGGCTGAGGCAGCCTCTGCAACTTAGTGAGTCCCTAAACAACTTATCAAGGCTCTGTCTCAAGATAAAGTCCAAAAAAAGGATTGGGCATGTAGCTCAGTGGTTAAAGACCCCTATGTTCAATCCTCAGTCCCCCTCCAAAAAATGTATATTTAGGAGATGGGCCTGTAATTTCAGCTACTTGGGAGACTGAGCTGGGAGGAACACAAGTTCAAGTCCAGCCTGGGTAACATAGCATGTGAGACCCCATCTCAAAACACAATAGTAAACTTAGGAATAAATTTAACAATAACAATAAAAAATAAATAAAATCCTTTCCACTGAAAATATAACATATTACTAAGAAAAAAATTTAAAACCTTCAGTAAATTGGTATGTATACCATATACATCCATTGTAAGACAAATTATTACAGTTCTCTTCCAGATGATCAATCAGTTCAAGGTAGTCCTGATCAAAGGATTAAAAAAAAAACAAAAACAGAAACTGACATGTTAATTTTAAATATAGATTTGTATGCAAAGGATCTAGAGTAGTTGAGTGCAGTAGCACTTGCCTATAATCCCAGTGACCGAGAAAGTTGAAACAGAAGGATTATAAGTTCGAGACCAGCCTGGACAACTTAGTAAGACCCTGTCTCATAATAATAAAAAAAAGTCTGGTAAAGCACCCTTTGGTTCAATCCCCAGTATGAAACACACTCACACAGGACTATAGTAGCAGTAATGAAAATGTTATATTGGCCTAACAGTAGACAAATAGTCAATAGGACAGAATAGAATATAAGTCTTTAAATAATCCACACTTATAGAGTTAATTGATTTTTGTTTTCCTTTAGTGGTACTGCGGATTGAACCCAAAGCCTCATGCATGCTAGCCATGCACTCTACCACTGGGGTATATCACCAGCCCAGAGTTAATTGATATTTGAAAAGGATAAGAAAGTGATCCAGTGGAGAAAGAAAAGTTTTCAACAAATACTGTGCAGGAGCAACTGGATATCCATATGGGGAAAAAAATGAACTAAAATTGTAGCCTCTACCTCACATAATAATTTGAGGGGGATCAAATGTAAAAATAAGGAAGGTTTTAGAAGAGAATATAGACGAAAATGTTCATGACCTGGAGGTAGGCAAAAAAAATTTCTTCCTTCTTCTTCTCTCCCTTCCTCCCTTTCTTTTTCCTTTTCCTTCCTTCCTTCCTTCCTTTTCCTATGGGCACTCTACCACTGAGCTGCAATCCTAGCCCTTTATTTACTTTTTTTTTTTTTAATTTTAGACAGGATCTCACTAAATTGCTAAGACTGATCTCGAGTCTGCTATCCTCCTGCCTCTGCCTCCCAAGTACTGGGATTATAGGTATGCACCACTGTTCTGGGTCAGGCAGAGATTTCTTAAAGGACAAAAAAGCAGCATGGCCAGGCATGGTGGTGCAAGCCTGTAATCCCAGGGGCTCGGGAGGCTGAGGCAGAAGCATCAAAGCCAGCCTCAGCAAAAGTGAGGTACTAAGCAACTCAATGAGGCCCTGTCTCTAAATAAAATACAAAATAGGGCTGGGGATGTGGCTCAGTGATCAAGTGCCCCTGAGTTTAATCCCCAGTACTCCCTCCCAAATAATAAAGCTGCATAAAAGAAAGAAATATATTGATAAGTTAGACTGCACCAAAATTAAAATTTCAAATCACAGACTTAAGTGAAAATATTCATGAAACGTCTGACAAAGGCTTTGTTACCAGAATATATAAACTTCAACAATAAAGACATTAAAAATGGGCAAAAACCTGAAACACTTCACAAAGTACACACACACACACACACACACACATGCGGCCATTAACACATGGAAAGGTGCTCAACATCATGTGAAAATGGAAACCATAGTGAGATTGAAAAGACTGACAGAAATGCTGACAAAGTTGGATACCAATGGAACTCATACTTGGCTGATAGGAGTATAAAATGATATATCTACTTTGCAGAACTGTTGACAATTTCATAAATATTAATTCTTTATATCCCTTTTGACTCAGCATTTTTACTCCTAGGTATTTAAACAAAATAAATGGTTTATAAACACAGAAAGATGTTGTACTATACTGACCATTAGGTAAATTAATATTTTTAAAAAGTTAGGTGTGCTGGACATGGTGGCACTTGCCTGTAATCTCAGTGGCTCCGGAAGCTGAGGCAGGAGGATCACGAGTTCAAAGCCAGCCTCAGCAAAAGCGAGGTGCTGCTGGGGCTGGGGTTGTGGCTCAGTGGTAGAGTTTTCACCTAGCAATGTGTGAGGCACTGGGTTCAATCCTCAGCACCACATAAATAAATCAATAAAGGAACTGTGCCCACCTACAAGTAAAAAAAAAAAAAAAAAAAAAAAAAAAAAAAAGTCAGGTGCTAAGCAACTCAGACCCTGTCTCTAATAAAATACAAAATGGGACTGGGGATGTGTTTCAGTGGTTGAGTGCCCCTGAATTCAATCCCTGATACCAAAAAAAAAAAAAAAAAAAAGCTGGGTGTGGTAGTACTTGCCAGTACTTCCAGCTGTCTGGAAGCTGAGGCAGGAATATTACTTGAGCCCAGGAGTGAGTTCAAGGCCAGCCTTGACAATGTAGTGAGAACCTGTCTCAAAAAATAATAATAGGGCTGGGGATGTGGCTCAAGCGGTAGCGCGCTCGCCTTGCATGCGTGCGGCCCGGGTTCGATCCTCAGCACCACATACCAACAAAGATTTTGTGTCCGCCAAGAACTAAAAAATAAATATTAAAAATTCTCTCTCTCCTCTCTCACTCTCTCTTTAAAAAATAATAATAATAAAAATGATGAGATACCCATTTACTCCATATCCTTCAGGATGGCAGGGATTAAAAGGTGTTAATGAAAAAGTGGGCACAAGGGGAATTCTAATACATGTCTTAGGTGAGTATAAATTGGTTTACTCACTTTGGAGTAGTGAAGCTGAAGAAGGGCGTACTGTCCAACTTACCAATTCCTTTGCTAGTGATGCATACCTGAAAATTTTAGCAAAATCTAGGAAGCACAGTTTCCCATTAAACATTTTTTTAGTTGGGCATGGTGTCACATTCCTGTATTCTCAACTAACTGAAAGGCTGATACTAGAGGATTGCAAGAAACCAGCCTGGCCAGATGCCATGGTCCATGCCTGTAATTCCAGTGGCTCGAGAGGCTGAGGCAGGAGGATCTACAGTTTAAAGCCAGCCTCAGCAAAAGCTAGGCACTGAGCAACTCAATGAGACCCTGTCATTAAATAAAAAGTACAAAATAAGGTGGGCTGGGGATATAGCCCAGTTGGTAGCGTGCTTGCCTCACTTGCATGAGGCCCTGGTTTCAATCTCCAGCACCACTCACACCCACACACAAAAAAACTAAAAATAGGGCTGGGGGTGTGGCTTAGTGGTTGGGTGCCCTTGAGCTAAATTCCCGGTACCAAAAAAAATAATAAGAAGAAGAAGCCAGCCTGGGCACCTTGGTGAGACCATGTCTCAAATTTTTAAAAAAAGATGGGAGGAGCACTGTGGATGTAGCTCAGGCCTAGCATGTGTAAGCATGTGTAAAGTCCTGAGTTCCATCTCCAATACTGGGGGGGGGGGGGGGATTTTTAATGAAGCATTTTAAATGTTCATCCACAGAACAATGGGTGATTAAATTGGGGTGGCTGAGTTGTTTTTATTCATAACAGTATCATAAAGAGTTAAAAATGAATGAACTAAAGCAACATGGAAAAATCTCAAGGGGAACAAAGTCAAGACAAATAATCTGGTACCATTTATACAAGATTTAAAACAAGACTGACTTTTTTTTGGTACTGGGGATTGAACCCAGAGGAATTTTACTACTGAGCCACATCCCCAGTCCTTTTTAGTTTTTATTTTGAGACAAGGTCTCTCGAAGTTGCTTAGGACCTTGCTAAATTGCTGAGGCAGGCCTGGAACTTGTAATCCTCCTGCCTCAGCCTCTGTAGCCACTGGGATTACAGCGTGTGCCACCAAGTCCAACTTCTGTACAACATTTAACATGAATATATATAAACATTTATGGATAAAAACATTTGTAGTAAAAATATAGTTATTCAGGGTAATGAGGAACATCAGTGACTATTTCTAAAATAGAAGGGTAGAATGTCTGATTTCTAAAAAAAGAAAAAAGTATATAAGTACACGAGCACACACACATGGCTGGAGAGATAGCTCAATGCTAGAGCATTTGCTTAGCATTCACAAAGCCCTGGGTTTGATCCTCAACACTGCAATATAAATACAAAAAATACTGAAAATTATGGCAAATGTGGCAAGTATTTAGATAAAATAAATCTTGATGGATACCTGGGTACTTGTTTTATCCTCTAAAATATATATAATTATAAATATTTTGCAGTAAATTCCTCCAAATGTATATAATTCTAATCCTCTATAATGTGTATAATTGTAAATATGAAGTAAATCACACCAAAAATTCTGTTACATGCCTCTATAATGTATAGAATGCACTCCTCGATAATATATGTAATTCTAAATGTTGAAGTAAATTCTAAATTCTAAGTATGCTGAACTAAATTACACCATAAATGCAAAAATAATGATAAAACTATAGCCAACAAGTGAGGGAGTGGAGACAATGAATGGGAATTAAAATCAGGGCCTCATGAATGCTAGGTAAGTGCTCTACCACTAAACTGCATCTCCAGTCCTGTTTTGTTTTTGAGGGTATCTGTTCCTTTAGACTATCACCCTTGGCTTTTAGGATTCTAAGCCTCTGTGACACATATAGCTCCAGCTTTTTATTTATTATTTATTTTTTATTTTATTTTACTTTTTAGTTGTAGGTGGACACAATGCCTTTATTTTTATTTATTTTTATGTGGTGCTGAGCATCAAACCCAATGCCTCACCCGTGCTAGGCGAGTGCTCCACCACTGAGCCACCACTGAGCCACAACCCTAGCCCTCCAGCCTTTTTCTTTCTTTTTTTTTTTTTAATATTTATTTTTTAGTTTTCGGCGGACACAACATCTTTGTTTGTATGTGGTGCTGAGGATTGAACCCGGCCGCACGCATGCCAGGCAAGCACGCTACTGCTTGAGCCACATCCCCAGCCCAGCCTTTTTCTTTAAGTTACTTAGAGAATCCCCTTTTTTTTTAAATAATTTTTTTAGGGCTGGGGATGTGGCTCAAGCGGTAGCGCGCTCGCCTGGCATGTGTGCGGCCCGGGTTCGATTCTCAGCACCACATACAAAAACAAAAGATGTTGTGTCCACCGAAAACTGAAAAATAAATATTGAAAATTTTTAAAAAATAATTTTTTTAGTTGTAGTTGGACACAATATCTTTATTTTTATGTGGTACTGAGGATCGAACCCAGCGCCTCACTAAGCGAGTACTCTACCGCTGAGCCCCAGCCCCAGCCCCTAGAATCCCTTTCCTGTTACCTACCCACATTTGGTTGATGGGATTAGGTGCTTAGAAGAGCTTCATTTAAATTCTAGCTTTGTTACTGGTTGTACTGGTCTGGGTAATGTAACTTCTGTTATCCTAAGTCTCATTTACCCTTAAATGATAATAATAGTTGTGTTCTTTGCTCATTAATAAACAACTATATATTAAGTGTTTTACTGTGTGCCCATCAACTAAACACCAGAAGTACACCGGTGAAGACACCTGCTTTATCAATGATTCCCAACTTTCTGTTTTAGAATTGCCTAAGAAAGTCTTTAAAAATTAAACATTAACTGTGCCTCACTATGGGAAACACTAATTAGGTTCAGAGTTAATGCATCAGGCTGGGGTAGCTGTTTCCTTAACATCCCCTTATTAAATGATTCCAGTATTCAGAGGGATTGAGATTCTTTATTCCCATTGTTTGTTCTGTGGGCATAGGAATTGTGTTTTTCTTGTTCCCTACCATATTCCTGGAGCCTGGCACATAATAGGTACTCAATAAGTACTTGTTGAATGAATTAGTGGAAAAAAAAAAAAAAAGACATTGCCACTGTCCTTTAAAACTAATAGTCTATCAGGGAAAACAAACCTTTTATTGTAAATGTTAAATACAGTATGTCATAATATTGGCTGCCTAGTGTATAGTGGATACTTAGTCACTGTTAGTTGAATCTTTATGTATTAACTCCTAAAGTCCAATATCTAGCCTTAATCACTGACTTGTCTTCTAGTTTTGGAGAAAATAATAGAATCTCTATAATCAAAATTTTTAGTTACTTACAAAACTCTTAATGAATGTTCCATTGTCATCCTAAATTCTGCATTTCTAAACCTGAAAGCTGCTTCTTTTGCTTGTCTCTTCTTCTTTATTCTAGGTGTCTTTTCCAACCATCTATTTTTTGTTGTTGACAACATATCTCTTCCTTTTGCCCAAACTAGAAGTTATACGATATATTTTGAAGTATTTTTATTTCTTCTGAGTCATGCTTTATGCTCAATGCTTGATGCTGAATCCCTATGATCTCCATGAGGCAATATGGTGTAGTAATTAAGAACACAGACTAGGATTCCACCTCTTGGGTCCCCTTCTTCCTCCAGGAGAAGTCTTTTCTGCTGTCCTTTAATAAACTTCTAATTTCTACTCTAACAAAAAAAAAAAAAAAAAAAGAACACAGACTAGTAGTGGGATGTCGTGCTTATGTTTGTAATCCCAGGAGGCTGAGGCAGAAGGATTGCAAGTTCAAGACCAGCCTCCAAAATTTAGCAAGGCCCTAAGCAACTTAGTGAAATCCTGTCTCAAAATAAAAAGGGCTGATGATGTGGCACTTCAGGGTTCAATCCCAAGCACCTGAATGAATGAAGAGAGAGAGAAAAAAATGAATACAGATTAGTATCAGACTATGGGAAGTTAGGTTCCACCTCTGTCACTTGCAGGCTCAGTGACAGGAGGACTAATTTGTCTGTATCCTCATCTGTAAACAACCATAGAGTTGTAAGAATTAGTAGTCTTCAGATGAATAGTGACTGTATATAAATGCATTATAAGAGTCAACTTATTACTGCTAAATATTTTGTCTCTTCAGTTAAATTGTAACTCCATGAAGACAAATATGCTATATATTTCTTTAGTATCCCCTCCTGAGTACTATTGCAGTAGAAGGCATAAAAAAGACTTGAAATAACCCATCAAATTTGAAAATACAGTAGTTATTTTGCCTTGTGTTTAATAGTAAAACATCCATTTTTCCTTAAAGCCTAAGAAATAATTTTAGGACTTCCTTAGAATCTAATTCTTGCTATCTGAAAACAAAGATTAACATAAACATGAAATTATAGTGAGGCAAATGAATGTATTCTTAATGAAACTGCCTTATTATGGGAATGACTTTCAAAGTTGCATATATGCTGGGTCAGTGTTTCTCAAAATTGACTAAGCATAACAACCACTTGGGGTGTTTGTAAAAATGTAGATTCCCAGTGCTTAATCCAGACTTCCTGAATCAGCTTCTAAGAGAGAGGACCGAGAATCTGTTTTTTTCCTTATCTTTTTTTCTTCTTTTCAAAACTTTGACTGATTCTAACAAAGATAGTATGAGATAATGCTAGACTAGATGATGTAATTTCTTTTGAAGGTTTCAACTGGATTTCTGTAGGCAAAATATTTTAATCCAGCCATTCATATTTCTTTGCCTTATTTCTAAAATACTTCAGGCCTGAGGACTTGCGCCGTGAGTTTGGTCGATATGGCCCTATAGTAGACGTTTACATTCCACTTGACTTCTACACTCGCCGCCCAAGAGGATTTGCTTATGTTCAATATCCTTTATTTTAATATGTGCATGTGAATATATTGCATACATGTGCTTATACATATATGTATTCAGGAGCCTGTGTTACGATGTTAACATTGCCTAATTAAATGTGTTTATTTCTTTATCTCAGAAAATCTAAAGCAGTCCACAGTAGCTGGCAAGCGCCCCCCAGTTTGAACCAACCTGTTAGCTAGAATCCAAGCATAAACCGAGCAGGCGAGACAAAAGGCACCTAAAGTTCAAGCATCAAGGAGTAAAGAGGGAGGGTGGACACAGATATAAAGACCTGGAAGAGGGGAAGTCTTTATCAAGCAAAAGACAAAGCCAACTTTGAGACTTCGGCTTTCCTACATTTACTCAGAGTTCCAGAGTCAAAGCCAAGTCTGATTTTGTTGGTTCTGCGTCTCTTATAAAGTCCATCTTGCAAGTCTTAAAGAGTAAAGGTCAAGGTTCAAGATCAAGTGACTTTGAGGTAATTGCCAGTCTCATTTTATATTGTATTTCTTGAGCTATTTTGTTTGCTATTTAAAAAAAACAAAAAACTAGTCAACAACCTCCTGAAATACAGCTATTTAATAATTTTATATAGCTAATATTCATTATAGTTTAGGTTTAAAATTATATAATTTATATAGATAAGGGAGATTAGTGAATTATTTCAAACCAACATTTTTAATTTCAGATATCTATAAATTGCTTTTATGTTTCTTTTATTTCTATTCCAAGTATGTTTGTTTATTTTCCAAGTAGTGTAAACATAAGGCATTATTTAAAGTGGTAGATTCAAAGGTAGATATTATTATTTTTTTTATTTTTGTGGTTGTAGATGGACAGAATGCCTTTATTTTATTCGTTTATTTTTATGTGGTGCTGAGGATCGAACCCAGTGCCTCATGCATGTTAGGCAAGCGCTCTGCCACTGAGCTACAGCCCCAGCCCCTGGATATTATTTTTGAAAGGGTTTTAGGTCACTTGTATGTGTACAACTTTGTTTAAAATAAGTAATTTTTCCCAAATGTCATAATTGGAAAACTTTTTAATGGAAAAGTAATTTTAATTTCAGAATAAAGGCTTTTGCAAGCTGATATTTTCAGTGAAAATATGATGGATCCTTTATCTGAAGAAGGGAATGAGTTCTAAACAGTTTATTTTATAATGCTAGCCTTTTTGGATTAATTTTTTTTCTCATAATGTTTGAAAGTATAAATGCATATTGTAGCTAACTAATGTATACATTAAAAGGACAGTAACATGTTCATTTCTATTCTTTGGATTCACTCTAAATCATAATGGGACATTTGTTTCATAGTAAATAGTGAAAGTATTTTTTTCTGATTATTCATATGGGAGAGATAAGCTTAATATCTAGAACTTATTTTTCCGATTAATTTCATTTCACATTTAAATAACACCTTAAAAATATTTTCACATGCTATCTGATGTTCAAAGTGTCCTTAACAGCGAGTCATATTTGAAGATGTTCGAGATGCTGAAGATGCTCTTTATAACCTCAATAGAAAGTGGGTATGTGGCCGTCAAATTGAAATACAGTTTGCACAAGGTGATCGCAAAAGTAAGTGTGACTAAACATTAGATCTTGTTTATTCAGCAAAATGAGTTTCAACAATGACAGATTTTTTAATTTAAAATTCTTTCAGAAAATTATACTAGTTGAGTGACTGTTACTATGGTTTTCAAGTAATGAATTGTGTTATAAGCCTTGTTCTTCATATTCTAGCACCAGGCCAAATGAAATCAAAAGAACGTCATCCTTGTTCTCCAAGTGATCATAGGAGATCAAGAAGCCCCAGCCAAAGGAGAACTAGAAGTAGAAGTTCTTCATGGGGAAGAAATAGGAGGCGGTCAGATAGCCTTAAAGAGTGAGTATCAAATACAAGAAGATGGAAAACAAAAGTTTTTTTCTTTTTAAGCAAGCCACTTGAACCAATTTGTTTAATTTATATAAATAATCAACTTTTGTGAAAAAATATATTCTCTTTTCTATCATATATCGTTATTTACCATGGTGTCTTGGATACCTCAGTGTTTTTTTTTCTTTTTTTCATGACAGACTTAAAATTTATCTTTTAAAATAGAAAGACACCATGTACTGAAGAAAAAAACAAAAAATAAAAAATACTTACCTGGCAAACAAGGGGAAGAATTTTAGATAAAAAAAATTTTCCTCAATAAGGCCAAAAATGCAGAATGTTGAGTTCTAAAAAATTAATAAAGACTTAAGAAATATAATGCAACCACTTGTGAAAGGAGGTTTATGAAAACACATGAATAGGCTGGATGTGGTTGTGTATGCCTATAATCCCAGCAACTCAGGAAGCTAAGGCAGGATGGTCACAAGTACAAAGCCAGCCTCAGCAACTTATTGAGAACCTGTCTCAAAATAAAAAATAAAAAGGGCTGGGGATGTACCTTGTGGTAGAATGCCCCTGAGTTCAATCCCTAGTACTAGAAAATAAATAAATTAAATTAATATAAACCAATTTACTTACAAAAGATAAATTATTATCAAGAATAAATTCCAAGTATGGCAATATTATAAGATATTAACAAAATAGTAAATTTGGGGGAGAAAGATTTGCAAGTTATCTATTTTGTTAACTAGGAGTTGATTTCTAATAGAATAATAATAAATTGCAGGGGCTGGGGTTGTGGCTCAGTGATAGCATGCTTGCCTAGCATATGAGAGGCACTGGGTTTGATTCTTAGCACCGCATATAAATAAATAAAGGTCCATTGACAACTAAAAGAAAAAAAATTTAAATAATAAATTGCAGTGAAATTAATTATATGGTGAAGCTGTTGAAATATAACTGAAAATGTAGTGGCATTCTTAAGTTCTTGAATATTTATCTCATTTATCTTGAGTTTTAATGCTTTAATTTTTTCATGGGCATTTTGGGAATTTTAAGGTGAATTCTAAAAGAATGATCAGTGTAGCCAGGAAGGGTGGTGTATGCCTGTAATCCCAGTGACTTGGGAGGTCAAAGCAGGATGACCACAAGTTCAAGGCTAGCCTCTACAATTTAGCAAGAATAAAAAAGCCTGGGGAAGATGTAGCTCAGTGGTAGAGCACCTCTGAGTTCAATCTGTAGTATTGCAAAAGAAAAGAAGGAGGATCATCATTTAAAACAACATCCTGTTCTCTGACTGGATTGGTTGGCCTGGACCACATTTAGTATATCTAAGCTATATACTTTCAAATTAAAGCTGGTTGTCAGGGTTGTTCACTTTCACTTCCAGTCCCTCTATTCCTCAACCCCCAGACACGAGACAAGCAAAAGTCTTATATTGTGTATATATACAAGAACTAATTAGTGATTGCCTTAAGTCTCTAATTCTAAATGCAAAACTGTGAAGTAGAATGGCTCCTATCCAGTCACAAGGAAGGGAAACAAGAAGAGAGAAACACATCCACATTTTAGACTTTTAATATTTAAGAATCTTTTATTAGTTGCTCAAAACATTACAATGATTTTGACATATCGTACATTTGATTCAAATGGGGTATGAATTCTTATTTTTCCACGTGTACAGATTGCAGGATCACATTGGTTATACAGCCACGTTTATACATACTGCCATACTAGTGTCTGTTGTATTCTGCTGCCCTTCCTATCCCCCCCTCTCCTCCCCTCCCCTCTCATCACCTCTCTCTGCCCCATCTACTATAAACACATTTCTCTTTTTTTTCTTCCCCCTCACACCATCTTATATGTAATTTTGTATAACAATGAGGGTCTCCTTCCATCTTCTGTGCAATTCCCCTTCTCTCTCCCACCTCTCATCCCTGTTTAATGGTAATCTTCTTCTCATGCTCTTCCTCCCTGCTCTGTTTTGAGTTGCCCCCTTATATCAAAGAAGACATTCGGCATTTGTTTTTTAGGAATTGGCTAACTTCACTTAGCATAATCTGCTCTAATGCCATCCATTTCCCTGCAAATGCCATGATTTTGTTATTTTTTAGTGCTGAGTAATATTCCATTGTGTATAAATGCCACATTGTTTTTATCCATTTATCTATTGAAGGGCATCTAGGTTGGTTCCACAGTCTAGCTATTGTGAATTGTGCTGCTATGAACATTGATGTAGCTGTATCCCTGTAGTATGCTCTTTTTTTTTTTTTTAAGAGAGTGAGAGAGGAGAGAGAGAGAATTTTTAATATTTATTTTTTAGTTCTCGGCGGACACAATATCTTTGTTGGTATGTGGTGCTGAGGATCGAACCCGGGCCGCACGCATGCCAGGCGAGCACGCTACCGCTTGAGCCACATCCCCAGCCCATAGTATGCTCTTTTTTTATCTTTTGGGTATAGTCCAAGAAGGGGAATAGCTGGGTCAAATGGTGGTTCCATTCCCAGCTTTCCAAGGCATCTCCATACTGCTTTCCAAATTGGCTGCACCAATTTGCAGTCCCACCAGCAATATACACGTGTACCCTTTTCCCCACATCCTCGCCAGCACTTGATTGTGGCCTGGTCAGAACCCTCAAATCTTACATACTATGTTGGTATCTTTTCTCTGGTATAAATCAAATGCTTTGATTTTGGCCCATCCTTGAGTAGATATTTAAAGTAGGGAAGCTTTAAGTTCCTTTTATAAGCCAAGAGAATCTAGGTCAGGATTGATTTTTTTTTTTATTATTATCCTTTCTCTGATTTAATAACATTATAAACCTCCCTTGCATCTAATGCAGATTGATCCATTTTGCCCCATGGCTAAGGAACCTGGATGGCCACTTGAGATTGAGACTTCAATACATCGCTTCTGTATTCAAAATAAAATGTTATATTTATAGAATGTAAAATAGTAAAAGCAAGCCAGGAGAGGTGGTGCTGTAATCTCAATGGCTCAGGAGGCTGAGACAGGAGAATTACGAGTTCAAAGCCAGCCTCAGCAACTGTGAGGCATTTAACAACTCAGTAAGACCCTGTCTCTAAATAAAACACAAAATAGGACTGGGGATGTGGCTCAGTGGTTGAGTGCCCCTGAATTCAATCCCTGGTACCAAAAAAAAAAAAAAAAAAAAGAATTTGTTTCCAAAGGCATTAGAGCCTTGGTTAACTAGTTTTTCTCTTGATTAATTTAAATATGCAGATATTGACATCATTTTCTGCATTCCAGTGGAAGTAAAGTCTGTAACACTTAGCTGGGGAAAAAACAATAACAAAATTGACTATTAATTGTCCCAAATCATCTTAAGAGTATAAGGGGTAGAGTATAAAGAGCCACATCCTTCAAGACAGTGTTTTTCTGCTTGTACTAGTTAAAAGAACATTGCTTAACCTCCTCAACCCATTTTTCTTATTTTAAAAATTATAGAGCAAATCTTAGTCTAGTTCCCAAATTATTCATAAGCATCAGATTTTATGTGTTTGAGTATATATGTATACTCATATGTGGTACGTATGTATGTCTATGGATTGGGATATATATGAGACTAACATACACTGTAAGTGTATACAACATATATGCTATTACCTTGAACTAAAAAGATCTCTTATTTTGCCTTCAGCAGATATAGAGAAAACTAGTTTGTTGCTGTTATTAGACTATGAATTATTCGCCTTATTTATATCCCCATTACCTAGCAGAAATACTAGCTCATATTAGGTACTCCATAAATCTTTGTTGACTTTATGTCAATCAATACATATATCAGAACTCTAAATATGCCTGAAGAAAGTTAAAATTGCCCTTAGCCATCTATTTTTAGATCGAATATAGCATTCTTTTGTATTTCTATATTAGGATTTTTTTTCCCTAGGACTAGTTGTACTAGTTTTGTTTTCCACAACTGTCTACAACATGAATGAAATTTAGTGACTTCTGAAAGTCTCTATATATTCTTCATCAATTATATTTATACTTTCAGTGATTTTTATTTCTTCCTTTACTCATTTCTATTTGGGATCATTTTCCTTCAGTCTGAAGAATTTTTAGTATTAGAGTTCAGGTCTGCTGTCAGTGAATTCTCTCAGAATTGTTTGTCTGTATTTGTCTGAAAACATCTTTATTTTACATACATACTTTAAGGATATTTTTGCTGAGGATAGAATTCTAGATGGGCAGACATTTTCCCTCCTCATTCCCCCAAGAATGTCATTCTGTTATCTTTTCTGATATCTCTAGTCAGCAGTCAGTCTTATTGTTACTCCTTTGAGCAAAAGGTAATTTGTCTTTTATTCCCTGGCAGCTTTTCCAATTTTTCTCTTTGACTTTGGATTTCAGCATTTTCGCTGGCAAGTGAATAGCATAATTTCCTTTGTATTTATTCTGACTGGGATTTATAGAAATTTTTGAAATTGCAAATTAATGCCTTTGTTTTGGCAAATTCTGGGTCACTATCTCTTCAAATATTGCTCTGCCTTATTGAGTAATTCCTCTTGGCCGTGTGTCTATGTACCATATATCTTGTGTGCTCTGTTCTGGATTTTTAAAAATTTATTTTCTCTCATTATGTTTTCTTTTTTGTTTGTTTGTTTGTTTGGTACTGGAGATTGAAATCAGGGGTGATAAACTTCTTAGATATATCCTCAGCCCCTTTTCTTTCTTACTTTGAGACAGGGTATTCTTGTTGCCCAGGCTAGCCTCAAACTTGCAATTCTCCTGACTTAGCCCCCAAGTCACTGAGTTTACAGAAATGTACAACTGCACCCAGTTCTCAATGTGTTTCAGTAGGAATTTTTCTAATGACCTTTTGGTTTAGTGTTTATTGTGCTATATCCAGGTTACTGTTAAGTCTATTTTAGTGACTTTTTAATTTTAGGCATCATATATTCTTAGTTCTAAAAGTCCACTTCGGGGCTGGGGATGTGGCTCAAGCAGTAGCGCGCTCGCCTGGCATGCGTGCAGCCCGGGTTCCATCCTCAGCACCACATACAAAGATGTTGTGTCTGCCGAAAACTAAAAAATAAGTATTAAAAAAAAATTCTCTCTCTCTCTCTCTCTCTCAAATAAATAAATAAATAAAAATAAAAAATAAAAGTCCACTTCTTTCTTTTTATAAATCATAGTTTTCCATTGAAATTCCCCATCTTTTCACCTGTTTTATGTTTTCCTGGTGTTTTGTTGAGTATATGAGTCATAGTAATTTTTTAAATTCCTGTCTGATAATGTAAATATCTAAATCACTTGAGTCTTCTTTTGTCTTATTTTCCTTACTTTATTTACTTTTTGTCTGTTTTTTCCACATACCACATATATATATGTATGTGTGTGTGTGTGTGTGTGTGTGTGTGTGTATAAAAAATGTTGGAAATGGTGGATGAAAAACTATAGAGACATTACATGTCATCCTCAAAAAAAGAAGTTCTTCTTTCTTGAGAGTACTATACTGACATATCACCTTGATCCTGTTAAGGTATGGTTTGGAGCATTATGAAAGTTAATCTGTTTTGGCTTTGATTTACCCAAGGATATGGTCCTTACCTCTAAGGATGTCGTCCTTTTGGGTAGTATTGAAAATCTGGGTTAGTCAGGCATGGTTGGCACACACCTATAATCCCAACTTCTTGGGAGACTGGCAGGAGGATCACAAGTTCGAGGCTAGCCCAGGCAACTCAGGGAGACCCTATCTCAAAATTAGGGCTAGAGATGTCATTTAGTGGTAGAGTACTCTTGAGTTCAGTCCCAAGTACTGCAAAAGAAAATAGAAAGTCTGGGTTGTTGTGCAAGAATTCTTGACCTTTTAGTCACTGGAACTCCTGTTTCTCCAGCAGTGTGCATCTGATAAAATTTCAGTTCAGTTCTTGAATATCCTAAGTGCTTTTTTTTTTGGCTGGCCTCATCCTACATGCTGATATCTTAATCATAGCCAGTGACTTCAGGAGAATTTGAAGGTAGATTTAGAGGTTCTTTTTAGTCTATAATTTCTTTATTTCTGGAATTTTTCTCTCTCAAATCCTAGCTATTTGGGTAGTCCTGAATTCTAACTTCTGTCTTATTAGCTTTGTCAAACAGCCATTTTGAGGATTAATTCCCCCATGCTGTCATTTGGTCAGTGGCCCTGGTAAAACAGCTGAGGCTTGTTCTCCAGTGCCTTCAAATAATTGTTTTATAAATGTTGTGAAACTTTGTTTGGTTTTTGTCCTGGGGATTGAACCCAGGGGCACTTGACTACTGAGCTACATCTCCAGACCTTTTTTATTTTGAGACAGGGTCTTGCTAAGTTGCTGAGGTTGGCCTCAAGCTTCTGATCCTCCTGTTACCTCAGCCTCCTGAGTTGTTGGGATTACAGGCATGAACCACCATGCCTGGCTTGTGAAGCATTTTGATAGATGTTTTTTATAACAAAATTGATGTAACACAAGCTGCTCTATCATGGTAGGACCCAGAGGTCCTGTATCCAGGGTTTATTGTTGCTTTTCAATACCAGGGATTGAAACAAGGGGCACACTCTATGCCTGAGCTACATCCCCAGGCCTTTTTTAAATTTTTGAGAAAGAATCTTGTTGAGTTGCCTATGTTGCCTAAAATATATGATTTTCCTGCCTCAGCCTCCTGAATAGCTGTGATTACAGGCATGTACGCCCAGCTAGGTTTTGTTTTTAATGAGCATTATTTGTTAAACTTTAATAATTATTATTTTTTTCTATTTTTCATCTTTTTTCCTTCAGATTTTAATACCTCTAAAGAGTTGTTTTAGGGGCTGGGGATGTGGCTCAAGCGGTAGCGCGCTGGCCTAGCATGCGTGCGGCCCGGGTTCGATCCTCAGCACCACATACAAATAAAGATGTTGTGTCTGCCGAAAACTAAAATAAATATTAAAAAAAAAAAAGTTGGGCTGGGGATGTGGCTCAAGCGGTAGCGCGCTCGCCTCGCATGCGTGCGGCCCGGGTTCGATCCTCAGCACCACATACCAACAAAGATGTTGTGTCTGCCGAGAATTAAAAAATAAATAAATAAATATTAAAAATTCTCTCACTCTCTCTCCTCTCTCACTCTCTCTTAAAAAAAAAAAAAAAAAAAAAAGTTGTTTTACCCTGACTAAATATGCAGGATATTTTTCAGAACTGATCTGTAAGATGTAACTAGCAAAGTAAAAATCATATATTCTACTGTAACAAACATTATGAATTTATTACTTGTGTTTAAACCAAAAGAATGCATAATAAAATTAGAACTTTTTTTTTTTTTTAGGACTGGGGGTGTACCTTAGTGGTAGAGTACTTGCCTAGTAGGCAAAACACCTTGGGTTCGGTCCTTAACATCACAAAAGTAAAAAAGAATTGTGTCTTGTAGCTTACCAATTAAAAACATAATTAATGTTAATGCAAAGCATATAAGTTCCTGAAAGTGTTGTTTCTTAATCTATTGTTTTGTCTGAATATGTGCTCTAACTTTATGGATGTTTGCAGGTCTCGACACAGGCGATTTTCTTACAGCCAGTCTAAATCTCGTTCCAAATCATTACCAAGGCGGTCTACCTCAGCAAGGCAGTCAAGAACTCCAAGAAGGAATTCTGGTTCTAGAGGACGGTCAAGGTCCAAGTCCTTACAAAAAAGGTCCAAGTCAATAGGAAAATCACAATCAAGTTCACCTCAAAAGCAGACTAGCTCAGGAACAAAATCAAGATCACATGGAAGACATTCTGACTCCATAGCAAGATCCCCATGTAAATCTCCCAAAGGGTATACCAATTCTGAAACTAAAGCACAAGCAGCAAAACATTCTCATTTTCGGTCACATTCTAGATCTCGGAGTTATCGTCATAAAAACAGTTGGTGAACAGCAATGGAAGAATACTACATAGTCTTTAATATAAGTTATTAAACGTCTCATTATGTTAAATAAAAATTCTTCAAGGCTTATAGAAAATGTGAGTTGATATTAGTTACTCTGGGCATGTGAAGAAATAAAATCTAGCTTTGGAATAATAAAGATTTGGTCTCACTTTAAGGGCCCACACCAAAAATTATGCTATCTAATGTCACCATTTTATGGACCATTTTTTATTTACAGTGTAGCAGTAGGGTACTTTTCAAAGGTAATGGGTAAAAATGGAAGCAATTTAGAAAATTCCACTTGGATATTAAATATAGTAATATTAATACCTTTTACAAAAACATTTTTTACTCTAAAGCACTTTTCATATAAAAAGTAATTATGGCTATATAATTGCATACAGTAGACTTAAACTTTTTGAAACCTCTGTCTCTTGTGTCTTTGGTTCAAGTTTAGGTCAATTCCTAAATTAGGTCAGTTTAGGTACTATTTCAAATTAGAACAGTCTGAAATCCCCATAAGCAGAATTTATATAAAGATCAAGCATTCAAAAGACACATTGTCTTCTCTGAGCTCAAAGAGTATTTTTAATTGTTGGATAGAATAATATAGATGCCAGGCATGGTGGCACATGCCTGTAATCCCAGCTATTTGGGAGGCTGAAGCAGGAGGATTGCACGCTCCAAGCTACCCTTGACAATTTAACAAGACTCCCAAAAAGGGCTGGGGATATAGCTCGGTGGTGGTAAAGCACCACTGGGTTTGATCCCCAGTACTGGAAAAAGGAAAACAGTATAAAAAAGTTGATGTGAAAATGTATCCTATACCATGTTCACTTCAAAACTGTGAAAACATTTTAGAAATACTATATTTTGAGTTGAGACTACTTGTTTTTTAAAATCATGGTATGCAACACTCACAATCCAAAAATATTCATATTAAGCCTTACACATATGAAGAGTATTGCATTTTGTAAAAATTCATATTTTACACCATTCTTTCTACATACCTATATTCATCTGCTGCTTAATTTTTTTTCTTTTTAGAGCTCTAGCTCAAAATTCTAGATTATATAAAATAACATTATTTTTGAAAGAATGTTTAGTATCTTGTATTAAAAAACTCAAAACTACATCTTCAAAACACAGCATTATAATATTCAAATTTTACATTACACTGCTCTTCATTTTTTAAGCCAAATAACTTTGTTGATATTAATTGCTTTTATAGTTGTTATAACTAAATTTCTTTTAAACTATGTTTGTAGTTTGTTTTTCAGAAGGTTTTGGTAGCTTTGTAATAAAACGGTTTTGCATATTATAGGGGGTATATTTATAGAGGTCTACTTGTATACTTTATCGAATTATATTACTGAAACTAAAAGTTATCAACCCATACAGTTAATATTTATATCTAGAGTGGTTAAGAAAAAGACCTTATATTTTTAGTATATAGGAGCCAGTCTTGCTTCTATTTCTTTTGAATAGAAATTCCATTTTTCTTTGCATTTTAGATTCTATATGTGAGAAACAACAAAATAATTTGTATGCTAATAATATTTAGACAGGTACCATAAATTCATGTATATTGTACTTTCTGAGTAGATTTTTCTCTATTTAATCATTCCAAATTTATTTATCTCAGAACTACAATTCTGAAGAGTTCAGCTGTAATAAAAAGTTATAAAATTATGTGGTACTATAAAAAATTTAAAAGAAAACAAATATTAATAGTAATTTTAAATATTTTCTAAATGGATCCAAACATATACAGTCATATTAAATAATAACTAGGGGGGCTGGGGATGTAGTTCAGTGGTAGAACATCTGCTCAGCACTTGCAAGGCCCTGGGTTTAATCCTCAGTACTGCAAAAAATAAATATATAACAACTAGGAATTGATTATACTGTCTTTACTCTGCATTCACAAATCATTATCTCTTAGCAAAAAGTTAATAAGGCAATATTCCCCAACATATTTCTTTTGTGTACCTTTGACTTGGTTTTCCATTGTAATCCCTTAGGCTGGTTAGGAAGATACTATTTGGTTTGATGGAAAAGGTGGAGTGATAAAGAGCTCAAACTATTTTGAGTTTTCACTATGTGCTTGGCACTGCTGTATAAATTTTTAAGTTATTTACTAATCTATAAATCATCACAACAACCTTATAAGGTAAATAGCATTGAAGAAAACTGAGATGCAGAAAGGCTAAGTTATAAGGGCACATAGCCATTCTAAGTGAAGAGCTAGGGAAAGGCTGGGCTCCAGAGGCCTCTTCCTGACTACTGTGCCATCTATGTCTTTTAGGAACAGAAAAGTCTTCTGCAAAAGCTTAAGATAATTTTAGAGGGAAATGAAAGAATGGAATTGGTAAAGAAATGCCTTCAATGAAAATGGTTGCATGACAACTGATGGCCGGGTTTCTTGGAAAATCTTCTGGGAATATATTTATTCTAGCATTCATTATGTCATAGAATTGTTTCTTGGGACATTTAAGAGAGATACTTAGGGATTCTCTATTAACAATCATCTTCATTTTAGACACCTGTGGTCAGTTCCTTTAGAGAAAATATATTTACTTAGATACTTGTCAAGTTTGGTACAGGATTACTACCTACCACTGTTTTCTCAGGATCATAGAGAATAAGGTCAAAGAAAATAAAGATGCCCACTATAGCTGTTTGTTTCCTTTCTCCAAATGAATTAGGCCTAAATAATTTTTAAAAAGGAACTGATATTTTGTAGCTGTTACCATGATGGAGGAATTTGCTGAAGTTTGTATTTGGAGCCTAGGATTTAATTTTGACACTATGCTGTTATTTTTTCAATGTTAATTAATTTCAGAACTTATTTGTAATGTTTGCTTGAGATATCTATTCTAAGGTATGGGGCTGCATTACAAATAAGAATTGCTTTTATTCTGATCCCATTGCCAGAGGCAAAATTGGCCAAAGTTAAAGGAAGACAAATTTAGATATATTTTTTAATCCTCATATTAATTAAAATTGCAATTTCTAGGCAGGTCTGGTGGCACACACCTGTAATCCCAGGTACTCAGGAAACTGAGGCAGGAGTATCACAAATTTGAGGCCAGCCTCAGGAACTAAGAGAGTCCCTAAGCAATTTAACAAGACACTATCTCAAAAAATAGAAAGGGCAGGAGGTGTGGCTCAATGGTAGAATGTCTCTGAGTTCAGTCACCAGCACCAAAGGGGGAGGGGGGAGTAGATAAATTAGCAATACTAATATTCATGATTTATTAGGCTATTCATTACAATTTTATTTATTTATTTATTTTGGTCCTGGGGATTGAATCCAGGGGTACTTAACCACTGAGCCACATCCCCAATCCTTTTTGTTTTTTTAATACAGGGGCTTGCTAAATTGCTGAGGCTAGCCTTGAACTTGTGATCATCTTCCCTTCTCCTGAGTCACTGAGATTACAGGTGTGCACCACCATGGCTGGCTTCATTACAATTTTAGATGTGTGTATATGTGTACTAACCATTTTCAGTATTTTTTAAAATATTTACTTATTAGTTTTAGGTGGACACAATATCTTTTTTTTTTCAATGATGCAGAAAAACTTCATTATTTTACATTTATGTGGTGCTAAGGATCGAACCCAGTACCTCGTGCATGCTAGGCGAGCACTGTACCACTGAGCCACAACCCCAGCCTCCAGTATTTTTTCGATTCCCTACTCTTGCCATATAACCTATTAAATTGGATTCTTTTAAATGCCACTTACCATGGTGGGTGAAGTTTTATTCTAAAGTAACATATGACCAGCACATAGCAGACTTCTTGCACTGCTTGTGACTAATTCAATTTGGCTTTTTTTTTTTTTTTTTTTTTTGTACCAGGATGAACACCCGGAGCCACATTCCCGGCCCATTTTTATACTTAAAGCCACATTCCCAGCCATTTTTTTTTTTTAAGAGAGCGAGAGAGAAATTTTTAATATTTATTGTTTAGTTTTTGGTGGACACATCTTTTCTTTATTTTTATGTGGTGCTGAGGATCGAACCCAGCGCCCTGTGCATGCCAACCGAGCCTTGCTACCGCTTGTGCCACATCCCCAGCCCTCCCAGGCATTTTTATAGAGACAGGGTCTTGAAAAATTGCTTTAGAACCTTGCCAAATTGGTGAGGCTGGCTTTGAACTTGCCTTAACCTCCCAAGCCACTGGGATTACAAGCATGTACTACCACACCCAACAAATTGGTGCTTTTTTTTTTTTTTTTTTTTTTTGACAACACCATACCCACTCTTTATTTTGACCAAAAGTTTGTGATTTTATATGAATGTCTCATGGAAAATAGAACCACATCATTTAGGGAATAATTTCAAACAACACTTGGAGTTTTCCATTAGCTCTAATGGTATTAATTCAGCATTAAAGGCTCTAATGAGCTGAGGGTGTACCTTAGCGGTACAGCATTTGCTCAGCATGCATGAGGTCCTGGATTGGATTTCCACCACAGCAAAAAAAAAAAAAAAAGTTTGATTTTTGTTGTTGTTGTCGTTGGTTTGGCCAATTGCAGTGGCATGTGCCTTTAATTCCTGCTACTTAGGAGGCATAGGTAGAAGTTATCAGGAGTTATCATTTTAAGTCCAGTCTGGGCAATATAGACAGGATCTCACAAAACAAAGACTTAAAGAGTAGGAAACAATCAAATGTTGCTCATTGCCTTGCCCTCTAGTCACTTAAGTGCTACTATTGCTTTAGAGACGTACATTTCATAAACCCATATACTTATCTCTTCCCTGTTTTCAGTTCCACTTTAATATCTTTAGCTTTCCTCTCAAACCATGGAAAACTAGAAATCCCTTTCAGAATCTTTATAATCCCCATCTATATCTTTATACTCCCTCAAAGGTTCTTCAAGCATTAATGCTTATCAACATTAACATTAAATATCATCTGTCACATTTTCAAAACTAATACTTTTTCTAATCTTTCTCTAATTTGTCTTAATGTTCTTAATAGCTTTGGTATTTCAGCCATTGGCTAGAGTTGTTCTATTGTTTTAGACATAACCAACTAACCAACATACTTGAAAGTGCAAAGAAAAACATTAAGGAGATTGGGAATTTACAAACACAAAAGATGATTTGTTCTGCATGCTACTTGTAAATGAACTTTAGAATTATAATAGTGGAGTAACTAGGTAAAGCAGCCTTAGTTTTCTCCAATTTTGTTTTCTTCAATATTTTATTATAAAATGCTTCAGTGGGAATTTTATGGTCAACACCCATATATCCACTATCTAAATTCTGTAACAGTAAACTATACTTGCCTTATCACATATCTATCCATCTATCCCAATTATTTTGAGTTCAACACATAGTTTTAAAAAATGGAATGTTCATAATTGGGTATTCTAAATTAGCTAAAGAGCAGTCAGAAGACCTTGGTTGAACAGCTTTCATAAACATCACTGTTTTGTTCTTGAAATTCAAGATTTGGTCTCAAGACATCAAACGATTACAGGAATTTAAGAAGTATACATGGGGGGGGGAGGCTGGGGATGTGGCTCAAGCGGTAGTGCGCTCGCCTGGCATGCGTGCGGCCCAGGTTCGATCCTCAGCACCACATACCAACAAAGATGTTGTGTCTGCCGAGAACTAAAAAAATAAATAAATATTAAAAATTCTCTCTCTCTCCTCTCTCTCTCTTTAAAAAAAAAAAAAGAAGTATACATGGGGTTAAGTAAACTGGCATAAATGCATAACAACTCTAAAGCCTTGGAAGATTGGCCTATCAAAGATTGATATCCTATCTTTGATATCAGTCCCTTCTAAAATTTGAGAGTAGTAAATGTCTGTTTATTTGAAAAATAAGGTTAATTCTGTTCAACTTTGGAAGGGATGATTGTGAGCCTTTGTTTTATATCAGAAAAATCCCCCCAGTTGTACTCTATCAAAGGTTTTGAATCAAAGCCCTCTATTATTCCATGTTGCCAGGTAAAAAGTATCATAATAAAAATCTTCCTGTTTATAAAGATCTTTACTGTTAGAAAATTGGGGGTTTAATTTAAACATTTGCATGCTAGAAATAACCAAAAAGCATCAAAATGTTTATTAAAAGGAAAAAAACAGCTTGTTATTTAAATAAAAAGTTTGAAATGAAAAAGAAAAAAAAAACATTTAGCTTATTTTGCTTAAAAAAAAAAAAAAAAGGAAAATGTGTTGTAACTGCTATCCTTTTCCAAGATTTTAGCCTGTCAGGAGTACAGCTATAATTCAGACTTGACAACTAGTCAGATTAACAAGCTCTAATTTTAGAGCATTACTCCATAATTATGAGAAACTATATATATATAAAACCAGCTATGAGGAATGTGATCAGTATCCACAGATGCTTCTCGATAGTGATGGGGATGTCATGACAAACCCATTGTACGTTGAAAATGCATTTAACATAGGTAACCTACCAAATATGTGAACAGCCTTAGTTGTTTCCCCTCAAGATCTGTTGGCTGACTGGAAGCTGTGGCTCACTATCAATGCCTAGCATCACAAGCATCTTACTACTATCACTAGCCCAAGATCAAATTTCAAAACTCCAAATCTAGTCTTTATAGACTACAAATCATTTTCACACCATTGTAAAGTTGAAAATGGTTAAGTGGAACCACTGTAACTCAAGAACCACTCCCGGTACCTTTATAACCAGAAAGCCACACTCACATAGTGGCTTCTTTTACAAATGTGCATCTAATTTTAAAAAATTACCCATGTAGATGCTACCAGTTCTCCCATTTGTCCATTTCTACCATTACTTAATTCAAAAACTATAATTAATGCCACATAATCTATGAAAAACTAGTCCTCTAATGAATTCTAAATTTGTGTAGCCAGTTCTAGACACATTATTATAAACTCTGCTTGGGAAAATAATTCTAAATATTAACAGTGAACCCTCAGTAAATGTACACCTTTTGTAAATGCTAAATTGTATTGGGTTTTTTTTTTATGTGGACACAATATCTTTATTTTACAATTATGTGGTGCTGAGGATCAAACCCAGTGCCTCGAGCATGGTAGGCGAGCTCTCTACCATTGAGCCACAACCCCAGCCCTGGGGTATTTTTAATTCCAACTTAAATTTGGCCAATACAATTCCTGGGTGTTGGGAATATTACTTAGATACATTTTAGTATATTTAATTTAGAACCTCAAGATAATTACAAAGATATGAAAAGTAACAATTTGAAAACTGTCAAGATTAATTCCAGACTATTTAATCCAAGAGATTTAAGGAAAAGGGGTTAGGTTCAACAAGCAGATCATCCCCGACTCTTTTCGGGGGAGCACAGGGAGATGGGTGCAGTGGACTTTATTGATGGTACCTAAAAGAGTAGATTCCCTAATCCCTTCCCTTATTCAGAAGATCTGAGATGGAAACTGGGAGGAGGGGACGGTGGTTCTCAGTGTGTTTGATGACTGAGTTAAGGCAGGGATTCCACAGCAGCAGAGAGGCCTCTCTTTTCCTCTCATGATCTCACTGGGAGCCAGGCATGGTGATGCAGGCCTATAATCCCAACAACTCAAGAGGCAGGAGGATTGCAAATTCAAGGGCAGCCTCAGCAACTTAGTGACACCCAGTCTCAAAATAAAAAATAAAAAGGTCTGGGAATGTGGCTTAGTTGTTAAGCACCCCTGGATTCAATCCCCAGGGTACCAAAAACAAAAACAAAAAAAGATATTACTGGGGCTGGTGGTCCAGGGGCTCCTACTCTTTGGAGGCCATAATGTCACCGTCCTATTGCTGTACCTAAATTCACTGTCAGAACAGAAAATGAGCCTGACAAAAGTCATCACTGAGGGCAGCACCAGCCTTAGCATGGAAGATGAAGGAGTGGATGTCACTAAGTTTATGACCGAGAATACCTGCTTCACCACTTTTTTTTGGAGGGAGTGGGGAAGAGTGTCCCAGGCATTGAACCCAGCAGGGATGTAGCTCAATCTCCAGTACCTAAAAAAAAACCTCAGCAAGGCATACTGGGTTGGTGGTTTAAAATGTTATCTTTGGGGGCTGGGGATGTGGCTCAAGCGGTTAGCGCGGTCGCCTGGCATGCGGCCTGGGTTGGATCCTCAGCACCACATACAAAGATGTTGTTTAAAATAAATATTAAAAAAATCCTCTCTCTCTTCCTCTCTCTTTAAAAAAAATAAATAAATAAAATGTTATCTTTGACTACAGAAAAGGAAGGTGACATTGTTGCTCCTTTTCACCAACAGGTAGTTGGTATCAAATTTAAAACTTAAATTAGGTCTATTAATAGTCACTTTTACAGGTAGGTAAAGAACCAATCCCTGTGTAAAACTGTTTCATAATACATTCCAATTCAACAACTAATTGACTACCATAGTTGAAGTTGCCACAGGAAGCGAAAAGGATGAAGAGTACCAGGAAACACATTAAGCCTTATGAGAGAAAATAGGATATGGGAAGACATATTTCAGTTCCATTTTAATGTTATGATTATTGTTTCTGTGCACTATTTACCTAAGCTGTATCTCTAGGTCTGACCTATCTTCTATTTGCTATGCCTTTCCACGTGCACTACCTACAGGACATCCAAAAAGTTCAACAAACCAAATCAAAATTATCTTCCTGTATAATTCCAATCTGCCGGCCCAGTTCCCTACTTGGTAATTTGTCTAGTCACTAGACCTAAAAAGGCTTCTTTCCTCACCCTTCATTCCAATGCTCCAAAACAAGCTGTCTTTACATTCCCTCTGACAATGTTCTAAATGCCCTTTTCTCTTTTATGTTCAAGTGGTCTTCCTGTTTTGTTCCCTTTCCCACCTTTTCATAACAATTTTGTTTTTGAAGAATCTCATTCCTTTCCTCAAATCTGATGATTCTGCCATGCTTACATAATAAAGCTGAAGCTCTTCAACATGTTGTTCAAGGGCTGGGGATGTGGCTCAAGCGGTAGCACGCTCGCCTGGCATGTGTGTGGCCCGGGTTCACCACATACAAAGATGTTGTGTCCGCCAAAAACTAAAAAATAAGTATTAAAATTCTTTCTCTCTCCCTCCCTCCCTCCCTCTTAAAAAAAAAAAAAAAAAAAAAAAGTCGTTCAAGGGCCTGTGTTCTTACCCCAATATACCTTTCAAAGACACTTAATTTTTCTCTACTTGAGCTGCTGGACATTCTACATCTTTTTAATATTATCTACTCACTTTTACCTCTATATTTTCCTCTTCTGTGTCAAATACTATTGACTTTTTTCTTTTAATATTCAGCGTTATTATAGAAAATGTGCTATTTTTTGTCATTTTGATTTACATTTAACGTTTGTTCTATCCTAATTGTTACATATTCATCCACACTTCTAATTAATTTATTCTTATGCAAGATATCTTGTTTGTCTTGAATCTTCTATGTGTAAAATTCTTTTAAGTGTCTTCTGCAATGCTGGCATAGTAGTAATGAATTCCTTTCTTTTATGCTAATCTTGTTAGGTTTTATTTCATTATTGACTATTTTAAGGCCCAACTCAATACTATTTTTAAGGGGTCAGATTCCCAAAGAGAAAATTCCTAGTTACCAGAATTAATCACTACTTCCTAAGGTATTTGTAGTTGTAGGAGAGAAAAATGCAGTATTTTAGTCACTTTTTTCTCCCTACACTACCTGCAGTGAACTTTCACTTTTATTTATCCTTTCATTTCCTGAACATACTTAATAAATCCTCACACTAAATTGCAGACATTCTGCTGGACAAATGGCAAACAAGGGGAAGGGATGGTTAAGGCAGTTTATTATCCAAACTGCAAGAACTCTATAATCAAGTGCAAAAATTATTAAACCTGTGAATGTGTCATTTTCAGATATTTGGGAAATGTCAATTCACCCAAACCAACCCATTAGTTCTTATAATGTCATTAGAAAAAGGTAAAATTGGTGACTAAAAGTTTAAAGAATTTTCTAACTATGATCTAAACTTCTAAGTTTCCAGGGCTGAGGACAAAGCCAGTGTTAGATCACATGCCTAGCAGGGTCAAGGCCCTGCATTTGAACCCCACCACCACAAAAGAAAAAAACTTTTCCACCTATTTAAGGACAACTTTTATCTGTGAGCAGAATTTCAGCTCTCAGTTTCCTTTCCCTTTCTCTCCTGGGCCCTAATGCTTAGAAGTCTACAAAATTTGTCTTCCCTTGTCACCTTTTAGCTCTCTTAGTTACAAAATCAGCTCCCCCTCTTGGTAAAGTCAAACCACTTAATTAGGCTTCTCTCCAGCACTACTTCTGGAATAATTAGGAATAAGGCAGGGGTGGGTGGCTTTGAGCTATGATGGCCCAAGATCTTCTTTCAGACATCTAAAAACACTTTTATGTTTTTACATGAGAACTTGCTGGAGGTGACTGGACATCAAAGAACCTAGCCAATCCACTGTAGCCAGAGCAATGCACAGTACTCATTCTACCCTCTAACCAAGTTTATACCAGCTGTGCCCTCTTTCCCAGGTCCATTCTGGGCCCTGGTGCTAAGAGGCAGAAACACTGGGATGGGTGTCTTTGTTTTCTTCCCTCTCAACATTACAAATTGAGCTCAGTCTTTTCAACAAAGAGGTAAAGATAAGAGAAAGAACTGACTTTTAAAAGGTAGTTTGAAGTCAAGTACTAGACAAAATTCAAATTATTTTCCTCAAGCATGGAATGATGGGATTCAACTCAAATTCCATAATTATACAACATGCTAGCTTCACATTCAAATAAAGGGAAGCAAAGGGTTACAAATTACCATGCCCAAAACCTGAATACTGTTTTCATTTATAAACTATATAAAACAACCTAAAATTTGCATTAAGAAGTACCTTGTAAAGAACTACTCCTTTTAAGAATATACTTTGATCTTTTACTACCTTTTCCTTTACCTACAAGGAGATACTTAACAATGCTTGGTACCAAAATTAATGCAAATAAAAAGCTCTTTCCATAATACCACTAAATCAATGATTTGAATAAATTCAGTATAAAATTATAAATATCTAGAAACTTCATTAAAGTACTAACCATACTGCTATTTTTTCTATACCTACGTGCCCCTGAATTTAACAATTTTTATTCTCATATAAACTTTTCACTTCATTGCAATTGAGCCCCTTTACTGGAGACACTAATTTAAATTTAGTTCTGAAGCTGGCGACACATCCTTCACTTTACATACCCACAAAACCAAACAAATTGCAAAAACAAGGGAAGAAATGTTAAGGCATTCATTCTATCAAGAGAAAAATCCAAGTGCCTGAAAATAATGGGCCACTATAGAGCATTTTACACCAAAAGCTATTTAACTTTTAAATTCACTAATATATTGTCACTGAATATATATCTACAGTGCAACTCAACTGATTTTGCTCAAAGTTTAAGACCTATTTTAATACTTTATCTTAAAGTATCTTAGTCAGCAACCTTAAGCCATTCTTTTCAAAATTTTAATCAAGTGTTAACTTATTGCTTTCAGGAAGCCTTATTACCAGGTTCACTATTTTCATTACTTTAATCACCTGTTTCTCTAAGTGCATTTTTAAAAGCCAGGTATATGTAATTTTGTGTATAGCTAATCTCTCTGCATATAAAATGTTACAGCCAGTGGCAAATGACACATGTGCTAGGTTGTGATACAGATCTATGGCTATTTCTCAGATTCTGTGGTGACAGCCTAAGAGTTATCATACCCTCCCAGCACTGCTTACGAAGTTATTCTAAAGTTATGCCTATACTACTACCTCCACCCTTTATGCAGCCAGAAATCTCTTCCCTCCCAAGAAACACTTTCCTCATCTATACCATTTTTCAGGAACCATGTACTTTTTTTTCCTGTTACCTGGGATTGAACTCAGGGGTAACTCAACCACTGAGCTACATCCGCAGCCCTATTTCTTTTTTGTATTTTATTTAGAGACAGGGTCTCAGTGAGTTGCTTAGTGCCTTACTATTGCTGAGGCTTTCATGTACCCTTTTAGCTCCTTTTTTTCCTTTTCATGTTTAATTACTACCCACTTAGAAAAACTTCCTTTTTGTTGAGATTAACTAAAACCCATAAGGGAGAGTCGCATTTTTCGAATTTCTCAGTTGGAAATATACACACATGCACTCACAAACACTATTGGAAACAAGGTTCCATGTCTCTACTTTTGACAAAGTACAAGCACAGCCGTATTTATCCTCAAGCAAGCTTTAGGATTTAGATTTTTCTCCATCTAATAATCTTAACATCAATACTTATTTTGGTTCAAAAAACCAATCCAGGGGCTGGGGATGTGGCTCAAGCGGTAGCGCGCTCGCCTGGCATGCGTGCGGCCCGGGTTCGATCCTTAGCACCACATACCAACAAAGATGTTGTGTCCGCCAAGAACTAAAAAATAAATATTAAAAAAAAAATTCTCTCTCCTCTCTCTTTAAAAAAAAAAAAATCCAAAATCTAGTAAGCCAATCATATCACTTTCGCTGAAAAACATTGCAATTAAGTAGAATGGTACTTTATAAAACCTCTCACATACCTATAATTTCAGACTCATGAGTATGAGGGAGGATTGCAAATTTGAAACTATCCTCAACAACTCAGTCTCACTTTGTTGCTTAGGACCCTGCTATCTCAAAACTTTTTTAAAAAGGGGAGAAGGGATGGGGTAAAGTGGTAAAGTATCCCCAGGTAAACTCTCCAATACAAAAAAAAAAAAAAAAAAAAAAAAATTCACACATAAAAATATATTCTAAGTTATATACTTACTAACATACTCATTTCCTCTAGTGAGATGTGTAGATGGGTAAATCTTCCTCAGAGGTAGAAGTCTTAAATTACTATTAAATTCTAAAATTTTGTAGGATGAGCATAAAGTCAAAGAGGAAAGTCAAAATCCAACCACAAAATAATCTCACACAAACATTAACAGTCACACATAAAGAACCAAGACTAGTTTAAAAGGGGGGGGCCAAATTATTATTATTGTTACTTTGAAATTTGATTACAACCAATTTTGTTGGCATTAAAATTAGAGTCATTTTAAATTTGAATAATGGCTTATGTACCAAAACTCAGAAATTAAGTTTGGCAAAAATGGGAATAGTTTTCCAGTAATTACAGATCAGAAGGCAGAAATCAATTTTGGGAAAACAGACAAAACCCATGTTTACAATGATTGTGCAACAGATTTAAACTTCAGTAGTGCATTAGTAAACTTCACATTTGGATCTTCACTTGAGATTTGAGAGCTGTTTCTTGGAAAAAAAAAAAAATCTCAGTACCTTGTGCAAATAAATCAGTCTTCCATGTGCCTTAGAGCACACACTTAAAATTTCTCCACTGTATATATACAAAACACCTACCACATTGGCAGGTCAAAATACATAACTTTCATAACAAAACTATAATGTACCTCTCAAGTATGAACAATATACACATAATACATGGTATACAGTATTTACAAAATATAAAATATAATACAAGCTGTTTGTATGTAACTTTTTAAGCTCATCTTTTGAACCTATAGGTTGCAACAAGGCAAATTTCCATTTCTGTACCAATTTTTTAGAGTCCAAAGATTTGGGGAAAACTGTTTTACACACATAGTGAAATCTGAAATCTAAGTTTGAACTTTGAGGAGCGTTTTTAAGTGTACTGCCATAAGCTCCCTGTTTTGGTTGGAATTTTCAACAGTGCTTCCCATCCAGTGACTAGGAGGCTTTGGAAGAACACTAGGAGAAGGTGGATCACTAAACTTTGCCCCAGCATAATTTTCCTTTTGGCTCACTTCAGTTAGAAATGGTGATTTCTTCAAATGCATATTTTTAATGTTCTCAGTATTTTTAAAAGGCTTTTTTTCCTGCTTCTGAATTCTATCAGGCGAAACAGAATCCTGCCAAAAGTTATTTTCATTCCTTTTTGCAGAGGTGATCTTGGTTAGTGGCAAGTGATATTTACTTTTCTGTCTGTTTATCTTTGGTTGTTCACACAAGTGTATACCATGAACAAGCTGGCCGTGGGGAAAGGCAATTTTCTCCGATTTTCCCATCTTTGATTTTAAAACCTACAAAGATAAGGAACACAAAAGTGAATAGAGTTTCAAAATAAAAATCATTTATAAAATTCACATATTTTACATATTTTCTTCTAAAATGTTTCCCCCCTAGTCTTCAGCTCACTATTTTGATTATATACTTTTAAACTGGCTACACTTATCAGTTGGATGTCCAAATACACCTTATTGTCTGCCACTAAAAATTATGCAATTAATCACCGCTGTAACCAGTATGCAACGTCAGCAAGTTCTAAAATGTCTAACTAAAAAAATCCAAACTAACCTCTGGTCCATCTAGCTATAACTGTAATAGCTCTCTTCCAAATGTTTGTCAGAGGGAAAAAAAATGTTTCCTTTCTGCCCCCTCTTTCCTTCTGATTTAACAACCATTTCAAGAACTTGTTTCATTCAATCAAATCAATTTCCTAACTTAAGTGGACCTTCCAGGAAGTTGTGATGGAAAAGGTTAAAATAAAAAATTGTCAAGGAAAAGTATAATTAGATTACAGTCCTTTCAACACTTGTAAGTAGCACTCAAAAACAAAGCAGGAGAGTACAATGTAACACATTCCATGTCAGTAACTCCCAACAAACCCGGGCGTTTGAATATCCGTTCAGAAGAAAGAAATCTTACTGGTCAGCAAACGAAATACAAAAGGCTCTTTTATATTATCGCTAATATTTTCAGTCGTGGTATTTTACAACTTGAAACCCGAGAAGATAATTTAAAGTTAGCAACTTTTTCCAAGGGCATAAGCTAGATAAGCTAGATGAACTCCAAATCTCAGTCCAACCAAGGGCAAGAGCAGGTTTCCACGTAACTATGATTCATTGAAATTATAATTTGCTAAGATTATAAGTCACTTTAGACATTTAATTCCGTATGAATTTTCATATATTTTATCCAAATCAAACTGTACGGCACTTGGTCAACATAACGTCATTCAACTATATTAGTGAAAACTTCTGAACAAGTAAAACTACCCGCCATTACTCAATGTCAGCATAGTACACGATGGGAACTGCTGAACAATAAACTCAGTTCAACATTAAGAGTGGCCCACAAAATTGACCTCTTCCAAGAAGATAAGAACTAATGCCATTCTTGCGAACTTTGAAACGTTAAAAGTCCCACAAAGTAGTAAGTCAGACTCGCGGTAAGCAAAGCCCCAATTGGACTGGGAGTCCCACACTTCGGCAAAGGGCCAGCCAAACGAAATCGAGCCGCTTGCAGCCCGGGTCCAGCGCCCACGCAGGGCGTTAGAGCCCGTAGAAGCCCAAAGCCGGCCCCACCCCTTCCCGGGCCACCCCCACTCCGCCCCGCCACCTTCATGAGCGCCGGAGCGCTCGGCACGTAGCGCGCGCTGACGTCAGCCCTCCCGCGGGCCCCTGCCCTCCCCCACCACCGCGCGAGCTCGGAACGCCGAAACCCCCTGGAACGCCGCCAGCCTACTAAATCGGGCTGTTGCTGGGGCGCAGCTGCTCCTCTCATTGGCTGACTCCCGGGAGCCAATCGGCAGCGCCAGCGCATGCCTCCCCTTCCCCCTCTTCCCCCAGCAAAACCAAGCGGGCGTCACGGAAACTTCCCTCCCGAGTAAACAGCCGCCCCTCGCCCAGCCCCCACCCTCCAGACCCCCTCACAGCCGAGCCCCAAGCCCGAGAGCCCGCCAGTGGCCGTCTTGGGCCGAAACTCCCAACGGCCCCCCAGACCCGCTTCGCAGCCCTCACCTCTTTTCTCAGCGGGGGTTGGCCGGGTACCGCGGGCCGCAGCGGCCCGAGGACTGGGCTCGCTTCCTCAGTTCTGGTTGCGGCTGCAGGATTCGGGACCGAGACGGTGGCCTGGCCCGGGACCTCCTGCGCTCCGCTCCGGCCAGTCGCCGGGCTCTGGCCGCCCTCCAGGTTCGGCCGGTGCTGCTGGTACTGATGGAAGCGACTGGGTAGCTGCCCCGCCGGGCTGGCCCGCACCTTTTTTTTTCGCCGCTTCTTTGGCGCTGCCCGCGGGGTACCTCCCGCAGCGACCAGGCTACCATTGGGCAGAGCTGCTGGAGCGCGAGGCTGGGGAGTCAGACAGGGGCCGTCTCCCCCTAGAAAGTGAGGGAGGAAGAGGGTTGGAGGCAGTGCCCGGGGGTCTGGGATCCGAGGTAAAGGCGGCGGTGCCGCGGTCACCATCGGGAGGGCCCCGAAGTAACCGCGGGTGGAAAAGCCAAGCGGGGCAAGACGGCCGCCCAGGACGAGCGGCTCCCGCTGCGGGACAGAGACGACAGTCATAGCGCTAGGAGGCAGGCAGCTCGGCAGGAAGAGAAAGAGGAAGTGAAGGCAGTGATCATAGGGCGGCGGCGGCGGCTGCTGCTGCTAAGAGAGCCACAGAAGAGCGCGGACTATGACTCGGGCGGAGGCGGCGCAGCAACAAATAGCCCCAGCCCGGCTTCCGAGTGTTGTTATCGGAAGCTCCACCTTGTGCCCGCCTACCTCCCTGCGGGAATCCAATCCGAATTCGAAGGGGCAGGCCACGCCTCTCAGGCCCCGCCTCCACAGCTTCTGGGAGAGAGACACACAAACAAGCCGCTTGCTGCAGCCCGGCACAAAGAGCGCGCAGTGCGCAGGCGCTGCCAACGGGCTTTTTCGGGTAGAGTCGGTACCGCGAACAATGAAGTTAGGTTTCGGCCCCACCTCCCCCCTTTCCCCCTCTCCACGCGTCGCCCTGGTAGGCGACGGTCGTGCTAAGAGGTCTGGGCGATTTGGGTGGGGGTGGGGACGGGGGACAGAACAGGGCAAAGGAGGAATTAGAAAATATCAAGGCCACTGGTGCTTTCTCATCTACTGACCTTGTCAAGTATTCGTTTTATTTCAAGCCCAACATTAAGAGCATTATCATTAAAAAAAATTTTTAGAAGAACACTAAAAATTTCATTCACTCCGTTTGCTGCTTATTAGCGCTGGTGACCAAAATAAGAATTAAAGGAGGTTTTGTTGATTAAACTGATTCCTTAATATAAAGTTCTCCATAAATAGACTTTGGATATTTTACTGCTTTCATACTTGAAGGACTGTGATACTTTGGGATCACAACATTGTGCCTGACGCTTGAAAGGCAACAAAAGAATGGCTTTGGATCTCAAAGGGAGAAAGTGAAACAGCTCTGTAATATACGGTTTATTTTGCTAGCGGCGCGTTGAGAGAAATCTTTCATTTTTTCCTCCACAGCGCTAACACACAAGAGAATTGTGCCCTTCAGTTATCAAACACACCCCAAGAACTGTTTCTTAAATCTCATTTGAAAGAACAACCCTAATGAATAGGTGTTGTATTTTATCCCCATTTTACAGGAGAGGAAACTGAGACTCGGAGGCTAAAGGACTTGTCAAAGCTCATTCAGTAACTTGGCAGAACTTTGAACTGCAGTTCTGGCAAGACTTGCGTTTCAACAGCATCCATAATAGATGTAATACTAGATTGGAGATTATTAGAAGACCACAACAAAGGCTGGTGGAACTGTAGCCCAGCAGTGGAGTACTTGCCCAGCATTTCCCAGGCCTTGGGTTGGACCCCAACATTGCAACAAAAAGAAAGAAAAACCCATGATAAAGTTACACTTCTTTATCTTCAAAGCTCTTTTTCAATCTGTTTTTCAGCTTTCAGGTGGTAAACGATTAGTGCCTAAAAAAAAAAAAAAAAAGATTAGTGTCTATAATTGATAATAAAGTTGGGCAGATTGAATATCTAGAATAATGCCTTCTAATAACTTTATGTAAAACTTGTAATACATTTAATCATGATTTACAGCTGGATTTTATTAACTGGCATCTGCAACACTTACATTTTCTTTTTTCTCTCCCTCTCTCTACCTTGACCATCATCATTCTCTTTTCCTGCTCCCCCACCATCTTGACTTTATTTCCAATCCTCTACTTGTAACACCTGTAACAGGGTTCACTTGATGCTTAGACTATATTCCTTGTGGCTTTGAAACTTACATGTTTTTTTACTTTTTCCCAAACGACTCCTTCCTGTTCTTCTCCTCTCTGATCTTCTTTTCCCTAGCCTCCTCCTCCCTGATCATTGCCCTGATCTTCTCCTTCCTAATCTCTCCTCTCTAATCTCATTTTCTCTGAAACACCTCTTTAAAACCCCCCTATTCCTGCTGATGGGCAGAATCACAGCCTTTGGGACAGGAGTCTCCTGTGTTTCTCCTTTTTTAGCAAAGCAGTAAACCTTCTTTTTCCTTTTTATCAAAACTGTATCCTCATTATTGGATTGGCATCAGACACAAGGACCAAGCTTTTGGCAACATATCTACTGTTGCTTAGATATTCAATGTCTGTCTGAGGGATACCTACATGAAAAGAACATGTAATCCAATTTATATTTTGCTTAATTCTCAAATTATTAATCTTTCCAATCATGAAATAATATCCCTTTAACATTGAACACAACCAGGAAATCAAAATGTTTAACAATAATTTCCCTAGCATTTAAGCATTGAACACAAAACTTTTATGATAAACACACTTTGAACCATTTAATTAAAATAACAAAGTTTGTGTTAAAAAGCCAAGTGTGCACAAGTCAACTTTTTACATTAATCACAAATTTTATAGTGATGAAATGTTTATTAAGCTTTATTGCCATAGGTTGAAATTAATGTCTTCATTTTCCCTATAGTTAACATCTTTATGGAGTTGCAGTAATTTTTTTACCACATGGTTATTTCTTAAACTCTCCTAAGGGATACAGAAAGTCTGTGCAGGTTCAACTTTTGCAGATGAGGAACTGGCCAAAGAGTGAAGGCAGAGGTAAAATATAGCTCTCTGCTCTTGAAGCCATCTTTTCATCTTTTTTTTTTTTTTTTTTTGATACCAGGGATTAAACCCAGGGGTGCTTAACCACTGAGCAACATCCCCAACCCTTTTTATTTTGAGTCAGGGCCTGAGTTGCTCAGAGTCTTGCTAAATTGTTGAAACTTGCCTTGGACTTTTAATTTTTTTTCAGTTGTAGATGGACACAATATCTCTCTCTCTCTCTCTCTCTCTCTCTCTCTCTCTCTCTCTCTATATATATATATATATATATATATATATATATATGCTGCTGAGGATCAAACCTGGAGCTTCACACATGCGAGGCAAGTGTTCTACCACTGAGCTACAACCCCAGTCCGTGGCCTTTAATTTTCTGTTCTCCTGCCTCAGTCTCCTGAGTAGCTGGGATTACAAGCATGGGCCATGCCCATCTGAAATATTTTATCCCTCACCTATAATCCTGCCCCCATGTATAATTCTTATATGGCTCATTATTGTTATTTTTTATGTACTCCATTGACTGTGATATCTTTTTCTAGCCCCCCCCCCTCTTTTTGGCATCAGGGATTAAACCCAGAAAGGCTTACCCACTGAGCCACAGCCACAGCTCTTTTTATATTTGTTTTGTACTGTGGATTGAACTCAGGGATACTCGACCATTGAACCAGATCCCCAGCCCTTTTTTGTATTTTATTTAGAGACAGGGTCCTACTGAGTTGCTTAGTGCCTCACCATTGCTGAGGTTGGATTTGAACTCATGATTCCCCTGTCTCAGCCTCCTGAGCTGCTGGGATTACAGGCATGTGTCACTGTGTCCAGCTTTATGTTTTGAGACAAGTTCTCACTAAATTACCTAGGGCCTCACTGTATTGCTGAGGCTGACTTTGAGTTCAATCCTCCTGCCTCAACCTCTGAAACCACCACAATTATGGGCGTGTTCCACCACACTCAACATTATCTTTTTATTTTTTAATAATGTCATCATAATCTTTATTTCATCTCCTTTACCTTAAATATTCAGAGCATGGAGTTGCAGAACTTTTTATGATTCTGGAGAGTTGTTTTTCTCATGATTTATGCTCCTTTTAAAAGCTGGAACACCCAGGCCAGCCCCTAGTTAGAAGTCTACAACACTGAGGAAGCCCTTCACCAATCATGCTGATACCCTACTCTAGATCAAATCAGCAAAAACTCAACTGTGGCTGTGGATGTGGCATAGTGGTAGGGCTCTTTAAGTGCAACATCCTGGGTTTGATCCTAGCACAAGAGAAAGAAAGAAAAAAAGAAAAACCAAACTATCTTCATGCTATTTTTGTGTGTGACACAATGTACTTTAGAATATTAACACACTTTTCTTTTTAAACTGGTAATTGAACCCAGGGGAACTTTACCACTGAATTACATCCCCAGTCGTTTTATTTTTAATTTTATTTATTTGTTTGTTTATTGATTATTGGTACTAGGGTGGGGGTGGGGGCTTAACCACCGAGCCACATCTCTAAACTTTTTTAAATATTCTTTTAAGTTGTAGATGGACATAATACTTTTATTTTATTTTTATGTAGTGCTGAGGATCGAACCCAGTGCCTTCCACATGCTAGGCTAGCACTCTACCACTGAGCTATAACCTCAGCCCCTTAAACCCTTTTTGTGTTTTATTTTGAGACAGGGTCTCACTAAATTGTTTAGGGCCTCAGTAAATTGCTGAGACTGGCCTTGAACTTGAGATCCTCTTGCCTCCACTTCCTGAGTCACTGGGATTACAGGAATGCTACACCGTGCCTGGCAATGTTTTATTTCTTAAAAACAAAAGCATCTCAAAATAATTAAGGTTGGGGCTGGGGATGTGGCTCAAGCGGTAGCACGCTCACCTGGCATGCATGCGGCCCGGGTTCGATCCTCAGCACCACATACAAAACAAAGATGTTGTGTCCGCCGATAACTAAAAAATCAATATTAAAATTCTCTCTCTCACTCTCTCTTTAAAAAAATAAGTAAATAAATAAATAAGGTAATAACATGAATCCCTGACACAAAACTGTCCTTCCTACCTACCCTTGTTCAGTGAAAAACATGGAAATTTATTGACTTAATTGTTATAGTTATCTTTGGATATTTCACTTGACATCTCTAGAAAATAAGAGGAAAATTACTTCCAAGAAGTTTAAAATAAATTAGGTTTTCCTCAGATTGAAACTCTGTCAAATCTCATTTATTTTTCAGGTCCCAGGACAGTCAATTCAATTCTTCTTTCTAATCAGCTAAAATTCCATAAGGAGAATAGCATATTTCATTTTTACAAAATACTGCAGCGCCCCAGTTTTTACAGTATTTAACTTTAGAGTGGTATGATAAAGTTGGATATCAGACACTAGGGTTCTTTCAACTATGTGATATTAGAAGGTTACAAAATTAATAGTTGTTTTAGAGAAATGCCTATGATTTTTAAGCCTGAGATTGTATAGAGAGGGTTTTTTTTGTTGTTGTTATTTTTTTAGTTTGTAACCCCAAAACATAAAATGAAAACTGAGAGTTGGCCAGTGATTTTCATTCATTTTTCTGGATATTTATGTCCTCAAAACATGTCCTTATTTCATTCTTGAAATTTAAGGTTTGTGCTAGGTGCCATGGCACATACCTGCATCCCAGCAACTTGGGAGACTCCAACAACAGGATTTCAAATTCAAGGGCAGCGTAGGCAATTCAGAGATCCTGTCTCAAAGTAAAAAACAAAAAGGGCTGGGGGTATAGTTCCATAGTAGAGCATCCCTGGGTTCAATCCCAAGCTGGGGGGGAAAATAGAAAAGAAAGAAAAAGGTTTAAGGTTTGTACAAGAAGATGAAACTGGTATTTCCTTAGTTATACCATTTTATTTGTTTTATTTTATTTTATTTTTGCAACCCCAGCGTTTTTAATTTTTACTTTTTATTTTGAGACAGGGTCTTGCTAAGATGCTGAGGCTTGGCCTAAACTTGCAATCCTCCTGTCTCAGCCTCCCAGATCTCTAGGATTACAAGTGTGTGCCACTATGCCTGGCAAATTACACTATCTAAAAAAATTCAACAGAGAAAGACCAAAAGAATGTTTGGTTTACAGAGCTGAAGAACAAGCATGGCCACCTTCAGAGAGAGGCTCAGAGGAACTTATGATGTTGATATTTTGCCAAGTTTTATTTCAGATATTGATTGTGATTTGCAGCCAAATATGACTCACTGTTGTAAATGCTATATCTAAAATGATGTCATTAACTTTTTGAGTTTCAGGAGAAAGAGGATGATACTATAGCCTTATAAGTAAGTTAGCTTATTACAGTTATTCGTAACATGTACAAGCACCTATAATGTGATTAGCTTAAATATTGACATCCATATTTATTTAATTTCTTATGTTCTTTAATTTTAATATTATTTAAGATACAGCCCTGCCAGGTGCAGTGGCACACACCTGTGCTTGGGAGGCTGAGGCAGGAGGATTGCAAATTCAAAGTCAGCCTCAGCGGGCTGGGGATGTGGCTCAAGTGGTAGCGCGCTCGCCTGGCATGCGTTCGGCCCGGGTTCGATCCTCAGCACCACATACCAACAAAGATGTTGTGTCCGCCGAGAACTAAAAAATAAATATTAAAAAATTCTCAAAAAAAAAAAAAAAAAAAAAAACAAAGTCAGCCTCAGCAACTTAGTGAGACTATAAGCAACTTAGCAAGACCCTGTCTCAAAATAAAAAGGGTTGGGGATGTGGCTCAGTGGTTAAGAGCCCCTGGGTTCAATCCCTGGTACCAAAAAGACAAAGAAAAAGAACAAAAAATACAGCCCAGCCAGAAAGATCATCCCTAATAACTCCCACAAGCCTATAATTCATGCCGTGCATGCGGAGCCTACTGTCTGCTCTATCCTAAGGTGTAAGCAGTCAGGCAAGAATCAGTAGGTTGGGGGCTGGGGATGTGGCTCAAGCTGTAGCGCGCTCGACTGGCATGCGTGCGGCCTGGGTTCGATCCTCAGCACCACATACCAACAAAGATGTTGTGTCCTCCAAGAACTAAAAAATAAATATTAAAAATTCTCTCTCTCTCTCTCCTCTCTCACTCTCTCTTTGAAAAAAAAATAGTTATATCATTAAAAAAGAAAAAATAAAGAACCAGCAGAATCAAATCAAGCAGGAATAAAAGAAACTTATAGGACATATAACCAGCAAAAGAAAAAATTTAAGTGGTGGGAAGGGAAGAGGGATGGGAATGGGAAAGACAGTAGAATGAATTGGACATAACATTTCTATGTTCAGATATGAATATATGACCAGTGTAACTCCACCTCATGTCCACCACAAAAATGGGACCTTATATTCCATGTATGTATGTATTCCATGTATGTATGATATGTCAAAAATACATTCCACTGTCATGTCTAACTAAAAAGAACAAATAAAAAATTTTAAAAGCCCGTCTGTGTTGGTCAGCCTTCCATCACTCTTACAAAATACCTGAGAATATCAACTGATAAGGAAGAAATGTTTATTTTGGTTCATAGTTTCAGAGGTTTCAGTCCATGGCTGCTTGCCCTGTTACCTTGGATCTGTTATAGCACAGTACATCATGGCAAGAGTGCATTGTGGAGGAAGCTTATTCACCTCAAGGTGCCTGTGAAGCAAAGAGAGAATCAGGAAGGGACTAGGATTCCACTATTCTCTTCAAGAAGACATCCCCAAGGACAAAACTTCCTTTCACTTAGCCCTACCCCCTAAAGGCTCTGCCATCTCCCAGTAGTGCCACAGGCTGGGGGCCAATCCTTTAGCAGATGGGCCTTTGTGGGACATTCAAGATCCAAACTTTAACACCCTTTGATTAAGAACTTCAGAGCATCAGGGGTATAGTACATGAAGAACATGAGCCTGCAGGTTGAAATGGCTCACTGTGTGCTTAGCACAGGGGTTGAAAATAAGCCTACAATGAGAAATGCAATAATTAAAAAACAAGGTGGTCATTAAAATATTTCTAGTGGGCTGGGGATGTGGCTCAAGCGGTAGCGCGCTCGCCTGGCATGCGTGCAGCCCCAGGTTCGATCCTCAGCACCACATACAAACAAAAATGTTGTGTCCACTGAAAATTAAAAAAATAAATATTAAAAATTTCTCTCTCTCTTACTGTCTCTTTTAAGAAAAAAAGTTTAAAAATAAATAAATAATAAAATGTTTCTAGGGAAAACAAGGTCAACACAAAGCATCCATATTTCAGCTGAAGCTACAAGATAATTGAATGATGAGTTCAAAATTCTAAAGTTAAATGAATCCCAACTTAGAAGTCTGTTTCCTCCCCAAACTATCAACTAAGCATAAGGATATGATAAAAATATTTCAAACAGAAAATATCTCAAGAAATTTACCCAAATACAATCTTTCATGGGAAGTTACTGGAAAAAGTGCTTCATTAGAGAGAGCAGACCAAAACAGGGAAAAGCTTGGGATTATGAGAGTCCACTCAGGAGACAAGTGAAAAGATTGCTGGGTTAAGGGTGACAGGCGATCTTAGTGGAACAGTTAGACAGGTGACCCAGAGAATAGCCAGCTCAGAATTCAGTGGAGGATGGATGATACTGAGAGGGTTGGCGGCAGAAGGAGATTCCAAAAACAAAGATGTTTGAAGGTCTTGAGAATAGATGTACTCCTCTGGCAGAGCTTGGGGATAAGTAAATGTTGGATAAATGAAAAATGAAGTCAAGCAAAAAAGCAGAGCAATTCCAAAGAAGAAAAAAGTGTAAGAAAGAGACTCCTTCATGGTACAACTCATTATATGTACACACAAATATCAAGAGAATCCAAACTTATGGCATACTGGGAAGATAGGAAAAAAGAATATATACATATATGTAAATATCTATAGATGGGATTCCAAGTAACAACAAGGCTAAGAAACCTCATCTTTGGATTGGGGGTATAGCTCAGTAGCTCAGTGGTAAAGTGTTAAACCACAACGCAAAGAAAAGACCACCAACTCCAATTTTAAGTCAAATTAAATAAAGCAAGCTTGTAAATTCCGCCCAGCCAGGACTGTCTCTCCCGAAATCCTTGGGTTAGATAATAGTAACCCAGCTCTCTATGAAAGGGTAAAGTTTCTAAGCTGGAAAGCTTGAATTAAAATGTAAAAGATTAGGTATTATTAAGTTCCTCTGTTACACCCAGATTCCTGAGATAGTTAAGACAACGCCCTACTGGCCATTCAGCCTAGGGCCCTGTGCAGTTTGTCACAGGGCCCGAACCAATCAGTTTGAATGTGTACCCAGTTTAGAAGTGACCAATCACCCCTGCCCAGCCTGTTCCCGCCAATGAATGGACTAATCATGTATCAGAGTATGTATTGTTGTTCAATTTTCCCGCGCCTCATGATGATTTGTTCTGATGTATGCAAAGCCCCCCACCCTCTCCAAAAAGTGTACTTAAGCTCTGCTTGACCTCTGCTCTGGGCTCTGGGCTGCTCTCCCTTCTTGAGTGAGCACGGAGCCCCAGCGCGCTGGAACGGATCCCTAATAAATCCCCCTTGCCATTGCATGGAGCTAGTCTCGTGTGGTCTCTCCTTCTCCGACGTTTCGCCGGACCCTTACATCTAGGAGCATGGTTTTATAGCACAAAAAGTTGCAAAAGGAAGGTGTCTTGAGAACTTACAGATAACAGGATTTTGACAAGCATAATACAAAGGCAGATAGTAGGTTAATGATCTAAATGGTTCAACATTTCAAGTTAGGGAGTAAATTTAGATCCCAACACCAGAATTTATGAGGCACCACTAAGGTTTCAGAGAGGGTTGTTATCTGGTCAGGGAAAGCCAGGCATGGGTGAGTTTAAGGCATGGGCAGGCATTCCAAGCAATTTTAGAAATCGCAGTAATTTATAGTAAAACAGAAATTAACTTTTCATGACTTGTAATGAGATGGCTCCCAATCTTAAAATAGAGTTAGACTGGGTTCATCAAAACCAATTAGGAAAATCAGAATCTTTGATTTTCTTTTTTTTTTTTTTTGTAGTGGTGGAGATCAAACCCAGGGCCTTGCACATACCAAAAGAGTACTTTACCACTGAGCTACACCCAGTCCTTTTTATTTTTTAGCTTGAGACTCTAAATTGCCAAGGCTGACCTTGAACTGTGATCCTCCTGCCTCAGCCTCTTGAGACATTTGGATTACAAGAATGCACCATCATGCCCATCCTGATTTTTTTTGTTTTGAGGAAACTAACAAACTGGTAGGAAGTGGAACTAAACAGAATCTGTAAATAAAATGTTCGCCGCAGGAAATTGAGTTAAATTCTATGAATTAATGATTTTTGAGTTATCATAAAATAAACACTGGCTTGTTTTCTTTAATCAAAAAAAAAAAAATCACTTTTGAAGGCTTGTTGTTAAGCCACATGCTAAGTTCACAGGTTCCAAGGGTCAAGCATAATTTATCTTTCCAAAGCCTACTCAACTCAATTACTTTGACAGTAATGCCGTTTGGATCACAGCAATGCCATTCCCACTAGGTTCTCAAAGTATCAAAGTTTCTATTTTCTCAACAAATACTGGTTATTTTTTCTTCTCCAGACCTTAACACATGGAAAAGTAAGATTCTGTTTACACCACAAATCTTTGAGTGACATTGACAATTTAGCTAAATTACATAAATTCCTTGATGTCTTATACTCCTGGGTCACTGACAGTTGCTTTCCAGTGTATGTGAACCACAATCTGTAAATTGTGGGGTCTTCTTAACGGGCAAATTTTCCAGATGAGGAAAGGGAAATAATTTGCCCAAGGTTTAGAGTTAAGGATAGAACCTGGCATACAGAATAAAAGAAATTAATATATATATATATATGATATCCATGATATATAATGAAATCTACCACTCAATAATAAAATGATAAATAACCCAATTTAAAAAATAGGCAAATGATTTGGATGGACATTTCTCTGAAGATATGCAATGGTAAATAAGCACAGGAAAAGATGCTGAATATTATTGGTTATTAGGAAAATGCAAATTAAAACTACAGAGAGAGGGCTGGGGATGTGGCTCAAGCAGTAGCATGCTCGCCTGGCATGCTTGCGGCTCGGGTTCGATCCTCAGCACCACATACCAACAAAGATGTTGTGTCCGCCAAAAAAAAAAAAAAAAAAAACTACAGAGAGACCACTTCATATCTGGTAGGCTGCTTAGAGTTTTAAAAAGACAGAGAATAATAGGTGTTGGTAAGGATGTGGCAAAATTAGAACCCTCATCCTTCATTTGTGTGTTTTAAAATCATGCAATTTCAGAAATAGTTTTTCAATTTCTCAAAATGTTAAAACAGTTATTAATAACCCAACAGTTTCCATTCCTTAGTGTATACTCAAGAGAACTAAAAAAGATGTGCATGGACAAAGTTGTACACAAATTTTTTTATTCTTTTTTTTTTTTCTTTTTCCTAGGGTAATGCTGGGGATCTACCCAGGGATTCAGGCAAGCCAGGAAAGCACTCTACCTCTGAACTATACCTTGTTGACTTGTCTCTCCTCATTTAAAATGCATGAAGTGTTTTCTCTATCTCATCCCTGTTCCAGGAGGTCAAATCCACCCCCCTTTACTTAAAATCAACATATTTCCCCAAGCACTGCCTCTTATCTAATCTTACTGCTCAAGGCTGCCAGCTGTTTTATTCATTGTTGAATTTGTGCATTTTAAGCAGAAAAGGTTGGAGGTCAGGAGAATGAGAACCTGGGCTCTGTCCTAATACTATGGCCTGGGAGTCCTGAAAAACTAAGGAACACTGGGAAAGCATAAAAATTATAATGGGAAATAAAGTTTTATGTAGATATAACACAAGAAATTATCTGTAAGATCTTGACTTAATGAAGCATTTCAGATAATTGCAAATTCTATATTTCTTTTCCTTCAAGGTTACCAAAAGTGATATTCAGACAACAAAGAAAAAAGAAATTAAGGTAATGTGACAAAGATTATAAATGTGTTTGCGCACACACACACACACACACACACACACATATGCATTTTACTCATGTTTCTCATTTATATTCCCCAAGAGCCATTTTGCTTCAGATCTCTGGGAAGTGGGTTTTCACAAATGTCCTCTTGATAAGGAGAAAGATATGATGGATGAAAAGTTCCTTCCAGTCCTAAGAGTGGAGTAAGGAGGAGAATCAGATCAGACTTTAGGATTGGAAGCTCAGGGACAAGAACTCAACAGTCTCAGCAACACAGGCTGGCAACTATCCAGAAGAGAAGAGCATGAGCTCTGAGCCATCACTAGGTCACCTAAACACCATCCTCCAACACCATCTGGAGGAAAAGAAAAAAGTAGATAAATAGCTGTCATAGGGAGTTATTAGGGGGAATGAAAACCACCTTAAGTCAGAAGAATGAGAATCTTAAATTGGTAAATATGTCAGTCAGTGTTTTAACACTGTAACAAAATAAACAACCAAAAAGAAGAGAAATTACTTTGGCTCATAGTTTCAGAGGTTTCAGTCCACATTCAGCTGTCTCCATTTCTTTGGGCCCAAGGTAACGCAGAACATCATGGCGAAGTGCATGGCATAGAAAAGCTGTTCATTTTATGGCCACCAGGAAACAGAGAGAAAGGGGCTGAGGACAGGATTTTGTCTTACAGGGCACTGTCCCAGTCACCTACTTCCTCCAGCTGGGGCCCACTGCTTATAGTTTCCACCACTTCTCTATAATGCCATAAAATATGAATCCCCTGTTGAATTAATTCATTGATGAAGTTAGAGCACTTGTGATCCAATTACTTCCTAAAATTCCCACCTCTGAACATAGCTGCATTGGTGATCAAGTCTTTAGCACATGAGCCTTTGGAGAACATTCCAGATCCAAACCATAACAGCAAGATTCCGTGAAAGTTAGGCATTTCTAATGCAACAACTAAGTCTCAGGTTAAGAAAAGAAATTGAAAAAAAAAAAAAGAAAAAAGAAATTGAGGGGCTTGAGTAGTGGCTCAGTGGTAGAGCACTTGCTGGCGTGTGTAAGGCCGTGGGTTCGATCTTCAGTACCACAGATAAATAAACAAATAAAGTAAAAAAAATCTATTAACAGGCTGGGGATGTGGCTCAAGCCATCGCCTGGCATGCGTGCGGCCCAGGTTCTATCCTCAGCACCACATACAAACAAAGATGTTGTGTCCGCTGAAAACTAAAAAATAAATATTAAAATTCTCTCTCTCTCTTTAAAAAAAAAGTATAATGACTGCAATTGAGTAAAACACATTGAATATGTTAATTTTAAAAATCTATTAACAACTAAAAAATATTAAGAAAGAAAGAAAGGAAGGAAGGAAGGAAGGAAGGAAGGAAGGAAGGAAGGAAGGAAAGAAATTGGCAGGATGCAGTGGTGTGTGCCTATAATTCCAGCAGCTGGAAAGGCTAAGGCAGAAGGATTGTGAGTTCAAAGTCAGCTAAGCAACACAAGATCCTATATAAAAGAAAAAGGCTGGGGATATTGTGCAATGGTTAAGAGCCTCTGGGTTAAAAAGAATAAAGAAAAAAGTAACTGAAGTCATATGCTAAGTAGGAGGAGAACCAGATTTGTCTGGATGTGAAGTATAACCAGTTTTTCCTGCTTCCTCAAGCCCCCATCCCTCTTCCTGTCAAAACCTAATTTGGTTAGTGTAGGTTATTTTTCTTGTATCTTGCAGTCTATGTCCTTCCCCATGCTGGGATATTAGGTGAAATTGCTTGTGCAGAAGGATCACACCTAAACCAAATATTCATTTACCCATAAAACATTTATTGAGTATAAGACCTGCCCTTAGTTCTCGGTCCTGAAATCACTTCTGTGATTGATCCAATTTCCTGAAATGCAATATGCGGTTAAATGGATCCAGCCACAGAAGGAGAGCTGATTGAAAAGTCGGGAAATACAGGATGAGAGGAAAAAGCCTTAAAGTAGCTGAGGTTTCTAAGCCAGTAGCTGATGCTGCAGATTGAGGGCAGGTCAGGCACTATTTTTATACAAAATGAAATGGTGACAGTGAGTCTCTTCTTTAGCATGTATGTGACTCTATGCACTCACTCATTTGTGTATGATGTGTATGATGTGTTCATGTGCCCACCTCTTTTCTCTGTTTTCTGTGCTGAAGGAATCTTGGACAGTGCCTTTTGAAACATTCAGTTTTAAGGATTGGCTTCTGGCCATGATGGTGCATGCCTGTAATCCTAGCTGCTCAGGAGGCTGAGGCAGAAAGATCACAGTTTCAAAGCCAGCCTCAGCTATTTAGGGAGGCTATAAGCAACCTAGTGAGACTCTGTTTAAAATAAAATAAAAGGGCTGGGGATGTGATTCAGTGGTTAAGTGCCCTTGGGTTCAATCCCTGGTACAAAAAAAAAAAAAAAAAAAAAAAAAAAAAAAAAAAAAAATCAGCAGTTCCTAACGTTCCCAACCTTTTTCTATGAAATTCTCATATTTTTCTTTCAAATTTCTTTGAGATACTATACAAAGTGTTCCAGATCTCAGCATAGAGCAGTACTTGTTAAACAATTACCCCTAGCACAGAGTTGTTTTATCAAATCTTATTTGTTCATGGAGAAATTTAAAGTCACAATCCTACCTCAGTTTCAAAGTACTTTCTTCCAGTCTTTTATTAAGATAAATTCAAGGTATATGAACCTAATAAATATAGTTTGCATGATAAATTTGTTTTCAAAAATTATATTTTCCCCCAAGCCAAGTTTGCTTGTTTTTTAAAAAAAAATTTTTAAAAGAAAATATTTTTAGTTATAAATGGACACGTTTATTTGTTTATCTTTTATGTGGTGGTGAGGATGGACCCCAGTGCCTCACACATGCTCAGCAAGCACGCTACCACTGGGCCCCAGCCCCAGCCCCATTATTTTTTAGATCATTTCAGAGGCAATAGAGCATTATTACAAAAAGCAGGGCCCCCGAACTTTACCACCTAGACCAAGTCCTTGTGATTGCACTTACTAGCTCTGTGACCTTGGAAGAATTATTTGACCTTCTTTCTTTTTCTTCTTATATATAAAATGGGGATAATAGCTTTTTCAGAGTTGAGAGGGAATAAATGAGTCGGTTACTGTCCACCAGATATTACATGATATTCGGTAAATGTCAATTTTCATCATTAATTTTTTAATGTTTCTTTCACTCTGTTCTCTTCCTTTTGCACAATTAAAACCTTTTTTAAAACTACCTGTTCTGATTCAGAATTAATAATACTAATTCTATTAATATTACTAATTATTAGTAAAAGATGCAGAGAGGACATACAAAGATAAAATAGAAATTACCCATTAATCATAGACCCAAGAGATATAACCACTTTAAAAATGACTCTCAATAAATCTCTTGCCTGGTGCGATGGCTCAAGCCTGTAAATCCAGCGGCTCCCAAGGCTGAGACAGGAGGATGGCGAACTCAAAGCCAGCCTCAGCAAAAGCGAGGCAGTAAGCAACTCAGTGAAACATTATCTCTAAATAAAATACAAAATAGGGCTGGGGATGCTGCTCAGTGGTCCAGTACCCCTGAGTTCAATCCTCAATACTTAGCAGATTGCTTCAGTAGGAATTTGGACCCAAGTAGATGGACTTTTAGTCATCACGTATAATTTTCTTTGCTAAGAGCAATCGAACAATGAATCATTCTCAGTCCACTCTTTTCTCCTCTGACACAGCCTCAGAGGAATCCATAGTCGTTAAAGTTTTCCATCTTCATGCCTCAGTGTCTTCAATTGAGGAACAAGGTTAGTGGGAACTTGGCAGCACTTCTGGTCCCTGTTTTTTTTACACTAGTACACAAAAGCATGGGAGGGATACTGACTTTGAGCTGGGATTTGAAGCCAAATCAGTTGCCATTCAGGCCAGCACAATTTCCACACACTGGAAGCCGTGAGAGGTGGGGCTCAGAGGATTCAGTCCTGGGCAATCTGGTTTCCCAACTATAAACCTACCCCATCCATGTGGGTGGCGCCAAAGAAAAGTGAGGCTAGCTGTAAGAAGCCTTGGAACAGGGGGCTGGGGATGTGGCTCAAGCGGGTAGCGCGCTCGCCTGGCATGCGTGCGGCCCAGATTCGATCCTCAGCACCACATACCAACAAAGATGTTGTGTCCGCCGAGAACTAAAAAATAAATATTAAAAATTAAAAAAAAAAGAAGCCTTGGAACAAAGAGTAGCTCAGATGTTGCAAGAGGAAGTTTCATCTTTATGTCCCAAGTTATGCATAATTTGAAAAGGGCTGGAGATGTAGCTGAGTAGAGCGCCCCTGGGTTCAATCCCCAGGATCGCTAAATAAAATGAAAATAAAATAAAACAATGATCATTAGATCTCTCTCCTTGATTAAAACAGACTACATTTTAAAATGAAGCACAGCCTCTGCGTCCTGAGGAAGGGAGACGGTGATTTGCAGGACCTCTGCTCCAGCTGGTAGGCTACGCCCCCTCAGGAGAAGCGGACTCCAGACTCCTCCGCCCAGTTGGAGAGGGCTCTCAAGAACTTTGACTAGGAAAAAAAGTCACAGAAACAAGTGTGCGCTTTGTACACAAATGGATTCCAGTGTGATTTGTGTAAGTAGCTAGGTTGGTTAACACATCTTGGAAAAAAAATCTTGGTTCCACCCTGCAAAGTGGGGTGTTCACTTTCTCTAACGGGAATATCAGAGGTCTAGATTGCAGTTAGACATGAAGCTTTTTAGAAAAAAATTGAGCACAGATTATTTTAATAATAATAAAAGAGAAATGTTCAAAGTCGCATAAGGAAAATTAAATGAGGTATTTCTTTGTTTCAATTTCATCCTTTTTTTTTTTTTTTGGTACTTATTAATGGGATACCATATAATGTTTCCATACATGAATGTACTGTGCAAAGCTTAAATCAGGATAAACATATGTATTTCCTTAAACAGTTATGATTTCTTTATGCTGAAAACTTTCAAAATCCTTTGTGGACAGGGATATAGCTCAGTGGTAGGGTGGTAGATGTGCACCGCAAAAGGAGAAAATAAGAGACCAACATTAAAAAACCTTTCTTCTAGCTTTTTGAAGCTAATATATGGCACATTATTGTTTTTTATATAGTTATCCTATGTGCATTAGCATACCAGAACTTGTTTAACTACCTGTAACTTGGTACCATCAGATCCCTAGCCCAAGAGGTGAGGTGTTTTTTTGTTTCTTTGTGTTTTTATTTTATTTTATTTTATTTTTTTTTGAGAGAGAGAGAGAGAGAGAGAGAGAGAGAGAATTTTTAATATTTATTTTTTAGCTCTTGGCGGACACAACATCTTTGTTTGTATGTGGTGCTGAGGATCGAACCCGGGCCGCATGCATGCCAGGCGAGCGCACTACCGCTTGAGCCACATCCCCAGCCCTTTATTTTATTTTATTTTTAATTTTTTTTGGTTCTGGAGATCAAACTCAGGGCCTCCTACTTTCCAAGCAGGGATTCTACAGTTGAACTACACTCCCAGCCATGGTTTTATATTTTTAAAGAAGAGGTGACAACACTTTAGTGTTTTTATGTTTGGAATAGTCAAAACTAAATAAGATCAAGCATATAGGGCTGGGGATGTAGTTCAATAGTACAGCACATGTTTATCATGCACCAGGCCCTGAGTTCAGTCTCTTGCACCACAGAAACAAACAAACACACTCACATAAGGATTTTACAGAAGGCCTTTCATACATATTAGAGTCTTTCCCATTTTTAAAATATATATCATTAAACATGATAACAAACATTAAAATATTCAAGTTAATTTTGCATGTAGTTTAAGAATTTTTAGTTTCACATTCAATCTGTATCACATTTTTATGAGGAAGAAGTTATGATTCCCTTTCAGCAGATAAGAAAATTGAAAGGCAAAGGGGTTAAACTATGCGCCCAAGGCCTGTAATTAGTTAGAACTACTAGATCCTGAGCCTGTTTGATCACTTCAACCCACTGTAATCAGGCTTTCTGTCTGCCCACCACTGCACTGAAACCTCTTTCTCAGTGATTTCTCCATTGCAAATCCAATGATAATTTTCTGTTTTAGTTTACTCCACCTCTCAGTAGCACTTGACACAACTGATCACTTCCTTCTTAAAAAACACCTTTTTGGGGGCAGAGGGGTACTGGGGATCAAACTCAGAGGCACTTTATCCCTGAGCTATTGCCCCCCTCCCCTGGCACATAACCTTTCTAATATTTTTACACAGTGTCTCACTAAGTTGCTGAGGCTGGCCTCAAACTTTTACTCCTCTTGCCTCAGCCTCCTGAGCTGCTGTGATTACAGGAGTGTACCACCACACCCAGCTTGAAGACATCTTCTTAGGACCACCTAGAGGAAGAGGTGTTGATATAATCTGAATGTTTGTGTCCTCTCAAAGTGCATATGTTGAGTGGGCTGGGGATATAACTCAGTCGGCAGAGTGCTTGTCTCACATGCACAAGGCCCTGGATTCAATCCCCAGCACCACAAAAAAAAAAAAAAAAAAAAAGGTGTGGCTGTAATGCCTATAATCCCATTGACTCAGGAGGCTGAGACAGGAAAATCACAAATTCAGCCTCAGAAATTTAGCAAAGCTCTATACAGTTTAGCTGTTTGCTTGCGTCATCCAGCTATTCTCATGTTAAGATGAGGTCCTTAGATCAAGGAGACTAGTTAGGAGGCAAATGCAATAATAAAGGCAAAAGCTAATGAAAATCAGATGTGGACTCAGAACTGAGCATTGGATTTAACAATGCAGACCTCACAGGTGACTTTGATAATAGAAGTGGGGATAAAAACTTTACTGGAATAGGGTCAACAGAGAATGGGAGGAGAATTGGAGATAGCATGTATGGACAATGCCTTCAAGTTTTGTTTAAAGGAAACAGAAAGGGCTGGGGATGTGGCTCAAGTGGTAGCACGCTTGCCTGGCATGCGTGCGGCCCGGGTTCGATCCTCAGCACCACATACAAACAAAGATCTTGTGTCCGCTGAAAAAAATCTCTCTCTCTTTAAAATAAATAAATAAATAAATAAAGGAAACAGAAAGATAGGACTGCAGTCAGGAGGGAGACATTGTGTTGGGAGGTAGCTTTATCACATGTTAAGATGAGGATATTTTATTTATTTATTTTAGTGAAAATTCATATTCATTTTATTGATTGCTGAAGTTCAGTCTCAGATGTGTCATCCAGGCCTTTCTGATACTGTCTCTCTGAGGCTTTTCTTCGGTAGACATCATCTGGGCCCTGGAGAACATGCTCCAGTGAGGTTGTGGCTCTGGGTGCGATGGAACCAGGTGCAACTGAAGCTGAGGCTGCCCTGCCTGTCCTCGCTGAGCTTGGTGACCTAGGCGATGAGTGACCGCAGCCGAGTCACTGCCCTGCGGCTGCAAAAATTGGGGAGCTAAAGCTGACCTCCAGGCCTAGATCCCTGTGCAGCTCAACTAATCAAACTGCTAAGATGAGGATATTTTAAAGTGTCTTGATAAAACCGATGGGAATGATTTAGTAGAAAGGAAAATTTGTGCAGTAGTGAGGGCTAATTTCTGAAGTAATGTCTCAAAAACTGAGAGAATATTGGATTTATACCCAAGTGGAGAAGATGACCTTGGACAGAAGCTTGGAGAGTTTATCTATGACAGCTCCCAGGAAGGCAAAGGATGTGCTGGATGAGATTTTCTGGATCCTTCTCTTTCTTAGGGAAATAAGGTAAGGTCATCAGCTGAATAAAGTTCAAGGCAAAAAGAGGTGTGAGACAGTGAAGGATTTCAGGACTGTAAGATTGTCAGGCAAAACAAAGGGTTCACCTGAGGTTAGTGGTCATGATTCAATGTGAACAGCTCCAGATGGCTGATTGTTTCTCTCTAGCCATGTTGAACTGCACTGACACAAAAGCGAAGCTGGGAGAGTTGGTTTTGCTGGGCAAGTTTGACAGGAGTGGGTAATAATCATGGACAGAAGCTGGTTGAGGAAAGACGTGAGGATGTGACAGTAAAATGATTCTAGGATCGAGGGATTATAGGTCTCAGGCAGAGGAAGAATTAATAAACTTAGAGCGGGGAAGGCAGAAGATAGGAAAGCAGGATTCAGACCTGATCAGAAAGTGGGATACTTGAGACTGAGATTTTGAATGCAACTCCCTAAAGAGGTAGCTATAGAACTTTAGCATTTTAAATTTCTATGTGTGAGGCTATTTTATTTTGGCAAAGGGGATTGAATCCAGGGGTGTCTTACCACTGGGACACATCCCCAGTCCTTTTTATTTTTTGAGACAGAATCTTGCTAAGTTGCTGAGACTGGCCTTGAACTTGTGATCCTCCTGCCTCAGCCTCCCAAGTAGCTGGGATTACAGGCATGTGCTATTACGTGCGGCTATATAAGGCTTTCATAAGTAAAGTTTTGGAATGTGCTCTGAGATTAATTTGTGAACAGAGGAGAGAAAGGAGACAGTTTTGAGGATGGCTTTGAACAAAAAAGTAATTAGTAAGTATTTCAAACTCAAAGGGAAAGCAAATCAAATTTAAAAAGCTAATGTGGGGAAAGGAAGAACTTGGAAAGAGATTTATCCATTTTCAAGTTCATAGTGACTACCTTAGTAGATGGGTAAAAGGAAAATAAAGGTTGAAAACCAGAAGTATAAATACCTGACATTGTTGAACCATGAGATTTCCCATTAGCACTGTCAAGGTTTATTAAAAATAACTGATTTTATTGTACTTTGAAAGCACTTATCAGTAACATCAGGAGTCATTTAGTCACTGACTGCATGTGTGTTGATGAGACCTAAAGTAACAGCCCCTTCCTACTCAGTCGTAGTTCACTTGAGGGGAGGGGGAATCTAGTAACAGTAACAGCCAAGCCACAGAGTGAACTGAGCAATACACACATCTAGACACTGTTTTTCCAAACACAAGGGCCTGAAAGAGCAGAGCAAGACAGACACTGCCGGCTATTCAAGTCAAACTCAAAGTTGAGTTAGTAACTTTGGTTGCAGAGTTTTGTAGCATATCATTTTTCCTTGAAAATTATCATCTCTTGAAGAATTGAAATAAAAAATAAGTTCAAAAACAAATTCTTATTGTGGTGATGGTTGAGCAACTCTGTAAATATGTTATAAAGTCCTGGATTTTATCTTGGTGTGGAAGTATATACTTGTAATCTGGGCAACTGAGGCTAAGGTAGGAGAATCACAAGTTAGAGGTCAGTCTCAAGACCCTCAACAAATTAGTGATACCCTGTCTCAAGGGGAAAAAAAAAAAAAAAAAAAGGCCAGGCACAGTGGCACAGGCCTGTAATCCCAGCAGTTTGGGAGTCAGTTTGGCAGGCGGATTGCCAGTTCAAAGCCAGACTCAGAAACTTAGCAAGGCCCTAAACAGCTTAGCAAGAACCTGTCCGGAAAAAAATGAAAAGGGCTAGGGGTGTAGCTCAGTGGTAAAGCACTCTGGGTTCAATTCAGGGTTTAAAAAAAAAAAAAAGGACTGGGGTGTAGCTCAGTGGTAATGTGCATCTGTCTTTTTTCTTCCTGCTGAAATCCAGTGCATGTTGTTTAATGTACTTCAATTCCTTGTACCAAAATAAATGAATAAGTAAATAAAGTACTGAATTGTGTACTTAAAATGGGTAAGTTTCATGGAATATGAAAATCACACCTCAAAAGACTGTTTAAAAACTGAATTCCTACTTATTAAACATTGAAATGACACATTTGATTTGAAGTCAAGGCTGAGCTCAAAGTAGTACTCAGTGCTGATTTTTAAAATTATTAAGCAGCGGGGCTGGGGATGTGGCTCAAGCGGTAGCACGCTCGCCTGGCATGCGTGCGGCCCCGGTTCAATCCTCAGCACCACATACCAACAAAGATGTTGTGTCCGCAGAGAACTAAAAATAAATATTAAAAATTCTCTCTCTCTCTCTCTCTCTCTCTCTCTCTCTCTTTCTCTCTCTCTCCCCCTCCCCTCTCTCTCTCCTCTCTCACTCTCTCTTAAAAAAAAAAAATTATTAAGCAGCCTAGAAGGACACAGCTTCAATATAAGGAAAATCCACTTGAAAAGAATTAGGTCATTCATTATGTGTTTCTAGTACAAGTTAATATAAACCAGATGTGAAACCACAATATTGCCCAGGGTTATCAGAGTTTGCATAAGACCAGAAAATTCCTTACTTGCAACACTCCTTGGATAGCATCTGCCCTTTGTCTTCCTGGAAAAGTCCAGCCCACATGTGTACACTTCTCCTTAACCTTTTGTCAGTTGGTTGGCTGCACTTTACTGCTGGGAGTGTTGGAACAATTTTTAATACTGAAGTGGGTGGGCAGCTAGAAGATAGTTGTAAATTGTGATGAAAGGAAAAAGGCCAAGTTGTAACTTGCATGTAAATCACTCTGCTAGTTAGTCATAGTTAGTCATCGTTCTCACCAATAACACTTTGTATCTCAAGTGTGACTCCAACTGAGCAGTAATTGGAATGCTCAGCTGGCCTGATTTCCACAGACTCTGGAAAGTCCTTAGGTGGGACTTAGGTGGACTGAGGTGGGGCACGCTGAGTCACAATCTCTTCACCATCAGTCGTTATTTTGTCATAATTATTCATGACAGTGAGCAGTCACTGAATATTCCAGGCTTATGCTTGTGTTACTAAACTTTTTATGTTTATTGCCAAACTGAAATGCCTCAAAGGTGCAGCGGTGGTAGGTAAACTGAAGTCTCCAGTCCGAATGTGTCCTTTCTGGGATGATGAACGACCTATGTGGTGTCCTGCTGCCGGGGTCCTGCCCTAGCGGGGTCCAGGGAGTCCTGAAGGACAAGTGGCTTAGGCAAAAAGATGAGACAGGAGTCATTCCATTGGAGCAATCTCCAGAGAGAGAGCTCTAATGCAGCTTTCTCTGGGTCATCTTTTATTGCAATTTTTCTCATCATTATAGATTCAGAATATGTCATTGATTATACAATTTCAAAACTTTGCCAAGACATAACGTTTCCTTAACCATAATTAGGGGTATAGAAAAATGTAACATCGGGCTGGGGATGTGGCTCAAGTGGTAGCGCGCTCGCCTGGCATGCGTGCGGCCCGGGTTCGATCCTCAGCACCACATACAAACAAAGATGCTGTACCCGCCGATAACTAAATAATAAATATTAAAAAAATTCTCTCTCTCTCTCCCCTCTCTCACTCTCTCTTAAAAAAGAAAAATGTAACATCAATTTACATTTTTCCAGGATGTGACCTTTAGTTATCAATCATTAATAAAATGCGTCACTAATTTACATTTTTTTCAGATTTTCACAAGATGTACTATTTTCCCCAAGATATGCTATTTTCTTATTAACTAATGCCAAACTATGTAACCAGACTCTAAGTCTCCTAACCTATCATTAACCTTTCAGTTTTAAAGTACACTGCACTTTTATTTCTAATCTAAAATTCCCATCTAAAAAAGTCCTCTTAAAATCTTATACTTAAAATATCCTAAAGTTTATAAACATTCTTAAAACATATCAGAAGCCCATACAACTAAAAACTTAAGAATTCTAAACCCAAGAATCTAAATAGAATAATATTTCTAACATTATTCTAAAAATATGTCTTATAAAGCTACTTTAATTAATTCCTGAATTTATTCTCATAAAACTGGTTGAGCTGCTTTCTCAAAGAGTTTCTTTGTTTCTCAGTCAAGGTGCACTAGTTCTTACATCTTTATAATCTTTCTCAATAAAAAGTAAGTTGTAAACATCAGTCCACTTTCCACCAATATTAAGTATGCTCATCATAAATTCCTATGTAACGTAAAAGAGGGTTTATAGAAATTAAAAGAATGTATCCTTATATGTTTTAACTTTCCTAAGTGTATAACATAACTTTCCTTAATCAAGAATGAAACTACATATAGTGGGTTTTGTACAATGAGCATAATGATTAGGTTTTCTAAGAGGCCAGAAATATGGGCTTGGATTCTAGTTGATATAATCAATGTGGTGCCTAAAATTCTCATGACCTTTCAGAGAATGATTGTTGTCCATTATCAGTTTTGTCCTCAATGTGCTAAGATAGAAGAACAGCTTTCTACTTTGTCCTTGATATGCTGAGGGGTAGTAGAACAGCCTTCAAGGCATGAACTACCTGTTATGTTCTAGCCATCTGAAATTTAATTTGGTTTGGCATTTAACATACTCATGCCTCCTGTCAGGAACAGGAGCATGAAAATGAAAAGTCCCAATTACCTAAAAAAGGGTCTCATGGTTTCGGTTTCCCACCAACCAGCGTGGCTTTGCCAGCATTCATCCTCACTGTAACCCTGTCAAGACAGTGGGAGTGTGGCTTTGCCAGCACTTATTTTCACCGTGACCTTGTCAAGACAGTGAGAGGGGGGGATCGCCTTCACCATCCTGCCTCCCTGGCATTACTTAGGAGGTTCTCTGGCTTCCCGATGCATTCCTGGCTGTGCAAGACTCTGCGTACCTTCCAGGCACAGCTAACTTGGGCTGTGCCTTCCTGGAGATGTGGCTATGAGACATTTCTTCCTGACTGCATGCCCTGGCTGGGCCACTTAGCAACTGTGTGACCTAGGGATGTTCCTTTATTCTCCCCAGAAAATGAAACAGTATCTCCCAGGTGGCACTTTGGCTGTGGATGATCAATAAAAATATATTTCCTGGCTGTCCTAGTTTAACAATAACATCAATTTCTCCAAATGGAATTTACTTTGTAATTTAGCACTTAATTATAAAGTCCCTTGTATTCTGGCTCTATTTCATGTGGCCTTTGTCTTGTCTTCTCAGTCTGCAACCTCCCTAGAGAGAGAAAAAAAGGCTCTGTTTGGGGGTGAGGGGGTCTCCTGTGAATGTCTACTCCATTCACTGAGCAAGATTATGCCAGTTTTGAATATGTTACGTGTAGTTTGTTGATATTACTATTTTCAGTTCCATTAGATTATGGGAACAGGAACAGACCAGGTAATTGGAATGTGGGGGCATTGGGACTGGGCTATTAGACCTGAGTGACTGTGGTTTTCTTAAGTATCAAAAGAGTTCAGTTTTTTCAGAGGGTAGAAAGCCCTTGTTTACTTCATCAATCAAAAAGAGGCCTTTAGGACTGGGGTTGTGGCTCACACTTGCTCCACATGTATGGGGTACTGGGTTTGATCCTCAGCACCACACAAATAAATAAAACAAAGATACTGTATCTATCTATAACTTTTTTTTTTCAAAAGGCCCTTATATTATATAGTCTGATGTTTGAAATTTCTTTTTTTTTTTTTTTTTTTGGTACCAGAGATTGAACCCAGGGGCACTTAGCCACTTAGACACATCTCTAGTCTTTTTTTTTTTATGTTTTATTTTGAGACAGAGTCCCACTGAGTTGCTTAGGACCTCGCTAAATTGCTGAGCCTGGCTTTGAACTTGCAAACTTGCAGTCCTCCTGCCTCAGCCTCCAGAGTGGCTAGGATTATAGGCATGTGCCACTGCACCCCGCTAATATTTGAAATTTCTGTTGCTCAGCTCAATTGCTGACAGCCAGTTACCCATGCCAGAACTAAAGGCTTTCCCTTTATCTCTCTCAATACCCAAATTCATATAATCTGAAAGACCCTTGGATCCTGCCTTTTCTGTGTCACTTCCATTTGTCCCCCTTCTCTACTCCCCACCTGCCTTATTTTCTTCAGGCATTGGTCTTACCAGGATCTTTAGATTAACTTCAGAGCATGTCTTCCTGTTGTAAAACTACTCCTCTATGATTTACTTTGAAAATACTATCTTCCTCAACAATCATCTGATCTATATTCCTTTAATGATTCACTATTATTAACAGAACCTCCTCCCCTACCATCACCACCATTGGAGTCTACCACCACGGAATTCTTTTTTTTTTTAAAGAGAGAGAGAGAGAGAGAGAGAGAGAGAGAGAGAGAGAGAATTTTTTTTTAATATTTATTTTTTAGTTCTCGGCGGACACATCTTTGTTGGTATGTGGTGCTGAGGATTGAACCCGGGCCGCACGAATCCCAGGCGAGCATGCTACTGCTTGAGCCACATCCCCAGCCCCCACCACCACAGAATTCTTGTCTTCCTTCCCACCTTTATTTTCCACCATTCTTCCCCTTGTATCTAGTTAGAACACAGAGGCTCTGTGATCTTTCAAGCTTCTTTGACTTTCAATACACTGATTCCTTGTCCTCAAATGCCCTCCTCCTATATATATATATATATATATATATATATATATATATATTTTTTTTTTTTTTTTTATCAGTACAGTATAGTGCTTGGGTCAGACACTTTTATTCAAATCCTGACTCCTCTGCTTGCTAGCTGGGGTGTTGGGCAGGTCATTTAACCTCTCAAGTTTCATTTTCCTAATCTGTAAAGTGGAGATAATAACAAACACCACCTCTGAGGGTTAGTGTAAAGATGCACTGAGAAATTACATGTAAATCACTTAGTAAGATGTCTGGCACAGAGCAAAGGCCCAATAAATGTCAGCAGTTGCTACTATTCAATATTCAAGTGTCATTTTAAATCGTTGGTATCTTGACTTCTGTGGTAGGCTGAAAGATGGCTCCCCAAAGATGTCCCTGGAACCTGTGAGCACATTATTTTACATGGTAAAGGAACTTTGCAGATATAATTATGGGTCTTAAGAAGGGGGCATATCCTAAATTATCTAGGTGGGTCAGATGTCTGAAGAGAGAAGGGAGTAAGAGAGAGATATCAGGTTGCTAAGACCTGAATAAAAGAAGGGCTGAGTCTTTTATCTGGTCATTGTAGTGGGCAAGGACCTGGTTTATCATGATCTCAGTTCTGGTTTTTCCAGGTGGCTCCAGAGAAGTCTTTACCGCTTGAGTGGGCAATCTATATTTGCATGCAAGATGTTTATCTACCAGACTTTTGATCCTGGATGAGTGACCTGTCTGCAAGTCTCTGCTGCTTCTGGAAGGTATAGAGCAATGACTGAAGACTTCTAGGTATTGCTCCAGGGAATCAGGAATAGGACACTGTAAAAGCCAGCAGTTGGATGTTCATGCAAATTTTGAAAATACCTTAGTCACTCTTATGTCGGTGTCCTCACTCTTGAACGAGGATGAGATAGGTTAGGTAAATTTAGGATAATAAACCTTGTATTACTAGTTTTTAGACAGACACTCCTTAAGTAATTAGTATGCCTACATGAAGAGCTGAGCAGCAATTTGACCCCAAGTTTAAGATAATAAAGGGGACAGATACAAAATGAAGGCAGAGATGCCAAGTTTTATCCTGCTTTTAGTTACCTATCAGGCATCAGCACAAGGAAGTGAAGAGTCAGCACTTTTTAGCAGAGGCAGTGTCTTGAGTCCCTGTTATAACCAGAGGCTCTGGGGCATCCAGTTTTTGTGATACTTTGAATGGACAGACAATAGGACACGAATTAAGACCTCAGGAGTGTATCTGCCCCTTGCCCCTATGGTGGTACCTCACTGTCTTAGCCATGAACCAAAGAATGCAGATACCTCTAGAAGCTGAGAGGAGCAATTCCCTGGAGGCTCCAGAAGGAGCCAGTCCTTCTTATACCTTGATTAATAGCCCTTACGACAGATTTCTCAACTTCTGACTTCCAGAACTGTCAGAAGATAAACGTGTTGAATTAATCCATTCAGTTTGTGGTAATTTTTAATAGCAGTAATAATAATTTCCTTGAGATGAATTGAACACATAGCATTTACACCTAGATTCATATGTCTCCCCTATTAGACTATATTTTTTTCTTTTTTTTGAGGGGGGGCATGTACTGAGGATTGAACTCATGGGCACTTGGCCACTGAGCTTCATCCCCAGCCCTATTTTGTATTTTATTTAGAGACAGGGTCTCACTGAGTTGCTTGGCACCTTGCTTTTGCTGAGGCTGGCTTTGAACTTACTATTCTCCTGCCTCAGCCTCCTAAACTACAGAGATTACACACATGTGCCATGGTACCTGGCTTTGGACTATATTTCTTATGGACTGCCATTTCTTAATGTTTGAAACAATGCCCTAATCTCACTTCCACATATTGAACACACTGCTTGGTACTTTCTCAAGGTCCATTAGGTACCCGGTAAAGGAAAGATTATGATCTCAAGTACAGCTTTTGTTTTGGTTGGACTCAGTTCATGTGAAGATGGAAGAATCAAAAGTGAATTCTCAAATAAGGTTCAATCTCTGGCAAGCACAGGTCTGGGAGATGTGTCAGGGGAAATTATTGAAAACACACCTGGGGATTATTGTAGAAAAAGAAAGATTATCTCAGGGACTCAGGAGGCCAAGGATTGCAAGGTCAAGCCCAGCCTCAGCAATTTAGTGAGACCTTGCCTCAAAATAAAAAATAAAAAAAGCTGGGGAGATAGCTCAGTGGTAAAATGCCTTCAGGTTTAAACCCTAGTACCAAAGAGAGAGAGGGAGAGAGAGAGAGAGAGAGAGAGAGAGAGAGAGAGAGGGAGATATGGGGCTGGGATTGTGGCTCAGTGGTAGAGCACTTACTTGCCTAGGACATGTGAGGCACTGAGTTCAATCCTCAACAGTATATAAAAATAAAATATTGTGCCCATCTACAACAAGAAAAAAAATTAAGAGGGCGGGGGATAGATATTGAGCAGGGAATATAGTTCAGGGATATAGCACTTTGATATGAGCAAGGCCCTGAGTTGATCCCCAACACTGCCAAAAATGAAAAAAAGAGGTGACTGTAATCGAAGGAGTGCTGGGCCACAGAATATTTTATATGATGAATATTTCAGAGTCTCTGCTTCTTGAAGATATATAATAGAGCAAGAAAAGATCCAGAGAAGTACACTAAAAATGATCAAGGGCAGAAAATCATGTATGTTGATAAGAATTAAAAAGATTCCATTTGCAAAAATGTCAACCTTAAACTCATGAAGAAATCGTGGATTATTTTCTCAAATCCTAAAAATACAAACATAGGCATTGTTTCTTGAAGCCCAATAGTCCTTCCAACAAAAATAAAAGGAAATACCTCTTTATATAGCAGGCACTAAAATATAGAACCCATTACCCAAGAGGCTGTGCCTACAGAAAATGCAAATACTATAGACAAAGCTGGAGTACAGTTGCCCAGGTTGCTTCAAAGAGGCATAAATTGGTGGCACACACTTGTAATCCCAGCTGCTTGGACACTGAGGATCCCAAATTTTGAGGATCCCAAGTTCAAGACCACCCACAGCAACTTAGGGAGATCCTGTCTCAAACAAACACAAATAAATGAATGAATGGGTTGTGGATGTAGTTCAGTGGTAGAGCGCCCCTGGGTTCAATCCTCAGTGTGGAGGGAGAAAAAGAGAGGTATGAATAATTTGTGAATAAATTAGAATATGGTGTCTGTTTACTCAGGTTTTCCCACGCAGCTGCTTAGAATTTTACATCCTCAGCAACTTAGTGAGACCTTGACTCATAAAACAATTTAAAAACTTAAAAAAATTTAAAAACGGGACTTGGTGTTCTGCAGGCTCTGATTCTCAGTAAAACTCTTCCCCTAAAACTGATTCTGTTTCTAATCACGTCTATTATGCCTCAAGCCTTCCTAATTCAGTACCTTGTGAAGTCTCAGACAAAGCAGAGAAATAGGGTTCCTGACTCATGGTTCTCTCCTCTATCCTCCAAGACAAGAGGCTTTTTATGCCCCTGCCCTTTTGGACCACTCTAGCCAATGACTGTAGTACTGTAGCCCTTAACATCTCCTCCCCTCAGCCCAGGGGACTTCCCAACATGGTGTTTATCCAGGGTTTTGCTCTTTACTACAAAATTTAAAAAAAAATTTTTTTTAGTTGTAGATGGACACAATACCTTTGTTTTATCTATCTATCTATCTATCTATCTATCTATCTATCTATCTATCTGGTGCTGAGGACAGAACCCAGTGCTTTACATGTGCCAGGCCAGTACTCTACCACTGAGCTACAACCCCAGCCCTCTTTACTGAAAATTTTATTAAACACACACACTGCTTTTCAGTATATATGTATAGGTGTGCGTGTACATGTATACATATTTGTGTGTATATATTTATATATGTACCAAGTTTATATATATACACACATATACATACATACATATGTGTGTGTGTGTGTATATATATATACACACACACATAATATATATATGACTTCAAAAATTGCACTATGGGTTATGTTAGGACTATGGGTTAAAATACTTTTTGGATAGTTTATTTTATTGTTTATGTGTATTTTTATTTATCTATTTTTGCAGAACTGGGGTTTGCACCACTCTATCCCTGAGCCACATCCCTAGCCCCTTTTATTTTTTATTTTGAGACAGGATCTTGCTAAGTTGCTGAGGCTGACCTCAAACTTGGGATCCTACTGCCTCAGCCTCTGGAGTTGCTGGGAGTATTGGCATGCACCACTGTGCTTGGCTTTGGTGTAGTTTAAATGAAGGAAAACAACTACTGATTCTCGTAACTTTACCTATAGTACAATTTTCAAAAGTCAAAGCTCCTGGTGGTAGTGTGAAGTGGTGTAGTCACTTTAGAAAACAGTCTGGCAGTTTCTCACAATGGTTAAGTGTGACCATATAACTAAGAAATTTCACTTCTAGGTAGATCCCAAGAGAAATGAAGACCTATATCCATACAAAAACTTGTCCATGAATGTGCACAGTTAGCCCAAACTAGAAATAACTCAAATGTCCATCAATTGATGAATGAATAAATAAAATGTGGTATATTCATATAAGGGAATGTTATATCCATACAATGGAATGGATAGCCATGTAATGGAACCCATCTATCCATCCACTGATTGTTAGACTAAAAAATTCATACGTGTACTTGTACAACGTGGATGAAACTTGAAAACATTATGCTAAGTGAACAAAGCCAGTTTCAAAATCTGCATATTATGTGATTCTACTTATATAAAGTGTCTAGGAAAAGGAAATCTAGAGAGATAAGAGGTAGATTCATCATTGCCTAGAGTTGGGCTAGTGAGGGTGGATGGGAAGTGACTATTTTTGGGAGGTGATAAGCGTTCTAAAATTAGATTGCGGTAATGGTCGAAAAACTCTATGAATATAATATAAACCATTGAATTGAACAATTTAAATTAATGAATTCTATTATATATATATATATATATATATATATATATATATATATATATATATATATATATATATATATTTTATCTCAGAGCTGTTTAACACAAAGACAAACCATGAGGTTGGGGTTGTGGCTCAGCAGTAGAGCACATGAGAGGTGCTGGGTTTGATCCGCAGCACCACATAAAAATAAATAAATAAAATAAAGACATTGTGTCCAAGTACAACTAAAAAAAACACAAACCATGCCATTTTTTTTTTTTTTTAGCTAGATGTCGTGGCACATGCCTGTAGTCCCAGTGGCTTGGGAGCCTGAAGCAGAAGGATCACGAGTTCAAAGCCAGCCTCAGCAAAAGTGAGGCACTAAACCACTCAGTGAGACCTGTCCCTAAATAAGATACAAAATAGGGATGGTGATGTGGCTCAGTGGTTGAGTGTTCCTGAGCTCAAGCCTCAGTACCCCCAAATAAATAAATAAATATAATATTTTTGAAAAGTTTGATCACACAAGAAATAATTCATTCTCGTTGTAAAAAATCAAACATTATGAATAAAGTCAAAATTTCACTTGATACGAGCTAGGATTATAGCTCAGTGGTTGAGCAATTGTCTAGCACATGTGAGGCACTGGGTTTGATTCTCAGAACTGCATAATATAAATAAATAAAATAGAGGTATAGTATCTATCTACAACTAAAAAAATTTTTTTTAAAATTTCACTTGATGGGGCTGGGGATGTGGCTCAAGCGGTAGCGTGCTTGCCTGGCATGTGTGCGGCCCGGGTTCGATCCTCAGCACCACATACAAACAAAGATGTTGTGTCTGCCGAAACTAAAAAATAAATATTAAAAAAAAATTTCTAGGGCATTATGTAAAATTATGTAAAATTGTGGATGTGTAACCGACGTGATTCTGCAATCTGCATTTGGGGTAAAATTGGGGGTTCATAACCCACTTCAATCTAATGTATGAAGTATGATATGTCAAGAGCTTTGTAATGTTGTGAACAACCAATAAAAAAAAAAAAAGGTCTGAAAAAAAAAATTTCACTTGATAAAAAACTTCAATTCTTTTACACTTCCAAAATATAAATACTTAGGTACTAATTTTTCCAGATATGTGTATACACATAATACACATAATGTATTATATTTAATATATATTTAATATTTAATTTAGCATATTTTATGTATGGATTTTCATTGTTATTATTTATTTATTTAAGTGATAGTTATGTGGGTATTCCTTCTGAGATTCTTTTTTTCCCACATTTTTTATTGGTGCATTATAGTTGTCCATAATTATGGGATTTATTGTTACATATGCACACGTGTACAAATATAACAATATAATTTGGCTAATATCGCTCCCCAGTATTCCCCCCCCCTCCCTCCTACCCTTTGGTCCTTTTCTTCTAATGATCTCTCTTTAATTTTTAGGAGGTCCACCCCCACCTTTGTTTTCCTTTTTCCTCTCTAGTTCCTGCATATGAGAAAAAAACATATGACCCTTAACCTTCTGTGTTTGACTTATTTCACTTAACAAGATGGTCTCTAGTTCCATCCATTTTCCTGCAAATGCCATAATTTCATTTTTCTTTATGGCTGAAGAAAACTCCATTGTATATATATACTACATTTTCTTTATCCATAAATTCATCCATTGATGGACACCTAGGCTGATTTCATAATTCGGCTTATATTTTTATTTTATCATACTGTATTTTATTCTCTATCTTGATTTTTTTTTTTTTACTCTCAAGAGCTTTCCATGTCAGTCCACATATGTATGTGCCATTTCTTTTCGTTGCCATATAGTGTTCCATTTCATGGTAGGCCCTAATTCATTTAGCACCCCCTTGTTGAAGAACATTTAGGCTGTTTCTAGTTTCTCATTTTGTAACCAATGTAGGGATGAACAGCCGTGTATCTCTTTGTGGGTATGTCTGAACATTTATCCAGAGTAAGCACAGAGAAGTAGGACAGCTGGGTCATAAAATTATATTTTAATTTAAAAAGTACATCTGGCTGGGCACTGTGGCATATACCTCTAGTCCCAGCAACTCAGGAGACTGAGGCAAGAGGATCACAAGTTAGAGGCAAGCCTCAGCAAATTATCAAGGCTATAATCCTCAGAGGTAAGTGCTCCTGGGTTCAATTCCCAGTGCTAAAGAGGAGAAGGGGGAGAGGGAGAGGGACGGGGGGGGGGGGAAGTATAGTCAAATAATTGGATCTGAAATTCCCTTACACAGTGAATGAAACTGTCTCTTCCTGTGTAAGGGTCCTGCGAAAAGTCGGAGGAAGAGACCACCAAGAGACTGACTCATGCAATTGCAGAAGGGGATTTATTGAGGATCCAATTCAGCGCGCTGAGGCTCCAGGCTCACTCAAGAAGGGAGAGCAGCCCAGAGCCCCGGGGAGGGGTCGAGCAGTGCTTAAGTACACTTTTTGGGGAGGGCGGGGGCTTTGCATATATCAGAACAAATAAGCATGAGGCGTGGGAAAATTGAACAACAACTCTCATACATGATTAGCACATTCATTGGCTGGAACAGGTCAGGCGGGGGTGATTGGTCACTCCTAAGTGGGGTACACATTTAAACTGATTGGTTCGGGCCCTGTATGCCTACGTGACAAGCTGCACAGGGCCCTAGGCTAAATGGCCAGTAGGGCGTTGTCTTAACTGCCTCAGGAATTTCAGGTTCTGGGTGTAGCAGAGGAACTTAACAATACCTGGTCCTTTACTTTTTAACTCAGGCCTTGCAGCTTAGAAACTTTACCCTTTCACCTGTCTGTCTATCCATCTATCTGATATAAAACTTTTTTCTTAAGTATTTATTTTTTAGTTGTAGTTGGACACAATACCTTTATTTATTTTTATGTGGTGCTGAGGATCGAATCCAGGGCCTTATGCATGCTAGGAAAGCACTCTACCACTGAGCCACAATCCCAGCCCTGATATAAAACTTGATATGATAAAAGTTTAAAATTTTGCAGACAAGTTGGTGGAAAATGGATTCTTATTTTCATAATAACTAGTGAAATGTCATGTATGTTGATAGGACTGCCTTTTCATATTGCTTGCTCCTTTCTGTGGAGTATTCGTCATTTATTTATTTATTTATTTATGGTAGTATTAGGGATCTAGTCCAGAGGTGCTCTACAATTTAGCTATATTGCCTCACCCCCAGCCCTTTTTTATATTGATTTTGAATGAGGGTCTTGCTAAATTGCTGAGGCTAACCTCAAACTTGTGATCCTCTTGTCTCAGCCTCTTGAACCACTGGGTTTACAGGTGTGCACCAATAGCTGCTTTTTTTTTGGTGGGGGGAGGGGGAGGGTACCAGGGATTGAACTCAGGGGCACTCACCCACTGAGCCACATCGCCAACCCTATTTTGTATTTTATTTAAAGACAGGGTCTCACTGAGTTGCTTAATGTCTCACTTTTTGCTGAGGCTGGCTTTGAGCTCTTGATCCTTCTGCCTCAGCCCCTGGAATTACAGGCATGCACCACCATGCCTGGCCCTTTTTTTTTTTTTTTTTTTTTTTAATGATACTCAGGGACACTTAACCACTGAGACAGGGTCTTGATAAGTTGCTTAGGGCTTCACAAGATTACTGAGGTTGGCTTTGAACTTGTGATCCTCCTACTGAAAAACCAGCCTCTACCTCAGAGCAAAGTTCGTCCAAGGAAGGGGGCGTAACCCTTGTCCTTGGAAAGACCCACAGAGCATCCTAGGCACATACCCACCATGCTGAGTTGTTTATCTACAAATAACAGGAGAGATCTGCAGAGCCAGGTGGCCCTGACTCAGTCAGGCTAGGTGAGGACCCTTAGCAACCCCCTAGCAACCACCAATCAGCATGAGACAGGGAAAATACCTGGGATGCCAGATGACCCTCCCAGTAGTTTATGGTGGTTGATAACCTGTTGGGAAACCATGTAGTTCAGCAGTACTCCCCTCGTGGTTTAAACCAATCATTTCAAATGAATCCCCCTCTTGTACTAACCAATCACCCCTACCCAACTTGTTCCCGCCAGTGAATGTGCTATTCATGTTTTAGAGTTGTTTTATGATTTCCCACGGTGTGTGATAATTTGCTGAGAGATGCTATGATGTATGTGTAGTCCCTGCCTTCCCCAAAGAGTGTATAAAACTGCTGCAAACCCTGGGCTCGGGGCCTCTCAGCATCACCAGTTGCTGTGTGCTCGGAGGACCAAGCTAGCTCACAATAAACACCTCTTTGCTGCTTACATCGATCTTGGTCTCTGGTGGTCTTTTGGGGGTCCTGAATTCGAGCATAACAGTTTTTCAAATGAATAAAGAATTGCCTCAATGCTATTAAATGAATTCTCTAATTTAAAATAATTTTTTTTTAGTTATACATAGGCACAATATCTTTATTTTGTTTGTTTATTTTTATGTGGTGCTGAGAATCAAACCGAGTGCCTCGCATGTGCAACCCCAGCCCTTCTCTAATGTTTTGAAATCCTTTTTTCATATAATAATTTCCCTTATAAGTGGAAAAGCTTAAGTTTTATGTAGAAGTGAATCTGAAACAAAGGGAAGAAGGAAGCACATGAAAAGAGAACTGGGCTTGGTTCCCTGAACTGTCTAGCCATGGGAGTTTCCAGCAGAAGAAAGCATGGGGACTTTCTAACTGGACACTATATGTAAGGTCCTTGCTTAGCATCTGGATGGCCATCTTAAGTGACAGCCGCCATTTTAAGAAAAAATATGGCTTTCCCGCCCAAGGGCGTTTCTGAGAAAGGCTCACCACTCCCTCATACCAACCCAACCCTAACCGCCTGCTTTAGGAACCACCCATGTTAGGACCCGCCCTCCTCTAATCCCTGAGCCTGACCCCTACAACTCCCGAACCCCAAGCCTGTTTGCCCTCTCTCCATCTATGGAGTGCTCTGACAAACAAAGGTGCCCCACTTTTAAGACTATTTTCTGTCTATTGTCTTCTGTTCCTTATTGATCATTTTCAGACTTTTTATTTTCCCAGCCGGTTCACATCTCCCAGCAGGAATCTGCACTGCCTCAGAGGGGCTGGTATCCCCAGGATCTCTCTGTTATTATTAATCTAGTTCCTTGCATGATTCCTATACTTCTTCCATACTTAGTAAACAGTTCAGTGGTGATTGGTAAATAGCTGTGTATGGGAGAGGGCTTTCGGGAGGGGGGGGAGGCTACCCTAATTTGCAGTGTTTGCCAATTGCTGTGGTGTAAATATTTCCATCATCACCCATTTTAAGGTACCAATGTGAAGTCACTCATGCAGAGTTGGGAAGAAATGCTAAGAATCAGCTTTTGCAAGTTGTTATAAAGCAATTTCAGCACCCCGTTGAAACAGTTCCTTTATAAGTAAATTATCTTTGAATTATCTCAGTTTGAGTGTGCCATCTGATTGCTATTGGGCCCCAGACTGATGTTGATACAAATCTGGAACACACGCTATTCAGAGAAAGGAACTTTCTTTCCCTAAGACTTAAATCCGGGGGATCTAAACCTGGAACTGCAGAATTCTACTTTCCAGAAGTCTGAACACAAAGCCACTGAGGGATATGGAAAATAATTCCAAGGACATATCCCCTATGCTTTCGACATTTAAAATCCCAGGCCTCAGCCAGAGCAGGGAACACAAAAGGAACTCTCACCTGACTGACACCTGATCCCCACCCCCATCTTAATGAGTCACATGACCTCAATATAATAAGCCCCAGGAAATTCCCTATTCACATTCTCTTCCACCCTAATGGATCAGCAGGACTCCAATACAATGAACCCCAGGAATTGCTCTCCTGGCCCACTCTAAACGAAGCCTGTATAATCTACACCTTTGGCTACTACAGTGGCCGCCATTTTCTGCCCCCAAATGAGCCATGTTAGGTTCCACCACCAACTCTGCTGCTGAATACTGAATAAAGAAAAGCTTGCTGATCCAAGGTTTGTTTCCCATCCTGCCTTCATCATGTGTGTATCATTGGTGCTAAAAGCCATCAAAGTGGAAAGCAGAGTTCAGAGCCAGGGATATAAATTCCTGATGATTTCGTTTGAAGCCCTGGATTGAAATTAACTGCACTTGTCAGAAACTTGAAATCAACTGGACTTGTCAGAAACAGGAACGAATACATTCTTCTTTCTCTTTTTGTTTTTATTTATATTTTTGCTTAAGCCAGTTTGCACTGGGATTCTCCACCCCCAGACCCCCATACTGGGGATTGAACACAAGGGTGCTCTGCCACTGCACTACATCCCCAACCTTTTTTATTTATTATGAAACAGGATCTTACTAAGTTGCAATGGCTGTGAAGCCAGAATAGACAGGCAGCCAGTATAGATAGGTAAATCAAGTCAGGATCAAGGAGGCCAATTTTGAGTGAGTCTTGGAAGTTGGAGACTGTCCCCTGGAGAATTGAAATGTAAATTCCTTCAGAGCTCTTCCTCCACTCTTATCAAGAACCTGCCCAGGTTCCAACCAGCTGCTAAAATAACCTGTGGCAGGAATTGCCCCTCCCTACAGAGAGCTATAAGGTTGTTAATTAATGTGTCCTTGGCTGCTCCATCCTGCCCTTCCCCCTTCAGCCCATCTGTTTCCCACCTTTTGGCCATGCCACCATGCAGCATTTCCTAGGCCTGCTCTTGTAAGCTGAAAGGAGAAAGATAAGGGGAAGAAGGCTGAAGAATGAAGGAAGCCTAAGACATATAAAAAGGGCAGAACACCTTGCTTCTTGGGATACCAAGATACCAGCTATGGCCCCCTTCTCCCTCCCTGGAGAAGTCGACGCTACCCCTTTTTAAATAAACCCTGCTTTATATCCTTGCCTCTCGTGCATCTCTAATGTTCAAACTTCAACATGTGAGGAAGCAGAACTAGTCACTGATAACCAGAGGTATCAGTTGACCTTGAGATTTCAATCCTTCGGCCTCAGCCTCCTAAACTACTAGGCTCACAGGCATGAGTTACCTCACCATTTTGCTTTGGGATTCTCTATCACTTACATCTTTAAGATTCCCACATGGTCTGGCCCTTCCCTGCCTATAGCCACTTTCCCCTTGATTTCTGCACTCCAAGCTACACCAGTTTTCTTTCAGTCACTTAGAAACACCTTGTGCTACAATTGCTTTGTATATACCACTGTTCTTGCTTAGAACACTTCCTTCTTTGCCCAAGTTAATTTTTGTTCATCTTTCAGATCACTGCCTAATGTCACTCTGGTAGTTTGTAACAAGGTGCTACCCCTCCCTCCCATGAATGACACCTAGTATTCATGCCCTCCTCCTGACTCTGGGGTTGGCCCTTTGACTGCTTTGGTAGTAGATTTAAACAGATATGATACTGTGTCAATGAAGCCAGATTTAAAGTTAGGTTGTCAGTGTAGTTAGGTAAATTGGGTCTAATATCAAGTAAAATTGAAAATGGAGGCCAGGTTGAGAATGAATTCTGGGAAAAGCCGGACAACTCATGGAATGTTAATGTCCCCAAGGCCCAGAGCCCATCCCAAAGAAATGTTAATGAAACAGCTCCCAGCAAATTTGAAGATGCTAATCCAAAAGTCCTAAAAGATTACTTCTTTGGCCCACCTGTGCCCCACCCTTCGGACCTTCCCACCTACATTCCATCACTGAAAGAACTATAAAAGAGGGAACACATTTGCCCTTTAATGGATTCCATCTCTTGGGTCCCCTTTGAAAAACCAGCCTCTATCTCAGAGCAAAGCCTGTCCAAAGAAGGGACATGACCTTTGTCCTTGGAAAAACCCACAGAACACTCCTAGGCACATTCCCACCCTGCTAAGTTGTTTATCTACAAATAACAGGAGAGATCTGCTGTGCCAGGTGTCCCTGACTCAGTCAGGCTAGGTGGGGATCCATAGCAGCCCCCTAGCAGCCACCAATCAGCATGAGGCAGGGAAATACCTGGGATGCCAGATGACCCTCCCAGTAGTTTATGGTGGTCGATAACAAGTTGGGAAACTGTTGAGAGCCACAGCCGAAGGGGCCCCAGCAAACTTCCAGCTGCCAGCTGGTGATTGGCAACTTCTAGCTGCCAACTGATTGGCTCCTCTGCGGTGATACTCATTGGGCTGTTTCCCCGCCCTTTCAGACCACGGAGCTGCTCATTGGGGCCTTTTTTTTTGCTCCGCCCACGCGACCCAGCCATTCGGCCTCAAGAGCAGGAGGAGTGGGGGAGGTTGAGAGGCTTGTGGGAAGCCAGTGGTGGCAGTTGGGCGCTGAGGGTTTTTCCTGAGGAGCTGTGTGGTTTGGCGTGTGTGGTTTTAAAAATAAAGTTCGTTTCTTTTGACAAGTGGCTTCTGAATTGTGCCCAGCCAGACTGCGGCAGGAAACCATGTAGTTCAGCACGTACACCCCTCTTGGCTTAAACCAATCAGTTCAAATGAATCCCCCTTTTGTACTGACCAATCACCCCTACCCAACTTGTTCCCGCCAGTGAATGTGCTAATCATGTTTTAGAGTTGTTATTTGATTTTCCTGCGGTGTGTGATGATTCCCTATGATGTATGTGAAGTCCCTGCCCTCTCCAAAGAATGTATAAAGCTGCTGCAAACCCTGGGCTCGGGGCCTCTCAGCATCACCAGTTGCTGTGTGCGCGCGCGCGGAGGACCGGGCTAGCTCGCAATAAACACCTCTTTGCTGCTTACATCGATCTTGGGTCTCTGGTGGTCTTTGGGGGTCCCGAATTCGAGCATAACACCTTCTTCTTCCATCAGAAGTCTTTTCTGCTGTCCTTTAATAAACTTCTACTTTCCATTCTGACCTTGCCTTGGCGTGCTTCTCTGGTGTTATACTTCAACATTGGGGAAGCAAGGACTCAACAGCGGTAACATCAACTCCAAGCCAAAGCCTTATGAAAGACTAGAAGCTTCTGCTATTGTGCTCTTAGAGGGCTTGAGCCTACATACAAATGGTTTGATTATCCTGCTGGAGACAGCAAATGAAGAGATTACAGGAGACAATCCTAGTTGTACCCGAGCCCATGTGCCAGCTGAATGCAGCCATGTGATTAACCACTGACAAGAACATAGAGGAACTGTCCAGCTGAGACAAGATTAAATTACAGAACTGTGAGCAAATGCAATGTTTCCTCTGTTATCCCTTTGTCTTTTTCAAGGTGGTTGTTTTAAGCTATTATGTTTAGGTTTATTTTGTTATGCAGCAACACAGCCACATCAAAACAAAAACAAAAACAAAAACAAAAAAACTCCTGCAACACTCTTAGGCCTAGATAATTCCACTATTAGACATTATCATAGTAGTATGAACGTTTCTTTTAGAACACTTATTACAGCTGGGCATGGTGGCCCATCCCTATATTACCTGCGACTTGGGAGACTGAGGTAGGAAGATTGCAAGTTTGAGGCCAGCCTCAGTAATTTAGTGAAACTCTGTCTCAAAATTTTAAAATAAATAAATAAATAAATAAAAGGACTGGGAATGTAGCTCAGTGGTAAAGCACCCCTGGGTTCTGTCTCCAGTACCAATAATTACATAAATCACATACTGCAATCTATAATAATATACACAACTCAAAAATCACATTCCTTTTCAGAGTCCCTTTCCTGTGATAAATTCAAGAACTCTAAGAGTATCTACCCAACCCAAAGGCATTAGTTCTTGTTACTGTGATTGTAAAGTTAGGTTTGCCTACCCCAAGATCCAGAGCTCTGCTGCCATCCTGGCTCTACCGGCTGCTGATCTTCCAGCTTAAGTTCAGTCATAGAAGTTAAGCACAGTAAAGGTATGTTACAAGTCTATCCTCAAACATTAGGCACAATTAATAGGACAACCCGTTTTAAAAAGATTCGTGGCCTACAGGTTTATGGTATTCAGATTGACACAGCAGATTCTTTCACATTACACTTTGGGGAAAAATTAGTGACTAACTGGCAGTCTCTCAAAGTACAGAGGCTTCCAATTCTGAAGGATGTTGTTGGTGAGTCATTAAGTTAAAAAAGGAAACCCATATCAGTAATAAATCTTTGTAGAAGTACTCTATGTTCTTTTAAAAATTGATTGTGTCTAGGTGTCTACTTCAACTAACAGATTTTTGTTGTAATATAAAATAACGCTTTCTGAAAAATGATTCTTAGTCTTTTTTTTTTTCTTTATATTCTTCCTTTACTTTCCTTTTTGTGTATTAGGAATTGAACCCAGGGGTGTTCTATCAGTGAGCTACAACCCCAGCACCTTTTATTTTTATTTTGAGACAGGGTTTTATTAAATTGCTAACGCTGACCTCGAACTTAAAATTTTCCTGCTTCAGGCTCCCGAGTCACTGGGATTACAGGAGCACACCACTGTGCCCAGTTTGTTTTTTCCTTAGGATCAATAGTTTTATTTATAGGGAACTTAGCATATTTCCAGAGAATCAGAACTTTTGATAAATTCATTGTGTGTCATTTTCATTGCTTAATATTATAAATCATAAACATTTGCCAGATTGGCGAATTTGGGTTGCTGTACTTGTGGGGAGATGGCACTGTAGAGACCTAAATGCCATGTAGCTTAGAACTTGCTCTGGTAGCTGTCCAAAGCTTCCATAAAACTGAGTACTGATAAACAAAATTCAAGTGTTTTTTTGGGGGGAGGGGAGGGTGGGCGGAACTGAATTGAATTGAATCGAATCTGGGGGTGCTTAAATATATATATATTTCCTCCCTACTGTAGAGTCAAACTTTCCTTGCCTTCAAGTTCCCACAGTGACATTCTAGGCCCACAAAACCACCTCACCAACATTGACAGAGAATTGCTCATTTCAGGCCCTCTCAGAATGGCTCTCCCAATTTTTTTGAGAGGCTAGTCTCCCTGACAACCTGCTGATGAAATCAATGAATGCATCCTGCCCTGAAGATATTTACCTCCAAGCCTCCTTTCAGCTTGGTTTTGAGACAGTGACAGTCAGTTCCAAGACATTTCTAAGCAGCCACAGTGGGCCCAGGTAGAGTCCAAGAGCAACCTCAGGTGACCTCTGGAATCTGACTTTTCCAAACAGGATAAGGCCTCTAGTTTATTCGAAACTTAATCCTTCACATGACTCACTATATTGCTTCATGATCTGGTACTGCTAGCTTTTCAACCCCATTTTTGCCATGTGTCCCATGTATCAAATGTACTGAATATTAGAATGTATTAAAATATTAGAATCTCTCTAAACCAGCCATGTACTTTCATGACTCTTTGCCTTTGAGATAACAAAGATCAGTAGTGATAATTTAAAATTTCAAAACAATTTCTGCAAGATAGGTAATATTATCCCCAGCTTATAAACGAGGAAAGCAAGGCTAATAGAAGTTAATTAATTTGCCCAAACCTAACAATAGATGTGACCTAGAATTGCATCTGTCTTTTTCCTCTTGTGAGCGACACTTCTCACCATGTCAGCTCATATAATTTCTTACAAAGCTTGCCCTGACTTGTCTGGATAGAATTAAATATTCCTTCTTTATGTTTCCATAACATTTTTAACCTTTTTTCATTGTAATAGAAGCATGTATCTATTATAAGAAGTTAGTATTTTTATAAGTATTCTCAGACCTTTGAATAATGTTATCATTGCATGTATATTATTTTGTATTTTACATTTCGGTGACTAGAAATATTGATATAAACATTTCTCCATGTGATCACACAAATTCTTAATACCTTTGCTTTATCAATTAGCAGATTTTGGGTACAAGTATTGAACAACCAATTTAAGTTGCCTTAAATAATAAGGAATGTGTGACGATTGGTGCAGAAACAGGAGACTTGGAAGTGAGGTAGGCTCCAGGTGTGTCATAATTTGGATTTCAGCCCTATTTTTCTGTAATCTTTTCACATCTGTCCCACCCCCTTTGATGGACTAGCACCAATGTCAGGGATCCCTTAGATTATAAGCCTAGGCAGCTTCCTTTCTATTCATAGTCAACCCAAGACCAAGGGAGAAATGCTATCCTAATGATAGGACAAAGTTCCACTTTTCAGTCTGATTTGGCCATTTTAGGCCAAATTTAGGTCACATGCTTCTCTAAGGACAAAGAATAGACCCCAGGGGCATCTGATCTACCTCAAAACTTAATCCTGGATTTAAGCTTGGGTTCTTTCTTTTCACTTCTTTTAAAAATACATATATTTCTTTTTTTTTTCAGGTCTGGGCACTGAATCCAGGGGTGCTCTACCACTGAGCTATATTCCCAGCCCTTTAATTTTTTATTTTGAGACAGGATCTAACTATATTGCTGAGGCTGGCCTCAAACTTATGATCCTCCTGCCTTAACATCTTGAGTCCCTGGGATTACAGACCTGTGCTACTGTGCCCTGTTTAAACTTGAGTTCTTGAATGAATCACTGGCAATCCCACTGGATGAGGTTATGATTTTTTATTAGATTATTATTTTTTATTAGTTTAGAATCCACCTTTAAGAGAGTGAGGGGAGGGTTTTGGCTGTAGGAATGGGAAGGATGGTAGAATGAGACAGACATTATTACCCTATATACATGTATGATTACACTACTGGAGTGACTCTGCACCATGTACAGCCAGAGGAATGAGAAGCTGTGTTCCATTTGTGTACAATATGTCAAAATGCATTCTACTGGGGCTGGGGTTGTGGTTCAGTGATAGAGTGCTTGTCTAGCATGTATAAGGCTTGATTCTCAGCACCACATATAAATAAATGAATAAAATAAAGGTCCATTAACTTCTAAAAAATTTTTTAAAAAGAATAGTTTCTTTAAAAATGCATTTTACTGTCATGTATAACTAACTAGAACAAACAAACAAACAAATAAAATAATCTGCCTTGAAGTTGAGAATGAAGTCAGCATCTCAAATTACATGGATGCACAGATGAGGCATATATATGTACTTGAAGGAAAACTGAGATTCTGTTGGATGGAACAAGAGGGAGTTGATTACTATTGTTTTATTTATTTGTTTTATTATTTTATTTTTATTTTTTAGTTGCAGTTGGACACAATAGCTTTATTCTATGTATATGTGGTGCTGAGGATTGAACCCAGGGTCTCCTGCTAGGCATGCTAGGTGAGCGCTCTACCGCTGAGCCACAACTCCAGCTCACTATTGGTTTATTTTTATATTTGCTCATTTTGGGGAAAAAAGTTTCTTATTGCTTATTCAACCACTATGTCCAGAATATCCTTTTTATACTCAGTTGTGGCACTTGTGCATCAAATGGTGGTTGTTTATTTGTTAATCTGTGGGCCTCTTGAGGATTATGAGCTCCTTAGAAGAAGGAAATTTTTCATATTAATACTTGCTTCCTCAATGTTTAGCAGGCATTGCATAAATGTTAGTTAAATAAGTAATTAAATGAAAGAATAAATGAATGAATATCATGAAGAATACACACAGTAAGATAGCATTTAGGATAGTCCACAAGGAACATATAAATAGTGTTAGAATGAAGAAGAGACAAAGATTCCTTTATCCCAAAATATTTATGGATGTTGTACCATGTTACTTGATGAAAATACTACAGGGAGCTAGACAGACATGTCTCTGACTTCATGGAGCTTGTATCCTGATGGAGAGCATAACTATTGAAGAAATGACTGCAAATAAGTTTTACAGAGAGGAGGGCAGGGAGTTGAGGGTTGTTCTAGGCTTTATCAACAACTTGATCAGAATCAGATCTCACTCTAAATCTTTTGCTTACAGTGAGACAGACGATGCAGGGCATCAAAAGGCAGAAACTGAGCTGTTTTTTACCAGCTCCGGGTTCCATGTTAATCTAGTTTATCAATATTCAGTGATAATGGCACTGCTGTGGAGCTTTGGAGCCTCCAAAATGGTTGTGCATGTTGACAGCTGCAGACAGTGCAGACTGGGGGCAGGTGACAAGGGAGTTCTGCCCACAGCCTGCTGATAAGCCACTGCACAAACTACCTGACTGCTATCCTGTGTGTGTGTGTGTGTGTGTGTGTGTGTGTGTGTGTGTGTGTGTGTCTGTTGGTGTTCTGACTCATTTTACTGTTTCCTGTAGCAGAAGCTGTAGGTCCACGGTAATGTCTGATTGCATCTCTTTTTCCTTGTTCAGGATACTGAGGAAGCCTATTCCATTATTATTTAACATGCAAAGCAAGGAAATATGATTCCTAAACCAGATCAGGCTTTTAATTGGAGATTTTTAGACGTTACAAATTATCCTCCTTGTCTCTGAAAAGGAGCACACTTTGCTTAAGAACAACTTACACAGTATATTCATGACATCTGCTTTCTTTTTTTTTAAAAAAGTATTTATATATTTTTAGCTGTAGTTGGACACAATGCCTTTATTTTATTTACTTATTTTTATGTGGTGCTGAGGATCGAACCAAGGGCCTCCCCCATGCTAGGGGGACTCTCTACCACTGAGCTACAACCCGGGCCCCACATCTGCTTTCTTTAAAAAGGAAATTCCATGGTTCCATTTCTGACTTTGGGGACTTTTAGAACCTGTGAGGTGCTTTCCTGTGTTTCCCCCAGGACAGAAAGCTGACCTAGTTTGGGAGGCAAGGGACTGCTTCATTAGGGAAATATTTCATTTGAAACCTAAATGATAAGCATGATTTATCCAGAATGGGAGGGTTAGTGAGAGCAGCATTCCAGGTCAGGCAACAGCTTATGTGACTTGAGGGCTTCGGCAAGCCTGAGTCTAGGGAATTCAGGGACCTGAAAGTCTCATTTCCTTTACATGCAGAGTAAGGAGAAGGGGGCACCAGATGAGACTGAAAATGTTGGCAAGGGTGAGATCTGCATAGGTAGAGATTCAAGGCCATAATCAGAATAAAGTCTGCTTGAATATTTTTTTCTCCTCTTAAAGTTTCATTACATAATTAACTGAGATTGCAAAATAGTTTAAATTTTATATTCTTGTCAAATTAGAGGACTGTTTTTTTTTGGCCCAACATTTTATTATGAAAATTTTCAAAGAGAAAAAGTCAATGAATCACCTGATTTGATAGCTAATGTTTTGCTATTTTACTTTGTTATGTAACCATCTACCTAACCATCCTTCTATCCATTCATAGATTCATCTTACTTTTTCAATGTACGTAAAGATTAGATGTAGACTTCATCCCTAGATGTCAGTATGCATATTATTATCTAGTGTTTAATATTTGTCTGTGGTTCTCTTTTTTATGGTCCAAGTCATATGCAGTCAAATGCAAAAAATATATATACACATATATATCTTAATATATATCTAAACCTATATATTAAGGACCAGCCCTGACAACTTAGTGAGGATCTGTCTCAAAATAAGTAAAAAAAAAAAAGTATATATCTGAAATTTTAAAAAGATACAAATTTTATCAAAAATTATCATCAGGTAGCATTGTAAATTTCTTAACTTATACAAGAAAATGTTATAATATTAACTTAAAATACACTGATGCATTAAGGATGCATATTGTAATCACCTGTAATTACTGAAAAAAAATGAGCTAAAAAGCCAATAAAGGCAATAGACTAGGATGTAAAAAAATACTCAACCTAAAAGAATACCCAAAACAAGGAGGAGCAAAAACAGAGGGGACAAATAAAACAAACAGCAAAATTTATTTTGTATGTGGTGCTGAGGATCGAACTGAGCGCGCTACCACTTGAGCCACATCCCCAGCCCCAGACAGTTGAGCCACATCCCCAGCCCCAAACAGCAAAATTTAAATAGACTTAAATCCACTCATTACATAATTATACCAAATACAAATGAAATGAATGCTCAAATTAAAAGGCAGACATTGGGAACCTGAATAAAAAGCAAAACCCAATTATATACTGTGTACAAGACATGAACTTTAGATATAAAGGCACAGATAGTTTGAAAGATAAATGCTGGAAAAGTCTACCTCATGCAAAGGTTAAACATAAGGTAGCTAATCTCTCTCTCTCTCTCTCTCTCTTTTTTTACTTTTTATTTTTTGGTGGTACTGGGGATTGAACCCAGTGGCACTTTACCAATGAGCTACATCCGCAGATCTTTTTTTTTTTTTAATTTTTAGTTATAGGTGAATGCAATATCTTTATTTTTATTTGGTGCTGAGGATCAAACCCAGTGCCGCACCATGCCAGACAAGCGTTCTACCTCTGAGCCACAACCCCAGCCCACAAATCTATTTTTTTTTTAAGAGAGAGTGGAAAGAGAGAGAGAGAGAGAGAGAGAGAGAGAGAGAGAGAGAGAGAGAGAGAGAGAGAAAGAGAGAGAGAATTTTTTAATATTTATTTTTTAGTTCTCGGCGGACACAACATCTTTGTTGGTATGTGGAGCTGAGGATCGAACCCGGGCCACACGCATGCCAGGCGAGCGCGCTACCATTTGAGCCACATCCCCAGCCCACAAATCTATTTTTTTAATACATATTTTTTTTAGTTGTAGATGAACACAATACCTTTATTTTATTTATTTATTTTTATGTGGTGCTGAGGTTTGAACCCAGTGCCTCACTGAGCTACAATTCTAGCCCCCACAAATCTATTATTTTTGTATGTTTGTGTGGTGTTGGGGATCGAACCCAGAGCCTTGTACATGCAAGGCAATCCCTCTACCAACTGAGCTATATCCCCAGCCCTACAAAACTATTTTTATTTTTTATTTTGAGACAGGGTCTTGCTAAGTTGCCAAGTTTGGCCTTGAACTTGTGATCCTTCTGCCTCAATCTCCCAACTAGCTTGGATTACAGGCATGCACCACTGTGTTCGGTGAAAGCTAGTATTTCCATATATCAGGAAAAGTAGATTTAAAGACAAAGAATATTTCCAAAGGTAAAGAGCATTTTGTAATGATAAATAGATCAATAAATTAATAGGAAAACGTAACAATCTCAATTGTGTGTGTATTTTGTAATAGAGCTTCAAAATGCACCGAGGCAAAAATTGACAAGAGAGGAAAAAAATCTACAATCATACTTAGAGATTTTAATATTTCTTTTTCAGTTTGTGATGGAATAAGTAAACAAAATATTAGTAGGATGTTAGAAGATCTGAATAACACTCTCAACAACGTGACCTAATTGAGATGTTTAGATGATTCAACAGTTTCAGAGAATATAAACTATTCAAGTTCATTATATTCTCCAAGATATACCTGATATTCTGGGCCATCTATAAGATTAAAAAATCATACTATTTACAAAAGCATCAAAACATAAAATACCTACGAATAAGTAACTTTAACAGAAATGTATAAAATTTCTACACTGAATAATATAAAACATTACAGAGAGAAATTAGATTTAAATAAATGGATTATGAATTGGAAGACTCCATCTTACTGAGATGTCAACCCTCCTTACACTGGCCTTTATAGTCAGAGCCATCCCAATCAAAATCCTAGGATTATTTAAGTAGGACTAGATGAGCTTCTTGTAAAAGATCTAGAATAGTAACATAATCTTGAAAAAGAAAAAAAAAAATATAGAGGACTTCACTACCTGATTTCAAGAATTGCTACAAAGCCACAGTCATCCAGACAGTGTGATGCTGATGTGAGTAGATCCATGAAACAGAGTAAAATCCAGCACAGGATAACTATGGTTGACAACAATTAATTAATTATTTAAAAATTAGCTATTAGAGGGGCTTGGGTTATGGCTCAGTGGTAAAACACTCTCCTAGCACTCTCCTCGGCACCACATAACAATAAATAAAATAAAGGCATTATGTCCAACTGCAACTAAAAAAAATATTTAAAAAAGTAGCTATTAGAGAAGATTTTGAATGTTCCCAATGCAAAGAAATGATAAATGTCTGGGGTGATAGATATGCCAATTACCCTAAACTGATCATTAAACATTGTGTGTGTGTGTGTATGTATATGTATGTATGTGTATGTGTATATATATCACACCATACCCCACAGATATACAATTATTATGTAATGTAAACATAAAATGATAGGTTAATAAATGTGACTGAAATAACTAGATACTATATGAAGTTCTTTCTATATGGAAAACTTGTCATTGTATATTACATTTGTAATATGTATTTATGATAGCTTACAATTCCAAGCTATGTTCCCATGTTCTGGAAAATAAATTATACATCTGCTGCTGCTATATTAATTTTTTTAAGCCATAGGAATATTATTTATCAAGTAAAATTTCTTAAGAGGTTGAAATAACATTGAGGATAGGGCTGGGAATGTGGCTCAGGTGGTAGCGCGCTCGTCCGGCATGCGTGCGGCCCGGGTTCAATCCTCAGCACCACATACCAACAAAATGTTGTGTCCGCCGAGAACTAAAAAAAAAAATAAAATAAATATTAAAAAAAATTCTCTCTCTCCCCTCTCACTCTCTTTTTAAAAACAACAACAACAACAACAACAACAAAAAAAAAAAACATTGAGGATACCAGGACATTGTTTAGAAAATAGTTTAACTTCATTATATAACATTTTATATTGTGGATGATATAATAAAAATGGCCTTCTGTTCTTAGTCTGTTCTCCTACATTAAAAAAGAGGGATAAATTTCTAATTCCTTTGTGACCAATGATACATAGTTGTGAGGCTGCTAGTTGGGATGGAGAAGCAGATGCAATCTCCCTGCACAAAATGAAATTTCACAAACCTAATAGCTGAATAGCTTGAAAGAGTTAATTTGTCTATTATAATTTATTTCTAAGGCATCTTTTAGATGCCAGAAGAATCAAGTTCACTATATATCCTTCTTATATGAGACCTGGTATCATTGTAACTAATGAAGGTAAATCAAAAAAAGGAGACTCTCCCAGTGGTTTGGGAGGCTGAGACAGGAGGATTGGGAGTTCAAAGCCAGCCTCAGCAAAAGCAAGGTGCTAAGCAACTCAGTGAAACTCTGTCTCTACATAAAATACAAAAAAAAAAAAAAAAAGGGCTGGTATTAATAATAGTAATAATAATAATAATTATTATTATTATAATCAAATCAAAGTGGTTGAGTGACCCTGAGTTCAATCCCCAGTACCAGAGAGAGAGAGAGAGAGAGAGAGAGAGAGAGAAGACTCTGCTCTAATAAACTAAAATATAAATGGGATTAAATTTAATTTTGAACATCTTTTCCTACTACACATTGTGTTTTGAGAGGAGTTTCTTGGGGACAAAAAGTCAGGCTGCTATGTGATTCTGGCTCCCAGATCCAGGGACCTTTATAATTAGGTCAGGCTTGATATTCCCCAAGGAGTTTCTGTTTCCAAAAGGTCCTATTGACACCAAGGGGTCAAGTTGCAGCTAGAGTAGCAGCACAGTTTCTTTCCTACCATTCCAATAATTCAGAAATGTCTCCCAGCTCTGGGACAAAAGCTGCCACCATGGAAGATATGTTCTCTCTTCCACAAAGTACTAGAGATGCTCTAAAAACTCCTTCTTTTTTTGCTCTCATCTCTACTGTGTTAATTTTCCTCACTAGCCTGTGCAGTCAGTGATACCTCCATTTCTATAATATTACTTGAAATGTTCAAATGACAGGAGAAGTGATTAGATTACAGCTTCTTTAGTTAAATAATAGGAACACTGTCACTGCAGGTTCCTTTCTAAGACTTCCTATTACATATTATATCTCTTAGAAAGGATTACTTTTTGGGTCATCTCAACCATTTTGTGCTGATTCTTAGTTTGCTATTTGTGGAACATGACCCAAGGGCCAAGCTAAGTGCTTTATCTGCATTATCAAATGTAATCCTATGACACCCACCCCCAATATATACTTTTAGTTTCCCATTTTATAATTCACTTACTTTAGGACAGTATTAGGCAAGAATAGAATTGAACTTCAAATGCAGGTCTGAGTCCCTAAGAACAAGTTCTTACCACTAATGCTATTCCCTTACTCAGCTCCAAGGATGAAATAATCCCGGCCTTCCCAAGTCTAGGCACCTTTCTGTAACTCCCTTTGTATTTATTTACATCAATATCAATTGGTTGCTTAGTCTAGTCTAGGCAGAAATCTGTACTATGCATCGTGGGGTGAGATAAAGCAAAATAACAAGACACTCCTCACCTTTGTGAACTTTCAATTTTTTTTTTTAAGATTTAGTTAAGTAGTGGTTTTCAACTTATGATGCACACTAGAATCATCTGTGGAACTTCAATAAATACTGATGATAGAAATTCTGATTTAATTCGTCTGTGTTGAGGCCTGGACAAAGGGATTTTAAGATACTCCCCAGATGATTTTAATATGCAGCCAAAGTTGAGAACCAAACAGAAAAAAACATCCTCATATAAAACAACATTAGACGGCTGGGGTTGTGGCTGAATAGTAGAGTGCTTGCCTAGCATGCATGAGGCACTGGGTTTTATTTTTATATGCACTGGCACCATATAAAAATAAACAAAGGTATTGTGTCCATCTATAACTAAAAAATAAAAAAAAATGACATTAGAACAACTACACTGTACAAAATGATATATTTTGAAATCTACTTAATTATACCTTACCTCTTCACACAGAGGATGTGACGTGGCTAACAAATTACTCGGTCCAGAATGATTCCATTGAGGGACACAGAATAGTTGGTACTTGTGTCAAATAAGCCATAGATGGTCTAGGAGAGATGAATTCAGTGAAGAAACAATTCAGGTGCATTTTATTTCTCTGGTTTTGGTTTGCAAGGCAGCAGTGGCAGATTTTAGGGAAAAATAGTTCTCAGAAAACAGCTGATTGGACTGTGTGCTGTTTCTGGGTGACTGATTGGTCCAAGAACTGTTTCCAGGCAGTAGATTGGTCCATTTGCTGTTTCCAGGCTATCTAGCCACTACTAGATTGCCTTGTCTCCAAGGGTTACTCAATCTACAAAGTGATAACAGGTCTCCAACGCTTGTGTGGTATTATATTTTTTCCCCATTACAGAAGCTGATTGAAGAAAATACCAGTATTTTAAGGATGACTTGTAGGCACATTGTACATTTCCTTGATCCATTTTTCTAAAGTTACAAATTGCTTATAAGGTAGAAGCTTCCTAAATGATTTTTTTTTTTTCCCACAAGCCAGAGCGTTGCTGGAGTCATTCCATGAAAAATTATGGCTGTTAGGAGGCTGGGGATATAGCTCAGTTGGTAAAGTGCTTGCCTCACTTTATAAGGCTCTGGGTTCAATCCCTAGCACCACAAAAAAGAAAAATTATGGCTGTTAAAAGGGCAGCCTTGCATCTGGTGTGGTGGTGCATGCCTGTAATCCCAGTGATAATGGAGGCTGAGGCAGGAGGATGGCAAGTTCAAAGCCAGCCCCTGCAAAAGCAAGGCCCTAATAAACTTAGCAAGACCCTGTCTCAAAATAAAAAATAAAAAAGATCTGGGGATGTGCATCAGTGCTTAAGTGCCCCTAGGTTCAATCCCTGGTAGTCTCCCCTTCCCCAATTAAGGATGGGATGCTGAGGGGTAACTCCATGGTAGAGCACAGTGTTAAACCCTGGTTCAATCTCCAGTATGAGAGGGTGAAAGTATATGTGGAGGGCAGACTTCAACTGTTGGATTATTTTCTATCTTTTTTTCTTTTCAGAATATATGAAATTGCCGGGTGAGGTGGCACACACCTGTATTCCCAGTAATCTCAGTGGATCATGACTTCAAAGCCAGCCTCAGCAAAAGAAAGGTGCTAAGCAATGCAGTGAGACCCTATCTCTTAAAAAAAAAAAAAAGAATATGCAAAGTTGTTTTCTGTTTAACATTAAAAGGAAAAGATAATGAAAATAATGTAATAGTTAAAAGTGAGAAAAGGTTAAAATCACTGTAATCCTATGATCTTTCTTTCTTTCTTTTATACCAGAGTTTGTACCAGACGTATTTAGCCACTGAGTCACAGCCCCGGCCATTTTTTTTTAGTTGTAAATGGACACAATACATTTATTTATTTATTTATTTATTTATTTATTTATTTATTTATTTATTTTTATGTGGTGCTGAGGATCAAACCCAGAGCCTTGCACGTGCTAGGCCAGCATTCTACTGCTGAGCCACCACCCCAGCACTTCACCCTACCAGCCATTTTTATTTTTTATTTTGAGACAGGGTCTTGCTAAATTGCTTAGGGCCTCGCTAACTTGCTGAGGTTGGCCTTGAACCTGCAATACTCCTCCCTCAGCCTCCCAAGTTGGTGGCATTACAGGGCATACACCACTATGTCTGGCTCATAATATTAATATTCAACTATTTTCACCTGTGCATAGTTTTCTTCTGCCCTAAGGTCATATTATTTGGATGATGACTAAGTACAATTTAAGGCTTAATGTCTGACCATATGTTTTAAAAGTTACTATAACCTTATTTTATATTTGCTTACCAAGTTCCTTAGAAAGTGTGACATGATATAATTCATGAACAAATTTAACTTTTTAGTTTCAGATTCAGTGAATGTTTTTAGTGGCATATACATGCATATATAGTGAATATTGATTTTACATAATTATCTCATTAAAACAAAAAACATGCATTTGTGGAGAGGCCACATTGTGGGTTGGTTGTGTTCTAAGGAACAGAGACATAGCTGGAAAGAAAACAGACAAAATCTCCACAAACTAGTAGAGAAAGATGGGTTCTAGTAACCAAAGCTGGCAGAATGTTCCTTGTTCCATGTGCTTTACATGTATCAACCAACTCCTTTAATATCCCTAACAATCCCATGAAGTAGGATTATCTCTCCCCATTATCTCTCTTCTTTAGGAGAGGGATCCAATGCACAGAGGGGTTTAATTTAAGAATATGCATTCGAGAAGAGAATCAGTCTGTGGAACAAAAATCTGAAATATTAAAATACGTCACCAGAAAGTTAAGATTTACCCTAGACACCAACTTGCTCTGATTTATTATTCTTTATTTTATTATTTTTTTTTATTGGTTGTTCACAACATTACAAAGCTCTTGACATATCATATTTCATACATTAGATTGAAGTGGGTTATGAACTCCCAATTTTACCCCAAATGCAGATTGCAGAATCACGTCGGTTACACATCCACAATTTTACATAATGCCCTATTAGTAATTGTTGTATTCTGCTACCTGATTTATTACTCTTATTTCCTTGTATCTCTTTCAAAATATGATACCACACTTATCCCATTTCCTCCTTTCTTCTTTTTTTCTTTAAATATTTTATTTTTTATTAACATGCATTTATTGTAAATATTACCAGTATATTTCAAAGTATGTATAGTGTGCACATTCTGATCAATGCTCACTATGGAGCAAATAAATACAAAGAATAAAAGTGAATTCTGGATATCTAAAATAAGTTCAAATTAACAATGATGAGGGTTGTGACTCAGAGGAAGAGCACTCGCCTTGCATGTGTGAGGCACTGGATTCGATCCTCAGCACCACATAAAAATAAAACAAAGGGGGGCTGGGGATGTGGCTCAAGCGGTAGCGCGCTCGCCTGGCATGCGTGTGGCGTGGATTTGATCCTCAGCACCACATACAAACAAAGATGTTGTGTCTACCGAAAACTAAAAAATAAATATTAAAAATTCTCTCTCTCTCTCTCTCTCTCTCTCTCTCTCTCTCTCTCTCTTAAAAACAAAACAAACAACAACAACAACAAACAAACAAAGGTATTGTGTCCACGTACAACTAAAAAATAAATGTTTAAAAATAAAATAAAATGATGAAAACTTCAAAGTTATGTACTATAGACAATATTCTAGAAGTTTCTATACTGATAGCAAACATCAATCATCTATTAATCCAAAATAAGTTTTTGAAATGTTTGAGTAGTTAATTTCACAGCACAGATACATCAATATATAATAAGCATATAATCAACACCATAAAATTAATGTGGCTCTCAGTGGGTCTTCTGTGCCAGATATTTTCCATCTGATTAGATCATTAAATCTTAAAAAAGCACTTTGTGTCCCCATGCAGTGGTCTATCCCTGTAATCTCAGCTACTCTGCAGGCTGATGCAAGAGGATTGCTAGTTTGAGGGCAACCTGGGCAGTTTAACAAGATATCCTGTCTTAAAATAGATATTTTCTAAAAAGGTTGTGTCTGTAGCTTAGTGGTGGAGTGCTTGCCTAGAATGCAAGAGGCCCTTGTTTCAATCCCCAGTACCAAACAAGTCACATTGTAATAGCAATGTTTTTGCCAAGTTACACCAAGAATGATCATTTAGTTTGAACTAGGAGGACTGCTACCACATCACATCTGCCAGTTATAATTTAAGAAAAGAAATTTTTTTTTAAAGATAGAGAATTTATTTATTTTTTTATTTTTATTTATTTATTTATTTATTTATTTATTTTAAAGAGAGAGAGAGAGAGAGAGAATTTTAGTATTTATTTATTAGTTATCGGCGGACACAACATCTTTGTATGTGGTGCTGAGGATCGAACCCGGGCCACACGCATGCCAGGCGAGTGAGCTACCGCTTGAGCCACATCCCCAGCCCAGAAAAGAAAATTTAAGAAAATCTCCAAAGAGGAAGAAGCCCCCAGAAGTGGTCATGAATACACAGAGCCCCATACAGGACTCACAGTATTGCTGGGTCATCTTCTACACTGCTGGTGATGAGCTCTCCTCAGTCCTACATCAGGATGGGTCAATGTCAGAGGAAGGTGGCAGGGAAGCCCTGAGTCAAGACCTTTCCCCATAGCTTCAGTACCTACAGAAAAACAAAGCTAATAAGCAGTCACCAGGTGTGTGAGCTTACAGAGGGAAGTGGGGACCTTACCACATCAAAATGCCTTCCTGTAGAAAGACCACCATGTCCAGATTCCACAGATAAATATAATAAATTAAATCAAGATCTAAATGAAATAAAATAAAAATGCCACTCATACCATTGCTGTAAGGAAACTTAATATTTTATATACTTTTAAATTAATTTTTAAGGGGCTGGGGATGTGGCTCAAGCAGTTGCGCGCTCGCCTGGCATGCGTGCGGCCCGGGTTCGATCCTCAGCACCACATACAAACAAAGATGTTGTGTCCGCCGAAAAACTAAAAAATAAATATTAAAAAAAATTCTCTCTCTCTCTCTCTCTAAAAAAAAATTAATTTTTAAGTTTGTTTTAATTAGTTATACGTGACAGTAGAACACGGTTTGTGCACTTTGATATATCATACAGAGATGGGATATAATTTCTCATTTTTCTGAGTGTACATGTTGCAGAATCATATCGGTCTCGTAGTCACATATATACATAAAGTAATAATGTCTGTTTCATTCTACTCTTTCCTATCCCCACATCCCTTCTCATCCCCTCCCATCACTTCCCTTTACCTAATTTAAGGTAAAGCTATTCTTCTCTAGTGGCCCTCACCCCTGCCTTATTGTGAATTAGCTTCCCCATTTAAGAGAAAACATTTGGCCTTTGGTTTTGTGAGATTGGCTTATTTTGCTTAGCGTGATATTCTAACTCCATCCATTTACTGGCAAATACCATAATTTTATTCTTCTTTAAAGCCGAGTGATATTCCATTGAGTATATATACTATATTATCTTTATCCATTCATCTATTGAGGGATACCTAGGTTGGTTCCATAGTCTAGCTATTGTGAATTGAGCTGCTATAAACATTCACATGGCTGCATTTCTGTAGTATGCTGATTTTAAGTTCTTTGGATATAAACCGAGGAGTAGGATAGCTGGGTCAAATGGTGGTTTCATTCTCAGTTTTCTGAGGACTCTCCATAGTGGTTGCGCCAATTTGCAGTGTCACCTGCAATGTATAAGTGTACTTTTCCCCCACATACTTGGCAACATTTATTGTTTCCTGTATTTTTTTTAAGAGAGAGGGAGAGAGGGAGGGAGGGAGGGAGGGAGGGAGGGAGGGAGAGAGAGAGAGAGAGAGAGAGAGAATTTTTTTTGAGAGAGAGAGGGAGAGAGAGAGAGAGGGAGAGAGAGAGAGAGAATTTTAATATTTATTTTTTTGTTTTTCGGTGGACACAACATCTTTGTTTGTATGTGGTGCTGAGGATCGAACCCGGGCCACACGCATGCCAGGCGAGCGCGCTACGGCTTGAGCCACATCCCCAGCCCCTGTTTCCTGTATTCTTATGATTGCCATTCTGACAGGAGTGAGATGAAATCTTAGTATAATTTTGATTTGCATTTCTCTAATTGCTAGAGATGTTGAACACTTTTTCATATATTTGTTCATTGATTGTATTTCTTCTTCTGTGAAGTGTCTATTCAGTTCCTTGGTCCATTTATTGATAAGGTTATTTGGGTTTTGGGAGGTTAAGTTTTTTGAGTTCTTTATATATCCTTGAAATTAATGTTTTATTGGAGGTGCATGTGGTAAAGATTTTATCCCAATCTGTAGGCTCTCTCCTAAAGTTATTGATTGTTTTCTTTGCTGAGAAGAAGCTTTTAAATTTGAATCCATCCCATTTATTAATTCTTGGTTTTACTTCTTGTGCTTTAAGAGTCTTGTTATGGAAGTCAGATCCTAGGCCGACATGGTAAAGATTTGGGCCTATTTTTTCTTTTATTAGACGCAAGGTCTCTGTTCTAATGTCTAAGTTTTTGATCCACTTTGAGTTGATTTTTGTGCAGGATGAGAGATAGAGGTTTAATTTCATTTTGCTACATATGGATTTCCAGTTTTGCCAGCACCATTTGTTGAATAGGCTATCTTTTCTTCAGTGAATGTTTTTGGCACCTTTGTCTAGTGTGACATAACCATATTTATGTGGGTTTGTTTCTGTGTCCTCTATTCTGTCCCACTGGTCTGCAAGTCTATGTTAGTACCAAAGCCATGCCACTTTTGTTACTATAACTTTGTAGTATAGTTTAAGTTCTGTTATTGTGATGCCTCCTGCTTCACTTTTCTAGCTAAGGATTGCTTTAGCTATTCTGGGTCACTTATTTTTCCAAATAAATTTAATTATTGCTCTTTCTATTTCTATGAAGACTGTCATTAGGATTTTAATAGGAATTGCATTAAATCTGTATAACACTGTTGGTAATAAGGCTATTCTGACAATATTAATTCTGCCTATCCAGGAGCATGGGAGATCTTTCATCTTCTGAGGTTTTCTTAAATTTCTTTCTTTAATGTTATGTAGTTTTTGTTCTAGAGGTCTTTCATCTCATTTGTTAGATTGATTCCCAGGTATTTTATTTTATTTTTTTGAGGCTGTTGTGAATGGGGTAGTAGTTTTCTTTATTTCTCTTTCAGTGAATTCATCACTGATGTATAGAGATGTGTTTGATTTATGGGTGTTGATTTTATATCTTGCTACTTTGCTGAATTCATTTATTAGTTCTAGAAGTTTTCTGGTGGAATTTTTTTGATCTTCTAAGTATAGAATCATGTCATCAGCAAATAGTGATAGTTTCAGTTCTTCTTTATCTATTTGTATCTCTTTAATTTCTTTCTTTTGTCTAATTATTCTGGCTAGAGTTTCAAGGATGATATGGAATAGAAGTGGCGAAAGAGGACATCCTTTTCTTGTTCTAATTTTTAGAGGGAATACTTTCAATTTTTTTCCATTTAGAATGATGCTGGCCTTGGGCTTAGCATATATAGCTTTTGCAATGTTGAGATATGTTCCTACTATCTCTAGTTTTGAACATGAAGGTGTGTTGTATTTTGTCAAATGCTTTTTCTGCATCTATTGAGATGATCATATGATTCTGTTTTTAAGTCTATTAATATGATGAATTGTGTTTCCACATGTTGAACCAACTCTGCATCCATGGGATGAACCCCACTTGATTGTAGTGCACTATCTTTTAAATATGTTTTTGTATGCGATTTGCCAGAATTTTATTAAGAATTTTTGCATTTATGTTCATCAGGGATATTGGTCTGAAATTTTCTGTCCTTGATGTGTCTTTGTCTGGTTTTGGTAAACAGGGTGATATTAGCCTCATAGAATGGGTTTGGAAGGGTTCCCTCCTTTCCTGTTTCGTGGAATACTTTGAGGAGTATTGGTATTAATTCTTCTTTGAAAGTCTTGTAGAACTCGGCTGAGAATCCATCTGGTCCTGGGCTTTTCTTGATTGGTAGGCTTTTGATGGCATTTTCTATTTTATTACTTGAAATTGATCTGTTTAAATCATGTATGACCTCCTCATGTAGTTTGGGTAAGTCACATGTCTCTAGAAATTTGTTGACGTTTTCAATATTTTCTATTTTGTTGGAGTATAAATTTTCAAAATGGTTTCTAATTATCTTCTGTATTTCAGACATGTCTGTTGTGATATTTCCTTCTTCATCTTGTAGTTTAGTAATTTGAGTTTTCTCTCTTTTTCTCTTCATTAGCATGGCCAGGGGTTTATCTATTTTATTTATTTATTTTGAAAAAAACCCAATTTTTTGTTTTGTCAATTTTTGCAATTGTTTCTTTTGTTTTGATTTCATTGATTTCAGCTCTGATTTGAATTATTTCCTGTCTTCTATTGCTTTTGGTGTTGATTTGTTTTTTTCCTAGGTCTTTGAGATATAGTGTTAGGTTATTCTTTGTTGACTTTTTATTCTTTTAACGAATGTACTCAATGCAATAAAATTTCCTCTTGGTACTGCCTTCATAGTGTCCCAGAGATTTTGATATGTTATATCAGTGTTCTCATTTACCTCTATGATTTTTTTTATTTCATCCTTGATTTCTTCTACTATCCATTCATCATTCAATAGTGTATTATTTAGTTTCCATTTGTTACAGTAGCTTGTATTTTTCATTTTACTGTTGATTTCTAATTTCATTCCAATGTGGTCTGATAGAATGCAGGGTATTATCTCTAATTTTTGTATTTATTGATTTGCTTTGTGGCATAAAATATGGTCTCTTTTAGAGAAGGAGCCTTGTGCTGCTGAGAAGAAAGTATATTCCCTCATTAATGGATGAAATATTCTATATATGTCTGTTAAGTCTAAATTATTGATTGCATTATTTAGTTCTATAGTTTCCTTATTTAGTCTTTGTTTGGAAGATCTGTCCAGTAGTGAGAGAGGTGTGTTAAAGTCACCCAGTATTATTGTATTGTGGTCTATTTGACTCTTGAAATGGAGAAGGTTTTGTTTAATGTACATAGATGCTCCATTGTTTGGGGCATAAATATTTATAATTGTTATATCTTGCTTATATATACTTCTCTGAAGAAGTATAAAATGTCCTTCTTTGTTTCTTCTGATTAACTTTGGTTTGAAGTCTACTTTATCTGAGATGAGAATGGAAACCCCTGCTTGTTTACGCAATTCATATGAGTGATAAGTTTTTTTTTTCCCATCCCTCCACCTTCACCCTGTGGATATCTTTGTCTGTGAGGTAAGTCTCTTGAAGATAGCATATTGTTGGGTCTTGCTTTTTAATCCAAGCTGCCAATCTATGTCTTTTGATTGATGAGTTTAGGCTGTTAATGTTCAAGGTTATTATTGAGATATGCTTTGTATTCCCTGTCATTCTGATTTATTTCTGGTTTTTGATATGTCTTCTTTTCTCACTTGATTGAATGTCCCTTTGGTGTAGATCCTCCCTTTGCTGGTGGTTTTCACTCCATCCTCATGGAATATTTTGTTGAGAATGCTCTGTAATGTAGGCTTTCTAGTTGTGAATTCTTTTAATTGTTGTTTATCATGGAAAGTTTTAATTTCTTTTTTTCAAAACATATATATTGTTTTAGTTGAAGATGGACACAATACATTTATTTTATTTATTTATGTGGTGCTGAGGATGAAACCCAGTGCCTCACACATGCTAGGTAAGTGCTTTACCACTGAGCCACAGCCCCAACCCTGAGATCTACCAGATTTTTTTTTTTTTTTAAAGAGAGAGAGCGAGCGAGAGAGAGAATTTTTAATATTTATTTTTTAGTTTTCGGCGGATACAACATCCTTGTTTGTGTGTGGTGCTGAAGATTGAACCCGGGCCACACGCATGCCAGGCGAGCGCGCTACCGCTTGAGCCACATCCCCAGCCCCGGAAAGTTTTAATCTCATTTTCAAATCTAAAATTTAATTTTGATGGATATAAAATTCTTGGTTGGCATCTGCTTTCTTTTAGAGCTTGGAATATATTATTCCAAGACCTCCTAACTTTGAGGTTCTGGGTTGAAAAATCAGTTGATATCCAAATTGGTTTCCCCCTATATGTAATTTGATTTTTTTCCTCTCACAGCCTTTAAGATTTTATCTTTATTCTCTGTGTTAGTCATTCTCATTATAATGTGTCTTGGTGTGGGTATGCTGTAATTTTGTACATTTGGGATTCTATAAGCTTCTTGTATTTGATTTTTCCATTTCATTCTTTAGGTTTGGGAAATTTTCTGCTATCATGTCATTGAAAAGATTATGCATTCCTGTGATTTGTATCTCTGCTCCTTCATGTATTCTGATAACTCTTAAATTTGATCTTTTCTTGTTATCCTATAATTCTTGAATGTTCTGTGCATGGTTTCTTACCATCTTATCTTCATAGTCAACTCTACTTTCAAGATTATATATTTTGTCTTCATTGTCTAAGGTTCTGTTTTCTAAGTGGTCTAGTCTGTTGATGATGCTTTCTATTGAGTTTATAATTTGGATATTGGTCTCACCATTAACTGTGAAGTGCTGGAAACCTTCAGAGACACTATAGGTCTACCGGATAGAATTTATGCTGCCTTAGATCCATACTTCTAGATGGGAAAACACACTAACATCATGAAAAAAACAAGGGAATAAAGCGCCCCAAACAAACCAAGATGCTTCAACAACAGAAGCCACTGATAACAGAATGGTATGCTCATTGAATCACAAATAGAGAAGCAGTGTGGTGTAGTAAAAGATGCTTGGGTTTTAGTCAAGAGACAACGGCTGGCCAGGTGCAGGGGCTCATGCCTGTAGTCCTAGCAACTCAGGAGGATTGCAAGTTCAAGGGCAGCCTTAGCAATTTAGTGAGGCTAAAAACCAAAACCAAAAAAAAAAAAAAAAAAAAAAGCCCACTGACTTTGTTTTCTTGTTTGTTTGTTTTGGTACCTGGACTGAACCCAGGTGTGCTTTTCTACGGAGCTACAACTTCAACCCCTTTTATTTTATTTTGTTTTTTTGAGACAGGGTCTCTCACTGAGTTGCTTAGGGCTTTGCTAAATTGTTGAGGGGGACCTCAGTACTTATTTATGTGTATGCCTCCTATCTCAGCCTCCTGAGTTACTGGGATTATAGGCATGTGCCACTATGGCCAGCCTGGATGTGTTCTTGTGTGACACAACCTTCTAATCTCTTCATATACAATATGGAAAAATGAAATGTTCTTTTCCCTACTTAATTCACTAAGTTTTGCGTGTTGAAATGAGTTAATGCAGATGGCACTTTTGCAAATTGTAAAGTACTACATGGAATAAATGCAAAATTTCTAGACAAATCAATCTATACTATACACATGCTATGACTTAATAACAGTAGCAAGTAAATGGAATCTGTAAGGAGATAAAAGAGTGATCCAGTTGGAGAGGTTACTTAAGAAATAGCATGCTTCCTTTTCCCATGTAATTGGGTAAAGATGATGATTTTATGTTGTAGAAATAAAACATTGAATTCATATTAGATGTCACTAGTAAATCTAAGGTGGTTCATCTGAAATGCCAGTTGTGCTATTAATCAGAAATTAAAAACAACTTAAGAATCAAACAGGGCTGGGGTTGTGGCTCAGTAGTAGAGTGCTTGCCTAGCACATGTGAATTCCTGGGTTCGATCCTCAGCACCACATAAAAATGAAGTAAAGATACTGTGTTCACCTACAACTAAAAAAAAAAAAATAAATATTAAAAAAAGAGAATCAAACAATAGTAATATATTGGTGGCTAATAACTAGGATAACAAAGTTTTATTACCCACTAGGATTTGATAGGCTCCAATTAATTTAGAAGCATAAAACAAAGTCACATTTATATCAGTACTAACAATAAAAGAGTATTTTCAAATAGACAGCTATCAGTTAATATCTCAAATTACAAATATTGATACAGATATAGAATTAGACCATTTCTTAGCTTTGAAAATATTTTCCCATTTGTATGTTCTTTATTACCCTTCCCACAGTAGGAAAGCTACTCAATGTGGACCTCCAAACAGCAGCCTGGGCATCATGGAAAACTTGTTTGAAATGTAGAATCTGAGATCCACTCCAAATTTACTGAATCAGAATCTACATTTTAATATCCAGGTGATTTCCTGCATTTAAGGCACACCAAAGTATGAACCATCTTATCACTTAAAAAAATAAATAAATAAATAAACCCAGGCCTTGAAGGATGATTTCCCCCACCCTCAAGGTCTAACATACGCATGGATGGCATAGCTTGTATTAGAACAAAGCTTTCTGGACTCTGCTGGCAGATTTCATCACCCCGCCCCCCACCAGCCTGGTTCTTCCACTTCCTGGATAGGAGGTTTTGAGCAAATTACTGAAACTCTCTTTGAGTCTGTTTCTTCATCTATAAAATGGGGATGATGGCAATATCTGTTTCACATAAATTGCAAGGATTAGCTCCTGTTAATCTCTGAACAAATGCTTTGTGCAAGGAAAGGCACAATCCACATGTGAAGTTATGTCATACTCAAATGGAAAGACAGGCAGTGTTCCATATAATTTATTTTTTATTTTTATTTTTTTGCAATGATTCTTCAAAATTTATAAAAAAATTCAAAACTTACAAAAATTACTTTTTATAACAACTCCTAATTCTACAGCTGTCAAATTGATTAAGTATCTACATGTTTTTTTTTCCTAAGTTCCATATAATTTAAACAGTAGAGTTAGATTTTTATGGCACACAGAAGCAGATATTCATTATCTTTGAAATCTTTCATGCCTAGAAAGCAGTTTTTTTTTTCTTTTGATCTTTTCAAATGAAGATACTTACAAAAGCCAGACAGTATAAGTACCTTGCTGGTCACTATTAATCACCTGGTTGGTTAGGTTGACCTCTGTTACTAAGAATTTAGAAACCTGGGCCAAACCCAACATTTGGAATAGACACACACATAAGGTAATTGAAGAATCTGACTCACTGACCTACTTTCTTGGTTTCCAAAGTTGTGGGAGGTTAGATTATGTGGTTTTAGCTCCATCTAGTGTCCATGTGTGATTCAATTAGGTTGTACAAAAATCACAGTCTAGTTTTATCTTTTCTTAATGTTAATTTTTATTGGTTCCTTCTAATTATACACAATAGTGGGATTTGTTGTTACATATTTGCACATGCTTGTAATTTTGTCAAACTAATTCCATTTTACTTCTCTTACTCTCTCCCCCTGGTCCCTTGTCTCTACTGGTCTCCCTTCTATTTTCATGAGACTCCCCCTACACCTCCACACACATACTCAACTTCTCACTATTCAAGGGAAATGACTCCATATACACATTTTGGATCTATTTGTTATACTTAAAATAAAAGGCTGAGGATCCATGGAGCTAATTGGAAAGTTGGAGGTCTTTTTAGAGTGGAAAGAATCAAACAGGAGTCATCTTTGATGCTTCCCTTACTTGTTGTGTCCATTCTTTCATCAAATCCTAAAAAATTAATTTCTCACACTGGGTGCAGTGGTGTACGCCTGTAATCCCAGTGGCTCAGGAAGTTGAGACAGGAGGATCACAAGTTCAAGGCTGGCCTCAGCAACTTAGTGAGACCCTTTCCCAAAATGAAAAATAGAAAGGGCTGGGGATGTAGATCAGTGATAAATCACCACTGGCTTAAATCACCAATGCCCTCCTAAAATTAATTTCTCAGAATATTATCCCATCGCATGTTCTAATTTAATGTTTATTTCAGGCTTGTCTGGTTGGTGAAGGAAGGGGTTGGATATTACTTTCGGCTGATTTAGGGCAACCAGGTCCTGCTCCCTTGCAGTGATTTGGAGAGGAATGGCTATAGGTGCATCTAGAAAGAGAAGGCTTGAGCAAAAGATTTCCAGATTCACAAAAGATGTCCTTTCCCCACAATGTGTTTGAGAAGCAGAAGACAGCTATTGAACTGGAAGGAACTATCAAAGATCAGTGTAAGCTGTGTGACCAGATGGTTAATGACATGGACCAATCATTCCCTTTACACAATTCTTGGAAATATGTTATCTGATCCTCTAGAACCAAGATGTATTTCAAGGGATAGAAGTGGAGCAGGAAGCCCCAAGATTGGAAAAAACTGGGATTTCCTATCTGTTTAGTAAGAAAAGAATACAAAAATAATATGAAGTTGGTTTATAGAAAATAAAGAGTTGTAATATTTCTACACACAGGATTGTGGTTGAAGAATCAGCTTTCTCTGTGTAGGAGCTTGTTTAGGATGGGGTGCATATTTGCAGCCCTAGAATTAGAGTTATTTCATGATGAGACTTTGTTGAGGAATTAATAAGCAGATATGAGTATGAATCTTTAGAAGTCACTGATCACCAAGGGGACACCTGGCACCTCCAAAGACTAGATACTGAAACATCTACACTCCTTAGGCAGGTTCAGGGCTATTGGCAGGAGGAAGGAAGATAAGGCAAACTTGAGTTTGCATACATATCATTCTCTGCAGTCACTATTGCAGTTAGTTTCTTCTTTTATTTTCCTCTTCTATTTCCCTCTCTATTGAACCCAAGGTCTTAAGTACACTCTCAACTGACCTATACCCTCAGCTCTCAGTCTCAGATTTCTGTAAAAAATTGTATTGTTTTCTGAAGAAGAAAGATAGGTAAGAAACTGGAAGAGCCAAGGAAGAAGCTTTCTTCAAAACTTCATTAACCAAAAACTGGAAAAGCCAAGGAAGAACCTTTCTTCAAAACTTCATTTTGGATTTTTAGCTTCTAGAACTGTGAAAGAATATATTCCGGTTAAGCCATCCCTGTTTGTGGTATTTCGTTCAGGCAACTAAAACAGGGTGGTGGCTCTGATGAAAGATGGCTCTCTGGAGTCCCAGGGTATTTTTTTTAATTTTTTTATTAGTTGCTCAAAAAATTACAATGATCTTGACGTATCATACATTGGATTCAAATGGGGTACGTAATCTTAATCTTATTTTTCCACGTGTACAGATTGCAGGATCACATTGGTTATACAGTCCCAGGACATTTTTTTAGGGGTGGGCTCTACCTCAGGAACAAGTACAGTGAGTGAACTGCTGGCCAGGGAGGGCTGTGAAGATGTTGGCAGTCAGACTGAGGCAGGAGGACTGAAAGTTTGAGGCCAGCCTGGGAAATTTAATGAGACCTTATTTCAAAATAAAAAATAAAAAAAGGCTGAGGATGTAGCTCAGTGGTCAAACGTCCCTGGGTTTAATCTCCAATACAAAAAAAAAAAAAAAAAAAAAAGTGAAAGGGTAAGAGACTTTGGTTCAGAGAACAAGGACTCCAGGGGCTTTATAACTAGAAAGTAGACTCAGGTTTCGTGAGGCCTTGTGTTAGTTTCCTAGGACTGTTGTAAAAGCATATCCAAAACTGGTGGCTTAAAATGGTAAGAAGTATACTGTCTCACAGGTTTGGCAAGGCCATTCTCTAGCGGGAATTCTTCCTTGTCTCTTCTAGCACCCAGTGCTGGCCAGCAATCCTTTGTGTTCTTTGGCTTGTCACAGGACCATCTTCTTGCTCTGTGTCTTCACACACTCTTTCTTTTGTGCATGTCCATCTCTATGCTCAAGTTTCCCAGTTTTATGATACCATTCATGTTGACTTAGGCCCACCCTAATGACCCCAATTAAACTTAATTCCCTACTTACAGACTGTTTCCAAATCAGATTACATTCTGAGACTCTGGGGAGAAGGATTTCAATTTTTTTTTTGTGTGTGTGTGTGTGGTGGGCACAATTCAACCCATAATAGTCTTGAATTTATATAATTTGTGGGACCCTCTATAAGACTAAGGATATAAAATTACACATACCTAATTAGGTCTTGAGAAGGAGCTTGGGATTTGCTTATGACATTAGAATAGTCACTGGCATATATCAATTTGACCACAATGAAGTAATTCTGTACCACATTTAATGCATATGAATTCACCTATACCAGTGTAAGCCTGCAAGAGAGAGAAGCTGCTTATTGTTTTGCTCCCTGTACCTTGGAGTAAGATGTGAACTGAGACTCGGAAAGGAGAATTTGTCTGTGAAAAGTGAGATTCTGTCCAAAGGTTGCCGTGTTTGCAAAACATGGCCTTGAACGCCATTCAATAACTTTAGCTGGTGCTCAAAGGAAAAAAAAAAAAAAAACAATAGAGGATAATTTTGAATTTGTCTTCTTTTGCCCAAACCTTGAATTTAGACCCTGAACTCTTGTGTTCCTCCTCTGCTCTAAACTAACCCATCAGGAGCGCCTACCAAAGCTGGGGAAATACAGGCAGAAGGTAGAGGTTGTGGCTCACAAATATGGGAAAGGGAATGAGAAATAGGTGGCACCAGCTTAGTCCCTACCAGCTAAGGAAGATGGGGACTGACCAAAGAAGGTGATGTCCCTCTCTGACACTTTGTCAATTTCTGGAGCCAGTTGGGCGTGTCCTTCTACACACTTTGGATAACAGGCTGTGAGAATAAACAGATTCACTCCTTAATCAACCATTCCTAGAAAGGCATGGAGCAGGAGACTGAACTCCGCAAAAACACGGCTTGAGAGAGAGCATTGTTCAGTCTCAGAGGGGGCACATTTTTGCAATAGCCTTTGGGAGTTCAGTGAGGCACAAACACACATTGGGGGAACTGAGAATGTAACTTGCCAACCTAGAAAACTCCTCTCCACCTATGTAGAAAATAAAGAGTTTTATTATTGATTGAACATTAAGCCACACTGAGATGCACCTCATAATCTAACGAGGTTGCAAAGAGAAAGAAACCTCACTGGGATATTGCCAAGCATATACAATCTATTACATGCATGTTCTCAAGGTAAACAACCTGTCCTTATGTAAGAAGACTTGGCAGCACCATTTGCTAAACATTCTTTCATAGTTCATCCTAAGTTCACTTGGTAATTGGAGTGGCCACCTGGCTTAGTTAATTGCCATTATTGGAAAGAAAAATAAAACTTTTCCTATCTCTAACACAAACGTGTTGTTATAGTCTGGAAAAAGCTCCTTGGTTAAACTCCAAGGCAAAACTCCCAAGGCAACAAGGAGATAGGAATATTATCTTCCTTGATGTTTACATTCTAAAGACTGGGTTCTGAGGCTCATTTAACAGGCAAGAGGCTCATTTAACTTTTTAAGGATTTATGTACATATCAAAGTGAAGAGAAAAAATTTATAAATTCAAGTTTTCTCTAAGGAAATGCTCCAAGAAAAGCTCCCTTTTGTCAACAGTGAAAGTTCAATTTTATTTTTATTCCCCCACCCCTTTAATTTTGGGACTAGAGATTTAACCCAGGAGTGCTTAACCACTGATCCACATCCCTAGCCCTTTTTATTTAACTTGCTTAGGGCCTCGCTTAATTGCTGCCCTTGAACTTGCAATCCTCTTGCCTCGGCGCCCAAGCTGCTGAGATTACAGGCATGTGCCACCATCCCTTCTCTTTCTTAGAATCTTTTTTATTGATTTTATATATATATGACAGAGGAATGCATTAAAATTCATATTACACATTAGAGCACATTTTTCCCCATATCTCTGGTTGTATAAAAAGGATATTCACACCAATTCATGTCTTCATACATGTACTTTGGATAATGAAGTTCATCACATTCCACCATCATTTCTAACCCCCTGGCCCTCACTTTTCCTCCCACCCCTCTGCTCTATCTAGAGTTCGTCTATTTCTCCCCTTCCCTTTCTTATGAGCAAAATGCATGTTTGATGGTAGATTTCACCATGAAAAGAATCTATGCCAATAAAGAGGAAGCCAGGACATTTGGGAGGATGAGTTGGGGATTCTAAAAAGCCAGGGAGGAGTTGAAAATTCATTATAGGATGGCATTTAAAAAATTGTCCTTTTGTGGGCATTTAATCTTCTTACTAGCAGAGACATCTGGGACCTGGGAGCCATGTAGGCAGAAATTCTCATCAGCATGGGATTCTTGTTAGGAGGAGAAACCTCTCACTGACTTGGATGCTGCTTTCCCCCCTTTATCATCTATTGTGGGCAAGTAGGAACCAGAGGTTCCTCCCAATCTGTGATGCTGAGGATGAAGAGGGTGTAACTGGATAGTGGAATTAAAAAACCACATTTTTGCCTTATAGTCAATAATTGTTGCTCATCTGTGGTATGGAGCTCTCTGGGGCTAGGACTGAGATTCTTTATGGAATGAATGGAAGGACAGTCTCCAAGGGGAGCCCTCCCTAGAAGTGGGTATTGGGATATTCTTCCATGAGACTAGGCTCAACTTTCCCTTTCTTGGAGGGTGTTTGCGATCAAATGTATTGCTATTTTGGGCATGGCACACATGTCAGAAGAGAAGGGAATTAACTGGGCATCATTTAGGCAGATTGCTGGTCTGTAGGGAAACGGGGTGTTGTCCCCTGAGGGTAGAAATGACACTTTCACTAAAAGGACTGAATAAATTTAAGAGTGAGACAGACCAAGAGTGTGAACTAACTCAGGTTGCTTCAGAGAGATTGCCATTGCACTGTCTTTATTTATAGCCTAATCCTGACTTACTGAGAGGGTCTAGGCATTAAATGAGAGCTGAGTTACCCCGGAAGTTCCCACTGAAACTTTTAAAATGTATTTTCTGTAGCCTTATACTCTTGCAAATATAGGACTGGTGAATGAAATCAAATTGTTATAGTTAATTTTCCATCACACAGGTTTACATTAATTTAGTCTGGTGACTAAAGAAAATTCATTATAGGATGGCATTTAAAAAATGCTTACAAGCACCTCTGTTTAAGATAAAATAAAAGGAACCATTTATCTGGCAGGCAAAGAACCTTGCCTCAGAGAGGTACTACATTGGACATTTCCTCCTTTACCAAATATTCACATTGATTAGAAACTTTTTATTTACTTATTTTAGTACCAGAGATTAAACCCAGGGTCACCTAACCCCTGACCCACATCCCCTGCCCCCTCTTTTATATTTTATTTAGAGATACGGTGCTACAGAGTTGCTTAGGTCCTCGCTATATTGTTAAAGCTGGCTTTGTTTTTTGTTTTTGTTTTTGTTTTTTTAGTTTTAAATCTATTTTATTTAAAACAATTTACAAATAGGGCAAAATATCACTCAGCCTAAGAGAACTTCAACCTTTTTAACAACATCATAGTCCAAAAAATAACAGTTACTACTGATTCAGCTCACAGTATTATCCCTTCCCAGGCAACAGAACCATCTCTAGAAATATTTTATGGGCACCTTCTATGGGCATCAGAGATTTACACAGCCACAGGCATGGCTCTTCCCATAAGAAGCTTAGTGTAGCCAGAGAGACAGGAAACACCCAAAACAGACAAACGGAGCTGGCTCCAAATCCACACCTCTATCTTAACAAGAGCAATCACCCATATAAGTCATCATGTTTTTTAGCAAATAATCCACAGGAATAACCTAGCAATTACATGCTACATCAAGTTTCAACTTGACATATATTTTTTTAAAAGATTGCATTTTATTTTATATTTCTGAGTTGCTTGGGATGGAATCCAGAGTCTCACATATGCTAAACACACGTTCTACCAGTGAGCTACAACCTCAGCCCAAAAAAGGTTTTGTTCAGTTCACTGATATTTGTGCTCATTCTGTTTTCCCTCAACTGAATCAAGAGAAAAATGTAACTCCAAGCCAACTGTACCATGTTTGCTGTTCTAAATGAAAGAATGGCTTGTCCATGTCCTAGAATTTTTGCACAGTTCCACATCCTGATGTCAAATTCAGTAGTTACTGTTAAACCGAGGTACAAATTTATTTATTTTTAAATTTTATTTATTAATTTATTTTAATTAATTAATTTATTTTATTGGTTATTCAAAACATTACAAAGATTGCAGAATCACATCGGTTACACATCCACATTTTTACATAATGCCATAATAGTAACTGTTGTATTCTGCTACCTTTCCTATCCTCTACTATCCCCCTTCCCCTTCCCTCCCATCTTCTCTCTCTACCCCATTCATTTCTCTCCTTATTTTTTTCCCATTCCCCTCACAACCTCTTATATGTAATTTTGTATAACAATGAGGGTCTTCTTCAATTTCCATGCAATTTCCCTTTTCTCTCCCTTTCCCTCCCACCTCATGACTCTATTTAATGTTAATCTTTTCCTCCTGCTCTTCCTCCCTGCTCTGTTCTTGGTTGCTCTCATTATATCAAAGAAGACATTTGGCATTTGTTTTTTAGGGATTGGCTAGCTTCACTTAGCATAATCTGCTCTAATGCCATCCATTTCCCTGCAAATTCCATGATTTTGTCATTTTTTAGTGCTGCGTAATACTCCATTGTGTATAAATGCCACTTTTTTTAATCCATTCATCTATTGAGGGGCATCGGGGTTGGTTCCACAGTCTAGCTATTGTGAATTGTGCTGCTATAAACATCGATGTGGCAGTATCCCTGTAGTACGCTCTTTTAAGGTCTTCAGGGAATAGTCCGAGAAGGGCAATAGCTGGGTCAAATGGTGGTTCCATTCCCAGCTTTCCCAGTAATCTCCATACTGCTTTCCATATTAGCCGCACCAATTGGCAGTCCCACCAGCAATGTACAAGAGTACCCTTTTCCCCACATCCTCGCCAGCACTTGTTGTTGTTTGACTTCATAATGGCTGCCAATCTTACTGGAGTGAGATGGTATCTTAGGGTGGTTTTGATTTGCATTTCTCTGATTGCTAGAGATGGTGAACATTTTTTCATGTACTTGTTGATTGATTGTATGTCCTCCTCTAAGAAGTGTCTGTTCAGGTCCTTGGCCCATTTGTTGATTGGGTTATTTGTTTTCTTATTGTTAAATTTTTTGAGTTCTTTGTATACTCTGGATATTAGGGCTCTATCTGAAGTGTGAGGAGTAAACATTTGTTCCCATGATGTAGGCTCCCTGTTTACCTCTCTTATTGTTTCTCTTGCTGAGAAAAAACTTTTTAGTTTAAGTAAGTCCCATTTGTTGATTCTAGTTATTAACTCTTGTGCTATGGGTGTCCTATTAAGGAATTTGGAGCCCGACCCCACAATATGTAGATTGGAGCCAACCTTTTCTTCTATCAGACGCAGAGTCTCTGATTTGATATCAAGGTCCTTGATCCATTTTGAGTTAACTTTTGTGAATGGGGAGAGAAGGGGATTCAGTTTCATTTTGTTGCATATGGATTTCCAGTTTTCCCAGCACCATTTGTTGAAGATGCTATCCTTCCTCCATTGCATGCTTTTACCCCGTTTATTGAATATAAGATAGTTGTAATTTTGTGGATTGGTCTCTGTGTCCTCTATTCTATACCATTGGTCCACCCGCCTGTTTTGGTACCAGTACCATGCTGTTTTTGTTACTATTGCTCTGTAGTACAGTTTGAAATCTGGTATCGCTACACCTCCTGATTCACACTTCCTGCTTAGAATTGCTTTTGCTATCCTGGGTCTTTTATTTTTCCATATGAATTTCATGATTGCTTTATCTATTTCTACAAGAAATGCCATTGGGATTTTGATTGGCATTGCATTAAACCTATAGAGAACTTTTGGTAATATCGCCATTTTGATGATGTTAGTTCTGCCTATCCATGAACAGGGTATATTTTTCCATCTTCTAAGATCTTCTTCTATTTCTCTCTTTAGGGTTCTGTAGTTTTCATTGTATAAATCTTTCACCTCTTTTGTTAGGTTGATTCCCAAGTATTTTATTTTTTTTGAGGATATTGTGAATGGGGTGGTTTTCCTCATTTCCAGTTCAGAAGATTTGTCGCTGATATACAGGAACGCCTTTGATTTATGCGTGTCGATTTTATATCCTGCCACTTTGCTGAATTCATTTACTAGCTCTAGTAGTTTCTTTGTAGACCCTTTTGGGTCTTCTAGGTATAAAATCATATCATCTGCAAATAGTGATAATTTAAGTTCTTCTTTTCCTATCTTAATGCCTTTAATTTCTTTTGTCTGTTTAATTGCTCTGGCCAGTATTTTGAGAACTATATTGAATAGAAGTGGTGAGAGAGGGCATCCCTGTCTTGTTCCAGATTTTAGAGGGAATGCCTTCAGTTTTTTTTCCATTTAGAATGATGCTAGCTTGAGGCTTAGCATATATAGCTTTTACAATGTTGAGGTAAGTTCCTATTATCCCTAGTTTTTCTAATGTTTTGAACATAAAGGGATGCTGTACTTTGTTGAATGCTTTTTCTGCGTCTATCGAGATGATCATATGGTTCTTTAAGTCTATTGATGTGGTGAATAACGTTTATTGATTTCTGTATATTGAACCAGCCTTGCATCCCAGGGATGAATCCTACTTGATCATGGTGCACAATTTTTTTGATATGCTTTTGTATTCGATTCGCCAGGATTTTATTGAGAATTTTTGCATCTATGTTCATTAGAGATACTGGTCTGTAGTTTTATTTCTTTGAGGTGTCTTTATCTGGTTTGGGAATCAGGGTGATATTGGCCTCATAGAATGAATTTGGAAGTTCTCCCTCTTTTTCTATCTCCTGAAATAGATTGTGGAGTATTGGTATCAGTTCTTCTTTAAAGTTCTTGTAAAACTCTGCTGTATATCCATCCAGTCCTGGGCTTTTCTTGGTTGGTAGTCTTTTGATGGCTTCTTCTATTTCCTCACTTGATATTGGTCTGTTTAGGTTGTTTATATCTTCCTGACTCAATCTGGGTAGTTCATATGTCTTAAGGAATTTATCGATGCCTTCACTATCTTCTATTTTATTAGCGTATAGGGTTTCAAAATAATTTCTAATTATCTTCTGTAATTCTGAATTGTCTGTTGTGATGTTGCCTTTTTCATCCCGTAAGCTAGTAATTTGGGTTCTCTCTCTTCTTCTCTTTGTTAGTGTGGCTAGTGGTCTATCAATCTTATTTATTTTTTCAAAGAACCAACTTTTAGTTTTGTCAATTTTTTCGATTGTTTCTTTTGTTTCGATTTCATTGATTTCAGCTCTAATTTTAATTATTTCTTGCCTTCTACTGTATTTGCTGCTGATTTGTTCTTCTTTTTCTAAGGTAAAGCTGGCTTTGAACTCACGTCCTCCTGCCTCATCGTCCGCCACCCAGCCTAGCTTGAGACAGATCTGAGACCCTCAAATATACTTTGAAACTTTGCCCCAGAAAAGAAAACTTTAAAAATGTTTCGAAATTAATCTCAGATGCTGCATGCAGTACTCCCACAAAAGAGAAATTCCTCATTTCTGGGGCTCTGATCTCTGGCGCTTAGAATTTATTTTCTTGCAGTACTGGGGATTGAAACCAGCAGGACTCTATTTCTGAGTTACAGTCCCAACCCTTTTTATTTTGAGGCGGGGTCTCACTAAGTTGCTAATGCTAGCCTCAAAACTTGCAGAGACCCTTCTGCTCTTGCCTCCCGACTCGCTGGGCCTCAGAATTTCTCTAAAACTTGTTCCCTGATCCACGTTAAGGAAAACTTTCCCAAATGCTAAATCAAATCCAGATCCGGCAGGGATGTCAAGCGGTAAAACCATGCCTTTATCAAAACGAGAAGCTAAGTCTGCGCGGGGAAAGATCCTTGGCTTCCTTCCACCTAGGGGAAGCTTTTCTGGGTTCTAAAGCGAAAAGGATAACACCGCCCATAGCTCTGCATTAGGACAGCAATTGCGCACGCGCAAAGGCAATCCCTGACAGGGAGAGGCGGAGCGCAGAGGCGCGGGGCGGGGAGAGGGAAGCCCAACCCTCCCGATAGCGGTGGCTTTAACTCCTTGCTGTCGCTCAGCAGAACTTCCTTTACTTCCCCTCTGACCTCGGAAAAAGGGGGTGGAGCCTTAAGGGGCGGAAGTCGCGGTGTATTGTGGGTTCGCCTAGAGCAGTGGATGCTGAATGAAAGTGACGTGCAGTCGCTGACGTTACCCGGTAGGAGCGGGCGGCATACGGTTCCGGCCAGGATTCGGGTGCCTTAACCTTCGGTGCGAATCTGACAGCGAGGAGACGGCGGCTGAGGCACAGGGGGCGTTGGCGAAGGGGCGCGGCTTTGAGCGGCTCCACGACATGGCACACAACAAGATACCACCGCGGTGGCTGAACTGTCCGCGGCGCGGCCAGCCAGTGGCAGGTAACCTGGGAGCGGGTGTTCGAATCCCCACTCCCCGAAAGCCAGGGGTGGGCTTACTGAAGAACAGAGCTTTTATTAGTGGTTCTGTGCCCGTTAGCGGTATTTCAAGACCGAGGAGTGCTCGATCGGGTGAAGCTTAGTGGAAGAGAGACAACGCGGACGGGAGGGAGATGGTCTGTGGATGGGGGACACTTGTCACTCTTCCTGTAAGGCTAAGTATTGCGAACGGATAGGTAAACAGGAGGCCCCTGTAGCAATAACTGAGGACCCAGGAATACAGAGGGCAGTACTTTAAAGCTTAGTCAGATGTTTGAGAAGGTTTAGGGTTTCAACCTAACCCTCGGAAGGAGAGGAGGCAAAGGAGAGACGAACGTGGGTCTTAAGATGAAGGGAAAGCCAAGAAGGAGAGAGGCGACTAGCAGTGCAATGGGTCCACATCAAGACTGGGAATCGGAAAGTTTTTTTTTTTTTTTTTTTTTTTTTTAATGACTGTTGTTGTGGACTTTTTAAAGAGTTTAGCATGCAAACTTCAGAGTGCACAGTTTGATAGGTTTTGGCTCCACACATACACACCCCTTGTCCTATCACCTTGCTAAACCAGAACTCCTGAGATAGAGTTCACTGAAATAAAAGGGTTTATTAAGCCATATAGATGCTAGTCCAAAACAAAAAAACTACAGCCTCTGAACAAGGCTCCGCAATTCCCAGTAGCAATACTAGTGAGCAGCTGGAACAATGTCGGTGTAACTTAGGAACCAAGAGGCGTTTTTATAATAAAAAATGAGGAAGGAATACATGAATTATTCAAATGGAATTTATATTGGCTGTAGGTAAGCCCGACTTGATAATGAAAGCAGGGTTTAAGTTTTAGGTTTTAGGAGGACGGTCCATAAGGAGTCTTCCTTGCTTTTGGATTAGTTGAGGTAAATAATTTAAAAATTATTTTGTTAACAGTTTCAACAACTTGAGGTTTGGGTCAAGATTTCAACGGTACATTTAGAAAGGTAGAACAGTTTTTGTTATTGTGTTTTGGGCTTCAGTGGTTAACTGATTAATTTCCTTAATCTCTTTCTCCATCTTTTTTTTTTTTTTTGGTACTGGGAATCGAACTCAGGGGTGCTTAACCACTGAGCCACATCCCTAGCTCATATATATATATATATATATATATATATATATATATATATTTTATTTAGAGACAGGGTCTCACTGAGTTACTAGTGTCTTGCTAAGTTGCTGAGGCTGGCTTTGAACTTGCCATCCTCCTAGCTCCGCCTCCTGAATTGCTGGAATTACAGGCATGCAGCACCACGCTCAGCTTCTTTCTCTGTCTTGAGGCCCTTATAATTAAATTTAGGACCTCTGTAATTTTTCTCTTATCATCCCTCTAAGTATCCTACTGCCCATTTGTAATTTCTTTCTTCTCATTGATCTGCTTTTTGTTACTATAGATTAGTTTGCATTTTCTAGAATTTTAAAATAAATAGTAACACATGTATTTGTTTTGGAGGTGTGTTTGCCATTTTTTTCCCCCCTTCAGTACTAGGGATTGAATCTAGGGCTTCACACAAACTAGGCAAGGGGTGTACTGCTGAGCTACATCCCCAGCCTTTTTATTTTTTGAGACATTTTGGCTCTTTGCCCATGCTGGTCTTGAACTTTTTTTTTTTTTTTTTAATTTTTTTTAGTTGTAGACAGACATAATACCTTTATTTTATTTATTTGTTTTTATGTGGTGCTGAGGATCTAATCCAGTGCCTCAGAGATGCTAGGCAAATGCTCTACCATCTGAGCTACAACCTCAGCCCTGTTCTTCAACTTATGGTCCTCCTGCCTCAATATCATGAGTAACTGGGATTATAGGCATGTGCTCTTGTGCCAAGCTGTCTGGCTTCTTTTAGTCCACATAATTATTTTGAGACTCATCTAGATTTTTGCATGTGGTAGTTCATTCCTCTTTATTGCCAAGTAGTATTCCCATTGTTATAAGTACACCATAATGTGTTTATCCATTCATCTGTTGACAGTCATTTTGATTGTTGCCAGTTTTTGTTACTATACATAAATCTTGATATGAATATTTGTGTACAATTCTTTGTATGGATATGTGCTTTCATTTGTGTAAATCTCTAAGGAATGATTGAATTATAAAGTATGTGTATGTTTGTTTTAAAGAAACTGCCAACCTCTTTTCCAAAGTGGTGACTATTTTTTAAAATATATATTTTTTAAATTTATTTTTTATTCTAATTTGTTATACATGACTGCAAAGTGGGACTTTTTATAGTCCCACTGTCAGTGTATGAGAATGGCATTTGTTCTACATCCTCTGCAACCCTTGTTATGGTTAGTCTTTGATTTCAGCCATTGTAGTAGATGTGTAGTAATATTGTAGTTCAGTATTGTCTTTTCATTTACTTCTTGGTCATTCATGTATTTTTTGTAAAGTGTCTGAAAATGTTTTGCTAAGTTGTTAGGGTCTCATAATTTGCTTAGGGCCTTGCTAAATTGCTGAGGCTGGCTTTGAACTTGCTATTCTCCTGCCTTAGCCTCCCCAGCCACCAGGATTAGAGGTGTACATCACTATGCTCCGCTCTTCTTTGCTGATTTTTAAATCGAGTTTGTCTTATTGGGGTGTTAAAATTCCTTATATTATAAATACAAGTCCTTTGTTGAATACATGCTTTTGCAAATATTTTTTCCAGTCTGTGGTTTGCCTTTTCATTCTTTTAATTGTTTCATTTGAAGAGTAAAAGTTCATATTTTAACTAACTTGCTTTTTCTAGAAGGTAGTTTTAAAACAAAAATTAAAGGATTTTATAGTAAGCCAAGAATACTTCCTAATTCTGTAGTTATTTACAGTATGTTTGTCTAATTACTTATATATTATTTTTCGCAGTGCTGGGGATTGTACTAGAGCCTTGCACATGCGAGGCAAATACTCTATCACTGAGCTACATTCCCAGCCCCATCTAATTATTTAAAATTATTCAAAGAGGATATTCTGTAGTTACTTTTTGCTCAAACTTTCTTTCAGTTTGTTAGCTTTCCTTCACATTTTATATGAAATCCTCAGTAAAGATAAACAATGGACAAAAGTGATATTGAAAGAGAATATAAACAAGTCAATGTGAGAATCTTTAAGAAACATGAAATGATTTTTTTAATGTTCTAACCATTCTTACATGCATTTTCTTTCTTTCTTTTTTTTTTTTTAGAGAGAGAGAGAGAATTTTTTTTAATATTTATATTTATTTTTTTAGTTTTCGGCAGACACAACATCTTTGTTTGTATGTGGTGCTGAGGATCGAACCCGGGCCGCACGCATGCCAGGCGAGCGCGCTACCGCTTGAGCCACATCCCCAGCCCCTTACGTGCATTTTCAATTGTGATGAAAACAGTTCTGCTTGATAAACATTGTATTTTCTTCAAGCAAATTGATCACTTTGTCAATCTTTACATTTTTCTTCATAGGCCCACTTTTCAGTTATTTTCACCTTATTTTTTGCAGTCTCTAACAGTACATAATCCTTTCTTTCTAAGTGTATTTTTAGTATGGAATTATGAAAAAAACTTTAACCTGAGATCTGGCTTTCTCAGCTTGTGCAGATTTCCTGGATCCCTTATTTACTGTTATATGCTGTGCTTTCCTTATAAGGAGGCCATTGAGGACAAAAGATAGTGTACAAATAGCAGTTGTTCCTTACTCCAGCATACCAATGGCTCTACTTTATAGGAATGTAAATGTCTCTATGTGGAGGGAAAGTGAAGGGAGTGAGGAAAGAGGATTCTGGTTAGACTGTGGGCTATCTTGGACCGCGAAAGCTAAATTAGGCATTATTATGGAAAAGTAAGTTATTACACTTAAGTGAATTGGAGGTGAGAAAGGTAGGGGTATGTGTATTCTTTTTTTTTTTTGTGGTGCTGGGGATCTAACCCAGGGCCTTGTGCATGTGAGGCAAGCACTCTACCAACTGATCTATATCCCCAATCTTGTGTATTCATTTTCAAAAAAACAATTTGACTGTGAAAAGAATTAGAAATGAAGTTGGAGGATGATAAAAGAGAATTTAGGGCTTATTTAATTGCTGATGGGAATGAACCAACAAATGTCCAAGATGCAGAAAATGTTTTGGGTGAGGGGAGAAAGGAAAAGCTGATTAATGGTCCTTGAATAGCAAGATGGAAGAGAATCTACAGCAGAAGGGAGGGGAATGGTTTTTAATTGGAAGAGGAAAAGGATGGGGTCATATACAGACAGGTTTCTAGATTAACTGCAAAGGTGAAGTAAAATTCTGCCTGATAGTAGAGAGCCATTGTTGAATAGCAGTTATGTGCATGGATTTTAGATCCAAATCTTGGTTTTAGTCACTGTTTTGTTATACTAAAAGCAGGCATTGTGGTGTCTCACCCGATTTCCTTAGCTCTTGTAAAGGTAGTTTCGTGCATTAATCTGTTCAGCTTTGGAGAACATCACTAGAGGATCTTACTCAGTACATCTTGCTCTATCTCTGAATCATTGTTCTACCACTTATTAATAGTGTGACACCTGGCAGTTTAAATTGTCTTTTTGGCCTTATTTCTCTTATTTAAAATGTGGCTAATATTTGTACTTACTGTTAGAAGTAAATAAATTATGTAAAAATGTATTAAACAGCATTAACATGTGGCAAACATTACATAAAGTCTTTTTTACTGTGGCTTCTGTTTCTTTTTAGTGAGGTATATAGTTGTTGCTTTAAAAGAAGTAGGGAAGTATTCATGATGGCCTAAAAGAAAATAAAAAACAACAACAACCTAGGAATAAATCTAACCAAGGAGGTGAAAGATCTCTGCGTTGAGGTACTGAAGAAAGAAATTAAAGAAAAAATTAGAAGATGGAAAGATCTACCATGTTCATGGATAGGCAGAATTAATGTTGTTAAAGTGGCCATACTGCCAAAAGCAAAACATAGATTTAATGCAATCCCTGTCAAACTACCAATGATGTTCTTCATTAAATTAGCAAAAAAGCAGTCCTAAAATTCATATGGAATAATAAAAGATCCAGAATAGACAGAGCAATTTTAAGCTATAAAAGTGATACTGGAGGCATCAAAATATCTGACTTCAAATTATACTGCAGAACTTTAGTAGCAGAAACTACATGGTACTAGCATAAAAACACACACATAGACCAATGAAACAAAATAGATGGCAGTGAGGGTAGATGTGATGCTTGACAAAGGCACCAAAAACATTGTGGAGAAAGATAAATGGTGTTGGGAAATCTGATTAGCTACATACAGAAGAATGAAACTGGATCAATATCTTTCACCATGCACAAAAGTCAACTCAAAATGGGTCAAAGACTTATTAATTAGACCAGAAACTTGGCAACTGCTATAGGAAAATGAAGGGTAAACACTCTAGCATATTATAGATGCAGGCAACAACTTCCTCAGTAAGACCCCTAAAGCTCAGGAAACAATACCAAGGATTCACAAATGGGATGGCATCATTAAAAAATTCTGCACAGCAAAGGAAACAATTGAAAATGTGAAGGGAGAATCTACAGAATGTGAGGAAATCTTTGCTAGCTACACTTCTGACAGAGGATTAATATACAAACTATATAATGGAATTCTAAAAACTTACCCAAAACCCAAATAACTCAATAAATGGGCGAATCACTAGACAGACTCTTAAAAGAGAAAATATGCCAGGTGTGGTGGGGCATGCCTGTAATATCAGCAGTTTAAGAGGCTGAGGCATAAGAATCGAAGTTCTAAGCCTGCTTCAGCAACTTAATGAGACCCTGTCTCAAAATTAAAAAAAAAAAAAAGAGAGAGAGACTCTGTTTCAGTGGCTAAGTGCCACTGGGTTCACTCACTGGTACAAACAGAAACAAAACAACAACAACAACAACAACAACAACAACAAACCCCCTAAAATATGGCCAACAAATATGAAAAATGTTGAACATTATTAGTAGTTAGGGAAATGCAAGTCAAAACTGCACAGAGATTTCATCTCTAGTTAGAATGGAAAAGCCATCAAGAATACAAATGATAATAAATGCTGGAGAGTATGTGGTAGGAAAAAAGTACACTTTTACATTCTTGGTGGGATTGTAAATTAGTAGAGCCACTATGGAAATCAGTTTGGAGGTCTTCAATCCTAGGACTACAAATGCCTCAGCATGTTTTCCAATCCCTCCAAAAGAACTTAGAGGACTGAACAGAGAGGTTTTGTTTTATTTTGTTTTTGGGTACCAGGAATTGGACTCAGGGGCACTTAACCACTGAGTCACATCCCTAGCCCTTTTTGTTATTTTGAGACAGGATCTCACTAAATTTCTTAGGGCCTCTCTAAGTTGTTGAAGCAGGCCTGGAACTTGGCAATTCTTTTGCCTCAGCCTTCCTAGCTACTGGGATTACAAGCATGGGCTTCCATGCCCAGCAATGGAGAGGTTTTGAACATTTTATTTCTTATTCCTTGGTTGTGGAGGGTCATGCTGTACCATTGCCTGCAAGTAGGGGGAATATATAGGATAGGTTGCATTCCCATTACATAGGTGGATTTCTTCATATGTTGTGGCCACACCTTTATTTTATAACCAGGGTCTCTCTCTTCAGATCCTCTCTTACCCATTGGTGATAAGGGAAGTGGCCCCTCTTCATTTCCCTCCTTACCCCATTTTTAGAGTCCTTATTTTACTACATGCTTTCCTAGACACAGATTAGTGTTTAACCTAGCAGGATGTTCCTCAAAAGACTAGAAATAGAACCACCATGTGACCTAGCTGTACCACTCTTATTTATGCTAAAAATTAAAGTTGTCATACTGTAATGACATATGCATACCCATATTTATACTATCACAATCACAATAACTAAATTATAGAACCAGCCTAGATGTCCATCAATGGATAAAGAAAATGTGTTTTATATATACATAAAATGGAGTTTTATTCAGCCATAAAGAAGAATGAAACTATCATTTTCAGGAAAATGGATCTAACTTGAAAGCGTTATGTTAAGTGAAATCAGCCAAACTCAGAAAGTCAAGGTTCGCATGTTTTCTCTCATATATTGACCAAATTATATTTTTATGTGTGTGTACAAATATTTAACAACAAATTCTACTATTATATATTAATATATTGTACCAGTAAAACTATTGAAAAAAAAAGAGGTGGGGAAGCTTGCTATATTATTAAGGAGGAAAAGGTATGATACAGTTATTTAACCTTGTAGTTAGTATGTGGTGGGATTGCATTTTGGATTGGTTATTATGATTTATAGTATCACTCATCATTTGCACTGAGATTTCTCTAGAAAGTCTCAGCTGTGAGGTGTAGGCCCACAAAAGTCAGTGATTGAGTTCATTGACTGAGTCATGGGGGCAGAGCAAGGGAACTGAAAATACCAGGTATGGACTCATACATGGGATAAGAAGGAAAGTGAAGTCTAAAGGAGCTGGTGGAAATAGCATTAAACCTGTGAAGCAATAGTGAAAAGGAAATAAGGTCTAAGTGGATGGATTTTTTTACATATTATTTATTAGTCTATCATTAATTGCATATCTGCTCCTAATCAAATTTAAATGATATGAGGGCAGGCAATTTTCTGTTTTTCTTTCCACTAATGTATTTTACACACCTGGAACAAATCCTATTACATAGAGGGTACTTATTGACTGTCTGTTAATGCCTGTAATCCCAGCAGCTTGGGAGGCTGAGGCAGGAGAATTGCAAGTTCAAAGCCAGATTCAGCAATGGCAAGGTGCTAAGCAACTCAGTGAGACACTGTCTATAAATAAAATACAAAATAGGGATGGGCATGTGACTCAGTGGTTGAATGCCCAAATTCAATCCCCCCCCTCACCCCCCCACCCCCCCACCCCCCGCCCCGCGCCAAAACAAAACAAAACCAAAAAACCAAAGCAAAACAAAAAACCAAAGGATATAATTGTCTAGGTGAGATGACAGTGGAGTTGATGAGAAATGGTCACATTCTTGAAGGTAGATCTGACAGATTTGCTGATGGATGGATGGGGGTATGAGAGCACAGGAGTAGAGGGTAACGCCGGAAGTTTTGTCTTGTTTTTAAAAGAATGATTGTACTATTGCTGAGATGGGGAAGACATGAGAAAGAATAGATTTTAGAAATTGAGTATTGAGAAATTATATTTGGATATCAAATCTGAGATGTTTGCTAAACTGACTAAATCAGATGGGTAGTTTGATATCTGAGCCTAGAGTCAAGGGAGAGGTTTTGAGTGGAGATATAAATTTGTAATTCATCAGCACATTGATGACTTTTAAATCCATGAGACTAAGGCTGGGGGAATATAGCTCAGTTTAGAGCATTTGCCTATCATGCAAGAGGCCCTGGGTTCAATCCTCAGGGCTGCCAAAACAAACAACAAACAAACATACAAGCAAACAAACAAAACAACTCAAAAACCTCATGAGACTGGGTTAAACACCAAAGAATAGAAAGGTCAAGGACTAAGCCTGAGACAGAAAACATAGAAGGGTTAGGGGTGGATATTGGATAGGGTGGCACGAGCTTGTAATCCCAGCAATTTGGGAGTCTGAGGTAGGAGGATCACAAGTTCCAGGCTAACTTCATCAATTTAACAAGGCCTTCAGCAATTTAGTGAGACCCTTGTCTCAGAATAAAAAAATAAAAAGGGATGTTGCTCAGTGGAAGAGCACCCCCAGTACCACAACAAACAAAAAAAGAAACCAGAGGGAGATATCAAGAAGATAAGGAGGAGCCAATAGAAGAGGCTGAGAAGGCAGGGCCATAGAGGTAGAAGGAAAATGAGGAAGACATATTCCCCTGGAATCTGAAGAAAGTGATTCAAGAACTCTTTCTTTATTCAAAAACTGATCAGTTGTTTTATATTGCTTAGAGCTTAAGTAGAGTGAGAACTGAGACTTGACCATTGAATTTAGCAATGTAAAGGTTTTTAAATTTTTGTAGAAAAGAAAATTAAAAAAAATCTTTTCATGAAATTTAGGTTTAAAGCTTCTGGATAGATGTTAAGATTTCACTTAGATATTATTTTTTTTTCTTGATGGATCTTGATTTATATAATTTATTTATATGTGGTGCCGAGAATTGTTACCAGTGCACATGGTAGGTGAGTGCTCTACCACTGAGCCACAACCTCAGCCCCTCACTTAGATATTATTTTTGGGTATTCTTTTTATTTTATTTTATTTTTTAAAAATATTTTTATTAGGGCTGGGGATGTGGCTCAAGCGGTAGCGCGCTCGCCTGGCGTGCATGCGGCCCGGGTTCGATCCTCAGCACCACATACAAACAAAGATGTTGTGTCCGCCGAGAACTAAGAAAAAATAAATAAATATTAAAAATTCTCTCTCTCTCTCTGTCCCTCACTCTCTCTTTAAAAAAAATATTTTTATTAGTTATAGATGGACACAATGCCTTTATTTTATTTATTTTTTATGTGGTGTTGAGAATCGAACCCAGTGCCTCACACAAGCTAGGCAAGTGCTCTACCACTGAGCCACAACCTCCTCCTCTGGGTATTCTTTTTATTGAATTTTTGTTTGAAAATATAAGTCAGTTAAATAGAATATATATATATATACACACACACACACACACACACACACACACACACACACACACATACACACACACACACACACACACAGGATTATACAAAGTGACTTCTATGCTTGTACTATGATAATGAAGAAAATAATGGTCAATCTTTTTGCTGAGGTTATACTCACTAGTTCTTTGGAGGGTAATATTTGTTACCAACCTCTTACCACAATAGCATATCCTAGCATGATCTTTATCCTGAGATATAGGATAAAGTCCATAAGATAATGAAACTTTTAGCCTCATATTAAGAGTCATGTGGCAGGGAATTTAAAGAATTGATTTAATTTACTTCATCCTCAATTTTTCTAGTCTATTAAGAGTGGGTTTCCCCTCCTCCCCACTTCAGTGCTAGAGATCAAACCCAGGACTTCATGCATGCTAGGCAAGAACTCTACCACTTAAGCAACATCCTGTCTTTGTAATGATGGTGGTTTAGCACGGAAGAGTATGGAAATTCGATTCACTGGTGATTTTTCTTTTGCTCTTACATAACTCTCAATTTCTAGAATTATTTTTTTTTCTCAAAAATTCAAGGCAGCACTTTTTTAAAAGTATCATTTAGATTGAGAGTATTCATGAATAATTGGATTTACAGATTACTTTTCCATTTACCATGGTTTAAGAAGATGATTTGCGAATTCCTAATTATAGTGGTTTAGTCTGAAACATTATCATTAACGAAAGTTTTTACCCATCTTAATGTTGTTTAGGAAGATTTTTACCTCTGAAGACAATGCTGGGACCAAGATATGATAGTCAAGTTGCTGAAGAAAATCGATTCCATCCCAGTATGCTCTCAAATTATCTAAAGAGCCTAAAGGTAAGAAGCAAAACTTATTTTGCTACTGATTTAATATATTTTATCTCTTTTTTGTTCTTTAGGTGGCTTTTTAAAAGCAAACGTTTTATTTTGAGGTGATCAATAGAGGAAGTTGCAAAAATTATGTATAGAAGTTCTGTGACTCCTCTTCCCAGTTTCTCCTAATGGTGACATATAATGGTAGTATAATATCAAAAACAGGAAATTGACATTGGTACAGTATTATTTCCAGATTTCATTTAGTTTTTATATACATTCATATGTTTGTATGTGTACATGTGTATTATTCTATAAAATTTGATTCTCTATGTAAATTCTTGGTGATGGTTATAGAACTATTCCATCTCCACAGAGGAACTCCTTCATGTTTCCTTTTTATAAAAGAGAAAAGTGTCCTTTTATAGTCACATCCTCTTCCTACCCCTATCCAGGTATATTGGCAGCTGCTAATCTATTCTCCATCTCTGTAGTTTTGTCCCTTTGGGAATATTCTATAAATATTGTATAAAGGTATGTATGTGACCTTTTTTTTCACTAGGAATAATCCTCTTAAGTTCTGTTCAAGTTGTTGCACATTAACAAAAAGTTTGTTCCTTTTCATTGTTGTAGTATTAAATTGTATGGATATACCACAGTTTAACTGTGTCCTCCTGAAGAACATTTGGATTGTTCTCAGTTGGGGGGATTGTGAATAAAGCTGCTATTGAGGTTTTTGTGTGAACCTAAGTATTCATTTTTCTGGGATAAATGCCTAAAAGTATGATTGCTGGGTCATAGGATAAATGCATGTTTAGTTTTTTTTTCTTTCTTTCTTTCTTTTTTTTTTTAATTTTTAGTTGTAGTCAGACACAACACCTTTATTTATTTTTATGTGGTGCTGATGATCGAACCCAGGGCCTCGCATGTGCTAGGCGAGGGCTCTATCGCTGAGCCACAACCCCAGCCCCGCATGTTTAGTTTTACAAAACAGTACTAAACTGTTTTCCAGGGTGACTGTACCATTTAATGTGTACATCAGGTAGCTTTTTTTTTTTTTTTTTTTGGGTACTGGGGATTGAACTCAGGGGCACTCAACCACTGAGCCACCTCCCCAATCCCATTTTGTATTTTATTTAGAGACAGGGTCACATTGAGTTGCTTAATACCTTGTTGCTGAGGCTGGCTTTGAACTCGAGATCCTCCTGTCTCAGCTTCCTGAGCTGTTGGGATTACAGGCATGTGCCATCTCACCCAGCATAGCTTTTGTTTTTTTTAGAGTAAATGAAACTTTTTGTTTTTTCACATTATTCTGTCATAATACCAGTTGCATTAGTTTCTCAGGGCTGCCATGACAAATTACCACAAACTAGGCAGCTTAAAGCAAAAGGTATTTAGTTTATCATAATTCTGGAAGCTAGAAGTTTGAAATTGAGGTGTTAGCAAGGTTGATTCCTTCTGGAGGGTTGGAGGCAGAATTTTTTCCATGCCTCTTCTAGCTTCTGGCAGTTATCTGCAGTCCTTTGTTTTCCTTGGCTTGTACCTCTATCATTTTAGTGTCTGTCTCTATGATCATATAAGCTCACCTGTATGTCTCTGTGTTCCAATTTCCCACATATGTATATTTTCCATAGATATGTTTTTAGTTGTAGATGAACACAATGCCTTTATTTTATTTATTTATTTTTATGTGGTGCTGAGGCTAGAACCCAGTGTCTCACATGTTGCTAGGCAACTGTCTGCCACTGAGCTTCAGCCCCAGTCCAGATTTCCCCCCACTTTTTTAAATAAGGTATTTGATTAGAGCCTACCCTATGATATCATCTTAACTTGGTAACTGCCAGTTGGTAACTGCCAACACCCAGTTACCCCATTTCCAAGTGGGTCATTCTCATGTACTGGGATTATGACTTTGACCACATCTTTTTACAGAACATGATTCAAAACTTAGCATCAGTCTTTGTTACTATTATATTTTATACTCCTGGTAATCTTATTGCTGTATGCTATATTCGTACACTGAATGAATATTACTGTCTAGTATGTGCAATGCCCATATGGGATAGAAAAGTAGCCACTTAGATTTTTGGAAACCTGTTATTCATTCCTTTCCTCAGGGTAAATTTGACTCATTTGTTTATATCTTTTATTTTTGCTTACTTATATAGTTTCATTTTAATTTTCATTATTAGTAATCATATTATAAATCTTACCTAACATTTTATGTAGTGTTAATATTTTAATATTTTCTAGGTAGTGTGCTAGGGCCTTGGGCTTACAAGCAGGTAACCTGGGTTTGCTGTTTAAAAGCTTTGTAAGCAAGTTACATGATCTCTTCATACTTTAGTTTCTGCATCTTTTAAAAAAATTGATGCATGTAAAGTATGTAGAACAGTAATTGGCATAGAGTAAGAACTTCATTTAAATCTTGTAACAACTCTCTGAGGTAGACATTTCCTTATGGATCGGTATTATCTATTATGAAAATATGTGTATGTAATATGTGCATATATACACATAAACCATTCAAACATATTCACATAAACCATTATTTGCACAAACTTATCACACACCTATTGATACATATACATAAATCAGAGGTTTTGTGGGAGTTAAGGTATGTTAACAGTTTGTTTAGTTGGCTAAAATATTCCTGTGCAGTTAAACAGTTCACATTTTCCTGCCTGATTACCACATTTGTTTTTACTTTGAACCTGGTAACTGACAACTTGAGTTCTAAACCTAGCTCACTGAGAAGCTGTATTATGGTATGTAAATCTTTAAGTCTAGCAATATATAGTCTCTGAAGAAAGCAGTAGAGTTAACTATGGCTATGGTGGTACATACCTGTAGTTTCCCTATGATGGAGTCTGAGGCAGGAGGATCACTTAAGCCCAGGAGTTCAAAACCAAAAACAAAACAAAAAACTCAACAACATCAACAACAACAACAACAACAACGACAAAAATAGTTCATTATTAGAGCTGAGAGTATGCATTTTAGAAGTGTGCCTTTTTGTCTATTTTGTTATGTGTGGAATTTAAATGATTTTGCCATTTTTTTCCTCCTGTAACAATGGAGTCTAATCATTATGTAGACTAGTCTTTATTAGGCAAGTCCAATAATTGTTTCTCAATAAAAGCAGAATAAACAAAGAGAAAAGATAATTTAATAAGTGAAGGTTATTTCTCTTGCCATTTTTTTTTCTAGAGTGTATGTCTAACAGAATTTAGTGGAAGAGATGTGAATTAACTGTTCTTTTATTTAGGCTCAGTTCAGGCACGCATTTCTTAGATTGTCTTGCTAGGCTGGTTGTGATTATAGTTAAGAAATTTTCATACCACATGATCCTTGAACACAAGTCAGCTATTTCAGATAGTGCTCAGCAGAAGAATTTATGAATTTTGTTCCAACCCAGAAATAAAAATTTGCTGTAGCAAATTTGTTGAGAGGTGAGATTAAATCTCCAATGAGACGCACAAATAAGGCTGTGTGTACTGTTATTGGTTACTTAAGGGATTTACAAGGGAATTTTAACTATATATACTTTATTACTATATACAGTTGTTTTAGAATTTAACTGCCTAAGATGTGATTCTACTCTGATTTTTAAACAGATAATACGTTCACTTGTTTCAAAATCCAAGTTTAAAAAGTTGAGATTGTGAACTCTCCCCTCTTTTGCTCTCTGTCTAGTCTCTCACTACAACTTCCATAGGTCCTAAGTTTTTAATGTATTCTTTCCTTATGCATATTTAAGCAACAGGAATAGAGATTATTATTTTTTCCCCTTTAGACTCAAAGTAGCATTCTGTATGTGTTGTTCTGAATCTTGCTTTTTTTGTTTTTGTTATAGGGACTTGCTGTGTTGCCTAGGTTGGTCTTGAATTGTGAGCTCAAGTGACCCTTGTAGCTGGGGCTAAAGTTGTATGCAACATGCCTGAGTTTTAAACTTAATATATTTGGAAGATCTGCATATATTAATATACAACAAACATCCTTTTAAAAATAGTGTTATATTATTCCTCTAAAGTATGTATCATAATTTAATTAGTCCCTTGCTGATTTATTTTCATGAATGGTTCCTTGATGGAGTGTGTTCGTGCTGGCATTTTAAGAGATTTATTGGCACTGGGTCTTTTTTACTATTTTTGTGTGTCTTCATTGCCTTTTCTCCCTTCTCTCCTTCTGCTTCACTATAGTCTTCCTGGTCTTCTCCATATTCCTTGATTTTTGTGTAAATGAGAGACAGTTCTATCATTTTGGGTGAGCTTTTTATAGGATATGTATTTTTTTAAATATATTTTTTAGTTATAGATGGACACAATATCTTTATTTATTTGTTTATTTTTATGTGGTGCTGGGGGTTGAACCCAGTGCCTCACGCGTGCTAGGGAAGTGCTCTACCACTGAGCTACAACCCCAGCCCAGGAAATGTATTTTTGTTGGTATTTGCTAAACTCTGCCTCTCCTGGGTCTGCTTATTTTTTCCTCCTTCTCGTAAAGCTTCTGCAGTGCTCTTAATTTTTTTTTGGCAGATCTTAGACATTGTCTTGAATGTGTAGATTTTATATGCCTTTTATATTCACTGAAAATGAGGCTTGGGTTTTATTTATTTATTTTTTGTTCTTTTTTTAAACCATTACTTTTTTTTTTTTTTTTTAATGATATCCAGGAAGGGAGGAGGGAAATTGTTTTCTTATACTTGCCTGAAAGTCTCTTTTTATTTAACCTTGCATCTTTTTGAAGAGTATAACTTTAGGATTTATAGTGTATTTTCAGAAAATAGATAGAAAGGTTATTAATAGGGGAATGCACAAGCCATAAATATGGTATAAATTACTTGTCTAATATTTTATGTATGGGATATAGTATGGTATATTCAATAGATAGGAACAGAATGATTGGTGATGGTTTCTTGGAATGCTGGGGTGACGTGTGCCTGAAGCTAGATCTGTGGCATATTTCAGACGGATGCTTTTCCTGCTCCAGTCTCTTGTCTAATAAATCACAGGTGCACAGATAGATGCAGAAAACTATGCCAGTCTTTTGTTTTCTTTTTTTTTTTTGTACCAGGGATTGAACTCAGGTGCACTCGACCACTGAGCCACATCCCCAGCCCTATTTTGTATTCTATTTAGAGACAAGGTCTCACTGAGTTGCTTAGCACCTCAGTTTTTGCTGAGTTTGGCTTTGAACTCACAATCCTACTGTTTCAGGCTCCCAAGCTGCTGGGATTACAGGTGTGTGCCACCACACCTGGCACCAGTGTTTTCTTTTTTGGGTAAGCTATTGTGGTGTTCAGAGTGGAGTCTGTTTAGCTTATGTTCCTCTTCCTTCATTAGTTTAGGGGTTAATTTATCTCATTGAGTGCCTGCTAAGTTCTGTCTTGAAAAACACTTAGCCAAGTAGTACTATCAGTGTAAATTGTTCAGTGGCAGAGTGAACAAAAAGTCTCCCTCAATGTGGATGGATGAACTGTAGTACTGCCATTTAATCAACTTGTTTATTTATTTATTTATTTTTGGTACTGGGGATTGAACCTGGAGATGCTTAACCACAGAGCACATCCCTAGCCCTTTTTTATTTTAGTACAGGGTTGCTTTTTATTTTTCAAGACAGGTTGCTTAGGGCTTTGCTAAATTGCTTAGGGCCTGGCTAGCTAACTTGTTCAGTTACTAGTAAATCTGCTTTTTTGTTTTTTAAGGTTAAAATGGGCTTGTTGGTGGACCTGACAAATACTTCAAGATTCTATGACAGAAATGACATAGAAAAAGAAGGAATCAAATATATAAAACTTCAGTGTAAAGGGTAAGTTATGTTTTAAGAGTCTTTAAATTGAAACTTTTCATTGAAATTTGTAAATTGTTTTTTCTAAAAAAAAAAAAATGTTTCCCCCTGTATTATTAGACATGGTGAATGCCCTACGACTGAGAATACTGAGACTTTCATTCGTTTGTGTGAGCGGTTTAATGAAAGAAATCCACCTGAACTTATAGGTAACATTTGGCTTTACCACCATTGAATATTTTATTTTGTATTTGCATTTCTGTTCATTCTTTGCAAGTTGGTTGATATGGAAGTTGTTTTTTCTCTTTTAAATAACTACCAAGTAGTGTTTATTAAAGTAAGAGACTGAGTTTTATAATAAATATATTTTCACAATTTTTGTGATTTCTAAGATGAAGCCCTAATTGTTCCCATTCAGGTATAATGTTAGAAAACCTCTATCTTAAACACTACATTTTTTTTTTTTTGGTTTACATTTTGTACTGTTTGTATTTCTCTGAAGCTTGCTTTTTCATTCATTACATTTCTAAGAGTGATGTAATTTATCTGTAGTAGTATTCAAACATACGAACGTACTACATTATACTCATTCCCCTGTGGATGGACAGTTTCTTGGGCAGAGATTCACTTGAGTGCTGTTCCATGCCAGCCATAGGCTCTTGGAACACATCAATGAAGAAAATGGAAAAAAAATTTCTGTTTTTGTGGAGTTTGAATTCTAGTGTGGGAGATCTAGATAATAAATTAGAAGATAGTACATAATTTCTAAAATTTACTTAACAGTTAATTAAAATGATATTTGAGTTATTTTCAAATTTTTCATTATTATAAAAATGTTGTTAGGAGTCATCTTTCTGAATTTTCAAAGCTTTGTTTTAACTTTATTTTTTATTTTTATTTTTTTAAAGAGAGAGTGAGAGAGGAGAGTGAGAGAGAGAGTGAGAGAGAATTTTTAATATTTATTTTTTAGTTCTCGGCGGACACAACATCTTTGTTTGTATGTGGTGCTGAGGATCGAACCCGGGCCGCACGCATGCCAGGCGAGCGTGCTACCGCTTGAGCCACATCCCCAGCCCTGTTTTAACTTTAATTTTTTTTTTTTTTTGTTTTTTCTGGTGTTTATATTATCATATGGTTTAAATTAAGAATCTAATTTAAATTTTTCTACATTACTAATCATTTGTTTTAGCAATTTTTTGAATCATTCTTTCTTTTCCTGATAGCTACATGACATAAATTAACTTCTCACATGTACTGTTTGAAAATTCTTTGAGTCATTTACTTTCTAATTTTTCTTTGGATATATTTGAAAATATTTTTATTTCAAATATTTTTGATAATACTTATTGTCAAATTTTATTGTTTTTTTTTTTTAATTTTAGTTGTAGATGGACACAATACCTTTATTTTATTTATTTATTCCTATGTGGTGCTGAGGATTGACCCCAGTGCCTCATATGTGCGAGGCAAGCACTGTGCCACTGAACCACATTCCCAGCTCCTGTTTTGTTTCTTTATTTGATTTTAAGTAGCTTATATTTTTCCTCATTCACAGAATAACTGAAAAACTGTTAGTAAGAAAGTTCAGGACATATGTGACACAAAAACTGTGCAATTTATAACCAGGGATGGGACTTGTTTTCCTAAACCAGTAGTAATGAATTTAAAGGGGGACAGTTTTTTTTTTTTTTTTGTAAGTACTGGGGATTGAACTGAGGGATGCTTTTTTGAGACAGGGTCTGGCCAGGTGTCTTAGGGCCTTGCCAAGTTGCTGGCGCTGATCTAGAAGTTGTGATCCTCCTGCCTCAGCTTCCTGGATTGCTGAGAGTATAGGTATGTGCCCTCATGCCTGGCAATAAGAATTAACATCTGGAATCAGATGTCATGATTTTACAGTGATTTATAATCCTGGTTTAGGAAAATAAGTCCTCCCTTGTCATAAATTGTGCAGTTATATTCTCAGAAGGACTGATAGGAAAAATTTTCAAGTTTAGTATTTTACAGGTTATAAAAATCATAAAACCTGCTATAGCATGTACTATTATATATTATTTGTTTTATATTACTGACAGTGATTCTGTTGATAGTGGTTTGAAGTAGATTTGCTTTGATCCTGCTGAGTTCAGGAGTGCAGGGTGTATTGTCAATTATTTACTGAATAGTCTGAAGACAATAACAGAAACTGACCATAGAGTTGGTTGCTGATAACATCCTTTTAAACAAGAGATATTAAAGAGTTAAGTTTAAAGACTCTTAGGATCTGAAAATATTGGCCTACTTTAATAATGTGGAAGCATACTTGTAACCAATAGTAGACATTGGTGATGTGGCAAAATTCACATACATTTATTTTCAAAGCTGTCCTGGGTTTAAAAATAACCATCTCTAAAGTGGCTGGTGTATTTGTAATTCTTCCATCAGAGTTGAGAGTTAATTAAATTATCAGTTGATAATAGATGGGGTGGGTGTTGGTTGATTTTATAGTCTTAGTGAAATTTAAAGTTTTTGAAACATATAAAAGCCTGAAACATTTTCTGATTTTTAGGAAGAACTTTAACTGTGCAGTCCCAAATCTGAAAACCTTGTGGTCAGGTGTTTCTAGTTGTTAGTTTCCCTGGGGCAGTACACCTAATATTTTAGTTTAAATTTTCAAACACGTAAAACTAGTGAGGATGGTGAAATGAAACCCAAGTAGCCATTATTCAGCTTTAGAAATTATCATTTGATGAATTTTTTAATCTTTCCTTCCATTTCCTTATTCATTTTTTGAATATTTTAAAGGAAATCATAGATACTATGTCAGTTCACTAAAAATGTTTCAGTATGAGTCTTTGTTAAGGACTTTCAGGTTTTATGTAATCACTGTGCAATTATTATACCATATAGAATAGACATACATTTCTTAATGCCATCTGAAACCTAGTTAATTTTAGATTTCCTTGGTTATCTAAAAAATGATATTTTGAAATTATTTTATGTATTAGCTGGAATTCTTTGATGAAAACCTATTTCTTTTCAACAACTTGGTTATTCTGAAATGCAGTTTGTACTGAAAAAGCAAGTTAAATATTTGATTCTTTGTTTCTCAATTTTAAATTAATGGTGACCGATTAATTTTAATTTTGGAGTATCCAAAATTAAATTCATGAATTTTGTATGATTGATGTATTTAAGTCAGTTGCAGTGAATATTTATTTGGAGATCCAGATTGCTGCCAGTGGGTGCCCCTTCATGTTTGTGGTATCTTTTTGATATCACCTTTTCAATCTTTTATGGCTTCTTTTGATTTTTTTGGTAAAAGATGTTTTCTAGACCTGGAGTAAATTATTTCTCCAAGGAAACTGGTTGCTTTTAGTGGAAAAGTAGTATTTTTTATCTTAAAAATTTATCAGCCTATTGAGATAGAATGAAAGTTGTATATATTGAGACCAGATTTTATTTAAGAAGATATCACCACCAGCTCTTTACTAGTCACGTCTCCCTAATTGATATTTCTGTATCCAACATATGCATATATATAGCTATACCTCATTGTTTTAGTTTTTGGCTGAGGAATTTTTCTTTCATTAATTTGATTTTAAGTGGTATATAAATTTATTTCATTTGATTAGCTTACCTAGAAGATAAAGTCAAATTTGATTAAGAAGTTTCCTTGAAGTTGTTAATAGTGAACTAGTCTTTAGTTTTAAACTATGTCTTATTTGCCACTAGATGGACCCATTCTCATAATGAAATGAAAACTGAAAAATTTTTTTAACATCAAAGATCTATTTAAGGGCTGAGGTTGTAGTTCAGTGGTAGAGTGCTCACCTCGAATGTGGAAGGCCCTGGGTTTGATCCTCAGCACCATATAAAAATAAAAGGTATTATGTCCACCTACAACTAAAAAATATTTAAAAAAAGATATATTTAAGCTTGTAGTGTACTTAGTTAATGGAATTTTTTTACATCATGTGCACACATTTTTTTCTATAGAGTTTGTTGGTTTTATAATTTCATACTTCTTACTTTTAAAACTCTAGTCCTCTATATTTTGATGGAGAACTGAACATTAGAACTAAAACTGTATTTGCATAGTAAAGAGTTATTAAATGAGAAATGAATGGTATTTTAAAAAATTATACACTTTCACATGATTTATTACTTAGTAATTCTTACATTATTAAGAATTATTTTTTCTTACATTTTCTACTCAAAATATTTAGTTAATCTTGCTAGAGTGAAAACTGGATACAAAAGCCGTAGTATTTTTTTTGAAACACATCTAATATTGAAATACTTGTGGCTTAAAAGTTGGCTTGAAAATATGAGGTATATCAACATGTTGGGTTAAGATACATGTTGAATTAAAAAAATCTGTTTATAGCTAACATCTTTGTGTGACTTTTTAATTTTTGGATACAAGGGATTTAATCCAGGGGTGTATAACCACTGAGCCACATCTCCAGCCCTTTTTATTTTTTATTTTGAGATAGCAGGGTTTCTCTAAGTTGTTTAGGGCCTTGCTAATTTGCTAATGTTGGCCTGGAATTTATGGTCTTCCTGCTTCACCTGGGTTTATAGGCATGTGCCATCATACTTGGCTCTGTGATTATCGAGGACATTTTAAAAAAATGTATATGTGAACAGTATATATGTGAATGCATGACCAATGTGATTCTGCAACCTGTATACTTACAAAAATGAGATATGATATCCCATCTGATTCAAATGTATGATATGTCAAGGTCATTATACTGTCATGTGTAACTAATTAAAACAAATTAAAAAAATTAAGGCAACAGAGATAATGGAATTTAATAGAATTTTATGATGATAGATATTTATTTTTAAAGGATCTTTCTGTTCAAAGATGGTTTCCATTTTTCATCTTTTCCGTTCAGAAACTTGAGTTGAATAATTCAATTTTATTGTTAATATTTGTTACTTAACTAGGTCCTTTCCTTAGTCTGTAAACATCTAAATATCTTGTTTGGTAGCTCCTACCCAGGCCTTTCTTCCTGTTTGCAGTTCCCCATCCCTCAGCAGAGTGTCATATGTGCTGCCTCTCCCACCCCGCTCCCCACCACAGTGGTGTGTATCTACTACTGAGCCACAGTTTAGTCTCGGCCAACTCTGAAAGAATCTGTACTTGGATCCATTTATATCTGTTTACTTCATTGCAGTCTGGATTTGTTCTTCAGCACTCTTAATTAAATCTACTTTCAGTTCTAATCATTATATGACATTTAAACAGGTGAATACCCATATCTTGAAACTTCCTCTTTTCTCTGTGTGTATGACCCTGTTCTCTTTGTTTTGTTAAGGTCATGACCATTCATTCTCAGTTCTTTTTTATGGATTATCTTTTTCCTATTGTTGAAAGGTAGGTTTTCCTTAGATTCCATCCTTGATTTTGCAATTTTACATATCCATTCTCAGTGGTCTTATCCATATCACACATCTCTTCTATAGTTGTTAATGATTATTCTTGAATCTACAGTTCCATCCAGAACTTTCTTGGAAGATTTTTATCAACTACTTGTAAGCCCATAAGAATCTTAAATTCATCATGTTTGAAAGTTGAACTCATTGTCTTACTGGTAAGACTGATAAAATTCTTGTATTTCCTAACCTATTAAATGGTACCGCTGTTCAACCAGTCACTTAAGTCAAAAACCAAAGACTGGTAATGTATCTTTTCTCTCAATCTTGACAGTTATTTGCCCTTCAGCTTCCAGAGTCTTAACCTTAAATGTCTCTTTAGTCTGTCTCTCTTATGCTCCCATTTCATAAGGCTTGTCAGTCAGATCCTTATCATTTCATACGTTAACTACTGGAATGGTTTCTTTGCCTTTATTGTTGTTCTCTCCATTCTGGCTTTTTGTAAAGCCTGATAATTTTTATTTCCATGCTTAAAATTCCTCAGTATTCTTCCATTATTTTTAATGATCTCTATAGTATGGTGCTCAGGTTTCTTCAGGATTTGGACCCTTTCAGTCTCTCCAGTTGCATTAGGTATTACTGTCTTATTATACCCCATGCTCTAGCCATTCTGATTTATTTATAGTTTGCCATATGTGCTTTTAAAATTTTTAAAATTTTAATCCATATGTGATTTTTGATTCATACATTTACCTTTGTGAAGATAGTTCCTACTGTCTGCAACTCCTTTATATCCTTGTATATTGAGGGTTTTTCAGTAAAAAGATTTTTATTCAAATTACTCATGATCATTATCATTTTCTGTTTTTTTTATGGATATAGGAATTAATCATTTGGCTCTTTGTTGATAGTGGTTTTCAAATTTGCTTTTAAGTAACAAAAATCTTGTTGAAAGAAATCCTTCCTTTTTAAAATTTTTTTTTGAAATCTTTCCTTAATATAGAAATGAGATGACAGTGATATTGTGTTGCTCTTTTTTTTTTTTTTTTTTGAAAGTACTGGGGATTGAACTCAGGAGCACTTGACCATTGAGCCACATCCCCAACCCTATTTTGTATTTTATTTAGAGACAGGGTCTCACTGAATTGTTTAGTGCCTCGCGTTTGCTAAGGCTGGCTTTGAACTTTTTGATCCTACTGCTTCAGTCTTGGAAGCTGCTGGGATTACAGGTGAGTGCCACTAAGCCTGGGTTATTGCTCCTTTTTTTTTTTCTTAAATATATTTTTTAGTTGTCAATGGATCTATTTTATTTATTTATATGGGGTGGTGAGAATCGAACTCAGTGCCACAACACCAGTGCATTTTTTAATATATCAAATGTATAACTTTTTGTTTTCTTTTGTCCATACTGGGGATTTAACCCAGGGTTGCTTTGCTACTGAGCTACATTCTCAGCCCTTTCTATTTTTTAAGACAGTGTCTTATTAAGTTGCTGAGGCTAGTCTTAAATTTGTGATCTTCTTACATCAACCTTCCAAGTACCTGGGATTACAGGCATGGACCACTGTGCCTGGCCAAGTTTATTATATTTATTTTTTGGTAAGGTCAGTCACTGAGAACAATATTGATAAATACTAACATTTGGATTATGTTGTTAATGCCAGTTGCAGACTAGAACCAGCATCAAGTTAAAAAAAAATGATGACATATTGAGATACCATTTATATATATTAAATTGCATTTTAAAAAATGTCCAATTTGATGAGTTGATGGATATAAGATGCTGATGAAACCACAGTCATGATTCATAGTGTTTGCATTTCATTCTTCTTTGTGTCCATTCTCTCTTCTCTCTTGGTTTAGATTAGGCAGTCATTTTCTGTTTTCTGTCATTATAAGCTAGTTCACATTTTCTAGAATTTTTTTGGAAATGAAATTATATATGTACTTGTTATCTGGCTTTTTTCACTTAGCATAGTGGTTTTGAAATCATCCTTGTTGCATTTATTAATAGTTTTCTTTTTTTGTATCTACCTAAGTATTCATTGTATGAATATATATTTTGCTGATAAGGGGCATTTGAGATGTTGGCAGTTTTTGGCCATTGTCAATAAGATTACTCTGGACATTTGCCTTTGTGTTACTGTGCACTTTATGTACAAATCTTTACATGGACATTTTATTTTTCTTCATTAAATAGGATCAGAATGTGCAGGTCACTTGTTATAGGTGTGTGTTTAACTTTTTGGTAATTGCCAAATTGTTTTCCAAAGTGATTTTGCCATTTTACATTTTCATTAACAGTGTATGAGGGTTTCAATTTCTCTGCATCTTCACAAACATTTTATGTGATTAGTCTTTTTAATTTTAGCAGTTCTAATGACTGTATGGTAAGGTCTCATTACACCTTTAATTTGCATTTTTCTGGTAGTTAATCATGTACATTTTTGTCTTGCATGTTTTTTTTTCCTATAAAAAGTGAATATTCAAATCTTTTGCATAGATTTAAAAAAATTATGCTGTCTTAATTAACAAGCAATAAAGAACTGTAAGAAAAAAAAAGGAAAAAAAAAGAACTGTAAGAGTTCTTATTCTTTTTTTTTTTTTTTTTCCTTTTATGTTATTGGGGATTGAATCCAGGGCCTTATGCATGCTGGGCAATGCATGCTAAGCAATTGCTCTACCACTGAGCTTCACCCCCAGCCCTGTAAATGTTCCTTATGAATTCTTTTCCAGTTATATGTATTGAAAATATTTCTGGGGCTGATTTCTTTTCAGGTATTTTTTAGTTGTCAGTGGACCTTTATTTTATTTATATGCAGTGCTGAGAATCTAACCCAGTGCCTCACATTTGCCAGGCAAGCACTCTACCACTGAGCCACAACCTCAGCCCCTGGGCTGATGTTTTTATTTTCTTAATGGCATCTTTTCTTTTCCCTCCCGCCTTCCCTCCTTCCCCCTTCTTTCTCTCCTTCCTTCCCTCTGTTGCTCCCTTGTTTCCTCCTTTCTTTCCTTCTTTTTTGAGTATCTCTGAATAATTTCTTTTACACTTAGAGCTGTTATAGGCTAGAAAAATACGGAACGCTTCATGAATTTGCATGTCATCCTTGCTCAGGATTCATGCTAATCTTCTCTGTATCATTTCAATTTTAGTGTGTGTGCTGCTGAAGCAAGCCCTATGGTATCTTTCAAGGAGCAAAATTTATTGTTTTGAAATAACCTAGTTTATCATTACTTCATATTATTTCACACTTTAAAAAATGTTTTATTGAAGAAATCTTTTCTAAGATGGTGAAGATTTTTCTTCTGGAAGTTTAGTAATTTTAGCTAGTTTATTTCTATATTTGAGCTTGATTGCATTCTAAGATGAACTGTGTATGCAGAGAATTTTTTTTTTTTTTACATATACAAAGGAGGAGTAAATTTAATGGAGAAGAGTACAAATTTGGGTGGGAGGTAAAATTTACTATTAAGGGAGTGTTCACTTTATTTATGGATTCCATTTGTTATTTATTTCCATAGAAATACTATTAATATACAGTGTATATAATTTGTATCTGTGAAAGCAAATTCATTCTTTTATTAAAATGAGAAAAGATGAAAAGCAATAGTAAACTATTTAACTTTTCTCACTAAAATTTAAATTCTGCCTAAATAGAAAACTAAGGTTAACAAAGATCAAAGGAGAAAGTTTACTTTTTTTTGAAGACCATTAAAAAAAAAAAAAGAAATATCTTAAATAATTAACCAACCAAACAAACAAAAAAGCCCAGATATTACAGGAAAAACTTTATTTTGAGATCTTCAAGGGTCATTTAACCTGGCAGCAATGTTTTCATGTTAGTAATATCCACCAAACTATTGTATAAGTAGTTAAAATAATTTTGAATATGTCCTAAAAGATGATTTCAGAAAATCAAGTTTCCTTTTCACCCTAGGTTTCTTTCTTCTAAAAATTTACTTTGAAAGACTATAAGCAAATTGGCTTCTAGAGAACTTCAGGCTAGTTTTATTTTTATTATACTATATCTTCATCAGTTAATTATCTGTGTCAAGTCACTTTGAATGATTACTAGTATCAACTTTCAGATGAATTTATATTTCCATTAGTTTCTTGGTTTTGCTCTAGTTTCTGGATTTAAAAAAAATACATGATTTCTATCTTTCATATGCTTGTCATTGATTATAAGGGCCGGAAAATTTTTTCCAGAATATGTGGAATAGAGGTTTCTTATGTGTGTTTGTGTGAGTCCTTTTGAATTTGAAAATAACTCCTTATATAAGATACTTTATACTTATACCCTAGAGACAATTTTAAATCAGTAAACCAATATATTACATTTAAACTTCTAGCCTATGCTGTAAATTAGATTCTAAGCAACTTGAACTGAAAAGTTACTAAATTATAAGAGAATGTATTTCAAGCTTTTTAAATGTACAGTGTAATTTTATAAAATAACTGAATTGTTTTGATGACAATTTGGAATTTTAAAGCAAAATGTAGCCTCTGCTGTGATTTATTAAATTTTAACCAAGTTAATTTATTTTGTAGGTGTTCATTGTACCCATGGTTTCAATCGCACTGGTTTCCTCATATGTGCCTTTTTGGTGGAGAAGATGGATTGGAGGTATTTGTATCTTGTTATAATTGATAAAAATTTTTATTGATATTTTAGTTGTAGCATATTATATTGCCAAGTTTTTTGAGTTCATGATTAATATAATTTGAAATGTTTTTCATTTTGAATATGATTAATCTTTAGATTAACCTGCTTGTTTTGTATTAAGTGGCACATTAGTTGAGTGATTACAAATTCCATAAATTATGTATTTACATTTCCATGTTTTTTTCTCATAGAATTATCAGAGATAGATTTTTTTCAATATTTTGTGTTCATATTCAGCTTTGGAAATTGCTGTTGTTATTTCCCTTCTAAATATTGTCTTTTGTATAGCTGTTAAGTACTAGGAACAAATTATAATATTATATGAAGGAAATCTTTTTGGAATAGGATTTCATTTAAACCACTCAGTACATCCTTATTGAGCATCAGTTGTTTGTATCATATATTTTTTAGAGAAACATATATTTTAGAGAGATTAGAACATTAGTTACCTAAAATTTCAAAGAGAATAAGATATTACTAATTGAATTTCCTCATTGACTGATTGTCATTATTTATGTTTATAAAGCCTTTTACATAGTAGGTCCTTTTTTGAATATAATCAGCCAAAATACACATCTCATTGTGCTTATTCCATTTTATACATCCTCCTGTGCTTTCTGGCCATTGAGAAACTCTGTACAGTAACCCCAGACTTTTAGGCCATACTTAGCCCATGTGTACCTTTCTCTCATGACCTGCATTCTCAGTGCCTGGGTCTTTCAGAAATTCCTGAAAAACAACATGTTTTATTTTTGTTCACATTATTATACAATTGTTGACTGCTGTCTTCTGTTAGAGTAAGACTTTAACCTTTAAAAATTTATTGAAATTCTTCAGTGACTTTACCCACATCTTTTTTTATTATTTATTTTTTAGTTGTAGTTGGATGCAATACCTTTATTTATTTTTATTTGGTGCTGAGGATTGAACCAGGGCCTCGCATATGTTATGCGAGTGCTCTACCTCTGAGCCACAACTCCAGACCTCTTACTCACATCTTTAATGTGCTTATAGAAATGTACTTTTAGAATTGAGGAATTGTCAGTATGCCTTATATTAAAACTATTTCAGAATGAATTTATCCCTTAATACTTGAATGCTTAGAGGGTAAAGACTATAGTTTATCCATTTTATAAACCTCTATTATCCTTTGTGATGTCTTGAATATAAGTAAGTTTTGATAAGTCTGAACAAATGGAGAATAGTGAGGACATTGCATGGCGTTTGTTTTCCGTAGTATTGAAGCAGCAGTTGCTACTTTTGCCCAAGCCAGACCACCAGGAATTTATAAGGGTGATTATTTGAAGGAACTTTTTCGTCGGTATGGTGATATAGAGGAAGCACCACCACCACCTTTATTGCCAGATTGGTGTTTTGAGGATGATGAAGATGAAGATGAAGATGAGGATGGAAAAAAGGAATCAGAACCTGGGTCAAGTGCTTCCTTTGGCAAGAGGAGAAAAGAACGGTTAAAATTGGTAATGTTTAAAAATCTTACATTCTTAACCTTCTTATAAACTTTTTGAGATTTAGGAAAAATGGCATGGTAGCCATATTTCTTTAGATAGGTTTGTATCTGAAAGTTTCTAAAGGTTTTTAATAGCTACGAGTATGCCTTCTAAGAGAAAAATTGCAGTTATGAAAATTCATCTTATTTAAATTTCTTAGGTAAACCAAAGAAATCTTAGATATTAAAATAAAAATTTACTATTTTTTAATAAAGTGCTATGAAATTCCAATCAAATATTTAGCAAGAATTTTTACTAATGCTTTAAAGTTGTTACATAGTTAAAATTCTTTTATATATGGGATTACAGATGTCCCCCACTATGCCCAGCTGTCAGATAATGAAAGTGTGGATCTCCTATAGGATCTTTGTTCGTTTTTCTTTTTGTGTCCTTTTGATTACTTGCCAATTGTAATTTTTTTCATACTTAGTATTTTTGATTGAATTATTAGATATTATGAGAAACTATGGGCATAATTTGAGGTTCTGATTTTCTTTCAGAGAGGATTTATTTTTCAGAGAGGATTAAGAGCAGAGAGCATTGACTTAATCAGGGATTGAACTCTTTAGACATTAGTTGAGAGGTAATCTGTTAACAGTGCTTCTGGAGAAAAATCCTAGAGAGGAAAAATCGTGTTGAGGTCTGACTTACCTCTTTGGTTTTTCTTCCCTTTGAGTTCTTGACCCTTCAGGTCCTTACTGCCTTTCAAATTCTCTTATATCTTCAGGCATTTTTAGTGTTTTGTCCAGCCTCTGGTACCTGCAAAATTAGTCTATATACTGGCTTGCCATTGTCAAAGCACACATCTTTCTCCCATTTTGGAGAATGCAATTAAGTTTGGTTTGATGGTGAGTAATGGTAAATTTTTTTTGGTACCAGTGATTGAACTTGGGGCACCAGACCACTGAATCACATCCCCAGCCCTATTTAGTATTTTATTTAGAGACAGGGTTTCACTGAGTTGCTTAGCATCCCACATTTGCTGAGTCTGGCTTTGAATTTTCGATCCTACTGCCTCAGCCTCCTGAGTCGCTGGATTAAAGGCTTTGCTACCTCACCTGGCATGGAATGATATATTTTTTTTTTTTAATTTTTTTGGAGTTGTAGATGGACAGCATGCCTTTATTTTATTTATTTTTGTCTGCAGTGCTAAGGATCGAACCCAGTGCCTCACACATGCTAGGCAAGCACTCTGCCATTGAGCCCCAGCATCAGCCCCTGGAATGATAATTTTTGACAGTGTTTGTGCTTATACTTCTAGAAGCAGAGTTACGAAAAAATTCTATAGCTTTATGTAGTGTTTTGATTTATTTCCCCCCTCATTTCAAGCCATAATTTGTAAATATTAGAATTATTTGCTTTTACTTCAAAAGCAATATAGTTACATTAAAGAAAGTTTAAAAACTAAAAAAACTTACTATCCTTCAACCTTTATATTAACCACTAGCATTTTTATTGAAGAATTTCCCCATTTATTTAATTTTAAAATACAAATGACACGAAGATAAGCTCTTTTTGAAAATAAAAATTCAAATATCTAGTAGTATGTAGAGTTAAAAATTACTCTCTGCTCTTTGGTTATCCTTCTATACTAATTTTTCTGTGCATTTGTATATGTATTCTCTTTTGGATCTCCCCCTTTCCTCTCTTTAACATAAATGTATTTGAGCTTCATTTTTTACTGGGGTCTTACTGTTTCCTCCTCCTTCTCCCTCTTCCTTTCTCCTCTTCATCCAGAACTAGCCTATTCTTAGTAGTTAACACCAGAGGAAAACTCAGTGATAAAGCAAACAATGTCAGTTCATAAAATAATGCAGACTATTAGAAGAACCCCCAATTAGTGATCTTGGAAATGATAAGATTAAAAAAAAAAGGTAGGTAGACTGTATAGCAGAATGAAATTGGCTGAAGAGGAAATGATTAAACTGGAGGATCTAACTAAGAAATTCTTCTAGGGCCAGATGTAGTAAAGCACACCTATAATCCAGCATCTCTGGAGGCTGATAAAAAGTGTACTGTAAGTTTGAGGCCAACCTCAGCAATTTATTGAGACCTTGTTTCAAAATAAAAATGGGGGAATTTGGCTCAGTGGTAAAGTGTCCCTGGGTTCAATCTCCAGTAACCGCCCCATCTCCTAAATAAAAATTTTCCAGGATGCAGCACAAAAGGACAAAGAAATGTCAAATATGAAAAATAGTTTGGAGTTAAAATATATATAATGAATTAAAAATAATTATGTAGTGAGTGATTTAAAGTATGAAATGTCACAAGGAAGACAAAATAAAATAAGGATAGAAAATATCTGAGGATTATTTTTTGTGGTGATTTTAGCTGGGTCAGAGTAGTGATTTTACAAAGCTAATAAATGGAGAGTAAGAAAGTGGAGACAGTTGTGTTGATGTCCTTAGTACTATCCCACTTTTGGGGATTTGCTAGGAATGAAGGAACCTATTATTGTTGTACTCATAGCTTAGATTTATTACAGTAATGTACTGAAGATATACAGTGGAATCATTAGGAACAAAGACAAGTGCAGTCTGAAGGAGTCTATGTGCTGGCTTTCTTACATTGTTTCCTTCCCATGAAGAATTATTTCAAGCTTACTCTTTCTGTAGCTGTGTGTGTGTGTGTGGTGGTGGGGGGAGGGAGGGGGGCAGGGAGGGAGGGAGGGAGGGATATATGTTTCTCTCCTGGGATTTTTAAGATGTTTAGTGACTAGGGTTTTTTTGATGTCTTGGTTGTTTAAGCAGGTACCAAAATGCCAGGATCTCAGAAGGAAAGCATTTGTTTAGCATAAACTGTATTGTTGACATAAATAATCTTAGCATGGTTAACCCTTGTTAGTTAACTGAGAACACTGAAAGTTAGATTCCTATAGGGGCCAATTTTGCTAGCAAGTCCTGTTAAATCTTTTCTGCACATTTGTATTGACTATTCATTCAAATGCCTTTGTTATGATAAAAAAGACAGGATAAAGGTGATTGCTTGATACGTAGTCAGAAAAGACTTTTTAGTATGGTATAAACTGAAACATTTTTGTAAGTTGAGGATAAGGAGCTAGTGGAGTGAATGAAATTGAAAATAAAGGTTGGGGAATGAGTGATGGAGAAAGCTCTGAGGAGATGAAATTGAAAGGAGGTCAAGAGAAGACAGAGAAATAGATGTTCAGCAAGATCTCAGCACTAAGGCAACTGAGATTGTGATTTTTTTTTTTTTCCTCTTGGTAAGTTTTAGCTACCTATATTCATGAGTGGAGAAGACTAATGAGAGGTTGACTTATGATTGGGGCTTTTTAATAAGGGTTTGCTCCAAGCCTAAGAGGTACTGAGGATATAGGGACAGGGAATAGTTGAAACAGGTGTAGGTACTAGACTGGATAGGAAGTAATTCTAGGTAGGGGGGACTGTAGATTGGGAAATGGGAGGAATGAAAGGATTGTTAGTTTTTGCAATTGAAAAGTTGGGAGAAAGATGAACTACATGCATTTGATTTTCCTTTACTGTCACAACCTGAAATAGTAATTTATTGAAAAGTGAAAATAAATGTCAGTGATTTTAAAGTTTAATTATAGAGTAAAAGAATTAAACTACATAATGTAGGAAGTCAAAGAATTTTGGAGTGTTGCAGGCATTCAATGTTAGTTGAGTTGACTCAAAAGATAGAGGTGATTTAGAATGATCATACTTTGGTTTTGAAGTGAGTTAAATTGGCCAAAAAATGGAGGCCACTGACAATGAATGTACTAAACTAAGCTGGGTTATTTGATGTGTCAAGCTATCTCAGTGGATGTTGATGTTACTAGTATAATCATAGAAGTTAGAATGGGGAGAAAGATCAACTACATGAATGTGGGGCAATATTCTTTAATATATAGATGGTTTTATTAGTTCAGACTCGGGAGAGGGGTAGAAGAAACTAACTCAAATTAGCTTGAATAATAAGGCAGATTTATCATGAGTAAATGGGTAGAACTCAAGCATAGAAATATAGTCAGAAATTAGTATAATACTGTGGTCTAGACCTGGAAAGTTATTGTTATGGTGTGGATATAGAATGTCTCCCAAAGTCTCATGTCCTTGAAGACTTGGTTCCCAATGCAGCAGTGTCCAGAGGTGAGGCTTTGAGGAAATAGCCCTCTTTAGGGAGAGCTAGGTTTTGGTTCAGATATAGGCTCTAGGTGTTCAACAAGAAAATTGATATTACAGGGGAAAGTTATTTCTGAAAAAGGAATTTCAGGATTTACATGGAAATTTTTAGGGAAGGTGGTTATGTGGTTAGATAAAGCAAGGAGGGGAATCTAAAGCAGTGAGGACAAAACCATCAAAAATGAAAGAAGGGGGCTAGGGTTGTGGCTCAGTGGTAGAGTGATTGCCTAGCATGTGTGAGGCACTGGGTTCCATCCTCAGCATCACATTAAAAAATACATGAAGTAAAGGCATTGTGTTTATATACAACTAAAAAAAGGAAAGGTGACTGGAGGGTTGAATTGTAGGTGATGTCAACAGTAGTTGACATGGTTGACAGCAATGAGAAGCATAATGTAATTAATTGGCAAATAATTCATGGTTGGAAAAGCTTTCATTTACATTTTATTTCCATCTGAGGTTGGAGATAATTAATACAGGCGAGCCAAGACTGATTAATTATTTTATAGCTAACATCTCTTGACATAATGATGTTATTTTGGTTTGAGACTTTATTTTTTGTTAAAAAATGTTCTCTTTTTTTAATTCTTAAGTTGATACTATAATTTGAAGTAATGGAATTCTTACAGTGATTTCTGGGATTTATAACAGTGATGCTTGTGCTATGTTTGTTCTTATATTACTAAGATTCCTCTTTATCTTTTGAGCATATGCCATTATTGAATTGCAAGAGTATAACTTAAAATTATTGTTTATTCCTTTGAACTGATGTCAGATCATTTCTTTGAATAAAACCATTAAGGTATTTTCCTCATTTGTAAAATGTGCTTACTACATATACATACTTGTAAACACATACATATACATATGTGCACATACATACACAGATGTCTCTCACATATTAATTACCCTCATCTTATATAATAAATTCCTGAATTTACCCGTGAAAGAATGATTCATTTCTTTTTGTATTGCTTTTGGTAATCTTACAAGTTTTCATTTTAGGGCTGGTGGACACTGTTTATGAAATAACTTCTTTCATTTTAAGGATACATAATTTTTTTTTGCATTTGATTTTTCTTTACTGTCACAACCTGAAATAGTAATGTATTGAAAAATGAAAATAAATGTCAGTGATTTTAAAGTTTAATTATAGTATGTTAAAAAATAGTTCCTGATTTAAGACATTGCTGTTTATAATTTAGAATTAGTGATTTTCCTTGAAGTTGTTACATATTGAATACTATAAAAATGATATTTTTTGTCAGAGGAAATTTTTGTAATGATAAACAGGAAATTTTGTGAACCTAAAGTTACTAAATATCATAGTGTATAAAATTCAGCATACTATTTTTATTGGACTTAATTTGCCTTTCTTTTCACTTAATAATTATTACAAGAAGAAAATAGAGGAAGCTAAAAAAGAAGTTGAAGAATTGTAGGATAGATTAAGGAAGAAGTAAAATAAATGGATGACAGACATTTACTACATGGTTGGGATTATTATTTTTAAAATTAAACTCAATAGTTAAATCTATACTGATTCTCAGTACTTATTGGCTTTGTTAAATTAAAAATATTGAATTTGTTCATCTGCATAGACTTAGTGAATTTTTTTTTAAAGAGAGAGAGAGAATTTTAATATTTATTATTTAGTTATGGGTGGGTACAGCATCTTTGTTTGTATGTGGTGCTGAGGATCGAACCCGGGCCGCACGCATGCCAGGCGAGCGCGCTACCGCTTGAGCCACATCCCCAGCCCGACTTAGTGAATTTACTTGGAATATTTATGTGGTAATATTTTGGGCAAGCACCACTTTGTTTAATATTTAAACCTTTTACCTACCTGTTAGTCCTTTTAATTGTTTGCTTAAAAAAAAAAGTAGTAGTGTTTGTGTTTTCAGGGCAAACTTGCTAATTTTCTAAAGTCTAGTTATCTAAGGAAGATAAAACAGAAGATAGATAATAATGAAAAGTGACTTGGAATTAAGGGCAGGAAGTAGGACCACTGTATGCTGACAAGGACTTGGACTCTGCTAGATTTGACATGGATGTATGTGGACAAATATTATGTATATATTTTTCCCTTCCCAAGTAGATTGAGTTGCCAAGTCTTTGCCTGAAGGTTGATCTTTACAGCTTGTAGATCATACTTTTTATTCCTTAATTTTTTTATATATATATATATATATTATATATATATAAATTTTTTTTTTTAGAGAGAGAGAGAGAATTTTTTTAATATTTTTTTTTTTTTAGTTTTCGGTGGACACAACATCTTTGTTTGTATGTGGTGCTGAGGATCGAACCCAGCGCCGCCGGCGGGCATGCCCCCGATGAGCGCGCTACCACTTGAGCTACATCCCCAGCCCTATTCCTTAATTATATTAACAGCTAGTTTTTTTTTTTTTAATAGATTTTTCTTGAGATCAGTGCCAACCCCTGTATGGATCTCAAAGTAATTGTAGCATAAATCTAGACTATTTCTTTTTTTTTTAAATATTTTTATTTCTTAGTTGTAGTTGGACACAATACCTTTATTTTATTTATTTATTTTTATGTGGTGCTGAGGATTGAAGCCAGGGCCTTGTATGTGCCAGATGAGTGCTCTACTGCTGAGCTACAACCCCAGCCGTAGACTATTTTAGTCTTTAAAATTTCTGGGCGTGTTTTTTGATGTATAAATTCTCTATTTGCTTCACTTCTGTGATATTTCAAAAATATTGCTATGAGATAAAATATATGTATTTTAAGTTAAAGAACTTAGATTAAAAATTCAATAAATGATAATCTAACTTTTATGTCGATTCATTAAAGACTGTGGCTTAGTCCCTTTGCCTCTACTGTTATACTCTTATTCTAGTTTACAAAGATACAGATTTTGGGTGTTTACCTCCTTAAACTCCATATTCCACCAGTTAATACCCTCCCTTCCCCTCCTCTGCCATCAGTGACTGGCATAAGTGGTAGGCCTGGATTCAAATTTTGTCATTTATCTCCTTTTTATCTTTTTGAAAATTTTTATTTTTAAAGAGGTGGGGTCTTACTGAGTTGCCCAGGCTTGTTAGCAACTCCTGGGTTCAAGTGATCCTCCTGTCAACCTCCCAAGTAGGTGGGATTGCAGGATATACCACCATGTCAGGTATCATTTACTCCTTGAACAAATAAAATCTTTATACCTTGAACAAATGAAATCATTATACTTCATTTACTCATCTGTTAAGTAAATATGCCACTATTTTTCATAGTTGTTGAAAGGATTAGAGAAAGTGTAGAATACCACATACTCTGCTTGATTCTCAGTAAATAACTTACTGTTACTGTCATGATTACTGAGAATTGCTAACATGGCTTTTGTGTTTACTGGGCTTGTGTATGTATGTTGAAAATAATGTTTGTTTAAGGAGAACTTGTGTACATTCACTGGGGAATTTGGGAAGCTTCTTGGAACAGACCATTTCTGCTTTATATATTGTTTTGCTTCGATTTGTGAATATAAACTGATTTATCTCTTCTTTGTAAATGGATTGGATCTGTAATGAAATATTTTTCTTTCTTTCTTTCTTTTTTTTAAGGGTGCCATTTTCTTGGAAGGTGTAACTGTTAGAGGCGTAACTCAAGTAACAACTCAACCAAAGTTAGGAGAAGTACAGCAGAAGTGTCATCAATTCTGTGGCTGGGAAGGGTAATAAGCATTTTAAAGTTCTAAATAAAATTTCTTACTCTGTAACATTTAAAGTTAATACAGACATTGACATAGCTTCTTTATTTCTTAAAGATGATATGTTTACATGAAATGCTAAAAAAACTGTCAGATTTTTTTCAAGGTAGTCAATGTAATACCCAGACAATTGAGTCAAAATTAGATGTCTTGCTTATCTTTCGAAAGTAAGAGGAAGTTACTGTTGTCACTATCTATTACTTGTTTTCTCATTTTGATTCTATTGGTGCTGACTTGAATATTTGGGCTGGTCTTATCAATTTATTCAGGGAGAATAGGTAAAATTTGAATGTGCTTCATTCTCCAGTTTTGTAATTAGAAACCTGGGAAGGTCAGTTTTAAAATGTTTTCCCTACTATGACTTGAAAATATTTATCAGACATTTCATGGGAGAGGACTCAGTAGAGAGTTTATTCCTCTCATCTGTTACTTTCAGATCTTGGTCTGTGGCAGAAAATTCTAGTATAGTTTGAACACTAGGAAACAAGGATTGTTATTTGTGAAAATTCCTAATATAATTTCCTAACATAATATAAATTCTTAACATAAAGACTTTTATTCCTGGCATGTTCAGCTCTGATAAACTAGCTAGAAATAATTTTAGCTAAAGGGTGAAAATAATGAATAGCATTGGCCTTAATGTTGTGTTAAATCCTTGCCAATATGCCCTAAGTTTTAGACCTATATTTCTTCTGTTTCTGTCACTTCTGGGCATCTTTGGAAGAGAAATTTGCCAACTCTGTAGAGTTTTTTCAAATTGGCAGTGTCATAATGGAGAAATATGGGGTCTAGGATAGTGTAAGGTAATTAAGTTATAATTTAAACTTTTTCCTGAAGTAAAAGACTTGTGAATGTACCTGTTTTGCCATTTTAATCATCTATACTAGTATTTTAGAGTTAGCTCAATAATTATAGAATAGCATTTTGAACCTTGTAAACTTCTGTTCTAAAATGTCATGACAATCTTTTTTAAGTGTTTTTGTGAAAGGTGATATTGTTCTAGTTGAAACTGATTTCCTGATAGGAAGCATATTTTGATAAATGTGTGACTCATTTGAGATTGGTTTAAGACATGCATTACTTTGAATGGTTATCAACTGTGTTAGTAATAGAATGTTCTTCTTTAAGGTCTGGATTCCCTGGAGCACAGCCTGTTTCCATGGACAAGCAAAATATTAAACTTTTAGAGCAGAAGCCATATAAAGTAAGCTGGAAAGCAGATGGTACTCGGTAAGTTAGATTTCTAAAAAAAATTATACAAATAACTGTAATGCTGTAAGAATTTTAGTTTGTTTTTGGGTATGTTTGCACTTTTGGGAGTGTGAATTTCTGACTTGATAGCAAAATAAATATGCTTCAAAAATTGTATAGTTTTTGTTTTGCTGGTATTCTAAGCTGTGTAATGTATTTGTCATTCTGCTAAATTTTTGGTTTTAGTGTTCTCTTACTTTGACATAAATCTATTCCACATGTTAAGTTTGAAATCATTTTCTGTTAATAATATGATTTTTGATATGTCTACTGCCTACTACACTTTTTTGTGGATATCATTTCTTTACTATCCTTTGGAAATTTGATTATTTGGACCTAGGCCGTAGAAGAAAAATCTGTATAGAAAATTCAGATGTAGGAGACAATAATATAGCAATAACATAGGAAAGGGATGTGGAGAGACTACTTGGTAAAAGAAGGAATTGCTATTTAGAATAAGAAAGGTAAGAGAAAACCAGTAGAAAGATTTGTCACTGAAGCTGAGGGAAAGTAAACTTTGATCAAAGAGGAGAGAGATCAACAGTGTTACATCTTATATAGAAGAGAAACATATATTGGATTTAGCAATAAAATCTTTTAGATTGGGTTGGGATGTTCTCAGTTCATGTTACTATTGAGTAGGATAATGGGAGTGAGTTGGAAGCGATTATCTTTCCTTTAAAGACTTCTTTTTTCCCTTTGGCTGTTGTTTAAAGAATGTTTCTCCTGAGGGAGATTTCCAGTAGATCAAAGAGAACTTTCTTAAGTGGTATTGAAGCATCTTATTTCATCCAGAGACAGTTGTGGCAGGGCTTTGTATCTGCCAGCATATGCCTGTCTATACCTCCTAGCAGAATTCAGATGTGAGATAATCAGCTTAAGAATGTTGACTTGTGTACTTGGAATGAGAATGAAGCCAGACTTTTCTTATCAAATAATGGGAATGATTTGGCTGATTATTTTGATAGAACTGATCAAATGAGTTTTACACAGCCGTCATTTTCTGTAGATTAAATAAGCTAAAACCATAGCTTCAAAGTTTTCATGAAACTGTATTTTATGCATGTGATAAGAGAAAAACATTTTATTAAACTACATATAGTATTAGTGAAAGTATATTGAAATTTAATACTGTTTCCCGACTTCCATTTCTAAGCTAAACAAGATGCCTCTCAATGAAAGAATAACAGGTATAATTGATAGACACTTTATAAGATTTGATGCCACTTAATTGGATTGATCTTTAATTTTACTGAAAACTCCTATATAAACAAAGAAGGTTACTTCAAGGGAACTCATTGGCCTTTTGACCATTCCTAAAATACATTCAAGTTTTTTTTTTTTTTTTTTTAACTTGATTCTTCTTTCGTTTTTTTTTCATGGCTCTACTTATTGAGTCCATTCTGTTTGAGTATAAATATAATACCAAAAGAAGTGATTAAAGGGCTCTATGGTTACAGTTGGAATTGAACTGTCTTATAATTGTGAAATACTCCTTTTTAAAGGCATTCTGGGAAAAGATAATTAGAATTTTATAATATAATTTTCTGTGCACTAAGTTTAGTAGTAGAATTTGCAATGCAATAAAAAGAAATTACCAGTCTTTAGTATAGTGGTGAAGACTTAGTACTTAAATATAAATTTTAGAATTAATTTCTTCACATTTTATTCTTTCCGCTGAGATTAAATACTATAAATTTTAACTGTTTCTGAATTATTATGTAAAAACCAAATTATTATTTTTTATAGCTACTATGATAATGCAAATACTATGCTAAGAGATAACAGACTATTTGACTTAGGAAAAATATAAGGCTATTAGATGAAGAAGAGCCTTGTAATGAACTGATAATTGATGAAAGCAAGCTCTGTGATTTCTGGGACTTTTGTCTGTTTTTTTTTGGTGGTGCTGGAGATCAAACCCAAGGCCTTGTGCATGCAAGGCAAGCACTCTACCAACTGAGCTATATCCCTGGCTTTTGAACCACCTTTTCCCCAGTACTAGTACCTGGCACTTATATGGCAGGCACTCAGCAAATATATATTGTATTAATAAGTGAAAAACTATATGTGTCTTCACATTAAGATAGAAGCATTGTACTAGTTGTATAGTTTTTGAGATTTAAAGAAACCATGATTTCATGTGAGTTAATTTCCAAAGAAAAATATAACCTTATCCTTTTATTTATTTATTTATTTTGGTAAATCCTTTAGCATTAACTTAAAATAGAGCATATTTCAAGGAAAACAATATACACTAGGCCTAGATTTAAAGCCAGATAGACTCTAGAAAGCATTTGTTGTGTTTAGATTTGTATAGTATAGGGATGATAACCTTTGGAGTAATTACAAACAAATTCAGTGACGTCATTTAAAGCACCTAGCATACAGATACTCAAAAATAGTTCTTAGTTTTTATGCGTGTACATGTATATCCATATATGCACTTTCTGACTAAGTTATATAGCGCACACATACAGACAAACTCTGCTTCAAGAAGAAGTAAATATATAAAGTAAATGTGAGACTAGCTCTATAAGAAAAATAATTGCAGAAATTAAAAAAAAGCCATTTAGACATTTATGGAGATGTAATGGCAATTAAGCTTTTTATAACACATCTATTTAAGCAATATACATTTGTATAATGTTTCTAGAAGGAAAAAGATCCATTCTTCTGGGTCCGGTCTGGGAATCCCCTCTTTTATTCATTCAGGAATTATATTGAAAACTGCATATTTGAAGGGCTTTGTGTTAGCTAATGCATGGTCAGGACTGCTTAAAACAGAACCTTCAATTTTAAATTTTCCTCTAGTCCAGGGCTCAGCCAACTTTTTCTATAAAAGGCCTCCCAATAATTATTTTAGGTTTGGTGATACATGTGGTCTCTGAACTACCTCAGCTCTTTCATTGTGACACACAGTCATATTCCATTGCTTTCACATAAATAAGTGACAGTGACAGTGTTTCAAACAAAATTTTTTAAACAAAATATTAACCACATTTGGACTTTGAGCCATAATTTCCCAACCCAAGATTGGCATTCTCCTTACAAGATAATCTTTATATCTCAAATGTTCTTTCTTTATAAGGAAGTGTAAAAATGAGCTTAGAGCAGAGAAATATTAATACAAATATAGTTTTATTTAATTTTTTTCAGTAAATTTTGAATATTGAAATAAGTTTTTTTAATCCCCATAGTTCTAAGTATTTGGTAAGCTATTGGTACTTTGACAGGATTTTTTTGTGCAGCTGATTTATTAAATGTGTACATTTGAAATGAAAATGATGCTCTATGGCTTTGTTATAACATGGGTTATAACAGCCCTACAACAGTCCCAATGGACACTGGACATGAACAGACAGTTTTCTAGGGAAAATACACAAATCTGCAAGAAAAATACTTGACATATGGGTCATGCTGTGTGTGCTCTGACATAAGTACTTAGTGATCTGTGAGTAGTATGTTATAGAAATAGCTCTTATATGAACAAATTAAAGTATGTTTAGGCAATTTCTGTATTTGCTGCTATCATAGTTTTATTAAGAAAAGTGCAGTTATCTCAGGTGGTTAGTAGTTTCCTTGATATGTATCTCATTAATAATGTTTGTAGTGGATGTTTATTCTAATAGCCGGAGCTGAATGTTCAGGTAAGAATAGCATAGATAAGGTATAATGAGATGCTAGACTAGAATAGTCATACATGGTAAGAGGAATATTAAAGAGGTTTCAAACACTTGAATAATTTTCAGTGAACTAAAAACTATATACAATTTAGGAACAGAATGAATAAATCAAATTATGATCAACTAGCTATTGCATATACTACTTCCATTTAGATTTGTTCAATTAATTCTTTTTACTGTCCCACTTGAGTGAAGAAATAAGACCAGGTATAAATTTCAATTTAAGTCTTATTATCTTTTTACAAAGCAGATCGTTCCTTCTTATATATAATGTAAGAACTTTAGTGACTCTTGGTATTAAATAAGATTTCTTCTTCTGTCTTAATTACTTACTAATAAATATTAATTATAGCCAAAACATCATAACTAATATTTACAAACTCACTAGTAATAAAGTGATATCTGGGAATGATTTTTGTCTTATACATGCCAGGCAAGCTCCACTGAGCTACATCACCAGCCCTTGGAAAGGTTTTTTTTTTTTTTTTTTAAACTTTTGAACTGTTCTGTGGAAACTTAAAGAGTTTTTGTGGAAGTGCCTGGAAGACCACAATCCAGAAAAGTAAAATATTTGCTTCAAATTATACAATAGTTTGTGGCAAAATCTGTAATGCAACTCTGGTCTTCCCTTTTCTGGCTTTTTACTTTATTGTTCTATGTTCTGTATTCCAGGACTTGGGCTTTTTTTGGGGGGCGGGGGTGGGGGAGTACTGGTGATCGAACTTAAGGGCACTTAACCACTGAGCCACATCCCCAGCCCTTTTTTATATTTTATTTAGAGACAGGACCTCAGTGAGTTGCTTAGTGCCTTGCCATTGCTGAGGCTGGCTTTGAACTTGCAATCCTCCTGCTTCAGCCTCTGGAGCTGCTGGGAATACAGGTGTGTACCACTGAGCTTAGCAGACTTGGGCTTTTGAAATTAGGTGTAAAGTACTGATTCCTTCCTGTAATGGAGATTATATTAATTTTGGGATTTAACAAATGTTTAACTTCATACTTCTGGTGATAACTAAAACCCTTACAGAAAATAGTCCAGAATACATCATTTGAAGACTTTAACCCTGTTTGTTATCGTAGTTTCATCAGAACTATGCTGAGGGAGCTAGGCCAGTTTTCTTGTAACTAGGAAGGACATAATAAAACCATGGCTCCAGTGTTTCTTTTTCATCATGGGCAAGAGAGACCAACAGAATGATTAGAGATCCGTCAGAACCACTGTTTACTGATTTGACACTATATAGTTGATGATATCTGGTGGTTGATTGGTTAAAAAAGAAAGTCATAGAACTTACTTGACTCCTTCTCCTAGTTTGAATTTTACTCAGCGCCTCCCTATATTAAATAGAAAAAGCAGTACTGCTTTGGTTATTGCACATTGCAAAAAAGCATGTGGAGTTGTATTCTGGCATGATCTCTGAGGTAACTGTGGAATGTTTTAGGACAGTAGTTACAAAACACCAGTTACATTACCACCACAGGAAGCTTATATAGGAAAAGAAAACAAAAGAGAAAGAAAAATAAAAAGAAAAAAGAAAAAAAGAAAAATTAAGAGATTCAAATTTAGTAGGCTTGGGATGGCTTTGAGGTTGTGTGTTTTTGAAAAGCCCCTTAGTCGATTCTGATTTTGAGCTAGATTTGGGTTCCACTTTCCTTTGTGTCCATGTGACAGTTTAAACTTCAGTAACCTAATTTATAATAATGATTTAGCCAGCCATTGAATTGAAGGCTACATCTGAGAATTTGTCTACTAATTGATTAAAGAGATCCACATAAAATGCTTACTGGATGGTGCTCAATGGTAGTTTTTGTCATAGCTGAGGACTCTTTTGAAAACCATTATTATATGGGAATCAACATTTAGTTTCTCAGAGTACATTCTGAATTCTCTTAGGGTGTGGTATAGTTGTTATTATACAAGAAAAGTAGTAAGAAGCAAAACATTTTCATATTTAAAACCAAACTCTGAAACATATCTTGGCTAGTTACATCTTTGGGGTTTATAAAGGATTGAAATGTCCTAATAGTAATTTCTTTAATTAAATTCTAGATATTAGAGTTACTGCTAATTAATAGAGATAGAGTCATTGAGTCCCAAGTTTTCAATTCTGTGAATATTTCAACAAAATTGGTACAGTTATCAAAATAGGTTGGAACTAATAATCTAGAGTTTATAACATTAGTGTTAATTAATATTATCACAGTATAATTATATTCTTCTCATCAAAATCATATCATGTGTTATATAATTATATATTATATATTGTATTTAAGTATGTATAGGTGTCCCACATGTGGGTTGATGAAACAAAATAGGTTAACAATAAAAGTCAACTGAAGTTATTACTTACTCCCAAAATCTGTCTAGATAATTTCTAGCTAAGTAGATATAAGGTAAAACTTTTGTTGCAAGCATAGGTATCATCCTAAATTAGAATTTTCCATTGTCCACATTAGGGGTAGCAAACATAAAATTTGGAGAGATTAAAAAATACTTTTTAGGTTAGTATTTCTAAATATTTTTTTGGGGGGGTGGAGGGTTCTAGAAAAAAAATAAATATTTTTTTTTCAAAAGAGTTAGACAACTAGATCTGAATGTATCAGAAACAGATAATAAAAGAGATTGAATTTGTCTCTTTGTTCATGCATGCATTCAACAAATACTTATTGAATATCTACAATATGCTAGAAATTGTGTTAGGTTTGCTATTCTTATTAGGAAATTTGAAATAATTATAAATATGATGATTTTTGTGTTCTGCTCTTCTTTTCCTTTTTGCATTGCTGGGGCTCAAACCCAGAGCTTCATATCTGCTAGGCAATTGCTATTCTACTGAACTACATCTCCAGCCCCTGTATTCTGTCTTTTATCTTAACATGTTCATTTTCCATGGTTATTATATATTTATTTATTTTTTCTGGTGCATCAGTGGTTCCTTTATAGAACAATTTTCAAAAACATGACTTGATCATCGCCACAGTAATATGTATAGTTTATTCTTGAGGCATTGAGACTGGTATGAGTTTTTTTTTTGTTATGAATAGCTGTACTTATTTATTCATTTTTGTTTTAAAGAGAGAGGGAGAGGGAGAGGGAGAGGGAGAGAGAGAGAGAGAATTTTAATCTTTTATTTTTTAGTTATCAGCAGACACAACATCTTGTTTGTATGTGGTGCTGAGGATCGAACCTGGGCCGCACGCATGCCAGGCGAGCGCGCTACCGCTTGAGCCACATCCCCAGCCCATTATTTATTCCTTATAATGATCTTTGTGTCAATTATAATAAAAGGAATATAACTTAGATAAAGTGTATGGAAACATTTAAAGTTCTTAATATACCTTGTTAAAGGTTGTAGTGATAAATCCCTAAGAGCATTACCTTGGAGTGTCCCTGTCACTGCATCATTGACAGTTTTAGGTAGTTTCATTTTTTTTTTTTTTTTTTTAAAGAGAGAGTGTAAAGAGAGAGAGGGAGAGAGAGAAAATTTTTTTAATTTTTTTTTTTTTTTTTTTAGTTTTTGGCGGGCACAACATCTTTGTTTGTATGTGGTGCTGAGGATCGAACCCGGGCTGCATGCATGCCAGGCGAGCGCGCTACCGCTTGAGCCACATCTCCAGCCCGAGTTTTATTTAATATAAGTAATAATGTAGTCAAGTTGACAATTAGAAAATGGATATTTTTCTTAAAACTTTATTGGTGTAAATATTCATTAAAGTCCTGTAATTTTATTATTGCCTTAATTAGCATTTTTGAATACCATTGTGATTGCCCAAATGTATTATGTATTTTTACTGTAAGAATCATTTTTGCAATTAAGACTTACTGAATACTTCCTGTATAAGAGTCATTGTTCTGAGAATTTTACACAGAAATTCTCATTTCATCTTCACAACTCTGTGGAGTAGGTGCTATTGTTATCCCCATTTTAAAGAATCATATAAAGGTAGTAGCCTTCCCAAGGCCATTCATGATTATAAGTAACAGGACTGGGTTTTGAATGCAGTTGGATTTGGTCCTAGGGCCCATAATCTTTACAATTATACTGTATCATGAGTGGATTTCTTTATTGCCAGATGATGTGCTCATTCCTTTTCAGTGTTTCTACTGTTTGAGTCTCAAGGGTGAATTTTTTTTGTTTAAGATATTTATTCTGATAATGTCTTCCTTATAAAACATTATATAGATAAATTAAAAGCTCTCTCTGTGAAAATATTTATCCTATTCCTGGAATAATCAATGCTAAGAGTTGGATGTTTGGTTCCTCGAAACATTATGCCCTTTTCTTTTTGCCTGCTGCCTTCTTTCCTTTGCAAATTTATTATTCATAGCACAGATTGGGTAATTAGTTCCAATACTAGTAAGCAGACCTCACAAATCTATAGATAAAAAGCCTCTTGGTTATTTTAATTAGTTTCTCGATTTTCCATATAAATGGTATGTTATATATACTGTTCTACTTTAGATGAGTCATAGAAACAATTTTCTTTGACATAGTTTTGTGATGGCAACTGAAATTTTATGTCACTTTTCACTTATGGGAGATCAGTATCTTTGTAGAAATAGCATTTATTGATTTAATAGCTAACTATTAACCTATAGGTTGGGTGTCCCTTATCTGAAATGGTTGGGACAGGAAATGTTGTGTATTTCTAATTTTTTAGATTTGGGAATATTTGTATATAAGATATCTTGGAGATAGGACCCAATTTTAAACCCAAAATTCATTTATGTTTTATATATACCTTATACACTTTGCTTGAAGGTATTATATACAATATTTTAACAGCTTTATGTGTGAAACAAAGTTTCATGGTGTTAATTTTTCCACTTGTGGCTTTAAATTCCAACCTAAACATTTTGTATTTTGGATTTTCAGATTAGGGATGCTCTTCCTACACTATAATTGTGCAGTATCTAAAGCAATACAGAACACAGTAGCAAAACAGTATAGTTCCTGCCCTCAAATAGCTTTGAGATAAATTAAAAGATGTAGTCAAATTATTTTTTGTTGAAGACAAATAAATAAGGAGAGATACCAAAGAACTTCCTTTGGAGCATTACTTGATGTTGCATATGAAAAATGACTGCTCTTTATGATTTTAGGAATATAAATTTAGTGTTCATAGAAATATTTTTTCATATTGTTTATTGATGACATATATTTTTAAATAGTGAAATAAATAAGAAATACAACTATATTCAGTATAATCAGCCTTTTCAGTGACAAATGTGAAACAAAACAGGCTATTTCTTTTGATTTTTTTCTTCTCATGGAAACTGATTGTTGTATAAAAATTAAGGCGTTTTTCATATCTTTCTACCTCTGTGATATGTTGTGCTGCCTAAACCACTTTGGGTAGCTTTTAAATTTCAGATCAAGGTAAATCTGAGCAATGGAGTTGGCATTACTCTCTGATGAAAACCACTTAAAAGAATGCAGTATTTTACATATTTAATTTGTATGGCTATGAAGTTCTGAAAAGCATAACCTGTAGCATTCATGGTAATTACTGCAAATGAATGTATCATTTGATTTTATACTTTGAAGTCTGATAAAGACACTATACATTATGAATAAAGCTGTTTAATCTAAAAGTAACTAATTAAAATAACCAAGAGGCTTTTTAGCTGTAGATTTGTGAGGTTTGCTTACTAGTATTGGAACTAATTACCCAATCTGTGCTATGAATACTAAGTTTGCAATATCTTGTTACCTTGGAAGCATTTCAGATCCCATAATTAGGTCAAGATCAGTTATTATGTTTGTACTTTACTAAGCCTAATTCATTTTTAGTAGTTGTGACTTTATTTTGACTTGATATGCATTTCAGTGAAAATATCTTTTTTTGTCTTGTGATTCTGGTCTTATAATAATAAAAAAAAGACAATGTCTTTTAAAAGTATTTTTCCCATTATAAAGTAATTCTTATTCATTGTAGAAAATTTAGAGAATGAAGATAGAGCAAAGGACCAAAAATGAAAAACAAAACAAAACAAAAAAAAACAGTCTGTCATTTCACCAGTTAGATATGGTTGTTGCTTATGTTTTGGTTGTGTGTTTTTAGGTCTTCCTCTCTTCCTCAGTTGAGTAAAAATGTATTCATTTCATAATGTTTTAGTGTTTATTATAAGCCAGGGACCCATTCGAGGTACAGAAAATTAGAGTGGACTCTGTATATTAAAACTTCAATTAGGTGAAATGGGTCTTCTGCAGAAATTATTCATTATACATGATTTTATTATTTAATAATCTGCTATTTGCAGCCTAAGTATTTCCCATTTCATTAAATATTTTTATTGCATATAAACATAAAATTATTTCTTTTAAATTCTTGTTTGTGGTTAAACAAGTTAAGCAGAACTGGAAAGTTTATAATACAGAGTCCTAGAACTCTTCCTGGGTCCGTCTTACTCCCAAAAGACAATCACTTTTTAAGTTTTTACATTTTTCTCTGTGGTTATCCCCAAGTTTTTAATACATGCTTATGTCACTATTAATCAACTTTAGGTGAGTTCCTTCTGGTGTAGCACATCAAAATCTTTGTGTCCATTTTTTTTTCCTTTAAAGTCTTCCATTATAGTTATTCTGTTATAGCTATTTCTTCATTGAGCATGCATGTATGTTTAACCCTTTCTTTCTTGTTCTAATAACACAAGAGTTTTTTTTTTTTGACTCTTCGTCTTGTAAGATGAGGATATTAAGAGTTCCCTGTCTTACATCTACCTCTTAAGTTATGCCATCCTTATTTAATTAATTGATTGATTAATTTGTTTTTGTGGTACTAGAGATCAAACCTAGGACCTCCTTGCATAGGACAGGAAAGTGTTCTGACTCTTGAGCTACATCCACAGCCCCAAGCCCTAAATTTAATACTGATACCTGTTTGTGTTTACATGTTGACTGCTGAACATAGTTTAAAAATTAAATTTTTTTAAAAATTCTGTGGTTGATTTTAAATAGTGAAAATACTTAATTTTTTTCTATTATTTAGTGGAAAGACTTATATTTTTTTTTTGGCAAGAAAAGAGAAATCATTATTAATGTTTGAAAGGTATAAGGATTTAATACATAGAATTGCTTACAAAGGCATCAGAAGGTGTAGAAGCAAAAGGAAGAAAAGGATCATCTTGAGATCAGTGAGCTGATGCTGCTTCTGGTTGGAGCCTGAGTAGCACTAGCTGTTGATCTGTGTGCTGGAGGAGGTGCTGCTGCTGTTAGAAGGATACTTTCTGTTCAGCGAAGTGGCCCCCACTGAGGGAATTTCCACTGAGGAGCCCCCTCATGGCTGCAGCTTTAAGTGACTTCTGAGATGCTGCCAAAAGTAAAAAATAAGTAGGTTTCTCCCTCCTTTTTTTTAGTCTCCTGCCAGTGAGCCAACAAGCCTGGGAAGTGTCTATTACTTCTCAAATCAGGTATGCTAGAGAGCACACAAGTACAGAGGTGGAATTGACCACGAAAGATACAGCTAACTTGCCAAGGGTTTAATGCCCTGACCCCTCTGCCCTTGCAAATGTTCTTGTTGTTGCGGCTGGGGTTGTGGCTCAGTGGTAGAGCGCTTCGCCTGGCATGTGTGAGGCCTTGGGTTCCATCAGCATCACATAAAAATAAATAAAAGTATTAAAAAAAATCTTGTTGTTGAATTCAAATAGAAGTTACTTTTATGCTTTACTAATTGTCTTTACTTTATTATCAAGTGTTTTTTAACATTTTAATTGTTTTATCTGTTCTTATATTTTTTTAGCTGTTCCAAAGACTTCTTTCTTAGAACTTTTTATGGTTTCTAGCTTTTAGCGTTCTCAGTTGTTACCCTGGTTTGCTCTAGCTTTCTGGGTTTCAAGTTTTTCTTCCCTCCTTTCCTCTAGTTTTTTTTTTTTTTTTTTTTTTTTTAATATTGAGGATTAAACTCAGGGACACTTAACCACTGAGCCGTATCCCCAGTCCTTTTATGTATTTTATTTAGACACAGGGACTTACTGATTTGCTTAGTGCCTTGCTAAATTGCTGAGGCTGGCTTTGAACTTGAGATTCTCCTGCCTCAACCTCCTGAACTTCTGGAATTACAGGTTTGTACCGCAGCGCTCAGCTTTCCTCTAGTTGTTTTCTTCTGGTTTCTCACATTGTATAAGGACACCTCCTTCAGTCACTTTCTAAGAATGTGCAGGAAGTAACTCATATCCATGCCTAGGTGTATGAAAATGCTGTTGCACTGGCCCTATACTTAATAATAATTTGGTTGTGAATAAATTGTAAGGTAAAATAATTTTTCCTTAGGATACTAAAAACCTTACTTTTGTATCTCCTTTTTTTTTTTTTTTAAATATTATTTTAGCTGTCGACAGGCCTTTATTTTACTTACTTATATGTGGTGCTGAGAATCAAACCCAGTGCCCTACACATGCTAGCCAAGTACTCTCCCAGTGAGCTACAACCTGAGCCCATACCTCTGTATCTTCTAGTAATGTCTATTACTGATAAAAGTTCTGATATTGATCTGATTTGAATTCCTTATTAAGTGGTCTGCACTGTCACTGGGCATTTTTAGACTTTTCTATTTATTCTTGGTGTAGAATTTCTTGGTTGTATGTAATTTTGTGTGTGTGCACGTGCGTGCGTTAACATTATAATATTCCCTCCCCCATTGATTGTGTATTTGGTGATCTCTGAATCAGAAAACCTGGGTTCTTCCATTTAGATTAATTTGACCTTATCTTTCATTTTCTAGAACTACTATTGATTGTTAAATTTACTTCCCACCCCACCCCCCATTTCTAAATTTTTCTCTCATAATTTTAATCGTTTCTCTTTTTCTGGGAAGTTCTCTCATTTTCCTGTCTTCTAGTTGAATTACTTATCCCAGCAGCTTTGCTTTTAATTTTTAAAGAGCACATACATTTTTGTTATCTGCTTGTTCTTTTTTTTTGACAACCTGTTTTCCTTCTCCTTTTTTTTTTTTTTTTTTTTTGCCGTGCTAGGGATCAAACCTATGACATTGTGTATGCTAGGCAAGCCTTCTAACCTTCTGCTACTGACGCAGTACCCTCCCGCCTGTTTTTGATTTATGGATACAATAGCTTCCTGAATCTGTGAAAGTTTAAAGGGGGTTTAAAGTTGTTTTTTATTCCTTGACTCATCTTCTTTTTTCATTTTTCTAGTTTTCCTCAAATGTGTTTGGTTCTTGGTTGACTGCATTGGAAAATGAGACCGCTTGGAAATTCTGTGAATGTAAGCTGGGTTTGTCAACTTCTGACCTTTGCTTTATGATAAACAGTTATGCTGAAGGACTCTAAATACTACTATATAGAGAATTTTTTTCTTCTGGTCGCCATTTATGACCTGTGTGTCTTGTAGGAATTAAATTATTGTATATTAGTTTAAAATAATTCTTCTTTTCCAGTCCATATGTCCCTCCACTCATTCTTTGTAGTTGATGCTTCTGGGTTTAGAGTTTTGTGGTTTTGCAAAACAGGCAGCTCCATCTGTGGATATTGGTACCTCAGCACTTCTCAGCACTTCACCATTTATTTCATGTCAACCCCATGAAATAAATGGTGAAGTGCTGATTCTCTCATACATCTGCTGATTCTCTTAATTTAGCAACTTAAAACATCATTCTTTTAAGGGATAGAACTTTATTTCCCTCTCCTTGAGTATGGATTGGATTTGTGTCACTTTAAAAAATGAAATATGGCAGAAAGTGATTGTCACTTCTGGGTTTAGATAATAAAAGTACTTTTTTTTTTTTTTTTTAGCAAGCTTTCTTTATTAAGCAGTGGAATGCTACATATTTAGGAGAGAAAATGGTAATTGATTACAACTAGAATCTGATTTTTTAAAATTTGCTCTACTTAGTTATACATGACAACAGAATGCACTTTGATTCATTGTACTCAAATGGAGCACAATTTTACATTTCTCTGGTTGTACACATGTAGGATCTCATTTGTGCAATCATACATGTACCTAGGGTAATGATGTCCAACTTATTCCACCATCTTTCCTACCCCCATGCCCCCTCCCCTCTGCCTCTCCCTTTTGCCTGATCCAGAGTTCCTCCATTGATCCGATGCCCCCCCCCCCCCACCATTAGGAATCAGCATCCACTTATCAGAGAAAACATTTGGCCTTTGTTTTGGGGAATTGGCTTACTTCACTTAGCATGATATTCTCTACTCCATCCATTTACCTTCAAATGTCGTAATTTTATACTCTTTTAATGCTGAGTAATATTCCATTGTGCATATATACCATGGTTTCTTTATCTATTGGATCTTAGTTTTATAAAGTTCAAGAGAGATTGGAATCATGACAAGTGAGATTTGAATTATGGCAAAAAATGCATTGGTTGGGTAGTCAAGGAGAACAGTTGTGCAACTTCAAATCAGAGGAAACAGTTGCAAAAGTTCCGAAACCCATTGTTTCTGGGAAAGGGTGAGAGCCCACTGTTTACCTTCTCTCCCAGGTCACATTGTCATCTTCTCTCCCTGGGGGTTAATATTTCCCATTTTCTTGAGGGTTGTTATTTTTCATATCCTTCACTCACTTTTAAAACCTACCAGATCTAATGCCTTTTGAGGAGGGAAAGTTTTGACCATAAATCATCACCAATGTATATTGGTATTTTTGTACTTTTAAAATATCTTTCTTGAGTCAGTATTGGCTACTTGTATTTTCTTAAAAATACCTATCCCATCTATGTTTTACAAAATTATTGTCATAACTGTCATATGATGTTCCATAATTTTAAAATTCCTAATAGAATTTACTCCTTTTTAATGCCTAATATTTACTCCTATCCTGTATCTTTTTTATTGATCAAAATTGCCAGAATTTTTAGTCTTTTTAACTAACTACTTTTATGTTGATCATTTCTCTATGAGTTTTTAATTTCACTAATTTAATTTCATTTATTGTTATTAGTTTTTATTTTACTGCTTAAAAATTATTTTGGTTTTTCTCCCTACCTAGTTAAATTTTAACTTGAAAGTCATTCATTTTCTATCTTCTTATTTTCTATTATAGTTTTTTTTTAAATTTGTTTTGTTTTGTTTATTTTTTGGTAGTGGGGATTGAATCCAAGACTGTACTACTCAGAGCCACAGCCTGGGTTCTTTTTATTTTGAGATAGGGTCTCATTAAGTTGCTTAGGGCCTTGCTTAGGGCCTTGCTAATTTGTTGAAACTGGCCTTGAACTTGTATGTATATTAATATCCAGATACTACTTTACCTATATTACATGAATTTGAACATTTGTTTATCCTCAACAAAGGTATACATATCTCTAACTCAGAAACATGCATGTGTTTGACAGCAAGGAGGACAGTTTGATTGGAACTCAGCACTAAAGAAGGACCTGGGTCAGGTCAGGTAGGGCCGTGTAGGCCATTGCAAAGGTAGGCTTTTATTCAGAGTGAGATGAGCAATCATGGAAAGATTTTGAACAAAGAAAAGACATAATCCGACTAGCTTTAATAGAATCATTCTGGATATATTAATTGCATATATGAATTTTAAAATAAAGTCTAATAAAAATGGAGTAAAATAACTTTACTATTTTGTTAAATAGGCCTGTAACAGTATAGTAGTCCCCCTTTGCAGAAGATACATTCCAAGACCCTCAATGGATGGCTAAAACATATATATAATTTTTTCCTCTACATATATTCATATTTTTCTATACATAAAAAGCTTGATTTATAAATAATAAAAGTACTTTTAATACTTCCATCCTGGGTGTTCTCTTGGATCAGTTGCTCTGGAGGAAGCTGGCCACCATATGATGAGGGCATTTTAGGCTGTCATTTTACCCTACTATCTTATCATTTGGCTTGGGCTGCTTTATTTCACTGCTTCACTACTAAGCTCACTTATGAGGTTGATGGTAGGCCTCAGTTCCTCACTGGCTATATCTTATATGTGGGCTTCTCCATTAGTTGTGTTTGGGAAAAAGAGCTTTTCTGTACCCATTTAGGTTTTGAGGTTGGGTGCCTACAGATTATACTAACAAAAGGCTGATTACCAGGAGAAAAAGCTAAGTATTATATGAATACTTATGCATGTGAAAGTATACAAAATGAGTGGTTTGCTAAATTTACCTTACTTAATAGGAAAAAGGAAAGGTAGAGAATAGGGTTCTAGGAGAAGAATAAATGAGTTTCATTAGGAAAGAAATAGATATTTGGAGAAAAATGGTAATTTAAGTTTGTGATAGTTTGTTTTTGCAGGTGGGAGTAATCTTTTTCCCTTTCTTCATGAATGTAAAACTCTCCAGAGAGGGGATTTATGATAGCTTAACTCTTCCTGGGGGTGGAGTTTCTAGAAGGAGCAGATTAATGGCATCCTTATTTCCAGAACTTTCTGCTTTTAAGTCATTAAAGGGAAACTCTTAAAAGGCTTCTTTCTGTATCTATTGAATCCCCACATATCTTCAAGTTAAAATAATCCTTATACTAAAATCTGGGGTTTTAAGTGGGTTCCCACAGTTGCCTAAGTGCCTCAGGACTTGGTCACCTCCAGAGCAATTGATCTAAGAAAGCACCCAGATGAAGTGGTACTACCTTTATCATCCAATTTCAAAAGTGATATATGATCACTTTTTATTTTTAAAGAAGTGATATATAATCTCAACCCACCCTTAAGGGGAGGGGAAATTAATCTCTATCTTTGGAAGGTCAAAGAATTTGTGGACTTTTAGGAATTTTTTTTAAGCTACCAAATAGCTTTATGTTTTAAAAAGAAAAACAAAACAAACTTTGCTATTATTTTGATGATGTCTTAGAAGAGGAATCATTCTGGATTCTTAATGCCATTATATGAACGTACTGTACTTTGACTGTTACTCATGGTTGTAAATTTAGACTGTTTTGACATTTTTGTTTTTGTAACAATACTATGATAATATTATTCTAGTTAACTTTTCTCAAATGATTATTTATTTTATAATAGTTTATTGTAATAATTTATTAGCTCTTGAAGACACTTGTGGAACATACATACTTTTTTAGTGTTAAAAAATCCAGTGCATAATTTATTATTTTAGTATTTTCTGCAATGGTATTTATGGCCATATTTTAAAATAATTAATATTTTAATGATTTATTAAACAGATTAATTGCTGAAAAATTTCTGTAACTTCTGGTTTAGTTTTGGTGTTTTATGAGTTCACTAGATGGCAGCAGAGGACCAGCTTTATTCACGCTGCTTGCAGTAGAATTCTGTTGATTTTATCCAGTGCATCTTATATCTAATACATCTTAAAATAGTAATTTGGGATTTTAAAAAATTTAGTAAGAATTAGCAGGATCATGTATACTACATTATTGAAACCATAGACATTTGACAATGTTAACATGTTCTTTTGTGTCTGGCACTTGAATTATTTGTAGATGACCTTGAAGTATTTTCATAAAAAAAATTAGCTATAATAAAGTCTCTAGAAGTGTTTTGTCTGCTTCAGGAAACTCAGATATTCTTATGTTGGAATTTTGGAAGAGAATTAAGTGAAAGTTCTGTTTTATCCTACGTGGGTTTATTTGTTTATTTTTTCTTATTTGTGTTGGGAATGAAGGAGTTGTATAGAAAAACTCGGTGTTGGAGTAAAGCTCTTTTATCTTAAATACTGAAATTTATGCTCATGAGGTAGAAAAGGTATTTTACTTGCATATGGTATGAAGAACAGAGATTTTAATAAATGAGCTCTAATTATATATTTTGGGAAAAATTTCCATAATCATATTTTAAAAAATCATATATAATTGAGTACTTATTTAATTATATTTTCTTCAGAAACGACATTGAGTTTTTGCATGTTTGATGGTACTTTGGTCCTTAAAAGTGTTTGTTAACCAGGTAAAGAAATTGGAAAATTTGTATTTCTGACAGTTTTTTTTTTTAAAGTGTGAAATTTGATTTGAAGAATTTATAAACATTTATTAGTACAGTGTGTCTCTGGCTTTTGGTTCAGCTCTAAATTTGCTGCCATTGCTAATATTTTTGCTGGTAAGGTGAACTTTCTTGGACCAGTTTTATTTTAGTAACATTTTAGAATTTAGAAAATTTGATTAAATACTTTTGCATGGTCAAAGAACTTAAATTTAATTCATCATGAAATATTTAGAAGGGAATTTAAGCTTTTATATGTTATCCTAGCTTGATAAAATGCAAACTAATTGACTAGAATTATAGAATATAGAATATGATCAGAACAAATCAAATTCCTATTTAAATGATGAATTTCAAACAATTGCACATCGAAATTATGCTGCAATCTGGTTTTGATAGTTGCATTTATTAATATCAGTCCCCATTACATTTAATTTTGTAGTCTCGGTAGTATTTAGTCACTTGTTTTTAGTATTTAACTGTTGAGATGGTGCATCTAGAATTTCTTCTGATTTTTGTGTAAACATGATTAAAGACTAGTGGCAACCAATTGACTTCTACTAGTCTGATCCAGTAAGCATTACTTATTAGTATTAAATAAAAGTGAAAATGGAGGTCATAGTTAGGCATACACCAAGGCAAACCCTTTAAACCCAAATTTAAAATAATTTTGATTTCTTGAAATGCTATCTGTACTTATAAAAGAAACACAAAACATAAGCTTTTGGTCCTTGATTCTATTCTTATCCTTAAAACAAATTGAACAACAAATCAGCTATAGACAACTGATTGAACAGCTTTTCTTGCCCTAAAAAGGATGTTAATATCTAATACAAGAAAGGTCTAAACACAAGAAAGGCCAAAAATACTTCCTCCTTTATGCTTTATAAACTGCTGTAACTGCAATTTTTACCATTTGGTTTGAAGTTTTCCAGATTTCCATCTGTACTTTTCACATGACAATATTTCAATGTTTCTCAACTTGTTCTGATTTTAGTTTTGACTCTAGTAAATGAAGAGATGAAAACCCATTTAAAACACTTGGTATACTTAAATATAATCTTACTTGCATGCATTTTCCTGTGTACATGCAGTGATATTAAGTACAATCAAGCATTATCATGTTGTGCATCTTCTGCAGGTGTTTTTAATTATCTTTCTTAAAAAGTACCTTAGTTGTCAAGCATGGTGGCATGCACCTGTAGTCCTAGCTACTTGGGGAGGATAAGGCAGGAGGTTATTGAGTTTGAGGCCAGCTCAGACAACACAGAATTTTCTTTTTTTTTTTTTTTAAAGCCATTTTAAGTAAAAAAGGACAAAGCAGGAGGCATTATGCTACTTCATGTGAAAACATACTGCAAAGCTGTAATAATCAAAACAGCATGATATAAAAACAGACACAAACCAGTGGTACAAAATAGAGAGCTTAGAAGTAAATTCAATAATCTGAACTAAGATGCTAAGAACATGCACTGGAGAAAGGACTTCTCAATAAAGTTGTTGGGAAAATTGGATATCTACATGCAGAGAAATGAAGTTAGACCTCCATCCCTCACTATTTACAAAAAAAACTCAAAATGGATTAAGGAGTTAAACGTAAGACCTGAAACTATGATACTACTAGGAAGAAACATAGGAAGTGATTCAGGACATTGGGATGGGCAAAGGTTTTTTGGACATGACCTTAAGATCACAAGAAACAAAAGCAAAAAATAAATAAATGGAATTATACCAAATTAAAAAGCTCCTGCACAGGAAAGAAACCAGTCAGCAGATCACAGAGACAACTTACAGAATGGGAGAAAATATTTACAATGTATACATCTGACGGGGTTGATATGCATAGTGTATATAAGGAACTCCAGTAACTCAATAGCAAAAAAACCCAATTTAAAAATAGGCAGCAGATCTAAATAGACATTTCTCAAAAGAGGACACACAAATGACTGACAGATATGTGAAGTAATTCTGAACACCTCTAATTATCAGAAGATTGCAAATCAGGGGCTAGGGTTGTAGCTCAGTGGTACAGTACTTTTCTCGCATGTGTGTGGCACTGGGTTTGATCCTCAGCACCACAGAAAAATCAGTTAACCAATCAATCAAACACATTGTCTCCATCTATAACTAATATACACACACACACATATATATATATATATATATATATATATATTTGTACATATATATGCGTGTGCGTGTGTGTGTGTATATGTGTGTGTGTGTGTATATATATATATATATATATATATATATATATATATGAAGAATGTAAATCAAAACCATAATCGGATATCACCTCATTTAATAAGGATGGCTGATAACAAGAAAACTGAAGAGAACAAGTGCTGGTAAGGGTGTGGAGAAAAGGGAACCCTTGTACACTGTTGGGGGGATGTTTATTAGGACAGTCATTGTGGAAAACAGTATGGAGCCTCTTCAAAAAACTAAAAGTAGAACTAGTATTTGTTCTAGATATCACACTATGGGGTATATATTAAAAGGAAATGAAATCAGTATATTGAAGAGCCTCTGTACTTCCACCTTCATTGTAGCACTATTCACAATTGTGAAAAAAAGGAAATAACCAAAGTGTCGATAAACAAAATGTGGTACGTATACACAATGGAATATTATTTAGCCATAAAACACTGAAATTCTGTCATTTGTGAAAACATGGATGGTGTTAAACATAAAACTCTGAGCACAGAAAGACAAATTTGACATGATCTTACTCATGTGGAATGTAAAAAGTAGATCTCAGAAGTTTAGAGTAGAATGGTGATTACTAAAGTTGGGAACAGTAGAGTGGGAGGAGAGGGTTAGGAAAGGTTGATCAATGGGTATTATAGGAGGAAGAAGCTTTGGGGTTCTGTTGCATTTGTTTCATTATAGATATCAGTTATATTCTGTATATTTCAAAAAGAAGAAATAAAAATAGAAGAAAGAATTTTGAAAGTTTTATAAATGATAAATATTTGAGGAGATAAATATATTTAACTTAAACATGTAATATACACATGTATCAAACATTACATGATGCCCCATTACTATATACTTTCAATGTTTTTTATTATATTGGTTAAAAAACCCATCAGTTATGCTATTAGCTCATTTCTGAATTTAAAAAGGCAGGATCTTTATAGTAAAATGTTTATGGTAAAATCTGGTATCTATGTTAGAAGTAAACTTTTCTCAAATTTCTTCTGGATTACGTCTTTTCCTTTCAATAAAATATTGTTTTGAAAATATTCATTGTTTGAAAAGCAATTACATGAAAACATGAAAAAAATATAGCTTCTTTTAAGGAAAATTTCTAATTTCAGACAAGTTTTAAAAGGTCACTGTTTGGACAACTTATTTGGAGCTGCCAAATATCTTGATGTGTGGCAATAAAGTTTTGGGAGAAGAATGAATTTGCATAATTAAAAACAGAAAACTTAAGACATGTTTATGCCCTTAAATAGATAAAAATTTAATTGTGGTATTAAAATGAGAAGAGGAGAGAACAGTATGAAGTACAATTGCATATAAATGATATGACATGTACTTAAAAATGAAGGAGGTCTTAGGTGGAGGATGTTAGCCAAGGACAGGTAGTAAGTAAGAGGAGCAATATGAAGAAGGAAGTCCTGAGGTTCAAAAAGCCTGAGTAGGACTGACCTTACTGATAATTGGTATAAACCCTAAATCTCTGTAAGTTCTGAACCCTTGGCATTTAGGTGCTTAGGCTAAAGGAAGAAAATGGTTACACTAGTTGCTGCTTAATCCCTTTATTTGTATTTTGAAGAGTGTCAGAGTTTGCTGAACCAAGATTCTCTGACTTTTTAAACTGTTACGTCAACTCACATTTCTTGACTTGTTCTTAGGAAGTTGAAGGATGGGGAGTTTTCTTTATTTCAATCTTTTAAAAAATTAGGGTCACTCACTGCTGAGTTAGTGGGTTAACCCAGTGGCTTTTGAGACATTAAGAGAGTTGTTTTTGAAACTGAGCATAGAGTATGGTAAGAATATTTTTCATAGTTATATAGAATGCAGAGTGATGAACACCTTGAGTAATAGTTACTGTGACAATAGAGAGATGTGCTTAGCCAAAGGTGGTGATGTCTCAGAAAGTGAAGCCTGGGAGACATCACCAAAACACCTTTCTAGCAGAAGGCTCTGGAAGACCCTGTATCAGTTATCTTCCAGCACTTTCCCATTTTCAGTTGTAATTCAGGAAGTATTAGGTGATTGGGATTTAGTGAAAGCTTTGACTGAAAGTAGATTATATTAGCATTCATTCATTTTGAAATTTCCCAATAGTGAATTTCAAAAGTTGTATAATAATATGAAAATTAGAAAACTGATTGGAACTTGCTTGTGATCATGCTTAGTCCCCCCCCCCCCTTTTTTTCTTTTTACCTACCTCCTTTGCTCTTTTTATCTTAGTTAGCTGCACCCTCAGTATACTAAATTCAGGTTTGCTCTACCATGGAGCTACATTCCAACCTTTTTAATTTTAAAACAGGGGTCTCACTAAATTGATTCAAACTCGAGATCCTCCTGCCTCAGCCTTCTGAGTAGCTAGAATTCCAGACAAGAACATTTCTATAGCTTAGAAAGAAAAAAATTAATGTAGCCTTTGGACACATTCTTCAATAGAAGCCTCTTTTTTCATGTGTTTTAAAAAGTTCTAGTTTTTCTTGACATCTGCTATCTGGCTTTTATATTTTCTTTTTGCAGTTTTAGTGTTAGGGTGGCTAGAGGCTATTTAATACAATTGGGTTTCTTTCTAGTTCTCATTCATTTAGCCTTGGCTGGTGCCCAAGATTTTGCATTTTTTCAAGCTACCAGGTGCTGCCAATGCTATTTGTCCAGGGACCACACTTTATGTAGCAAGAATCTACTTCATTTTCTCAGTGTGAGGATATTAGAGCTGGAAAGACCAGGTCGTTTGCTCAAGTTCTTATACCTAATCAGTAATGGTGGACTTTTTTTTTTTTTAAATATTTATTTATTTATTTATTTTAGTTTTCGGCGGACACAACATCTTTGTTTGTATGTGGTGCTGAGGATCGAACCCTGGCCGCACGCATGCCAGGCGGGCGCGCTACCGCTTGAGCCACATCCCCAGCCCTGGACTTTTAATATTTAATGTAAAAAAGTCATCTCTCACAGTATAAGGAAATATTTAAAAACTTAGCTCTCTACCTTATTAAATGTTAATTCATTGTTAAGCCAAAATTTTTATGTAACTATACACTTGATTATTTTTATTATATGTCATTAATTCTGTGGAATAGGAGAGAGGAATTCATAAACTGACATTGCACCCTATGCTGTGCCAAACTCTGTTAATAGTGTTGATTTTTATGTGGATGGGAAGCTTTGCAGAAGACTCTAAATCTTGCTGTTTGAGGACACTCTCTTAAAACAAAAACATCTAGATTTTGAAAATGATTAATAGAAATAAATATACAGGACAGTTTGGAGATTTCGCAGTTCTTTATTGTAGGTCTTCAAAATTTATTTGTGATGAATTAACTCAAATTGAAATATAAGATAGTCTTTCGACTGATTTTTTTCCACAAAGTTTAATAAAAACTGTTATGCTTAAATAAAACTTGATAAACAGAACATGGTAGAAAGTTTGTAGTATAAACAATATATAAAATAGAAACGACTGTGCTTATCTAGAAGAAATGTAATTGTTGGCAGATTGTCCAAGTCTTCTGTGATATGCTGCTGGCCTGCCATTTAATATACAATTAACATTCTAAGATAAAAGAATGGTTAGACAGATTTAGCAATTAAATTGGTGGGGTAGTGAATGGACTTTGCAATTTAAAATTAAATAATACGTGTTGTCTGTTTAATTACTGTGTGCATAAGTGATCACAGAATAGAATGAAGCTGTGGGCTTAAAGTGAATTTAAGACTGTAAAGCCTTAATCACATCTGTTTCATGACTTTAAATTGGTGTGATATGAGGATGAAAGAGGAGCTTATCCTTTTGGAGAAGACTGTTGTGCTTACAATAAACCAAACTTAAAATTTATCTATAGGTTTGGAATCTTTTCATAATGTTAAATGAAAATTTTGATAGTTTTTGATAAATTGAATATAATTGTGTTTTCATTTCAGTGGTTGTAAACAGCAGTGATAAAATGAAGCAATTGAGGTTTTAAATTACCTGAAGTGCTACTCTGAGATTCCTTAACTTTAAGCTATGTTTTCATGGAATTATAGTATAGTCATTGGTTGAGTTCCCAATTTAGCCTATAAATTTTATTTAATTCTTAAGGTACTTAAATTACTGTGTTTATCTGTTACAAAAATAACAAATGCAACAACTAGTGATTAAACTATAATTGAAACATAAGAAGTTTATAAAAACTTTGAATAGTTTAAAAACTCTTGGAAAACTGATTTGATTTTATATGATAAGGAGAATAGAGATTTCTTATGGAGATTGTGAAGGGGACTCTGACATTGATTATTTTCTCTAGATGGATTAAAAATCTTACTACTTTTAATTTTGCTTGGTAACATCTGTCTCTATCTTTGGTCATACTTAATTAAGTTCATGAAGAACTAAGTAACGAAGGTGAGAAGGAAAAAAATATTATTATTATTTAAAAAATTTTTTTTAGAGAGAGAATTTTTCAATATTTATTTTTCAGTTTTCGGTGGACACAACATCTTTATTTTTTATTTTTATGTGGTGCTGAGGATCGAACCCAGTGCCCCGCGCATGCCAGCATGCCAGGCGTGTGTGTTACCGCTTGAGCCATATCCCCAGCCCTATTATTATTTTTTTATTTTTGGGTACCAGGGATTGAACTCAGGGGCACCCAACCACTGAGCCACATCCCCAGCCTTATTTTTTATATTTAAGAGACAGGATCTCACTGAGTTGCTGAGGCTGGTTTTGAACTCCCGATCATCCCGTCTCAGCCTCCTGAGATGTTGGGATTACAGGCATACACCAGCACTTTTTAATAAACTTCTTAATAAACCTATGATAAAGTTTATTCAATACTGTGTTTTTTAGAATATGAAAAAAAATTGAAAATGGGTTAAAGTGGGCATGGATGCATTTTGTGATCAGAGTAGAATTTACTGAGCGAGCTAGTAAGAAAGACAGGTGAAGTGTGCATAAGTTCCATGGAGAAGGGGAAAGCTGGAGTTTGGCATTTCAGCTGTTCTTGTATTGTTTTTAGAACAAGGTATGATAGGTGTTGGTAGACAAGGGTCAAACTCTGATCAACTACTCTTATGTTAGGAAGGTTTATAAATTATATCTGGGAAAGTGTATGTAAACTCTGAATTTTCTTTATAAGAAATTTTATTATACCTGAATTTATTTCCATATAGCTCTACAACCTTGTGAATTAGGTCTCAGAGACTTGTTTGCCAGTTCTGTTGGGAGTAGGAAGGGAATATAGCTGGTATAGAAAGAACAGAGGTTTGGAAGTAGATTCTTATAAAAGAAAAGATGCATAGGGAAAGTTAACTTTGGGCTTAACACTTGTCTCTGTTGAAGCATGAAAAGTAGATGTCATGTCACTTGGCATGAAGTTATATATAAATAGTTAGTATTATATAATCCTTGGTAGGTATTGAGGATATGCTGGGACATAACAATAGGGTTATATCATAGGTATATTTAACTTACTTGAACTTAGCTGTAATGGGCAAAAAAGAAATGGGGTGGGGAACAACCAGCATATCCATTAACATTCTTGATTATAAGCAGTAGAAATCAACTTTGGCTAATTTATGCAAAGAAATATATTGAAGGCTCTTGGGAGAACTGGTCTTGGAAAGTGCATGGGAACAGTGGTAACCTTCAGCAAGGAGAAGAGCCAAAGTGAGGACACAGGAATACTTTTGAGTAGGAAGCCCCCATGGACACTTGCTGACAATGTCTCAGCGGTTGTTACGAGTAATTTTTCAATTGTCCTGGTTCCTCTGTCACTCACTCAAGCTAAAAAGTCTGGGGAATGGAATATTTGATTGTCTGGCTTAGATCCTGAGCCTATTTCCAAACTATTTATTGGGGATAAGGATAGAGGAAATCCAGGCTTTTGGTTTCTATTCTAAAAAGAAAATTATCCATAGCAAAGATCAAACTCATAGTGTCTGTCATTTCTCCTGAACAAAATGAAATGATTATTTCTTCCTTAAAGTGTTGCATGGCTCAACAAATAAATATTCCCAATTCCTCAAGCTAGAAGCTTGGAAGTTATCCTTGATTTTTTCCCCCATTTTCTCAGCCTCATATCAAGCAAATAGTTTATTGTCTTGTCATTCTGCCTCCTAAATGTCTTGAATCTAGCCACTTATCTCTAAGTTATGATTATCTTTGTAGTTCCAGCCACTGTGATTTCTTACTAGGTCTACTACAGAGGTCTCATAATTTCTCATTGTCTACCCATTGGCTCCTACCTGTTTAGATATATATTATGTATGGGTGAACTTCTAAAAATGCTTATCAGATTGTGTTATTAGTTTGCTTAAAACTTTTCAGTGGTCTGCATTTATTTACCAATTTCTTGGTTCCAATCTACTCTTTTTTATATTGGTAGTTGGGTGCCAAGATTTGTAAAATACATTTCCCTATTCCTTCACCAGCATGCTTTCTGTAGGGTTTCAGCATTTGGGGGTACTGGTAGGAATTTTGAAGGTGGGAGAAAGGACTTCTCATTTCTAGTTTCCGTAAGGATGCCTCTAGCAGATGAGGACCCCTGCCATTCCATTCTTCATCTTCTCTTGGAGAATTCACCATCAGTGTTGTTTTCCTCTCAGAGCTACCAGCTTTGGGGTCAGGAATCCTAGGAGATGAAGTAAGTGCCTGCCACTTGTATCACTTTCTCACCCACTAGACTTGGTCTTACTACAGAGGTCTCATAATTTTATTTATGTTCCTTTAAGATGTTGAGCAGTCTTCATCCTGGGGCTCTTTAATAGGGATTCAAACTTGAGCTATAGGCTTTTCTCAAAGGTCTAGGTACCCACTATATGGTGCCATCCTTAGAGATTTGAACCTCCTCTATCCCTTTCCAGGCATAGTCTCATAACGCCTTTTCTCTAAGCTGCTAGTTTCTGATACTTTTTCCATTTGTTCCCCAGCTCTGCAGGTAGTAGTACTTCCTGGAATTATTAATCTCTGGGTTACTTCATTTTTCCTGTTTTACCTTTTTAGCTTTCCAGTATCTGTATAACTAATTTCTATATTAAATATCCTATATTAATTATCCATATGGTTTCCATTTGTCGTGTACAGACGATTTTCTATTTTTTAGGATAAAGAAAAAAAGTTTCATAATTACTATGTCCCTGGCTACTTCTTTAGCCTTGTGCTATGTAATTTTCCTGCTTTCTCCTTCTGCTTCAGTATTCTGCAGATTTTATTTGTCAGAAGGTGCTACATTGTCTTATCTCAAGGATATTGCTTCAGCTAGTCTGTATCTTGCCCTTCCTATTTTTCCCTTCCCTGCTCACCCCACAGTAATTTGCTTGGCTAACTCCTACATAATAAATGTAAAGTTTTTTTTTTTTTTTACTCTTATTATAACCACACTTTAGCTACTCAATGAATGTAACCCTTTGGGATGTCTTCCCTGATCTTCAGACTCTGCAATATATATTGCATCCTCCTGTAGTACCTTGTACTTCAACTTTCCAAAACTTTTTATTTCTGGGATTATTTGTTTAATGTCATATTTTCTTGTTTAGGGTATAAATTATATGAAGTTGGAAAGAGAATCTGTGCTCTTCACTGTTATGTCCATGTAGCATTGGGCTTGGCTCCTGGCTGGCCCTCTGATAAACATTTAAAAAACTGGTTAATCTTTTAAGAAAAAAAAATAGTGAGTTTGATAGGGGTTAGCAAAAATGGATAGGGATGGTGGTAAAATAAGTCAATTTAATTGACCAATGTTTTCTGTTTGTATTGCCTGTTAAAAAATACTTATGTGGAGGCTAGAGGAGGAAGACTATTTATTGTGTGGAAGCTACTGTAGTATAAAGAATGAAATTTAGCATCCTTATTTTATTGCCACTAATGAGGTTTAACATCCTTGTTTTATTGACACTTTCCAAATGTCTGATTATATATTACTTATCTTTCCCTTTTCCTTTTCCCTTCCTTTTCTTCTTATTTAATTTTTTGGTAGCTTTAATCCCTTGCCTTTTTGTATGCTTTAGAAAGCAATTTGTGTTTTACTTCTGAAAGTAAAGTATAATGAGGCAAGCAGATATCATTAATAGTTTCACTGCATAGAAATTGCAGCTCTTAACATTTTCGTATAGGTTTTCCTGTCATTTTTTTAATATTTATTTTATTTAGTTGTAGTTGGACACAATACCTTTATTCCATTCATTTACTTTTATGTGGTGCTGAGGATTGAACCCAGGGCCCTGCACATGCTAGGCAAGCACTCTACTGCCGAGCCACAATCCCAGCCCCCTCCTGTCTGTTTGTATCTAGTATGTATACACAGTTTTATCTTCCCTTTTCCCTGTTACCATATTATGCATTCTGATTTTTAACTTGTTTCCTTTCCACTCTTTTTCCAGATTATGAATCGCTTTTCATTTTATTGTTTTTATCATTGTTTTGAAAATGCTTGCATAGTATGCTTTTACATGCACATGTGGTATTTACTTAACCTATCTGCTCTTTGATGGATATTTGAGTTTTTCACTTTTACTGTTATGAAATGCTGTGATGTACTTCCTTGTATGTATAGTATTGCTTAACAAGTGTTTTGTGTGTGTTCAGATAGACAAGGTACAAGGTACAAGGTGTCTGATCTGTGGGAAGGGACAAAATATAGAAAACAGAAATCTCTGAAAACAGAGCTCATATTTGTAGGTAATATCAATAATTGCTTAAGTTGTAGATGAACATAATACCTTTACTTTATATATTTTTGTGTGGTGCTGAGGATAGAACCTACTGCCTCCAACTTGCCAGGCAAGCCCTCTACCACTGAGCCACAACCCAAGCTCCCATAATTGCTTTTTATTTGACCTTTCCTTATGTTGATTTAAATTTCTTTTGAAAACGATCCAGAGCATTTCCTACTTCTTTTAAGATTCCTGAATTTTCCCTATCCACCAGGAGTTGCTACTTTTGAAGGGTAAGTAAAAAGAGACCCTTGAGGGACTAAGTATTCCTGTTGTTTGTGAACCTGCTAGTCTAGCCTTTGGTGTAATAGTTTCTCAAATGCACATTCAGTCCAGATTGAGGCTGATTTTATTTTTCT